>NC_090022.1:57093458-57749708 GCF_037176765.1 Anolis sagrei | reverse complement strand
TCATAGGGATGATTCTTCACACTTTTTTTCGTATACGTTGATGTTATTCATCATCATCACAACCACAATTCACCACTTTGTTGTGAATACAATGTGAATTAAAAAAACAACACGTGGCCTGTGTTCTACTACATTGCTAACTCAAAGAAAACTTAGCCTCTGGCATTCCAGAGAGGAGTATAAAGACATTGGAAAAGTTGAAAGCCACTGTGATTTTATTTAGCATTTTAATCCAAAGTCCAATTAATAAAACATTAACTTTATTTGAGGTACAGTAGCCTTCTTGTATCTCCTTATTTTTGTGCAGTGTGGTACTTGCTAATACTTTTACCTAGGCCCCACCCTGAAGCCCTAGCTCCATCCCTAGATCCCTAAGTCAGTGGTTCTCAACCTGTGGCTCCCCAGATGTTTTGGCCTTCAACTCCCAGAAATCCTAACAGCTGGTAAACTGGCTGGGATTTCTGGAAGTTGTAGGCCAAAACACCTGGGGACTCAAAGGTTGAGAACCACTGCCCTAAGTGATCACATCCTAAGCAGTTGAAATCATAAAATGTTGTCTGAGGATACACTGAGAGGACAGAAAGATAGAACTGCTCAAAACGGAAGCAGGAAAATCTGGCTTGCATAACGTTCCCCACTTGGATGAGCCCACAGCACTCAATGGTTCACCAAACACCCTGAAAAGGTTGTTCACAGGATGCACAGAATTAGTGAGAAATTGAAGTCTTCTTCTAGTTTTCATGTCAGGACTTAGGGGTTGTTTTTAAATGAACAGGAGAGAAAAAAGTAGAATCAACTATTACATGCTGTTTTGTTTGTCACTGCCACTCAAACACAGCACTGCTTCTCATGCAGACCACAAAATGGAAAAGGTCCCTAGAACCCTGCAGCTACCTTTTTAAAAAAAACCTGGAAAAGATATCTCATGTCTTCTAAGACGCACAGGAATACTTCTATTGTATTTCTCCGAAGCTGTGCCAAGACTGGGTGGGTTTCATTCAAAAACTGATGTTACTTCTGGAAACTTGTAGTTTGTTTCTTTAAGCCTCCCTGGCCTAAAACTCATGATCATCTGAAAACCAGGCAAACTTGCTGCTCCTAACCCCTCCTAAAGGTTGTAAGAAGCCTTTAAAAGTGAAAAAATATTGTACGGAGGTGTATCCGGCTCAGTGCACATCTCTTTGCATGGTAGGTTGCAGAATATGCTTATTTAAAATGCGTTTTTATAAAAATAGAGTTGATACATACACAACAGAATTCAGGCCATCATTTTACATCAACATCAATTTTATATATGTTTTCATCAATTAAAAGTATAGATACTACTTTTTAAAATGAAATAGTTAGGGGAAAGAATTTTGAGTGTCACTAAGAAAGCCTGACTTCTGCAGACCTGGGGTACAGTGGGATCATATCACCAGAAAATAGATCATGCAAATAATTTCAGTCACCATGTATAATTAAATGTTGCTACTGGTGGAACAAATAAAGTGTATTTTCCACATTAAATTGTGAAACACTGATCCAAACAAATAGTTTCTGACAATTAGACTACGCTGCACTCCTATAGCCATTCACCTGAGAAATAAGTCTCAAAGACTTCAGTAGGATTACACTAATTTCTGCTATCATTATGGCAACATTTGGGTCTCATCAACTCTGTAAGGGTAACTATATACCTCATTCACAACAGTTTACAGTGGATTCATCATTGTTTGTTAAGGATTTCCAGCTCCTCGGGTATGAAAAATGATTTACTATCATATATACAAGAGTTCACTTAATAAAATTAAAATTAACTAGAATAAGTATAGTTAGAGCAAAATTCTATCCTAACACTACATTGATATTTTACATTTGTACACAGCATGCAGATCCAATAAATAATTACCTGAATTGGAATCTGGGAAAGACAAATAGCAAATATTGGTTTTCTAGGGGAGAAAAATAAAAGTTAAATATTGGAGGGAAAAGGGTATGTTTTAAATGTCTTTTGAAGCCTCTACTCACCTCTTTATCTGTAAGTTTTGCATGTTGAGGATATATTACCTGCAAATAACAAACTCCAGATTAGTTGGATAATAAAACAAATGATTATATTCCAGTGGTATCTCCTAATCTGCCTGTAAAAACATGATTCTCAGAAAGTAGCACATATCCTTCAATTCAGCAACTGTAATCTATAACTCTTAGGCTTTATTTTAAACAGCTTTCAGAGAGTTTGCATACATCCAGCAGAATCTGGATGTATATTGTGGGTTTCTATACAAGTCTGTAACATTCAAAACCCGATCTGAAGTACAGGAATTTAGCCTGAATTGGCAACTTGGAGAACAAGCCCATGGATTTCCCCATAATATCTGACTCACAGAAAGCTGTTTATTCCTGCATAATCATTTATTTTAATGGTTAATAAATCACTCCTTGCCTCCACAGATATGATATGGCATTCCTTGAATCACAAAGGGCACTAATGGAAGGCTACATATGACTTTGTTGATAAAAACTGAGCCTGTTACACAAGGACATCAAATAACACTTTCCTTATATTGGTATTTATTTTAAGGAGAGAAATACCACTCTTGCATATGTCAAACCAAGGGAACAGCTTTACACTGAATCAGAACACTAGTCCATCTAAGCTAATGATGCCAAATCTGATTGGCAGCAATTTTCAGGATTTCATACAGTAATCTCTTCCAGATATATCTAGAGATATCTGGTATGTCCTGGTATATCCTGGTTGCCTGGGTACTAAACAGACCCAAGATGTCAAAAGTAGATGGGTATATGTTCAAGTACATTACACTAGGGCAGTAGTTCTCAATTTGTGGGTCCCCAGATGTCTTGGCCTTCAACGCGCAGAAATCCTAACAGCCAGTAAACTCTCTGGGATTTCTGGGAGTTGTAGGCCAAAACATCTGGGGACCCACAGGTTGAGAACCACTGCACTAGGGAAAAGTGTGGCTTATATAGCCTGCATTCCTCCATGTTTTTGAGGGTTTTTTTGCAGCCTTATCATGGGTCACAACAACTTTTGATAAAATATTATTGTTCAAAAACTGTCAAGAATGCCCCAATTGTCTAATACAATTTTACTACATTTAGGAGTAAACTCCATGCAGATTTAAGTGGTAAAATGTGACTCTATGAATCACTGTCCAAGTTCTAACAGATGCTCAACCCTTCATGAAAAGATGATGGTATATCATACTACAGCAACTTCAGCAAGCATCCACGTGTTACTAAAATGCACATGAAAGCATAATCTTACTGATATAACTTTTCCTCTTTCTATAGTGCTTGGAGAAAGTAAGGAAGTTATGAACTAAATATGACTGATTCATAGCTGGAATTACCCACAGTTCCTGGTTTGGGTACTAGTTTGGTTTCAGTAGAAGCTTCCAAATGCCTCCTCTAGGATACATGAAAGGAGGGAAGAAGAAATACACAAGCATGTATGGATAATGTGCATTGCCCAAAACTACATTTATGTACAAGTGGCTGTTATGAGGGCGTTGTATTTGAAAGAATGGTCTGAAGGCTATGGAGTTTTCATGTGCTTTTGGAAAGGCATGACTTTTAAGAGATCATAACCTTTTGGAGAAAATGGCATTCATGATCATTTCAAAATGATAATCTTTTGTAAAAGTACGATCTTCCAGAGAAGAGCCAAAAACTCATTTGAGGAACATCTTCTCTTCAGAGGTATATATCCATATGTACTTATGAAAGGCAATTTGGTTCTCAGTTGTTAGACTGATGACCTAGTTGCCTCTGATCTGTTAGGAACAGAGATTATACCAATGCACAAAACATCTATTCTCCCATAAAACATCTTGTTTCTATATCATGCTCTCAAGAGACGAAAATAAAGAGCCTTTGTTAAAAGTAACATAGGCTTGAAGAAGGTTGAATTTCCAACATGTACAAATTCTTCATTTGGTTTGCCCAAACTAAACCACACTTAAGAGATCACGATTTGGTGACTGACTAGTACTAAGCATAACCTGCCTTATTCAGATTTCATAGTGATGCTTAGTTAAAATAACCAAGGCACAGAGGGAGGAATCAGTGCAGAAATAGGAGTGTCCAAGTCTGCAGCCTCTTCACAACCCCACAACATTTACAAAACTAGCACTTCAGTATCTCAATCAGAAAAAAATATTTTCTTCCTTTCCTTATTTCTTTTTAAAGAAAGCAATGTTATTTACTTAGCAACCATTAAAAATACAAGATAATGAGCCAGATATGTTGATATTAGCTGTTCCTTAGAAATACTGTATTTGTTTTAGATCCTGTCAGCTTTCTGCTCTATCAAATTATTTCTTTTAAAATCTCTAGAATATTTCTCGTTTCTCCAAAATGACTCTATGGCCAGCTTCCATTTGGAAGATGACCACAGAAACACATAGGAGAACTAAGGAAGTCTAGAGATGTGTTCTCTCTAGGAATTTCTAGGTCCTCCATCAGACGTTGAGCACAGATATATGCTGGAGAACTCGGAGATTCCTAGGCAGGACATCTTAATCAAATCTGCAAGAGTCAAACTTGTAAATGCGGAAGGCCAACTGTAATATCTCCGGACACCTTACAACAAAAGCCCATTTAAAACAATTAAAATTAATTAAACTTCTAGAACAGTGATTCTCAGCCTGTGGCTCCCCAGATGTTTTGGCCTTCAACTCCCAGAAATCCTAACAGCTGGTAAACTGGCTGGGATTTCTGGGAGTTGTAGGTCAAAACACCTGGGGAGCCACAGGTTGAGAACCACTGTTCTAGAAGCTTATTAAGCAGTTTAACTATTCTTGAAAGATAAAACAAAAGCATATTTCCACAGTTAAGAACATCCTTCAGAAGTCAGATCTGGCTACATGACTTGATTATGTGCCGGTTGATTACTGTAACACACTCTGAATGGGGCTGCCTTTGGAAACTGTCTGGAAACCTCAGCAGATCCAAACGCTGCAGAAGAAGGCTGCTGACTAGAGTTCATTACAGAGAACACATAATCCATAAACTCAACTAATGACTGGTCCGCAGAATTCAAACACAGATTGAGTAAATAACCTCTGAATTTGCATGGACTGATTAGGACTGCTGATGACCTGGGCTCCTGAAAGCTTTTCATTCACAGGGTCAATTCGAGATAAAGTCAACTTGATAGCAAATAAAAATGAACTGCCCGGGGAGGGCCTGAATGTGTCAGCTGTGTTCTGAGCTCAGCTCTCTATATGTTCTATTTTTTCATCCCCATCATCAATGCCATCAGAATATATTCTAAGCCCCTGCCACTTCTAGTTAGGATGAAATGAAAAAAGCACGTGGGCTGCTGTTATGGGCTTGATGCTCTACATTAGTCCAAGGAGTTAAGATGAGATAGATAGATAGCTCTGTCCCATTTCCTTCTCACAACAACACTATTGCAAGCCTAATCTGAAATATAATGCACATGATTAGTCTAAAGATTACTCCGTGACTTTCACTTACAGTATATTTCCTATTTTCAGTGCAACTCTGCCATACCTGCAAGACCAGTATCAGCAGTTTCACAAAAAATGCCCTTCTCTAGAAATTATCTGGCCTCTCAACTTTTGCTTCTATTGGAAGATACCACAGAATCTAGCTGGAGGACCTAGCACATTTCTAGGGAAGGTACTTTCTAGGAATTTTCTAGGTTCTGTGGTAATTTCCAGCAAAAGTTTATCATTTCATTAGGGTTCACTATTGTCAACTGTTTCCTGTTTCCACAATTAGTTCTGGAAGTATCCCTCAGATACAGGGGTTGTTGTGTATAATATTAACCACAACTTTGACTTTTAATAGAAGTGATTTTTTATAGGAAGCATATTTATTTCCTTACCCATCAAATGTAATATACAGCCATAGGTCACTGACAAGTTTGTTATATTCATTTGTCTTACTCCATATATTCATAAATGAATTATTTTAGAGCAATTCTACAGTTGAAACCAAATTGTTTGATTTCAGTACTTGACTCCACAATTTATTATTTATTTGTTTACAGCATTTATATACCGCTTTTCTCACCCCTAGGGGGACTCATAATACTTGGGGGACTCATAATACTTGGTGGTGCCATTTACTTAAATGCCTGTGGACAAAGAGTAAAACCAGCTGTTAGGAATTGTGGGAGTCCAAAACAACTAGAGGGCCAAAGTTTGCCCATGCCTGCTATAATGGATCGTGTATAATTTATATTCATTCCGATGTACAATACAAACTGATAGAGGACAGTAAAACTGGAAGACTAGAAAATCCATGCACTGAAAGCAAACCTAACTTCACCAGAAATAGCTATAAGGACTCACTGTCCCTATCTTATGGCAGTGTCTTTTCACTAAAGAAAAAATGCTCCAGACAATTACTGTACTCATGCTGCAATTAAAATAATATCAAAGCTAAAACTCATTGACTAAGAAGAGATCAAATTATCAGAGCCCCAGGACAGCAACTGCTAAAATCGTTATTTGTCAGACAATATCATAATATTCGGTCTTGAAACTCCTGTCTCTTTTGTTTTTACTATCACTTTCCTTATTCCGTGTCCCCTTTTGCAATCACCACTCTTTCAGTACACAAAGAGATATAGGAGAGGAACTGTTTGGAACTGCTACTTATCACACAATAATAATATAGATCCGACTTCCCAGGAGTCCTGTTTTGAGTATCACTTCCCTTATGAAGTTGTTCCCTTTGCAATCATCTCCTTTTCCACATTCAAGGCATCAGATCTGATTAGGATTTTGTGCTTGTGTGTCTTCAAATATAGCAACCCTGAGGTGAATCTATCACTGGGTTTTATTGGCAAGATTTGTTCAGAGGATGTTTCCCACACCCGCTTCTGAGGCTGAGAGAGTGAGACTTGCCCAAGGTCACCCAACAGCTTTCATGACTGAGCAGGGGTTCAAACTCTGGTCTCCAGAGTCCTAGGCCTTATCTACACTGATCATTTAATGCCAGATGAGAAACACTCACCAAAAAAAGCACAGGAAGGAAAGCCTTTAATGTGCACCAGGGCTCTCTGATTTGTTTAAACCGTATCTGTGCCTCAGATTGGGTCCAGGATTTCCTATGTAATCATGTACACAGCGAAAACCACTTCCCTCTATACTGGTTTGAAACTGCATTAAATAGTCAGTGAGGATGGGGCCCTAGTACACCATCATAGACCACATTGGCTCTAATGCAGCAAATGTCATTTCAGCCTCTTCCCAGTGACCTTTTCCATTTGCACTTCTGATACTTGGACTTTCTTCTATTTTTGCACACAGCATGAAAAGAAAAGAGGCAAAATCTCCTTCCTGACAACTACAATATCAAAGATTCCTCAGGAGTAGAAAAGTGGAGAAGAGATCCTAAATAACCCCTTTGTGCAGTAATTTATTTATTTATATTCCATTTTTTCTCTCCATACAGCGACTCAAAGTGGCTCACAATCAAAGAATTACAACTTAAAATATACAAATATACAATAATAAAACAGTACATCGTTATATATTATCAGTGGTAATTATATTTAATATATTAGTATTGCTATATTAAAAGGCAAAGGTTTCCCCTTGACATTAAGTCTAGTCAAGTACGACTTTGGGAGGTTGTGCTCATCTCCATTTTTAAGCCGATGAGCAAGCATTAACCATAAACACCTCCAAGGTCTTGTGGACAGCATGACAGCATGGAGCGCCATTATGCATGGTATTACATTACATTATTATGATATTACATTATATTATCAATATTATATGTATCTACAATATATTATATTGCAATATAGTCTCGCTTATCCAACTTTATTGGGCCAGCAGAATTTTGGATAAGATAAAATGTTGAATAAGGAGAGATTAAGGAAAAGCCTATTAAACATCAAATTACGTTATGATTTTACAAATTAAGCACCAAAACATCTTGTTCTATAACAAATCGACAGAAAAAGCAATTCAATACAAGGTAACGTTATGTAGTAATTACTGTATTTATGAATTTAGCATCAAAACACCACAATGTATTGAAACAGCTTGGATCTGGGCAGGAGGCAAACTGTGTTGGATAATACACGTTAGATGAGCGAAGGTTGGATAAGCGAGACTCTACTGCAAGGGTCCTCAAACTAATGCCCTGGGGCTGGATACGGCCCTCCAAGGTCATTTACCCGGCCCTCACCCTAGGTTCAACCTATGTCTGAAATGACTTGAAAGCACACAACAACAACCCTATCTCATCAGCCAAAAGCAGACCCACACTTCCCACCAAAATACGAATAAGTTTATATTTGTTAAAATTGTTCATTTTAATTATTGCATTGTTTTAAAGTGTTTTTTGCACTACAGTGCAGTGTGCATAGGAATTCATTCATGTTTTTTTTCCTTCAAATTATAATCCGGCCCTCCAACAGTTTGAGGGACTGTGACCTCGCCTTCTATTTAAAAAGTTTGAGGACCCCTGCTCTACTGTATTAACATAGCACAATCTTAGTATCCTATATTACCATATGGTACTATACCACTAGATAGCACTATTATTAGTAATATTACATGTAATATATAATATACAATTAAATATTATTGTATTGTACTATATTATTATGCCAGAATATATATAGAATACACTACCAGTAGATTATACTATTAGTATTATATAATATACTGTATCATAAGTTGTAGTATATATTATATATTATATACAACATTATTAATATTATTATATATTCATATTATATTACAATGTTATTATTTCTATATATTATTAGATTGTAGATATTGAGGGGCACCCAAATGATGGAGCTGTGTTTTCCTGGCTGCCCTTTCTTCACTCTGTTAGTAGCAGGGAGGGCTCGGTGGCCTCTCCCCCCCATCCATCCATCCCCACTCCCTCTGCCTGCCCCTCACTCACTCACTCACTCACTCACTCCTCTCGCTCTCTCCTGCCTACCTCCACTGCTTGGCCCAGCTCCAGGTCGAAGCCCACCACGCATGCGCAATGCAGCCAGGCCGAGAAGCGGTCCCAGGGAAGCAGCGGCGGCGGCGGAGGAGGCAAAACACGGGCCCCGGGGGCGCCTTCTTCGGTCTCCTCCGTCTCCGCCAGCCGCCGGTCTCCGTCCTCGAGGCGCAGCGTCCGAAGAGACATGGCCTGGAGCGGCTGCGGCGGCGGTGGTAGCGGAGCTCCCGCTTTCCGCACCGGCACCTCCGGCTGAAGGCACCGGCTCTGGCTCCAACTCGAGAGGAGGGAGGGAGGGAGACCACGTGACGCGTGCCTCTCCGGGGGCCCCGCCTCCCCCCCTTTCACTCCGCGGTGGGAAGGTCCACAGCCGCCCGAGAGAGAGCAGAGGGGAGGACGGTGGAACAGTCCACTGGTCAACAGAGGGGAGGAGGAAGAGGAAAAGGAGGATCACCCTCACAGTCTCGAGTAGCCAATACGATCTCGTGGGAAAAGTCGCTTTTGGGAAGGAGGGAGCCCCAGCCGACTTCCAAGGCCCCTTCCACACAGCTGTATAAAATCCCACATTATCATCAAGCGGGGGAATTCCAAACAAGAATCAACACCTTCCAACAAAGGATTCCCCCGGGCAGGAAGCAGCCAGGCTTTGAAGCTGCAAGACCATTAAATTCTAAACAGGGTGGCCATTTGTAACATTCACACTTGCCTCAAGCAGACAAGAGTTCAATGTATTGTCAAAGGCTTTCATGGCTGGAATCACTGGGTTGTTGTAGGTTTTTCCGGGCTATATGGCCATGTTCTGGAGGCAATTTTTCTCCTGACGTTTCGCCTGCATCTATGGCAAGCATCCTCAGAGGTAGTGAGGTCTGTTGGAAGTAGGAAAAATGGGTTTATATATCTGTGGAATGACCAGGGTGAGACAAAGGACTTTTGTCTGCTGGGGCTAGCTGTGAATGTTTCAGCTGATCACCTTGATTAGCATTCAATGGCTTGGAAGTGCCTGGGAGGAATCTTTTGTTGAGAATGATTTTATGTGCCTGTTTGTTTCCCCTCTGTTGTTTTGCTGTTGTAATTTTTGAGTTTTTTAATACTGGTAGCCAGATTTTGTTCATTTTCATGGTTTCTTCCTTTCTGTTGAAATTGTCCACATGCTTGTGGATTTCAGTGGCTTCTCTGTGTAGTCTGACATGGTGGTTGTGAGAGTGGTCCAGCACTTCTGTGTTCTCAAATAAAATGCTGTGTCCAGGTTGGTTCATCAGGTGCTCTGCTATGGCTGATTTCTCTGGTTGAAGTAGTCTGCAGTGCCTTTCATGTTCCTTGATGCATGTCTGGGCGCTGCGTTTGGTGGTCCCTGTGTAGACTTGTCCACAGCTGCATGGTACACGGTAGACTCCTGCAGAGGTGAGAAATCAGGTGTGGGTGAAATGTCAGGAGGCAATGCTTCTGGAACATGGCGCATACACACCAGAAAACTCATAGCAACCCAGTGATTCTGGCCATGAAAGCCTTCGATAACACATCAAACCCCCATGGCTACCGAAGCCCTTCTGTATGTTTTGCTATTAGAAGATGCTGAGGAGGGAAGAATTGGGGGATTTTTTTTTAAAGTACGATTTGTCCCATGTCATCCGAAGGGCTTCCATGATTTAGGCTTGATCTACCCTGCAATATAATCCAGATTATCACAGCAGAAATTCCACATTAACTTCTTTGAACTGGATTATATGAGTTCACACTACCATATAATCCAGCTCAAAGATGATAATCTGGATTTTCTGTGGCATATACCGTAGATCCAGCCTGTGCAAGGATTTGGATCCTGCTCTCCTGGGATGCATCTGTGCATGATAATGCAGCATGATACCACTAACTGCCCTGGCTCAATGCTATAGGATGCATAGTGCTACAAGGTGTTTAGGGAAGTTTAGTTTCACAACCCTGTGTTTCTTTATGTGCTCCTTGCAAATAACTTGCTCCTTTTCTTATCTCATTCGTGTTTTTAACATTTTATTTTGTACATGTGGCCCACTCATTGTCATTGCAATTGTGTTATTGTATCAATGTATTGTCGAAGGCTTTCATGGCTGGAATCACTAGGTTCTTGTGGGGTTTTTTCGGGCTATATGGCCATGTTCTAGAGGCATTTTTCCTGATGTTTCGCCTGCATCTATGACAAGCATCCTCAGAGGTAGTGAGGTCTGTTGGAAATAGGAAAATGGGTTTATATATCTGTGGAATGACTGGGGTGGGGCACAGAGCTCTTCTCTGCTGAAGCTAGGTGTGAATGTTTCAACTGACCACCTTCATTAGCATTGAAGTCATTGAAGTCCAACACAGAAATGCTGGACCACTCCAACAACCACCATGTCAGACTACACAGAGAAGCCATTGAAATCCACAAGCATGTGGACAATTTCAACAGAAAGGAGGAGACCATGAAAATGGACAAAATCTGGCTACCAGTATTAAAAAAACTCTAAAATTACAACAGCAAAACAGCATAGAGGAAACAACCAGGCACATCTTAACACCTCTCAACAAAGCATTTTCTCAGGCTCAGCCAGGTCTTCAAATGCTAATGAAGGTGGTCAGCTGAAACATTCACACCTAGCTTCAGCAGAGAAGAGCTCTGTGCCCCACCCCAGTCATTCCACAGATATATAAACCCATTTTCCTATTTCCAACAGACCTCACTACCTCTGAGGATGCTTGCCATAGATGCAGGCGAAACGTCAGGAAAAATGCCTCTAGAACATGGCCATATAGCCCGAAAAAACCCCACAAGAACCTAGTGTTATTGTATGTTATTTTGTTACTGCATTCATATGGTTTTGTTTTCTTTTTTGTTAATGTAATTTGATGCTGTTGCTTGTTGCTTATGTTTTGGGGAAGGGTTATATTTACATGTCAGTAGCCGACCCATTTCCCATGAACCAAAAATACACATCCAAATGCAGGAAACTGCTCATATGTGATGATCTGCCTCACAGCAGTTTCCTTTTCTCCCGCTTGTGGGATTAAGCTATTGGCAACCTCAAGCATTCTATAAATATTTATTACATTCTCATGTTCATTAACTGGATAAAAAGTAATTAGATTATGAGATTTGGATTTCATTATGGGTGTCTTCGAGATGTTATTTGCAGGGAGCACACCCTGCAATTTAGTTTTATACAATGTGTTCTACAGCCAGTTTAATGCATGAGGCTTATATAATGCCTTTTAATCTGGAATGTCATTAATTGACATAAGGAGAGAAGTGAGGCATATTATCAAAATGTACATTCCAGCCAATTTTACATTCAAATTCTTATTGGGTTGCTGTGAGTTTTTCAGACTGTCTGACCATGTTCCAGAAGCATTCTCTTTTGACATTTCACCCACATCTATGGCAGGCATCCTCAGAAGTTGTAAGGCTTGTTGGAAACCAGACAAGTGAGGTTTATATATCTGTGGAATGTCCAGGGTGGGAGAAAGAACTCTTGTCTGTTTGAGGTAGGTGTGAATGTTTCAGTTGGACACCTGTGAGTTTTCCGGGCTGTATGGCCATGTTCCAGAAGCATTCTCTCCTGACATTTCACCCAAATCTATGTCAGGCATCATCAGAGGTTTTGAGATCTGTTAGAAACTAGGCAAGTGAGGTTTATATATCTGTGGAATGTCCAGAGTGGGAGAAAGAATTCTTATCTGCTTGAGTCAAGTGTGAATGTTGTAACTGATCACCTTGATTAGCACTAAATAGCCTTGCAGCTTCAAGGCTTGGCTGCTTCCAGCCTGGGGAGAATCCTTTTTTGGGAGGCAATTAGCTGCCCCTGATTGTTTCTTGTTTGGAATTCCCGTTTTTTTAATGTTGTTCTTTACTTACTGTCCTGATTTTAGAGTTTTTTAACTAGTGGTAGCCAGATTTTGTTGATTTTAATGGTTTCCTCCTTTCTGTTCTTATTGTTGCTGTGTGCTTTCAAGTCATTTCCTACAGCAACCGCATTCCTGGGTTTTCTATGCTAGATTTGTTCGGAAGAGGGCTGTCTTTGCCTTCCTCTGAGGCTGAGAGAGCACAGCTTGCCCATGGTCACCCAGTAGGTGTCAATTAAAATTACTAATGGAAGAAAATGAAACAACATCAAACAAAAACAACCTATGTATTAAATCTATTGTCGATAGATTTTGTATTATCTGAGAATTGCTATAGGATAAGGCACTGCAATGGTTAAAGTTAAAGAAATGGTATTCCCCTTAGTAACCTATGGATGTGAGAGGTGGACCATAAGAAAGACCGAGCGAAGGAAGATAGATGCTTTTGAACTGTGGTGTTGGAGGAAAATTCTGAGAGTGCCTTGGACCACAGAAAGATTCAATCAGTCCACACTTCAGGAAATAAAGCCCGACTGCTCACTGGAGGGAAGGATATTAGAGGCAAATATGAAGTATGTATTTTGACCACATCATGAGGAGACAGGAAAGCTTAGAGAAGACAATGATGCTGGGGAAAATGGAAGGGAAAAGGAAGAGGGGCCGACCATGGGCAAGATGGATGGATGGCATTCTTTAGGTTGAACCTCCTTCCCTGCCTTTCGAATCCATTACTGCGTCCAAAGAAGCAGAAAACAAACTTCCCCCCTTCCTCGGGGTATATATGTGCTTTCGAGTTGCTTTTTGACTAGTGTTGCAGGGGCAAGAATAGTCAAAGTGGGTTTGCCCCTCTGAAATATAACATACAGCACAGGGTACAGCACAGGTTGGTGGCCTCCCATCCAGGTACTAACCAGGGCTGACCCCACAGTTTGTTTATTTATTATTTATATTATTTATTTCCTATATTTACTATATTTATATCCTGCCTTTCTCAACTCAAGGTGGCTTACAGCTGAGGCAATAATTCAATGCCTTAAACAATTCAACCATTAGAGAAACACTCAGTTACAAGTCTAAACGAGGTTAAAAGCAATTAAAACATAAACTACCACTTACAGCTATAAAACCCCATTATCCACAATCAAGGTCACACCATTCCAGTGGTAAGTTTCCATGGTCAAGTGGTTTTAAGGCAGGCCTGGGCAAACTTCGGCCCTCCAGGTATTTTGGACTTCAACTCCCACAATTCCTAACAGCCTACTGGCTGTTAGGAATTGTGGGTGTTGAAGTCCAAAATACCTGGAGGGCCGAAGTTTGCCCAGGCCTGCTTTAAGGTATGTAGGCCCCATGCACAATTAGGGATCGATAATAATTATCTGTTTCCTATTGCAGGCTATGGGGCAGAGCATTATTTTTCCCGCCTTCCTCATAAATCATTCCCCGCTCGCTCTGGGAAAGGACTCCTTTGAACTTCAACCAAGGCAGCAACCTCCTCATCCGCCCCTGAAGAGATCCGGAAGTGGCCCGGTTAATTCAGGACTACCCTCCGCTCATGCGCTGGCCGGACGCGCTTCAGCTCTGCGCCTGCGCAGAGCAACCTGGGCGTCCTTCAGCCTTGCTTTGGGCCGGACCAAGCGCGAGGCGGCTCCTCCCCCTTCTTGCCCTCCCGACTGCCTCCGCGGTCTCTCCAAAGGAGTGTTAGGCGCCCTGCTATTGCTCTCGCCTCAAATTTCCCTTCCTGCTCCACAAGGATGCCTGTCCAGGTGTATGGAGTCTACTTCGTGGCCCTTTGGTAATTCCTGTGTGAACGTATGAGTTGTTAGATCAGGCATGGGCAAGAATCATAGAGTTGGAAGAGACCACATGGGCCATCTACTCCAACCCCCTGCCAGACAGGAAAAGCACAATCAAAGCAGACCCAGCAGATGGCCATCCAGCCTCTGTTTAAAAGCTTCCAAGGAAGGGGCTTCCACCACACTCTGAGGCAGAGAGTTCCACTGCTGAACAGCTCTTAAAGTCAAGAAGTTATTCCTAATGCTCAGGTGGAATCTCCTCTCCTGTCACTTGAACTGACTCCTTCTAGTCCTAGTCTCTAGGGCAGCAGAAAACAAGCTTGATCCTTCTTTCTTATGGCATCCTTTCAGATATTTATATTTACAGTTTATTTATTTATTTACAGTATTTATATTCCGCCCTTCTCACCCCGCAGGGGACTCAGGGCGGATTACAATGTACACATACATGGCAAACATTCAGTGCCATAGACACAACATATATAGACAGACACACAGAGGCTATTTAACATTCCAGTTTTTTTGGCCACTAAGGGAGCTGTTGCATCACCGTCCATCTGCGACACTGATGAAGTACTTTCCGCATTCCCCGCATGCTTTTGTTGGGAGATTTTTTATGGCCTTGTAAATTTGTTAAATTAGCCTCCCCACATACAGGCGGTACCTAAATTTCCTACTTGGCAGATGCAACTGTCTTTCGGGTTGCAAAGGTTGACAACAAGCTGCACAAATTGGCCGGAAGCTCACTCCGACCTGGCTGGCTTCGAACTCTTGACCTTTCAGTCAGTAATGATCTTAATGCAACTGACACCCAGCCAGCTGCGCCACAATCCCGGTTCATATTTATACATGGCCATCATGTCTCCTCACAACTTTCTCTTCTGCAGGCTTAACATATCCAACTTTTTAAGATGCTTCTCACAGGGCATGGTCTCCAGACCTTTGATCCTTTTAGTTGCCCTTCTCTGGACAACTTCCACCTTGAATTGCAGTGCCCAGAATTGACATAGTATTCTAGGTGTGGTCTGATCAAGGCAGAATAGAAAGGTATAATGACTTTTTTGGATCTAGACTAAAATGATCAAGGGACTGGAGAACAAGTCCTATGAGGAGCGGCTTAAACAGCTGAGCATGTTTAGCCTGAAGAAGAGAAGGCTGAGAGGAGACATGATAGCCATGTATAAATATAGGAGAGGAAGTCATAGGGAGGAGGGAGCAAGCTTGTTTTCTGCTGCCCTGGAGAGTAGGACGCAATGGAGCAGTGGCTTGAAAACAAGAATAGAGATTCCATCTGAACATTAGGAAGAACTTCCTGACTGTGAGAGCTGTTCAGCAGTGGAACTCTCTGCCCCAGAGTGTGGTGGAGGCTCCTTCTTTGGAGGCTTTTAAACAGAGGCTGGATGGGAGTTCAAGGCCAAAACATCTGGGGACCCACAGGTTGAGAACCACTGTTCTAGACACGACACCTATTGAGGCAGGCCAAAATCCCATTGGCTTTTTTGCCACCGCATGACATTGTTGGCTCATGTTCAACATGTCCATGAGGACTCAAAGATCTTTTTCACACGTACTGCTGTTGAGTCAGGCATCCCCCATTCTGTATCTCTGTATTTAATTTTTTTCTGCCTAAGTGGAGTATGTTGCATTTGTCACTGTTGAACTTCATTTGTTGTTTTGCCCCATCTCTCTAATCTGTAAAGATCATTTTGTGTCCTCTGGAGTATCAGCTATCCCTCCTAATTTGCTGTCATCTGCAAACTTGATCAACATGGCCTCTAAACCTTGATCCAAATCATTGATAAAGATGTCTAACAGGACTGAACCCTATGACACCCCACTAATTGCTTCTTTCCAAGACGAAGAGGAAGCATTGGTGAGCACCCTTTGGGTTCAGTCACTTAACCAATTATAGATCCACCTAATGGTAATATTGCCTGGCCCGCATTTGACTAGTTTGCTTGCAAGAAGGCCATGGGGTATTTTGTCGGAGGCCTTACTGAAATCATACCATGTTTGCCCTGTTCTAATTAGAAGTGTTGTGAGACTTTTCCTCATCAACTGTGGAAGGTGGCTTGGGTCAAGAGGGCTGCCTCTTCCCAGCTTGGTTGGCACCACAGGCATGATCTGGCCCAAAAAACTTGATAATGATGTAGAAACAATTCTTCAACATACACACAATGATAATTATCCCCTTCAAAACATGCTCCTTGTGACCGAATAGAGTTGCTCCTCTTCATCGCAGTGGAGGAAGTCTTAACTTGAGATGTTGTTCAAAGCCTTCCTCACAGCTGCCTGGGCCTTTTCAACTGTGCCAAAATGATGTCCTTTTGAGCTGGGTTTTGAGTGCAGGAGAAAAACAAGTCAGGGCTGTTTCATGGGCAGTGGAGCACTCAGGCCTTCACACCAACAGCCACATTGTCCTTGGTTCTTGAAGCTGAAGGATGCTGCTCCAGACTCCTCTGCTTTTCCACCTGTGACGACGCAAAAGCTACTGTAACATAGTTACAAAGCTGCAGAGTCAACTGAGAAAGGACTAACTATGGCCCCTTCCACACAGCTGAATAAAATCTGACATTTTCTGCTCTGAGCTGGGATACATCAGTGTGGATTCAGATAACCCAATTCAAAGCAGATATTGTGAGATTTTCTGCCTTGATATTCTGGGTTATATAGCTGTATGGAAGGGCCCTATATGCCTGGGTTTCCCTTCCACTTGTCTCAACCCTCACTTTACTTTCCTGGTCCTTCTGCACTGTGTACAAAGTCATTCTCAGACCTCACAACCTCTGGTATGGCAGATAGATGCAGGTGAAACGTCAGAAGAGAATGCTTCTAGAACATGGCCATATAGCCCAAAAAACCTACAGCAACCCAGTGATTCCAGCCATGAAAGCCTTCAACAATACATTCTCATGTTGTTTGGGACAGACCAAATGCGTCTCATACAGTTATAGGCAAATGTGGGCTCTCCAGGTGTTTTGGACTTCAACTCCTACAATTCCTAACAGCCAGTAGACTGTTAGGAATTGTGGGAGTTGAAGTTCAAAACACCTGGAGGGCCCACGTTTGCCCACGCTCAATCTCATAACTGCAACACTCTTAGCCAAGGTTACATTTTTGTATTTTGATTTTTTAAAACTATCAACAATTAATGTTCTTTTAAAAAGTTGAATTATAGTTTCCTTTTCAGGTTGTTTTAAAATGCTGATTAGACATGTTTTTCTTAAACTAAATTTATTTTTGAATGGAATAACTTGAATGAATTTGACAACTTGAGTCTTGGCAGAAAGTGTATGCTGCCAATGTGTTAATATTGTCTCTTGGCAAGAAGGTATTCCTTGACAAGCTGTCAAATATACTCCTTCCTCGTGAAACTATCCATATTAATTTAGCATTCAAGCATTATATGGCAGTTTCTATTCTCCAGTGATTTGCGGGGGTGGTGGAAGTGAAGAGCCTTGTCCATGCAAACCAAATGCATTGTGCTTAAATAAGTCGTTGCTACCATATTTACTAGAGTCTAATGCACCATCGAATCTGATGTGCACTTCAATTTTCAAAACCGTAAAACCAAAAAAGTCTTTGCTGTTAAATGATGTGCAGCAGCAAAAAGTGCACTCTTTGTAATTTGGCCCCAAAAGGTGCACATTGCAGTTGCTGCCTGCTCAGAATTCCTTATTTAAAAACAGAAGTGTTAGAGCACCAATACTTACAACCATAAGGGGAAAAAAACCAAAAAAAAATGAGGTACATCTATTCTGTAAAATGAATCCACTTTAATTGCCTTGATGCAATGCTATGGAGTCATGGGGGCTGTAGTTTTACAAGGTCAGGAACCTTCTCTGCCAGAAAATGCTGATGGTTCACCAGACTACACATCTCATGATGGAATAGCATTAAGCCATGACTGTTCCATTAGAGATGAGGGTCCCTCAAATAAAAACTCCACATACTTCTTAAGCAGCTTCCCATTTTGCTTTGGCTAAGAACTAAGATCGCATGATGCAGATCTAATGCGCACCCTGATTTTGGCAAGGCAATTTAGCCCAAACAGGCGAGTGTTAGATTTGAGTAAATAAGGTATGTTTGAGCATGATTTCTTCCTAAATAAGGAAACGCAATCTGCAAATGTTTGTAAAGAATTGAGTCTGGCTTTTGATAGTGCCCAGCAGTGTAAACAGAACTTGTGAAAATGTATTGTTTGCAGATTACTGACTTTTCAGCTCTCATATTTAAAACAGTAGGTAACTTCAAAGGCTCAATGGGTTAATTTTTGCCAACATTGTCATCATTCAATGAAACTGGATACTCAAATGCACAACATTTATAATGCAGAGCAGAACAAACTCTAAAACAAAGGGAAAAAGAAGACAGGAAAAATGAAAGAGAACTCTGCAAAGTCTTCAGTAGTGTAGCGGACACAGCATCTGCTACACATTTTGTACTTGATGGGAGCATCAACTCAAAGAAGCAGTTTTTAAAGCTCAAGAGATAACAGATTAACAGAAATGATTCACCATCCTTCAGAAGACAGCATGTTCAAAGTGACTGAAATTGCACAAATCAAACTATATTAATCATGATGCCATGCCATCTTTCGTTTAAAAGCACGACTGTAACTATCAATCAAATATCTAAAAAATGTGGAAAGCAACGGAACCTATCTTGTAAAATGTTGTTTCCTCACATTAATACCATGCTAGTTCCCCAAACTAATATCTCAGAGAAGATTACCACCACCACCACCACCACCACCACCACAACAACAACAACAATAATAATAGATTTATACCCAACTTTTTCTCTCTACAAGTAGACTCAAACTAGCTTATATTAAAAGCATTTCAATACAATTTTAAATCTACAAATATACAAACATTCAATCAGGAAATAAAAGGATTGTGAAAGCCTTTGTTGTGAGTTCATATGTTCTTTCAAAAGAAAATAAGTATCCAGAAAATTCTATGTCTAACTTGAAATTAGTTCAGTAGATTTCACATAGGAAGCTTCAAGCACAGTATTTCCAAAGATAACAAGGTAAATGAGTTTGAAGTACTGTACAGTCAGGAAACAGATTTTAGGACATGGTTTATATGAGTGAAGAAGGGCTTTTCCAACCAAAGCCATACTAAATTAAATGGTGTATAATATAGAAAACACACAGGTAAAACAGGAAAACTAGCACGTACACATATTCTGTTCCATTAAGAATGAAACACACATTATTTGGGCAGTTTGTACTTTATTACAATTTTAAACTGTTAGTACTCTCAAATCTGGACATCTTCAAGGGATTTAGATTTACAGCTTCAGAACACTTTTACAGGATTTTAGTCTTGATGATAAACCAGTTACACTGTACACAAGTTTAACTGCCCATCTTGATTTTTTGCCAAATTGAAAACAATTCAGAGGCTATTCAGATCTGTGTGTCCCAAGGTACAGAAAAAAACTCCTGTTTATTGAAAAAGAATCTGTCACACATTCATATTATCAGTTCCACAAACTTAAAATTCAAGGAGCATACACAAAGCTATACATCTGTATCATTTTATTAGGAATAAATCTGAATAGGTTATGAAGAAATTAATCCATTGAGTCTGAAGAATTTCCAAAATCTGTCTTCATGAAGATATGTTCACCGATAAACAGTTAAACTTTAGCAGAACTACTATACACTGGGTAAAACAGGCCGATACCAAAAAGCAACATGCAACAAAAAATACAATATAAAGAAAGACAATCTGCTGAATATTAAAAAATCTCAAGGAGCTTGTTTCATTCAGCACAGAAATATTTTACCAACCAGATTCAGCTGACACAAGGCAAAAGTGGGTCAGAAGAACCCAAGGGGTTAATAAAATGTTCCTCAGTGCAGAAGATCTGAATAGTGTTTTAGAGCATTTTCCCAACAAAGAATATTAGGAAGGGTTTTTTTTTAATAAGAGAAATAAATATGAATGGAATGCTAGATTAAATCAGCAGAGTGTCTCAAGGAATGAAATAATATCAGTAACTTAAAGACAGGGGAAAATCTTTTAAAACATACTTAATTTAATTGGGGCTCAAGAAGCATTCGAACAGATTTCCAAAGTCACAACTATATTCAGGCATTTAGGCTAACGGTAAAAGTAAAAATCAGAAGATACACTTTTTTCCAAATTAAGGAGTTTTTTTTAACCCAAGCTTATTGTTACCTTGGCAACATGTAGCTTGGTGAACAATAATTGGCAACAAAATAAGTCAAAATGCTGTAATATCCTGCCCAAACCAGTTCCAGATACTGTATAGTAACCAAGATGCAAACTAATTTTGATGTAACAAGCCTAGACCACTTATATCAAACATGTCCCTGGTGTGAAAGTCATCCAGTTTCAGCTAGCGTTTTGATAGCTCATTTGACAGCCAGTCAAGTCCCTCATACAGACCAGTTCCTTGTGTGGCGCAGGTAGCTTGAACATACCACTGTTGGGAAGGAGGAAGAGGATTATTAAATGTCATATTAATCATTATTTGAAAACACTGTCACCTGCTGAAGTGGTCATGCATAATGTAAGATATATTTCCAGACCACCCATTATATAACACAACTAAAAATGCCAGGATGAGAAAACATGCCTCCCCCCTAATAATAATAATAATAATAATAATAATAATAATAGTCTCCTCAGTCAAGAAAAAGATGGGCTCATTGAATATAGGGTTACACTCAGACAATTTCTGGTTGAGAATTAAAATAAAACAAACTTTAAGGATCCTGTCACATTGCAGCAAGGATCAGTGGCAAGAGAATGCAGCTGCTTAGACAAGAACAGGCAAGCATGATATTACTTCACCCTGGGATGAGCAACTATTCAAGCATCATGGGCCACACACAGCTCTCACCAGACTTTTGATGGGGGACAACCACCCACTGTATAAATCCACCTGTTTTTCTTTCAATGTTTTTACTTAAAATATGCCCCACCACCATAAGGGGGCAATTTTGTCATTTTCAAAGGTATGAGCTATGAATATATATATTGTATGTATGAGATCTTTCCTAGCTCTAAAACAGTTAAAACTTGATAAAATGGTCCCCAGCAAATCTGGAGATCAGGCTTTGATTCCTCGCTCAGTAATGAAAACCCACTAGGTGACTTTGGATGAGTCATACACTCTCAGCCCCTGAAAACCCAATGATAGGGTTGCCATAAGTCGAAACAGTCTTGAAAAGACAGAATGACAATAACAATCTTAGGGGAACAATTTTAATTTAAAGACTCAAATTTTTTTTGAAGGGGGGCATTCAGGGAGCACTTTTCTCACTCAAGCTTTGCATAAAGTAAATAAAATAGGGCCAAAGGAAGATGCTACTTCTAACAATTACCTACATTTATTTAAGGAAGTATTTTACATATTCAGCTATGTTTCTTCAGTCAGTCAAATGTAGCATAACAGTAATTACCCCCCCCCCCCCAAATGTATGAGCAGTACCAAAGGAGGTATTCATTTCCAAGTTTTCATGTCTAATGACTACAATATATGGGTTTGATCCAATAATACTGTGTTAGTGGACAGATATTTCTAATAGCAGTCCTCTTAACTCCCCAATAAGACACTATTACAAAGGTTCTCCAATGTTCACCAGCTGCTTTTCAGGACAAATGGGAAAGCACTACTTTTTTAAAAATCCATCTAATTAAATTAAGGATAAAGAACACATGGCTTCCCCATGCTTCTGGTCTGTAACTCCCATCCACAGCACTAGCTAGGCATGCTATGGCAGAAGAGAGTTGGCAGTTCAGTAGCATCTGAAAGGCCACACAAGCACTACCCATGCACTAAATACATCAGAATAAGAACACTAAATATGTTGTTCATTGAGAACTTGACAGAACATAGAAAATCTCAGTACTTACAGTTCTGTTACGCAGGGACTGAAGGCCTAGTTTATCTGTCATTTCACTGATTGCCATGGCATTTGGCAAGTCTTGTTTGTTTGCAAAGAGAAGCAGCACTGCATCTCTCAATTCATCTTCCTGAAGCTGAAAGAAGAAACCGTGTAAATTAAATCCTTCAGTTTACAGCTACTATCATAAAAACTACAAATTAGGAAAGTGATGGGCTGAACATACTTTTCTGCATTCCCCAAATAGTTTTCAGTAACTGAATTAGTTATCACCACTATACCTAAGCAGCTTGGACAAGAAAGAGCATGTTGAAGTACAGTGACAGCTGCAAGGGCTGTACTGAAGCCCAACAACAACAATTTAAAGAAGTATCATCTTACCGGTTCAAGGCACAGAACAGTGCAACTGAATATCTTGTATTTTGGTTTTCCTATTGTATTGCCCATTTTTGCAAATTTTCTCCATTTTACTAACTAGGCAGAATTCACCTAGCAAACATGTTAAAAAGAAGAGGCTTACCATTTTTTGCAGTTCTTCTGCAGCCTCCTGGATTCTTTCTCTATCGTTGCTATCTACCACAAAAATGAGACCCTGAAAAGTATTTATTGAAGAAGGTTGATCAGAAACAGATCTACAAGACTCTTGAAATAAATCCTAAAGTTGTCATTACCAAAATACAATAACTATATCTTAATCTGAAAACAATGGTTATAGCATGAACATATGTAAGAAAACGAAGTATTGTGACCCACTGTTGACTTCAAAGACTAAAGTTCCACTATAGAGGAGTTGGGAAGGCCATCAAGGTGAAAGCCACAGCTAACAAATTACAGCTTTCAGCAGAAAATAATATTGTTTTAACCTGAAGAATTTCTGCTACTATTTCATCCAAGCCAACATCAATGAAAATGGCACTATTTTAAAAAGGGATTCATCATGCTGTCATAGCGGGCTCAGAAAGGTGCTCACTAGAATAGCTCAGACAAAATATCATTCCTATCACACTATACAGTCCTACAGGTGACATTATGCTGGTTAAAAGAAAATACATTTTAAAAAGGTGGGGAGGAAATCTAGTGGGACTCTTTGTGGCTGTTTAGAGGATTGTCCACACCACACAGCCAAAGAGAATAGAGGAAGTACTTGTTTCACTTTCAGTTGCCCAAAATGATGCTCTGCTAATGATCCTGGGCAAATTACACTGCCTCAGCTTTAAAGGAAGGCAATGAAAACTTCCTCTGAATAATCTTGAGAACCAGTACAGTTTAGTTGTTATTAGACTAGAACTGGGAGATCAGGGGTCAAATCCCCACTCAGCTATGGAAATCTACTGTGTGTCCTTGGACAAGTCATGCTCTTTCAGATTCAGAAGAAGGTAACTGCAAATCTTCTCTGTATAAATCTTGCCAAGGAAACCCTGTGACAGGTTTGCCTAAAGTTGGAAACAACAACAGCCACCTTCTAGACTCCTGAGCTATACAGATTACTAGTGATTTTTTTCCCTTCCTAACACATCACAGGTTTTCAAGTGAACATCATCCTGTGTTTAGTGAAGCTCAAGTCATGTTTCCTATCACTTGTGTGTCAAAGTACCCAAAGTACTGTTTTACTGCTCAGGGATTCTTATTAAATCACAGTGGAAAGTAGTTATAGGGAAAAAATTAGCCTGTACCCTGGGGCCCCTTCTATACAGCTGTATAAAATCCAGATTATTTTCTTTGAACTGGATTATGTGGCAGTGTAGACTCAGATAATAAAGTTCAAAGCAGATAATGTAGATTATCTGCCTTGATATTCTGGATTATATGGCAGATGAGATAACCCACAAATTCACATCCTCAAATAGCTGGAAATTGAGAGGAACCATTAAACTCCAAGGATGTTGCATCCCAGTTGATTCTTCACTATTGTTAAAATATGCATTCTAACTAAAATATATCTTGAAAGGACAAAATAAATAAGATTCATAAATTCCAATCATAAAACTAAAGAGATGCTATTCATAACTTGTTCATAAATGATCCAGAATTAAGTGAGGTGGGTTAGAAAGAAAACAGTATGCAATGATCTCTACAAACAGAAGTCTTTGTGGTACAAATCTAGCACCAACCAACATATACAGAATGAATGCTTTAAATGAATAAAATAAATTATCTCTGAAAGTAGAGTTGATGGTAACAGTGGAGGCTTAATAGGGGTTACAACATTACATCAGCATACACTATTAGAGAGAGTTATATTTTGCTTGGCAAATGTCAGAGGACTTACCTGTGTGTTCTGAAAATAATGCCTCCAGAGTGGCCTAATTTTATCTTGACCACCAACATCCCAAACAGTGAAACAGATGTTTTTATACTCTACTGTTTCCACATTAAAACCTGGAGAGAAGGTAACAAGTAGTCATTACAAGAATACAGACTACTGAGCATTATATATTGTAACATAAGGTCAACCTTTATGTATGTATTCACTAGTGCCTAGATGTGTGAAAACTGAGGAGGGCATCTAAGTATCTATTGTGTCATATTAATCAAATGTATAGAAAACAACCATCTAGCCGTTACTGCTTGATCTGTTTATTTAGTCATGTTTAGATTTCTAAAAAGCCCAGGTAAAAGCTGAGCAACCTTTATCCAGAATTCCAAAATCTCAAACTGTTCAAAAAGTTGAATTCTCCTTTATTTTCTGGTAGTTCCGTGTTCAGAAATCTTGCTACATGCATAAAATTACTAAAAAAATCTCATAAAAATTACCTTCAAGCTATCTGTAGGAAGTATGCAAAAAATATAAATTTTGTTTTTAGACTTGGATGCAATTTCCAAGGTATCTCATTACATAAGTATTTCAAAATCCAAAGCACTTCTGGTCCTAGGCATTTCAGATAAGGAATACTCAACCTGTATGTATAAAACTATTAGGTTAACTAAGTTTTTGTTTGTATAAATATGTTGCTTTTGGTTTGTAGACCAATTCTGGTTTCTGTAGAATTCCTTTACTAGAGACTATCATTATAAACAGATGAATGTATGGTCTTGAAAAAAAAATCAAACTGATACTGTTATGAAAATCTATGTTGCATTCTAGACATACATATTGGAATACCAAGGCTATACATTGGTTTCAGGGTGGGCTCTTTTGTCATGGCTGCCCAAGGAAGCAACTCTTCCTCATTAAACTTTTGTGAGCTTCACCATACTACAGGGGAAGAAAGCTCTGATATCCTATTGTAAACATATTTTAGTCTGATCACACACATAAATTGGTACTGTTCAATTATCCAGATGGTGGCCACTAGGGGGTGCTAGAGAGAGAAAGAGAGAGAGAAAGGATTGTCCATTTTGTGGGGGAGGGACAGAGTTGAAGAAGGAAAACCATTCCCCCCATTTTCACTGGTTATGCCCCTCCCCCCTTCTCATATCATAAACGAGGATTGTTCCGCGACAGGGACATGGGTGGGTGGGGGGATAACAGGAAAGCAGGGGGGAATGGTTTTACTCCTTCAATCCACACTGCACCCTAATAAAATGGACCATCCTCCTTTCTGAAGCATCACCTTGTGGACTCTGCCTGGATAATAGAACAGTACCCATTACATTTTAAAAAGTTAATAAAATTGCTATTTTCAGAATAAAATTGACAATATAAAGTATCTTTATTTTCTTACCAATTGTAGGAATTGTAGTGACAATCTCTCCTAGCTTCAGCTTATACAGAATTGTGGTTTTTCCAGCAGCATCCAAACCAACTAGAAATATGAATTGAATTATTAGTTTAACAAATACAAACACTGGTCTTCAGAAAATACTTTTTGGAAATTTCAAATGATGGATTATGGTTTCATTGAGCAATGTTTGCTTTTCAGTTTTAAATCTACTCAAAAATTTTATTGTCATGGTGCTGTGTCTTCAAGCTGTTTCTGGTATCCCTAACGTGACTCTCTTTGCAAGATTTGTTCAGAGGGGGCTGTCTTTGCCTTCTAAGGTTGAGACTGTGATTTGCCCAAGGTCATCCAGCGGGTTCCTATGGCCAAGGGGGGACTCGAACTCTAGTATTAAGTCATAGTCCCACATTCAAACCACTACACCAAGCTCGCTTTTTTATTCTTATTTTAGAAAACATTAAAATGCAAATTCTGACCTAGAAAAAACAAACTTGAAGCTGTGTTATATATTTTAGCCACTGCATAAATTATGAAATACACTTTGGGATTGAAAACAAACTCATTAAATAAAAGTCCTATTAAAATAATGTATACTAGCAAGTGAAAACTTTAAAAACGCCAAGAATTTAGACCCCACTGAAGACAGCTTCAGTTGCTTGGATGATAAGACTATCTATATCCTGCAATATTACACAACATTAAAATTAGCTTTCTTTTTTTCTATTTCTGTATTTTAGAAATATTGGCAAACATCTGCACATAGCATTTAACAATGATAAATGTGGCTGGGATTCTGAGAATTGAAGGCTTTCCCTCCTTTCTACAGAATTTTGCACTTAACTCAATGTTAAACACCCCTCCTCCTCTTACTTCTCAGCCCCCCTAAAGTACATGAGATTGAGATATGGACCAAAAGTGGGTGGAAGAGCTTTGCAGAATCTACAGAGAAGCTTCTAATGGATACAAGGATCTTCAAGAAGGTGACTGGAAAATTCCCTTCAACTCAAGGTTCTCATCAGTCAGGTCTAAGACTTCAAGCTATTACAGCTTTTCATCAAGGAAAATACACGCCGCCGAAAAAAGTCCTTCCCTGCAGGACAGCAACACCTGCTTTAACCATGCCCCTGGACACAAAGCTATTCCAAGATATGGAAGGCTACCCAGGATCTGAATCTCAGGTGGGAACAAGAAAACAGTCAAGCTCTTTTGCTAAATAGTGATATTTAATATAGAGCGTGCTGCATCTGCACGTAAGGTTATGCATAACATACATACTAATCTGAGTGTGCCACTTATAGCATGCATTTGTTTTACTTTCCTGCTTTTTCAAGTTAATGATGTATTACGGATAGGGAGGCCAAGCCTCTGTATAAGTTTAATGAGCTGCCATATGCAAAGAAATCAAAAGTATTTCACTAACTTTGCTTTGTGTTTGGTCACTTTAGCCAAAGAGAACTTACAAAGGAGGATTTTAGAATACGATAGGGAAAATATATGCACATATGCAATCTAATCTTCATGTTCCTTGTACTATATTGTTACAGTTAAAAACAATGTCTTATAGCGTCTTAATGTTTGTCAGAGATCTGAAAATTCAAAGTGTCCTGAACATTAATGATGCAAAAACTAGATATGTTTGTTCTTAAAAAAAAAAAAAGCTAGTGAACTAATATGACAGTTTTACAACTAAAGATTAACTGTCAATTTAATAATTTAATTACTGATAGAATACAGATCAGATAGAATGTAGGTATAAAATGGAATAATGGTGGACAATTATGTCCTAAAACATGTCCTGTGGAAAAAAAATAAGTCTAGTTCCTGTCCTTTCAACGGGGCAGGTTTTAGCGTTCAAAGTGCATATCTAAGGAAACTGCAACACACTGTTGTATGGGCAAAGCTAGAACAAAGAAAGAAGGACCAAAAACAAAAAATACATTGACAAAATATGTTTTCAAAATAGTAGCCAAATGTGATTTTTATTAATAAAAAAAGCTACAGTTGGTCCTTGCCATTTGTGGGTTTAAAACTTGTGGATTTGATTAATATGTTCTCTCTATGAACACACTATGGTCAACTTCTGCTGAGGGTTAACCAGTGGTGATCTAGAAGACCTAAAGATTCCTAATGAGGTAAAAATAATAGATTTTTTAAATTTGTAGTTTTTCCACTTTCTCAGAGATGCTGGGTAAGCCTGCAAAAGTGAAGGGCTTACTCTATAGTCAAAACACCACTAAATACATTTTTCAATACAGGCAGAAAGTGGCAATCTGTTCTCTTTCAGAGTTAAAGAGAAAGGTAGCAATGCAGATACAATTGATTCCATAATCTGAAGTACCTTCAGGTCTCTTTCTGAAAATGTAACATGCCAAAAACCAATATTTTCTGTGTTTTTGAAGATATCCATGCCAGATTTTTCTGTCTTCCCTTAAATAATTCCACTTCACAAGTTATTTTTTAGCTGACACTATATTCTTTCATAGCTTCCAGAGATAAGGAGTTGCTCTTTCCCCCCTTTTTCTAGTGTGAAAATGGGGGAGGAAGAGCGAGAGAGACCCTAAATTGCATCTGAAAAGGGAGAATAGAGGAAGGTGAGAAAATGAGAAAGGCTACTTTAAGTTGCCTTCTTGCTTCTGACATCTACTCAGTTAATCCATTCAGAGCAAGCCTGCTGTCATCCAGGGACTTCTTGCCTGGGAGGTATTTGGCATGACTATAGTATTCTCAGGGTGAGTGACAGAGCCTGGAGTTAGCAACTAGTTATGAGTTCCAGAATAGCAGTGTAGAGAAAGGGGGACATTGGGGCCTTTGTGGGGAAAGCAGTGTTGCACATGGGGAATGTTACAAACTGAAGAGCAATGGAGAAAAATTAAAAATGATGTGGCAATGCCACTCTCCTTCAGCAAAGAATTAAACCTTTTCCTAGGGGTAAAGCCAAATCTAAAAGGCTTTAATATTTAATGTTTTGAAGACACTATCCTAGAAACATACAGAAAATTACAGAGCATACACTGATTTTCTGAAATTCTGCTTACATTAATAGCATTCGACTTCAAAACCTGACATTCAAGCTCCTCCATACACATCCCAATTTGTGAATTGAAGAAGTTGAATTCTTTCAGACATTCTGAAATGTGAAATTAGGGAAGAATGCAGGAATATTGGCAGTAACAGTCAAAAAGAAAATACATATTTGTGTTTTGTAAACAAAACATACATTTGTAATTACCATACATTTCAGGTATAGTCCAGTAGGACTATGAGTAGGAACTGCTTGATGAAGAAAAGATCCCTTGCACATTATGTAAAAGCAAAGTACAGTAAGCCTTTCACATTTGCTGGGGTTAAGGTCACAGGATCTCCATGAAAATGAAAAACAGCTAATGAAACATTGCTATTTTATTGTGCATCTTGTCTATTGGTATTATATAAATCCCAATAAATATAATTTTTAAATGTCACTCTTTTTTATCTGAAAGAACACCTTTCTAAGAATCTATAGGTCCTCCATCATGACCCTGTGGTCAACTTCCTCTGGAAGCTGAGCACGGAATTGCACTGGAGGAACTAGAGATTCCTTGAGAGAACATTGTTAATCAAATCCACAAATGTCAAAACCACGAATGTGGAGGGATGACTGTATTAAGAAAAATCAGGGCTGCTTTTCAAAAGATATGCCTAGACTAATAAATACCAGAAAACGAGATAACACTTAGCATAGGTGGGGGATGGCCAAGCGTACGAGACATTTCCAGTTTCAAAATCAGAGCTGTGACTTCACAGGGTCACTGATTCAGCAACTCCGAATACACATGCTCCATTAAATTAACTGCCCTAGAGAAACTGCATTCAAACCAACGGTATTTCTGAACAGACACTGTGTAATTAGGGCAAAACCCTGAGCCAACATTCAAATACTATCAGCAGCTCACAGTCAACATATTTCGGTGACTTCCATTGTTGATTTGGGTAGCACTGACCTCAAAATAAATACAATAAAAAGTAGTTTTTGCATCTAATGTCAAAATAGCCCATCCACTCCTAACATTAGACACTCTCTGCACTTAAAGCCCTGACAATCGCATTCATGGTATGAAGGAACGTGGGTCTCTGCACAGCACAGATGGAGTTGGGAGGGATGAGAGGCATATAAATTCCAGGTGCATCTTCTACACGGAATTATTGCAGTTTGACACCACTTTTAACTGCCATGGCTCAATGCTATGAAATAATGCTATGGAACAAGAAAAAATATTTATTTATTTATTTATTTACTTTGCTTATATACCGCTGTTCTCAGCCCAGGGGCGACTCACAGCGGTGTACAACATAGGAACAACAAAATCCAAGACATAGTATAAAAACAATTCTGGCCCCAGAGTGGCCGTTGGTGTTGGGGGAGGGGCGCTGATGTCACAGGGGACAAGATGGCAATGTCCTCCTGGCTGAGATATAGCTTTTATCCTAGAGCTATAACTATATTGAACGCCATGGTTTTGCACTGATGTGGCATTGCAGTGGTGGTTGAAGTGAGGAGGGATAGGTGTGTTCTTTTTGTGATGTGTGCTGAAGAAAGCATTTAATTTCGTTGTACAATGACAATACAGTTATTTTAATTCTAATTCAAGTTATAGTTTGGTGAGGCAAACTACCAAACAGCCTTCCATTTGGCAGAGAAGGCTAAATAAAGACTTTATGAAAACTGCATAGAAAAAAACACCTAGAGGACCAAAGTTTGCCCATGCCTGATGTAGACACACCTAAAGTCCACCAGTCTTGTTAAAAGAAAACTCCTCTCTACATTTTCCATTGAAATGGTAAGCCTTGAATATTGAGTTGGGAAAGGTGGGATAAAAACAAAGCATATGAACACATAGAAATATTACTATCATTGATTCAATCCTGGTGGACAAAATTAACAATAATCACTTAATTTATTGAAGAGGTATATTTTTATACAATTTTAAACATCTAATTGTATTATCTATGATGCCTAACTGATCGATTTATACTTTTTAAACCAAAGTCATGTAATCTGTTTTAATTGTATGTTTAAATGTTTTAATTTTTATGATTGTACATGGCATTGACTGTTTGCCATTTTCATCCTAGAAGCTGCCCTGAGTCCAGGGAGAGAGGGAGGTTTCAAAATAAAGTTTATTATGATTATTACACTATAACTCGCTTTACCCTCTTGACTGGGAAAGAAGACTTCTGTGTGTAAAAAAAAGGGGGGAGGGGGGTAAGGCACCAATAAACAGTGTTTAATGCGTTGTCAAAGACTTTCATGGCCAGAATCACTGGGTGGCTGTGAGTTTTCCGGGTTGTATGGCCATGTTCCAGAAGCATTCTCTCCTGACATTTCACCCATATCTATGGCAGGCATCCTCAGAGGTTTTGAGGTCTGTTAGAAACTAGGCAAGTGAGGTTTATATATCTGTGGAATGTCCAGAGTGGGAGAAAGAATTCTTGTCTGCTTAGGTAAGTGCAAATGTTGCAACAGGTCACTTTGATGAGCACCGAATAGCCTTTCACCTTCAAAGCCTGGCTGCTTTCTACCTGGAGGAATCCTTTGTTGGGAGGTGTTAGCTGACCCTGATAAAGTTATTCTCATTCTGTGTTGTCTAAAGCTTTCATGGCTGGGATCACTGGGTTGCTGTGAGTTTTCCAGGCTGAATGACCATGTTCCAGATTCTAATTCTAATGCAAGGTTTGGTGAGGCAAACAGGGTCAGCTAAAACCTCCCAACAAAGGATCCCCCAGGCAGCAATCAGCCAGGCTTTCATTTATTTATCCTATTTATACCCCGCTTTTCTCTGCCCCGAAGATGACTCAAGACAGCTTACATACGGTTAATTATTCAATGTTTTAAAACACAAACAATTCCAAAGTATTATTAAAATTAATACATATTAAACAATTAAAAACATTACATCCCATATTACAATCACGCCATCCATAATCGTAGTCCAAGTCATTGCATGTATTCCAAATCTATTATTGTACTGAACTATTCTTTGAAAGCCTGATCCCACAGTCAAGTTTTTACTTGAAATTCCATAGCCGAGAGGCCACCACTGAGAAGGTCCTGTGTCCCATCCCCACTAGTCGCGCTTGCGAGGGAGGTGGGACCGAGAGCAGGGCCTCCCCAGATGATCTTAATCTCTGAGGTGGATCATAGGAAGACTTTGAGTCCCCCTAGGGGTGAGAAAAGCAGTATACAAACACTGTAAATAAATAAAATAATAAGACTAAGATCTTCTGGGGAGGCCCTGCTCTCGGTCCCGCCACTGTCACAAGCGCCTCAAGCAGACAAGAGTTCTTCCTCCCACCCTGGACATTATTCCACAGATACATAAAATTCATTTGCCTAGCTTCCAACACAACTTCTGAGGATGCCTACCACAGATGTGGTGAACTGCCAAGAGAGAATACTTCTGTAACATGGCCACACAGCCCGGAAAACTCACAGCAACTCAGTCCAAATATTGTCAGGTTTAGAGTTTGCAAGGAAAATCGCTCTGTGTTCCAATGTGCTTTGAAACCCAATAGAAGCATAAGGGTTCTTTCTCCCCTCCTAAAGCTTTTGATTTGAGGCTGGCGAAGAGTAACAATCACTTTCCCACGGTAACAGCAGGTCGGGGTGGGATATGTAGAAATGCCACAAAATCAAGGAGGAGCAGCCAATCCTTTGTATGCCAATTTAGGGATAAATCCTAGAAGTGAACTCAGAGGCACCCAAACAGCGTTTATATATTTAAATCTAGCATTTCAACACCCAGAAGGAGCCTCCAGTGGCTCAGTGGGTTAAACCCCTGTGCCAGCAGGACTGAAGACCGACAGATCACAGGTTCGAATCTGGAAAAAGTGCAGATGAGCTCCCTCATAGTGGTTCTCAACCTGGGGTCCCCAGATGATTTTGGCCTACAATTCCCAGAAATCCCAGCCAGTTTACCAGCTGTTAGGCTTTCTGGGAGTTGAAGGCCAAAAACATCTGGGGACCCCAGGTTGAGAACCACTACTTCAGCTCCTGCTCCTCATGAGGGGAGGTGAGAGAAGCCTCCCACAAGGATGGTAACACATCAAAAACACTCGGGCGTCCCCTGGGCAATGCCCATGCAGACAGCTAATTCTCTCACACCAGAAGCGACTTGCAGTTTCTCAAGTTGCTCCTGACACGACAAAAAAAATCACCCAGAAGAAGACTTGTGTGTGTGTGTGTCAGGGGGCAAATAAACGTGCTTTTCAAAATACCATTCCAAAACCCACAACAACCCAGGAGGGGGGAGGGTTTGTGGCTCCGAAGGCTGCGACCCAAAGCGCCACGGCTGGCTTGAAAACACAGGAAGCCCAGCAGTAGCAGCAGCAGCGCAGGGAGCACGAACCACATCCTGGAGGCCTCCCGCGAAGGAAGGAGGGAAGGAAGGACGGAGGGAGGCCCAGAGGAAAGAATGCGCCGCCGCCTCTGAAGGCCCTGAAAGCCGCAGACCCTCTCCCTCGGCCTCCCTTCCCTTCGGGCGGCAGAGGCCTAGTCCTGCGGCCTTGGAGAAGGTGAGAAGGGGGGGGGGCGAGGAAAGAAAGAAAGAAGCCCCCCTTTCCTCTCCCTCCCTCGCGCCTCTGTTTGCCTGCCTGTATCTAGACTCGCGTGAGGCCCTCACCCATGAGGATGCGCATCTGCTTCTTGCCGAAGAGGCGCGAGAAGAGCGAGGAGATGGTGAGGCCCATGGCGGCGGCGGCGCAGAAGGAGGAGGAGGGGGAAGGCGAAGGCGGCGGGCTTGGGCCTCAGTTCCTCCTGCTGCTGCGGCTGCTGCTGCTTCCTCTTGTCGACGTCGCCCTCTTCCTCCTCTCGGCCTTTCGCTGAGGGAAGGAGGAAGGAAGGAAGGAGGGAAGGAAGGAAGGCAGGCTGCTGGTCTCCTCTCTCCGCTCTCCTCTCTCCGCTCGCTCGCTCTGCCACGTCACAGCCGCCCCGGCTCCAACGCGGACCAAATCGCGTCACGCCCGCCACATCCTCACCGCGGCGCCGCCCTCGCCCAGCAAAGCAGGCAGGAAGACTACCGCTCCCGGCAAGCCAAGCGGCGGCGCGCTCCTTGAGAGCTGAAGGGTTCGCTTCGCCAGGCACGACGGGAAATGGAGTCCCGAAGACTGAGAGCAAAGGGAGGGGCTCGGCCTTCTGGGAAGTGTAGTCGGCGCTCCCTTCCCCTCCCCCTCCTTTCGCTGTGCTGCCTTTGGACGACTTCCCTTCCGCCTCTTCTTGCCGCAGTGCGTTCTGGGAAGGCGCAGAGGCGGCCCATGAAGCCGCGCTCGGCTTGGGAGAGGGAAGGAGCCCCTCCCGGCTCCCTTTCTACTTGGACTGTACCACTTTCGTGCGGCAGGGGGAGCTCTCCTGGGCGCGGCTGGTCCGCTTCAGAATAGGATTCCGGGACAATGGTTCAGGCCGACGGAATTGTTTCTTCGCTCACTCCAGGGCCCTTCCACACAGCCATAGAACCCAGAACACATCAAGGCATCATCATCATTATTATTATTATTATTATCTATATAAATAAAAATGTCATGTTCGTTTGTGATATTAACAGAACTCAAAAACCACTGGGGGAATTGACACCAAATTTGGACAGCATACACCTAACAACCCAATGTATGTCCTTCACTCAATTTTTTTTGATTTTGTCATTTGGGAGTTGTAGTTCTTGGGATTTATAGTTCAACTACAACCAGAGAGCATTCTGAACTCCACCACTGATGGAATTGAACCTAAGGTGACACACAGGACTCCCATGACCAACAGAAAACACTAGAAGGGTTTAGTTGAAGAGTTTGAGAGTTGTAGTTCACCTACATCCAGAGAGCACTGTGGACTCAAAACAATGATGGATCTGGACCAAACTTGGCACAAATATGAACACAGATGGAGTTTGGGGGAAATAGACCTCGACATTGGGAGTTGAAGTTGCTGGGATTTGTAGTTCACCTACAATCTGAACCCCAGAAACAACAGAATTGGGACAAATTTCCCACACAGAACCCCCATGACCAACAGAAAATACTTAAAGCCATCCAGTCCAACTCTCTTCACCAGGACAAGAAAATCTAATCAAAGCCCTCCTGACAAAGAGCCATCCAGCCATAGATAGAGATAGATCTATACGATTCACACACACACAGATATAATATAGATTTGAAAGGGGCCCCTAAAGAAGGACGATGTGTTGCATGTTCCAGGGTAGGTAAACCAGACACTCTCCACATCAACACTGACAAAGAAACAACAAGAAATACTCTTTACCCAAAAGCAGAAAGAAATTGCATAGATTAGAAACCATTACTTTATTTTCCAGATCACCCAACTGGGCCACAGCAACGCGTGGCAGGGGACAGCTAGTTATTATATAATATAACCCAGAACATCAAGGCAGGAAATCCCACATTTTCTGCTTTGAACTGGAATATATGGCAGTGTGGACTCAGATAACCCAGTTCAAAGCAGATAATGTGGGATTTCCTGCCTTGATATTCTGGGTTATATGGCTGTGTGGAAGGGCCATTAGCCTTATGCTCTTGCTATAGTCATGTAACTTTGCACTTTGAAATTCGAAGAGACTTTATTTTGGAGGGACCTTTGGAGAAGTGCATCAAGATAATGGAGTGCTAGGCTCCAAAACTTTATCCTTGTGTATTTCCCACACTTTTTTTTTCTTCCTCTTCAGCCCAGGGAAAGTTCACAACACCTGCCTATTCTTCGTATTTGAGGAAGTGGTGCTTTCAGAGAATTCTCCCTTTCAAGCTTCCTGGAAATGTTAAAGGGGGATCTTCCTGTATCATTATAGCCCAGGCATGAGCCCACTTGGGCCCTCCCTCCAGGTGTTTTGGGCTTCAACTCCCACCATTCCTAACAGCCTCAGGCCCCTTCCTTTTCCCCCTCAGCTGAGGGGAAAAAGTTTGTTCATAGAGCCCTAGTTGGTTCATATGGAGAGATACGTTTGAAATAAGGAGAGATATATTTGGATGAGTCTGTTTGTCTATGAAGTATAGTACAGTTTTAAGTATAATTCAGTTAACACGAAACTAATAAGCAATGTACCTGAAGTTACATACATGAAGTTTGTAAGTAAACCAACTATGTTAACTTTTAATGACTAATTTTTTGGTCTCTTGAGAGCATGATTTAAAAGCAATCTATTTTATGGAAGAGTAGATATATATAGAGGGGGGGGGCAGCTGAAAACACCACTTCTGAAGATCTGCTATATATTTTGTGCATTGGCATATCTTTGTTCCTAAGAATTCAGAGAGATAACTAGGTATATCTATCTAACAGCTGAGAAACCCAAATTTCCTTGCATGAATACTTGTTTACCAGTAAGGAGAAGATTGACTCAAGCAAGTTTGTAACTCTTCTCAGGAAGATCATACTTTACAAAAGGTCACAATCTCTAACAAGGTCATGCCTTTCATTGCAATCCCTTGCTGCACATCAAAATGTCAAAAAGATTGCACCCTGACGCCATATTCAAACTAAAAGTGATTGGGTATGTAAATGAATGTGGATTTTGCCATTCAGTGAGGTAAATGTTTGTAATTGGAGAAATACTGGCCCGTTAAGCAGGGTCAGCTCTGGTTAGCACTTAAATGGGAGACGCCAGTAAATACTAAGTGGTAACTTGGCTCTTTGAGCAAGCTCTTGAGAATACAGCGGAATAGATAACATGAAACTACGAATGGCTAGACGATGTTACTGGAAATCGATTCTAACAGGATGACACTGGAGACTACATGTTTTATTGGCTTTTATATATGTTTTTATATTGTTATGTTGTTTGTAAATGCCCTTTTATGAATGTATGGCATTGAATTTGTGCCAACTTGTAACCTGCCTTGAGTTGTCGTATGGCTGAGAAAGGCGGGCTATAAATATAGTAAATAAATACTTCAGAGGAAGGAATTGACAAAAATGCTATGAATACTCCTTAGCTAAGAAAGCCCTATGAAATTGTGTCACCATAAGTCAACAGGTGACTTGAAAGCATGTATACATACTAGCAGTATGAGAAATGAGACCAGAGATTTTCCATTGTTTGCAGTTCAAGAACTTTATTCAAGAGCTCAGGAATCTAGCAAACAGTCTGGAGAAACTATTGCTATTTCTCCCCTTTCTAGACACAGACAAGTAATCAACTTTATCTGTACTGCTTGGCTTTTTCTGGATTTGTATGAGTGGATCATTTCCATTTGTGCTCATTAATGAATTTTTTTTAAATTCACAATCCCATACAAAAGACGTGTTATGATCATTTGTCAGCTAACCCACCTCCGTCTATGTCTCCAAAGGAAGAGTTTTTTCGCTCATAACCCACCCACTCCATGTCCTTTTTTCTTCCAAATTTAAGTACATTTTTGGATGATGTGAAGGTTCTTTTCCAAGGAACTGAGAAATGTGTATGTTAGGGCCAAAAATTGGTCTGACAGTGCTTTCAGAAATAAAAACACCCAATTAATATCTGGACTAGAAGAGGTGAAAATGAAAGGCAATATTATGCTAGTGCTGATGTAGGCATAACCTTTTAAAGTAACATTGATCTTTTCGACAAATCTGGCACTGCTTCAATGATTTCCCCTGCTCTGATGTCACAGGCTTAATGTTGTGGTTAAGTACCAGAAAAGAATGTCATCACGACAATTACATTGTTTCCACTTGAAAAACAAGTTGGAAAAGGTTGCATTTTGAAAGGTGGCTCCTAAGTTTCTTACATGAATATCACATACTAATGCCCCTTCTACACTGCCATATAATCCAGTTCAAAGCAGATAACCTGGATTTTACATGACATATAGATGGGGCCTCAGTTACTTTTGACAATACTGATTACCAATTTAAAGGACCCAGGAATTGGACCAGAGCTTTTTATGGGCTAATTTGTCACCTCTTCACCATTTCAAAAATAGTGTCGGCCTTCCTAGAAGACTCTTTGGTAAATGACACTTACATTTGGAGTACTGTATTCAGGTTTTGCCCCATTATCCATTTTGTGGCGTAATCTCAAAAGGGAAAAGGATTCTGGACATTGTTATTGAAAAAACCAGGAATCTCCAGGGGCTTTTTGGAAGCATCACCCTTTTGGAGATTAACTGGCATTCACACTACTTGGAATAATCATAACCTTTTGGAAAGGCATTACCTTGTTAGAGATTGTAACCTTTTTGTAAAGTATGATCTTCCTGAAAAGAGTTAAAAGCATGCTTGAGTCAATTTTCTCCTTAGAGGTAAATATCCTCCAGTATTCATGCAAAGCAAATTAGGCTTTTCAGTTGTTAGACTGATATACCTGGTTATCTCTCTGACTGTTAGGAACAAAGTTGTGCCAATGCACAAAATATATAGCAGATCTTTCAAAGTGTTATTTAGGTTGCCCAAAAAACATCTACTCTCCCATAAAATTGATTGCTTTCACATCATGCTCTCAAGAGTCCAAAAAAAGTAGTCTTCATTAAAAGTTAATATAGTTGATTTACTTACAAACTTCATGTACATTGCTTATTGGTTTCATGTTAACTTGGTTATACTTAAAACTGTACTATTCTGTACTATGGAGCCCCCAGTGGTGCAGCGGGTTAAACCGCTGAACTGAACTTACTGACTGAAAGATCAGAAGTTTGAATCTGGGGAGTGGGGTGAGCTCCTGCTGTTAGGTCAAGCGTCTGCCAACCTAGCAGTTCAAAAACATGCAAATGTGAGTAGATCAATAGGTACTGCTTCTGCGGGAAAGTAACAGTGCTGCATGCAGTCATGCTGGCCACATGACCTTGGAGGTGTCTATGGACAACGCTGGCTCTTCAACTTAGAAATGGAGATGAGCATCACTCCCGACTAGACTTAATGTCAAGTGAAAAACTTTACCTTTACTGTACTATACTTCAACTGACTGTACTATACATCTGCTGTAAACAGACTCATATATTAACCGAACATCTCACTGCAGCATACTGACTATACTCTTGCTCTAACTGACATCAATCGACTTCTAATTTCCAACCAACTTCTGTTCTCAGACTGACTCAAACCTCAACCACCTCAAACTGACTTAACTAACTTCAAATGACTTCTGATTCAAATGCATTCTAAAATAGAGTCTCACTCTAAGATCAGGCACATGGTTTGTAGTCCCTCCCACAACCTCTAACAACACAGACTTAAGGGAAAATACACAGCAATAAGTGCATACCATATAGTAAGCAATCTCAATTATATACCGTACATAAGAAATAACTAGCATGGGAGGCTTGTAGAAGGTTGTGATTTCCAACAATTGTAACAGCTGGCCTTGAATTTAAGACTTCTGGCTGTTGGATGCAAAAGTATGTGCTCTAGAGTTTATTTATTTATTTATTGATGGTATTTCCATCCCGCCTTTCTCAGCCCGAAGGCGACTCAAGGCGGCTTACAAATTGGCAGCAATTTGATGCCACAAGAGTCATAAAATACAATTAAAAAACATTTAGCACAACATTATAAAAATGCATACAAAAACATAAAATATATAATCACCAGTGTCTTCCTGTTAATATTTGATATTTTCAGACTATTCTTCTTGATATTGGATGTATAAGGAAGGGGATGCAATTGTTCGATAATATAAATATATGTTCTGCATATTCACAAGTGCATTCAGACTACAAATTCTCCACATCAGATTCACCAACTCTTTTTAATAAACATGTATTGCTGAACGTATTATCCTCCCAGTGGAATCTTATCGATCCTTTCTGATCAAGACCATCCAAACTGCACACATACCGATTGAAGGTGGCAAAAAGATGTTGATTAGCAAGGCCATGCAATGCAACAGATGGTTAGATCCTATGCTTCAGGACAGCCTTCACCAACCTGGCAGTTCATAGCACAACAAATCATGCCATCCCCAGACATCTATTAGAATTTAGGATTGTAATTCAAATACATTTCAAAAGTGACAAGCTGAGAATATTTGGCTGCCTCCCTTACTTCCTAGTAGCACATTTTGTTACTGGCCTGTAGTGCTCTTTTTATGACTGTTCATATCCTCCCCCGTCCTGGCTCTTTAAAGATGTGCTGGATTACAAATCCTAAAATTTGATAGCTGTGGAACAGTGTGATTTGTAAATTATCAATGGCATAATTTTTAATGGACATTTTTCTATTCCTCTTTTGGAGTAGAAAATGAGAATGGTAAGCAAGAATCAACTTCTCAAAGGTAATGAACAGTTTCAAGAGTTCCACAATACGTTAATCACATGTCATTTGTTTTCTAATAAACGTAAACAAAAGATTCTGCAAAAACTGATTTCCTTTAAGAATGCACTTTGAAAATATGCTAATATAGCTAGTTCAAATTTATGCTGTAATGCTCCAGTTATTGAAGATTTGGTGGCCTTAATATAAAAATACAACTTATCAGCTGTACAAAAATGTCACCTATTAATGCAATACTGGCACTATTGCAGAACTCAGCTTTATACCACTTAAGTCCAGCTTCTTATCTGGAATTCATGTAAATGAATATTAAAAATGCATATTCTTTACAATACAAATAGCAGTTTATAGCTAAAATTAAGGACTCCAAAATATCTAACAAAGGCCCTTTTTTCCACAGCAGCTCTGCAATATGTGTTCCTCATCCACTCAATAAAACATTAGCCGATATAGAACACTGTTATTTCCTGGCCCTGTTTTTGCATTCACGTTCTTAACAGTGACGTACACAGTGCTGGTACCCAGTAAAACTGGCATAGCATTCTTGAAATGACTCTTCCAAGTTCTGTTTCCGATAGAGTTATACAATTCTTATGCTTGTTGTGCTATGTAGCATTTATTGCCAATGGGAAATAGCTCATTGTGCATATTTATAGTAGACACATCAGGTGCAATGCTTTGGTGCTGTATGATGATATATTTTTCTTGGTTGCACAGCAGTGGCAGGGAAGACAAACACAATCTGATAGCTCTGAGCAGCCTTTTTGCTTCAATGCCTGATTTCTTTAACAAAAAAGTCTGTGACAGTCTTCATCTGGTTGCTACCTTTGCTGTGAGCTGCAAAAGTCCTTCTCACAAAATGTAAGGAGACAGCTCTTCCCAGGCATGTAGCGGGGGGGGGGGGGGGGGGGGGCTTGAGGGGCTTCAGCCCCTCCCCCCAAATTCTCATGGTGGTTCGCGAAAAAGGCCTTACTGGTGCATTATTTAAATTGTTATGTTTATTCATATCATGATCTGATCACCATGCTCAATATATCCCATATGCATGGGGGGATTGGGGTAATGATACAAAAGGTTTGCTAGGCTAGACCCTCTTCCACTCAGACTCAGCCCCCCTCCCCCGAAACTCAGCCCCCCCCCCCGAAACCCCCCTGAAAAAATTCAGCCCCCCCCCCCCCCCCGAAACGAAATCCTGGCTACGGGCCTGGCTCTTCCCTTTTACACAGCAGTTTTAATAAAGGTAGGAAAGTACAACGTAATAGTACAATGCTATTTATAAAACTTTTTAAAATTTGGCTGGTCAAAAATATAATGGTAGTGTTTCTGTAAAAGCCAAAGGACTGTATTTGTTTGGAATTATTGATTCCTCCCAATCAGCAAGGGAAGACCGCATTAAAAAGACTGTTGGTGCACAGGATCAGATTTTTGGGATCATCCATGAAACTACAAAAGGATATTTATCCAGTAAACGTTGTGTTGCCAGCAGAGGGAGCTCCAGGCAAGCAAGCATAATAGTGTGTTGTGGAAGGCTTTCATGGCCGGAATCACTGGGTGGATGTGAGTTTTCCAGGCTGTATGGCCATGTTCCAGAAGCATTCTCTCCTGATATTTTGCCTGCATCTATGGCAGGCATCCTGAGAGGTTGTGAGGTCTGTTGGAAACTAGGCAAGTGAGGTTTATACATCTGTGGAATGTCCAGGGTGGGAGAAAGAACTCTTGTCCGCTTGAGGCAGGTGTGAATGTTGCAGTTGGCCACCTTGATTAGCACTGAATGGCCTTACAGCTTCAAAGCCTGGCTTCAAAGCCAGGCAGCTTCAAAGCCATACAGCCCGGAAAACTCACAGCAACCCAACCATAATATTCCAGAAGTACTTTCTTAAATGTCACCTAAAACTGGAAGAAAATCCAACACCCTCACAATCTAAGATACCAGAGATATATAGACAATGAAGTAGTAATGCCAAGTTTGACAAGGCATGGGCCTTCCATGAGATGGATGTTGGTCCCCTTTAGTCCTTGTCTAATCGAGAAATATAGCAGAAATTCTCAGGACACTACCAATTGCTAACAGTAGTACAAGTATATGGGATTAATCATCTGCATAAACAACAGCCTGATCCCTCCTGTACGTCCCCTAGTCATTCTGAGCAAAGGAGCTTTTTCTTTCATCATCCAGACAGCCAAAAGGGAAAGCATTCGTAGACACACCCTAATACCAAAATATTTTTGCTTCTCATCTAAGAAAAGGCCAAACAAGATGAAGAGTACAGATTTAAATTGTATGGAAAATTGGAAGTTATTGGGGGAAACCCAGTCTGTTCTCATATCTGTTCTGGAGAAGGGGTGTTAATTGGTCAGAACCTTGCACCAAGAATTCATAAGCATGTATTCTAGAGCAAAAAGTACAGAATTACTAAGTTTTTGCTCAAGAGCTAAGCAAAGCATTTGAGGAAATAAACCTAAAACCTCACTACAATCTTAGTTTTGGCCCCATCTGGTAACACAATAAAAACTGAGTGACTCTTATCAGGCATGCGGACTTGCATGGACTAAGGATAGAGAAACACACAAAAAAACTTTGACGTCTGATATAGATATATGTAACCACCTATCAATTTAACCTTTCATTTTATGACTAGGTTCGCTTTTTCCACCTCAGTGTGTTTCTGACTCCAGAAAAGCCTATACTGTATTTAAAAGGGGGAAATAAATTACTTTTAAGAAACAGATACACACTTACCCTTCCTGGCATTTTGGCTAAGATCAAGGGTAGTGTGATAAACTAGACAAGGCTGTCCTTGCCATTAAATTAAATTGTGGCAGACATCACATATCACTCCACGTGCCCATGAATGAATATACTATAATTCTTGATTATCTCCAAGTGGAGGAATTTGCAGGGCAATAAAAAATTCTGCCTGAAAACTTTTGACAGTTGACCAATTTTGGGTTGATGTCAGTTGTAATCCAATGTATCTGAAGGACATCAAGGTGAGAAGGACTGCTGGCACAGACTATACTTGGCCAAAAGGCCCAATGATCTCATGCAACATAAGGCAGCCTCCTATGTAGGTGCCAGGAAATAATTATAAGGCTCAGCTGACTGCTTTCTTGGTTTGTTCTGCTACAGCAGAATAATAAAGGGAAAGAAAACCAGAGAAAAAGCAACACAGTTCTACTTCCTGCTGGGGAAAAGAAGGTAGTTCAAGAGCATATCACAATTCCAGAATTAAATCATCAGAGAGAGAGGGCGGGGGGAGGGAACTTTGATTACCTTTTTCCTTTCCCCATTTTAGGGATGACCACACATGCAGTTTCGAGATGGCGACTCCTGTGAGCCCATTCCTCTCTACTGATGGCAACAGCCATAAACTTGACAAGGACAAAGACCCAATGAAGCACATTCACTGAGAAGCAGTTCTGCCAATTGAATGATGGGAGTGGGAGGCATACAGCCCCTGTGTGCCCTCAAAATAACACCTCCCCTTCAACCTTCCTTGATAGCAAAAACACTACTCTGCAGACTTTTCCATATCCCTGCAGTGGATAGCAAAGGTACACAGAGTTGTATGGAAAGGAAGAATCTCTCCCTCATGGTTCTGGCTAAGATGCAGTTATGTCAAGAAATAAACAAGGAAGAAATGGCAAGTCCTGGAGACTGAGAAAGAGATGAAGACAGGTCTAGGAAGCTTGGTACTCATCAAACCTCAGCAGACCTCTGCTTTGCCTCTCTTGCTGGCTCCTCTATCAACATAGCTTTACACAGATTTCCATAAGTTTTCCATAATTAAATGTTACATGTTCCTCCATAGCACCAACTACCAGGGTGTGCCAGAGAAACCCCCAATCCTTTGGAGCAAATTTCAGGAGACAAAGGAAAGACCAGGAAAAATGCCTTTCCTAACTTCTATGGCTATAATTCTACTCAAAGAATACATAGAACTAAACCTTGTTAATTGGTCCCCACTAGAGCTCTGTAATGCGCTAACTACCTACTAGCCTCAAGCTATCAGAGAGTAATCTCTAAGTGAGATCTCTGCTCACCTGTAACAGGAAGGAGGGATTAAGTGCAACCAAACCATTTGGGAGGAGGTGCTTTCTTCATGGGTTCAGATGGGGACAGCAGAAATCCTTATTTGAATGAGGGAAGCAACCTCTCCCCCACAGATTAGCAGAAAGACACGATGATGTGAATTTTAGAGAGCAGACTAGAGAAAGAGAGAGAGAACAAGTACATAAAAGCACAAGGCAACACAAGAGTGAGGGTTTCTCTTTCTTTCCCCAGAGAAAGAATACTTGTGATTGTTCATGTCCTATCTCCCTCTCATAGCTTATTGGGAGTACTCAAAGGCCTCTTAGAACCCGCTGTTTTCAATTACACTGGCTCTTTTCTTAGACTTGTAGTACAGATCATATAAAGAGCAACTCAGATTCTTTTGTGAGATGGGAATTTGTTATGTTTATTAACATCACCCATTTGGATATTAATGCTACCACAGTTTAGCTACTTCAGTTGAAAGACAAACAAAAATAAATTAAATGCATTTAGAGCAATGGAACTGGTGTGTTTGTTTAAAAATCACAAGAATTCAAATTGCCATATATACCTATGTATAAGTTGACATTAGCCCGAAAAAAAAAGTACAGCAACCCAGTAACTACTCTGTTTGAAATATGCTAAACCATATTTTTCTTGATTTTTTTTTCATTTACACAATGTGCCATCATTCCAAAACTCTTCTTTTCTTCCTCTGGGGCTAGTTAAGCAAAATACAACTTCATTTCTAAAAATAACTTGCTTACAAAGATAGTTTCCAAATTAGGATATTTACTCCCACTAGATTCCTTCTAAAATGGAAATTTTTTAAAAAAGATACAATTACAGTAAATGTTGCCAGTGATTGGCGAAAGAAAGCCCTATGAAGCTCATGTTAGCCTGACTTCCCAGGTTACTCTAGGACAAAAATTCAGCAGTTAAATTTTTTTTAAAATTAGAAATAGCTATATTTAGTTCAAAGCGACAAAATATGTGAGAAACAATCTTCATGCACTACAATCATCCCAATCTTGAATTTTGCATCTGAATAGTTTTATTCTAAGTCTTATTACTGTTAAAACATTAATTCTTTGTGAGTAAAGGTTTTTTAACAGCCCTAAATACAAAATCCCCATTGTTTCATGCATATGTTGGAAGATAAGGACATTATAACAAGACATCAGCAGTTTTCTATTTCTGATCTCTTAAGTATTACATTCAATTAAAATAGTTAATTAGTACATGGCTTCACAACTGAAAAGCAAAGCTATCTTGTTAGGATTTCAAAATAGAGATTGGATGTCTATGTCTAAGCACTTTAAAGACGGACTAATATACACAACTGCATGGCAGAAAGCAAATTGATCTTCTTACAGAACACAACGTGCCAATAATCTCTTATATTAGAATTATGATCAAGGTATTACAGTAAATGACACCCAGTGTGGTGCAATGGTTTGAGTGCTGAACTAAAACTCTGAAGAGCGAAGTTCAAATCTCTCTTCAGCCATGGAAACCCATTGACCTTGGGCAAGTCACATTCTTTCAGCATCAGAGGAAGGCAAAGGCAAAGTCAAACCTCTCTGAACAAATTTTGCCAAGGAAACCCCATCTCTGGCACCACAAGATGCAGAGCCAATCTTAAGAAATGGGGCTACCAAGTGGAGTCCATGACATGCGAGTGTGGAGAAGAGCAAACCACGGAGCACCTACTACAATGCAACCTGAGCCCTGACACATGAACAATGCAGGACCTTCTTGCAGCGACATCAGAGGCACTCCAAGTGCCCAGTTTCTGGTCAAAGGACATTTAGTATAATGCCAAGTGTAAAGAATTATTGTGAATTTCTAAATCCACACACTCGGGGCAAACCCAAAATTCTTCTGGCATGAGGGGAGGGGGGGGGGTCTTTATTCATCCTACCGCTGCCACCAATTGCAATAAATGTTTATATAATCTCAAATGCTGCTCGCCAAAAAGGTAAAGGATTGGGGATGTATTCAAACAATCCCAACTCAGACCCACCAAAAATGTAAAAGATTATTAAATAAATTCAATTAAGTGTTTGGAGGCTGCTGAGCCTTTTCCACCAACACACTATTTTCTGAGGTAATTTTAGTATGATCATGGGCTATCACCACACTTCAAGGAATATTTAAGCTTTTGGTTTGGCAAGAGATTTCAAGTAAACTGTGTTGTGCTAGATTCGCACTCAGGTCTCTGAACTCTGAGGTAAACAATAGCAAAAACCTTCTAATAGTTTCCCCAAATAATGATATAGAACTTATGTAGACATAGGCACTTTGAGACAGTTGTTGTTAAACAAAGAATAAAGTTGTTTATTTGTGAGAACTTTGGCAATACAGGCACTTAAGCTTAACGGTTGTGATAATGAGTAAAAGTGTATGGTTACTTTAAAAATAGTTCAAGACTTAGTTTCAAAACAACTCTGTACTCCCTCAGGAATCTAGCAGACTTCCCTCTGACTAAGACTTCCTTAAACCTCCAGACAGTCCTTTCCTTTGGATGTATCTTTACTTTAAACTAGCTATTCTCCCTAATAACTATCTATCTTCACTAACTGACCAACTCCTGGCTTCTCTGACTTCTCTTCTCCTAACACACCAACCCTCTCCACTCTTCAAACACCAGACCCTGACTGCTTCTTTAAACACCAAACCCTAACTGAACTGTCAGATTTTAAAACGCACCTAAAGGTAAAAGTAAAGGTTTTCCAGTCATGTCCGACTCTGGGGGTTGGTGCTTATCTCCATTTCTAAGCCGAAGAGCCGACATTGTCCATAGACACCTCCAATGTGGCTGGCATGACTGCATGGAGTGCCGTTACCTTCCCACCGGAGCGGTACCTATTGATCTACTCACATTTGCATGTTTTCAAACTGCTAGGTTGGCAAAAGCTGGGCCTAACAGCGAGAGCTCACCCCGCTCCATGGATTTGAACCTGCGACCTTTCGATCAGCAAGTTCAGCAGTTGAGCGGTTTAACCAATTGCACCACCAGGGGCTCCTAAAATGCACAGGGGAGGGCGGAGCTTAGGAGCAGCCTGGAGGGAAATGTGGAAAAGCTGTGTAATTGACTGGGAGAGAGTGGGCAGAAGTTAGCTTGAGGGCAGAGGAAAAAAGCCTTGAAGTAAAACGCACCTACTTCAAGGCTTTTTTCCTCTGCCCTCAAGCTAAGCTCCGCCCACTCTCTCCCAGGCAATTGCACAGCTTCTCCACATTTCCCTCCAGGCTGTTCCTAAGCTCCACCCCCTCTAGGAAATGGGTACTCTAAGATGACTGCCTTCATGCACCATCTCATAAAATGGCTACCGAACTTCCTGGGCCTATTTCCTGAGCTTTCCCTGGGCCTAAAAATGTAGGGAATTCATCACACCAAGTTTTTAACTTGGTGGGCTTTTGTACATTATAACTGTATTCTCAATTCGCTTCTGACTTGATAAATACCCCATGATGGGTTTGCCAGAATCAATGTAAGTTGAAAATGGCTTGAAAGCACACAACAACATCTTCTCTGAATAACATTTTGTAAATGGAAATCATTTTACATAGAATATACAATGGTGAATTCTTTGTTTTTCCTGCCTTCAAAGGCCCAAAATCACGATAGTGTTTCAGTGGTGAGATACCACTTCAAAAGCAAACACAGGGAAGTTTAACTTCAACTGCACACATTCTATTTATTCTGTAGTTTATTCTGCTTGATTTAAATAAGTTTTGTTGTTATTTTCTCTGAACTTTCAAAATATTTGCTGCTCAACTAGTCATTTTATGAATATCATTCTCAAAATTGAATTCCTTAAATAGCATAAAGAGGCTCTTCTCTGAAGAAGGGGGAAATTATCAATCATCTTGTGTGAACTGAAGTTTGCAGAAGTGTACAAAAAAGATATAGGAAATAACCGAAGAAAGGAAATCTTTCCAAGAGCAGACAAATAAACATTTGGCTGTTTTGAGAAAGGGATTTCTACCTTCAGGCTCAGTAACCCTAGAATATTACTATGGTGGGAGTAGGGAGTTGTGGAAAACTTAGGGCGGGATGCTTACAGTTAATGGAATGGGAGTGTTCTGGAAAAAGTCATGGCAGAAGAGCTGAAACTTACACCAAACTATGTTGGATCAGACAGGGATAATCTAGTTAGAGGTTCTCAACTGTAAATGTCCTACCTTCTTAAAAAAATTACTCAGTATCACCCTAGAAATCTACCTTCTTTAAGCAAACAAAAAATAAGATGAAGTGACAAGCTTGCATTCTTTTATGGACCTATATTTCTATCTATATCCTACAACTAGGTAAAGAAAGATGTTGTAAATAAGACACATCGACGCTTGAAATTATAAAATTATTTATTAAATTTAACCATGGTAACATTTACTTTACACACAGAAAAATTAACAAGTAATATTATTAAAATAAAAAATTACAAATAACATTAAAAATAATCCTAATTGAGAAGAAGTAACCTGGTGCACTCTTATCAATTTATTAATGTTTAGTGCTATTTTTGTCAACAGCATGAAATTAATTTTTAAAATTCTTCTTCCACTTGCACTTTTGTTAACTGCTTGCCATACAATTCAGAAACAATCTAATTTATAGTCTTGTTGTAACAAGTATTTACATGTGCATATTCCTGCCGATCCGTGTTGGACTTCCCAGCATTACAAGGCACACTCACCAGCCAACACTTGCTTGTTAAGACCTGTTAGAGGCCTTGACCACTAATTGGTTATAACTTGCATTTTGTGTGTTCCTTTGGAAAATAATCACTGTGACTTTTAATTCTATGTAATACACCAGATGAAACATACACATTTATTTCTAAATTTTCTTCTTTTTTTCCACCATCCCCTTATTTTTATTTAATGCCCTCCAATTGCACCCCAAGATACCATTGTTCTCCTGGATAATTCCAGCAGCTCCCAGTTTAGGAAGCACTGATCTAGTCTAATAATGTGACCATACAGCTATCCATAGGAAGTCTGTTATCAGGACATGAAGACAACAGTACCCTTTGTCTCAGATTATACAGCCCCACAACAAAATAACTAAATAAATCTTGGTGTCTTGATGTTATTTAGGGCACTGATTCAGAAACCTGCATTGGATGAACTGTGTCAGCTCTAACTACTTAGATATAGTTATGATTTTCTACGAGCAAGAAGATGGAAACTGGTAGATGGCATCTGTATGTCAAAAACTAGAGCTGAAAGGAGAAAACTAATGCCATTTTTGGAATCAGTACACCAAATATACCCAGAAAAAGGGCTAACATTCAAGAAACCAAAATGTGTGTTGGCCAGTATTATATATACATGTCATACTCCTTATGGCACTGGGACTGATATATTCCCTTTCTAACTAGTAGTCATTGATGTCTTGATCAATGAATCTATTGCCACAAATTTATGAGTAACCCTTCCCCAAAACACAAAACTCCTACAAACACCTGGCTTATCTGATGGTTTAAGTTTTTCTTCACTGTGTGAGGTTGTTTTTTAAGCAAACGCCAAGAGATTATGGCTTCTGCTAGAGCGTTCACACTCTGTGACTCACGGTGAGATCACAGTCATGCAGTTTTAAAACTCCTCCGTTTGTTTACCTGACAAGTGCCAACACAGTTTCGGAGGACTCTGATGGAGAGGGTGCCATGACAACGAGTGGTTCCCCTAACAACACGAGTTCCCACAACATCTGGATGTGGAAGAACACGGGCAGGAAACATCTGAAACAGATTTACAAGCACAGTATTTTTAACAAAAAAATTCCCTGGTACAAGAAAAGGAAAGGAAGAGTGAATAAAAAGAAAATGTGCAACTGAGAATGTGACCTTGAGTCATAACATCTTATGAATCTAACACATGCAAGATCATTGAGCCTTCTTGAAGGGGAAAAATGCAGGGATGGCAAAGTTGTGGAGATAAAGTGTCAGCATGTAAGCAGAAGAGGCAGTGGCCAGGCCATAAGAGGGACTGTCCACAGACAGAATTACTTCATTATGCGACATTCACTATGATGAAACATTAACTGCGATGACTCAGTGATTATGAAGTAGAAGCAAAGGAGCCGTCCTTGCAGCAGTCACATTCTTTCTCCTTACAGACTCTATTCAGAACTTATCTGGCTTTGCCTACATGGATATTAAAATCAGGACTCGGCTGGAGTCAACTTTGCAACATTCCTCACTTTCAGTGAATTTGTGGATTGTATCAGGTTAATCCAGGTTTGCCTCGCTTTAGTAGAAGTCGGAGGATCCTCCAGAGTTTTATGGAAACCCTATAGCATTATGTGGCTTCAAGACAGTGGGCACAGCTGGATTGGGTCTAATTTGGACTGGTCCATTGACCACATGAGACTCTGCCACCATCACCTTTTTTCTGTGTTTATCAGTGTAAAGAGTTACAGATCGGTTTTTGGTCAACTTTAGATTTGGTTTGGTTATTTGGGGGTACTGATTTAGAAAATTGCATTGGATAGACTACATCAGCTCTAGTTTCTGATACAGAGCATATGCCAATAGTTGCCATCTGCTCTCCCACAGAAAACGATATATAAAAAGCCGCTTTTTATATTATGCTTAATGACTGGAACTTGTATTTTGAGTTCTGATTCTACATTTGTCAAAGGGTTCATATACTTTACGAAAGTAATGAAAACTTTACGAAAGTAATGAAAACTTTACGAAAGTAATGAAAACTTTCATAGTTTTCTTCTACAGTCCACATAGTATATAGAAAATCTACTTGTGAGCCCAGAAATTTGGATGGGACTATTTATTGAGCGGCAATTTCAGAGTACCAAACATGGATATTCCTATGACCATGTCTTCCTCTGCTGCTACAAATCCCTTTGGAAAGGGGTTGGGCGGGCTGGACTGCATGGCTCGTGTGATCTCTAGGACTCTTGTTCATAAACATTAACTGAAAATGGATCTCAAATCAAGTTTTTGCTTGCCTCACAAACAGGAAACTACTCACAGAAAGTAGGCTGCAAATATTTTAAATGTTGTGAGGATATATTATGTATTCATATCTCTACAAAGCTATTCATAATATCTTGAAATTGAGTGGTTTCTCTCTTATAAAACTGACAATTTTGATCAATTCATTTAACGTCCAATTTGGTTTTTCTGGTATACTCTTAGCAATCTAGCTTTGCCATGTATGCAGCAATAGACCAAGTAACTGATGGCATAATGTCCTTCATTTGTGCTGGTGGTGCAGTGGGTTAACCCGCTGACCTACTGAACTTGCTGACTAAAGGTTGGTGGTTCAAATCCGTAGAGTGGGGTGAGCTCCTGCTGTTAGACCCAGCTTCTGCCAACCTAGCAGTTCGAAAACATGAAAATGTGAGTAGATCAATAGGTACCACTTCTATGGGAAGGTAACGGCACTCCATGCAGTCATGCTGGCCACATAACCTTGGAGGTGTCTACGGACAACGTTGGCTCTTCGGATTAGAAATGAAGATGAGCACCACTCCCCAGAGTCAGAAATAACTAGATTTAATGTCAGGGGAAAACCTTTACCTTAACTTAATGTGTCCCAATGAGGAGATAAACAGTAAGTCTTCGAAAATATCTCTATGCAGAACAATATAGTTATTTTGTTATCTGTGCTTTCTTCCAGTTGCACTGCAAAATAGGGAGACATGCTTCTTTCTAATTATTATTTCTAATAAACATTCCTTGATATTGGTTGTGACAGTCAGTTTGCTTCTTAATTGTGTCATTTGATAAAGTTATTAAATAAATGTTCTTGGCAAATTGCCGTAACACACACTACAAGGGGTTGCATTGAGAAACTGCCCAGAAATCTCAGCAGGTCCAAAATGCTACAGCTAGGCTACTGACTGGAGATGATTACATAAATACATAAGTCTTGAAACAACTGCACCAACTATTGGTACACATAACATAAAAATTAGATTGATTTAGTAATGGATGTTGTAGCCCTGAATTAGCAACACCTGATTTGTACTACTGATGACCAGAGCTCCTGAAGGTCTCTCCTAGGGTCACCATAAGACAAAGTCAACTAGCCAAGAGAGGTCCTGCATTTTTCAGATGAATTATCCTGCTATCTATCTCTCTCTCGTTCTCTCTCCATGTTTTGTTTCCTCATCACCTTCATTAATGATATTAGGATACTGCTTTTATTAGGAGCCCTCAGTGGCACAGTGGGTTAGACCCTTGTGCTGGCAGGACTGAAGGTTCAAAATCAGGGAGAGAGCGGATGAGCTCCCTCTGTCAGCTCCAGCTCCTCATGTGGGGACACGAGATAAGCCTCTCACAAGGATGGTAAAACATAAAACACCTGGGTGTCCCCTGGGCAATGTTCTTGCAGACAGCCAATTCTCTCACACCAGAAGCATCTTGAAGTTTTTCAAGCCGCTCCTGACACAACAAAACAAAACAAAACTGCTTTTATTTAAGGAAAAAACTCCTCTAATACCGCAGAGACTTTCCCTCCCATTCCCATGGGAAACAAGCATCCTGTTCTCACACATACCTCTGTGTGAAGGCCTGTGAAGAGGGAGTGAAAAAGAGATCTTTTCAGGAAAGTTTCTATTCCAAGTAAGTTAGCTCACATTAGTAAACAAATATATTGTACATGAAGGCACCTTCTTAGAATGATACTTAGGAATAGCTACAAAGCTACCAAAGTCCTATTACAGTCTAACTCATATTGAATTGATGGTAGAAAGAAAATATAAGCCCTAACACGACTAGCTTAGTATACTTATTCTACTTATGATACAGAACCTATTCTGGGTCTTTGGGAATCTGGGAGCCTGATGCCTTGCCTGGCCTATGACCAGGTTTCCTCAGAGACAATGAGGCAGGCAGGACCCTTCAATATGTCCTCAAGTCTCTCCAAGATTCAGAAGTCTCTTTCAGTCAAGGAAACCTGTGCTTTATACACATCTAACAAGCTGGTTATCCCACTGAGCATTTGTCTCTCCTGATCTCTGTTGCTCCTACATGCTGACCCCAATAAATGTAACCTAAGCCATCATATTATTGACCCTTCCTTTACCTGGAAGACAGCCCACAGCCCAAGACGTATTGCCAAGATGATGGGAATGGCTATTATCACAATTGATTACTCAGTCAATAGAGTTCAGAGGGGCTGCCAAAGACCATCAGAAAACATATATTTCTGATGATCTTTGGAACTCCTTTGGCAGAGAAGGTTGAAGATCTCTCCACCTGACCTTCTCTTTCTTTTTGGAAACAGAATGCGAATCCTCCCACCAAAATCCCCCTCTGCTGTGATTGGCCAGCCTCTCAGCCAAGGGGAGGGCTGTTTCTGAGACCCCAAGCAGGGAGAGGAGAGCAGGCGTACTTGGCGCATGGCAGCGTGCTGTGCATGTATGGGGCAAGGGAGAGCATGGAAGGCTGGAGGGAGGATCGTACCAGTGAGTCCCTTCAAGGCATGGGAGTTTTGTGTGGGAAATTTGGCCCAATTCTATAATTATTGAGGTCCAGAATGCTCTTTGATTATGAACTATAAATCCCAGCAACTACAATTCCCGAATGGCAAGATCTATTTTCCCCAAACTCCACCAGTGTTCACATTTGGGCATACTGAGGATTCATACCAAGTTTGGTCCAGATCCATCATTGTTTGAGTCCACAGTACTCTCTGGATATAGGTGAACTACAATTCCAAAACTCAAGGTCAATACCCATCAAACCCTTCCAGTATTTTCTGTTGGTCATGGAAGTTCTGTGTGGCAAGTTTGGTTCAATTCCATCGTTGGTGGAGTTCAGAATTCTCTTTGATTGTAGGTGAACTACAAATCCCTGCAACTACAACTCCCAAATGACAAAATTACCACCACCCCCGACCCCACAATTTTTCAAATTTGGGCATATTGGGTATTTCATAGAATCATAGAGTGGAAAGAGGCCTCATGGGCCATCCAGTCCAACCCCCTGCCAAGAAGCACGAAAATTGCATTCAAAGCACCCCCGACAGATGGCCATCCTGCCTCTGTTTAAAAGCTTCCAAAGAAGGAGTCTCCACCACACTCTGGGACAGAGAGTTCCACTGTTGAACAGACAGAGAGTTCCACTGCTGAACAACTCTCACAGTCTGGAAGTTCTTTTTCATGTTCAGATGGAATCTCCTTTCTTGTAGTTTGAAGCCATTGTTCCGCGTCCTAGTCTCCAGGGCAGCGGATTTCGTGCCAAATTTGGTCCAGTGAATAAAAACACATATCAGATATTTACATTACAATTCAGAACACTAGCAAAATTAAAGTTATGGAGTAGCAAGGAAAATAATGTTATGGTTGGGGGTCACCACAACATGACATGACGAACTGTATTAAGGGTGGCATGAGGAAGATTGAGAAACACTGGAAGAAGAGAGGACTGAGAAGCAAAAGGTCCCTCCTTTGCACCCTCCTCCCCTTCATTCAGTCATTCATTCATTCACACACTTCCCTCTGCCTGTGAGAAGATGCCTTGCGTTGTGGGGCTCCTTTTCTTTTTTGCCTTGCCTTTTCTTCCAAAGGGACAGGACGAAGGGCGGCGGAGGCGCTCCTCCGGCTGAAGGCACCGGCTCTGGCTTCAGCAAGGAAGGAAGGGGAGAGGGACTCCCTTGACCCCCCCCCCTTCCCCCCGCAATGGGAAAACCCACCTCCGCCCGAGAGAGAACGAGCGGAGGGAGGTGGAACAGTCCAAAGGGATAGAAGGGGGGGGGGGAGGGCACAGAACGTGGAGAATGACGCTCCACACTCGCGCCTCTCAACCAATCAGATAACTGGGGGGAAATCCTTTTAGGTAGAGGGAGTCCCTCCCGACCACTTTTCAATTGCCCTTTATGGAAACACTGTTCCCCTCCGTATCCGCCTATTCCGTATCCGCGGATCCAACTTTTTCCAGGATTGAAACCTCTCCCTTCCAAAATTTTTTCCCCATCTTGTATAACAGGCAACATTATGGGACTTGAGCACCCACTGATTTCGGTATCCACGGGGAAGGTGGATACTGGGACCCCCCTCCCCTGTATGTTATGTTGATTTGCTATTAGAAGAAAGAAGGAGGGAAAAGAATGCATACCTGTCCTGCTGCTTGGCTCTTTTCTCCATAGGGTGCAATAGCTAGAAAGTCTTCCAGTTCTTTTTCCAGTTTTGTATAGATTAGGCATGGGCAAACTGGACCGTTCCCCGACCTACAAGAAGCACTGCTTGAATATCAAGCAAAAAGTGGGCGCTAGAAATAACATCATTCGAAAGCTGACTGGCACAGCCTGGGGATCACAACCAGACACAGTGAAGACATCTGGCCTTGCGCCTTGTTGCTGTGTGCCCAATGTGGAACACATCTCACCACGCTATAACATGGATGTGGCTCTTAATGAGACATGCAGCATTATCACAGGATGTCTGCGCCCTACACCACTGCAGAAATTGCACTATTTAGTCAGTATGGCACCACCTGACAGGTGCCGGGAAGTGCCAGCCAACAATGGAAGGACCAAGGCAGTGACATCCCTGGCCCATCCCCTGTTCGGATATCAGCCAGCACACCAACGCGTTAAATCAAGAAGGAGCTTCCTGAGATCTACAGAGATAATCACAGGAACACTTCAGCAAGCAAGAGTCCAAAAGTGGCAGGCCCAAACCCAGAATCTCCACCCATGGCTGATATCAAATGAGAGACTCCCTCCTGGGCACACAGAAAACTGGGTGACTTGGAAGGCACTGAATAGATTGTGCTCTGGTACCACAAGATGCAGAACCAACCTTAAGAAATGGGGCTATAAAGTGGTATCCACAACATGCGAGTGTGAAGAAGAGCAAACCACAGACCACCTGCTGCAATGCAACCTGAGCCCTGCCACATGCACAATGGAGGACCTTCTTATAGCAACAGCATAGGCACTCCAAGTGCCCAGCTACTAGTCAAAGGACATTTAATATAATTGCCAAGTTTTAAAACTTAGTGTTTTTAAAAATACATTACAACTGTACCCTTGGTTATTCCTGATACGACAAATAAAAATTAATGGGCAAACTTCGGCCCTCAATGTGTTTTGGACTTCAACTCCCACCATTCCTGGTCTCCAACTCCCACAATTCTGGCTGAGGGGGGAAAGGAAGGGGCCCGAGGCCAGAAATTGTGGGAGTTGAAGTGTAGAACAGCTGGAGAGCCAAAGTTTGCCTGAGAGAGATAGATAGCACGAGGTTCTTTAAAACAGCAACAATAACAACATTACAGGCTCAAGCAGCTCAAGCCTGAAGGATTTGAAGGTCGTGACATTTGGCTCAATCCCTGGCATTGGGGCAAGCTTTCCTCGGACACGACGCAATGACACTTCCGAAGATTATGCACACATTAGCAAGGATTTCACCCTACAGCCCGTTCCTTCTTCCTATGTGATGGGTTGTGTTAATCGGAATGACACCCACATAATGCACACTTACTGAAGCTGACTGCAAAAGTTGCATGCATTTTTATATAAGATAGATCATTGTACCCAGCAGAATATAAAGAGGGATGGGATTTTTTTAAAGTAAGGAATCTACTTTTGGGTATTCCTCTGTACATTTCCTGCATGGTTGATAAAGGGAGCATTTAGATATGTTCTATCTTTAGATTTCAAAGACTTAACCTCATTAGTCTGGATCAGTGTGCAAAGGGATCTTGCAGCGCCTTTGAGACTGAGAGAAAGAAGTTGGTATCATAAGCTTTTGAAGAGTAAGGCTACAAATAGACCAGGGGAGAAAAGGCCTTCTAAAGTAGTTTACTATAATGCATTGAACTGCACTATATGGTGGTGTAGATGGGGCCTTCATCATAGCAGAAGTCAGCATTTGTGGAGTGAATGGAGATGGATAATCCATCTTTCCATTAGCTCATCCTTTCCAGAAGATAGGCCGTGACTCTGCTGGGCTGTCAGCCTCATCATGTTCATTTTCATGTTGAATTAAAGAGAGCCAAGTTTTAGTTTGTTTTGCATCCCAGTCTTTGTTCCCATTCACAAGCCAAAAGCCAAGACAAATGGAAATGAAACCTGAGAGGTATAAAAAGGAGAAAATTCTGGCAGAATTGCTGTGTCCTCTGGAGGTGAAAGAAAAGGTTTAAGAGCTCCTTTTCTGAAGCTTGCCTTGCCTTAATAGTGAATCTCTACTCCTTGCTGAAGTCAAAATATGCTCATTGACTGGGAGGAAGGAGTTGCCAATCAATTATAACTCTGGTTTGAGAAAGTTGCTGTGTTGTTGTGTGCCTTCAAGCAGTTCCTGATTTATGGTGCTCCTCTCATGGGGTTTTCTTGCCAATATTAGTTTGGAGAGGGCTTGATGCTGCCTTCCTTTTTTTATTATTTATTTACCTTACTAGCTAAACTTGACCATGTTTCGCTGTGGCTCAGTCTGATATGAAATCAATGAGATAGTTAAAGCATTGCTGCGAACATAGATTCACTGAGAAAACACATTATTCAATTCAGTACCCTGCCTTGCATTGCTGTGTCTATGTGGAAGGAAAGGAAAGAATAAGATATATTTAACAGAAATCTTTTTTAATTGTAAAGCTAGTGGATTGACTACATTTTTTGATTTGTCTGTTTTGTGCATTAACATAAAGTTCTGTCAGTTTACCGATTCTGGAGCATGTGACTTATAAGTGCCAATGAGAGAAGCAACTGTTTTCTTAATTTCAGTCCGCACACTTGCTACGCTTTATTGATAGTCATAGTGAATGCAAGGCATATTGGAAATTGAAGTCATTAGTACTCGAATGCCATGATGGTCGGAATGAGTAGTATGCCCATAGCAATCAATCACAGCTCAGCTATAATTTCTTATACTGCTGAGGTAAAAGGAAAGCTGTGCTGTGCTTGGGTGTTATTTCTTCTACTGAAGTGAAATGAAAGCTGCAGTGATGAGTGGTTGTTTCTTTTACTGCTGTGGTAAAAGGAAAGCTGCACAGCGATTGGTTGATAGTGCTCAGTTTTAATTTCTTATACTGCTGAGGTAATATGAAAGCTAGGCTGTGAGTGGTTGCTTTGGACATCACAGAATCTACTTTGTCTATTCTCGGACTGCTAGTTTTATGCTAGATAAACGTGTGTATTCAAATGCAACATTGTGTCAAAATTTCATTTTACTATAAAAGCACACGTGTATTGGAATGCAACATTGTTTTAAAATGTCAAGTCAATCAATTGACCACTTTCTGAGTTCTGTGAATACAAACACAAACACACACAGGCTGAGATTTTATTATATATAAAGATTTATACCCCACCTTTCTCAACTTAGTAGGGGAATCAAGGCTGCTTACATATATAGGCAACAATTCTGTGTAAAACATACATATATAATAAAAGCACATTCAAAGTACAGATGAAATAAGCACAGATAGCTCTCAATTCAAACCGTAAGTCTAGTTATTTCATGTTTAAAAAGATATGTTATTAATCTTTCCTCCTTGGTCCCAAAATGGTAATGGTGGAAGAAAGAATCAATACTGCCCATCTCGGCTCCTCTCTCCATTATGACGTCATTGTTATATTTACAAGTGGGCAAGGGGGAATTCCCATCATATGGTAAATTGGGTGTTTTCCATGTCTCTACATGAGGAATTGAAAAAGAAGTTTATTATCAATCAATTTAGGAAGCAAAGGAAAAAAAACCCCACATTTTGCAAAATACCTAGAACCCACTGTATGAGCTTGCATCATGTTATGGGCTCTGTCAGTAACCGTTTCTTAACTGTGCAGAAGCACTGATTTTATTGTGTGTGATAAAGTCTTTGGATGCAAATCCTTTATGAAATGATAGATGGATTCCTGAGGCTTCTTTCCCCTTTAACTATAGCACATAGCTGAAAGCACGGCACCATACATTAAGACATCAAAAAAGCTTTCTAACTAACCATGTTGGCAAAAAGAAGTTTGAAATTCTGCGTTCGTTAATGGAAGAGTTATCATTGCATTATGCATTTCATGTGGAGCTTCTAAGATCAGCTCTACAGCATTTTCCAAGAAAGCAGATGTTGGGAAGGGCGGGAAGCTAATGAGATAAGTTAAGCCAAGAGAAAAAGTCAAATGTGTCCAGGGGTGTGTTGGTGTGTGTGTGGGTGTCTGTTATATTTACATGTCATTAGCTGGCCCGTTTCCCATGAACCAAAAATACACACCAGAAAGCAGGAAACTGCTCACATGCAATGATCTGCCTCACAGCAGTTTCCTTTTCTCCCGCTTATGGGATTAAGCTATTGGCAACCTCAGGCATTCTATAAATATTTATTGCATTCTGATGTTCATTAACTGGATAAAAAGTAATTAGATGATGAGTAGATTTGGTTTTCATTATGAGTATCTTCAAGCATCAATGGATGCTAAATTGTATACATTTATACAATGTATTCAACGGCTAGTTTCATGCATGAGGCTAATAATGCCTTTTAATCTGGAATGTGTCTCTTGTGGGTGTTGCTATTAATTGACATAAGGAGAGAAGTGAGGGATTTTATCAAAATGTAAATTCTAGCCAATTTAGATTTTATATTCAAATTCTTATTGTTGTTGTGTGGTTTCAAGTCATTTACTATAGTGACCGTATCACTGTTGTTTGTAAGATTGAACCATTTAACTTTATACAGTGTTCCCTCGTTACTTTGTGGTTCGCTTTTACCAGACTCACTGTTTCACGGGTTTTTGAAAATATTAATATAAAATATAAAATATTTACGTCCAGTGGAGGCCAGGGACCCCAGAATTGTGGCGACCTGAAGTGTGGCAGGGAAGGCCTGCCTCCCTGGCCTGCTGTTGCCTGCGTGGCTCTGGAGGCGCTGCTGGGATCTGTGGAGATCAGGGAGGAAGGCAGGCGCCCTTGGGATGGGCCAAGAGGCAGGTAAGGAAGCACGGGTAAGAAAATAATATATAAAATATCTAAAATTGTTGCATCCCAGTTCAAGAAACGAGACCATAAGATTAAATCCACCACACTGGACTGTAGGAAAAGCAATCCTTGTTTATTGATGAAAAATTGGTTACAAAAGAAAGGTAAATGCAAAGTCAAAAAGCCACAGAAAAACACAGCAGTCAGTAGAATCTCTGAACTTGAGCAAAATTGCAAAAGCCACAATACAAGAACCAGGAACCTGTTAGCCTTTTACTAACCATGAACTTGATAACTACAAGCCTCTGGGATTACCGGCCATGAAACACAGGAATTCTGCCAAGGCACAGCCACAGTCCCAAACGTTGCTTGATCTAAAGAGGCACCCGGCAGGAGGCCTCTTAAACCAAAGAAGCTATTCTTTGAAATGCCCCTTGACTTTGAAGCCTGGGCCTGTCTATCCTGTAAATGATGTGACCTTCGTAGAAACTGGGAAACATTTCTGTCTCTAACTATCTGTTCTCTTCGGTCCTCATTAAAAAACCCAGGTGGAGAGATATCACGGCTAGCTTCCAAAACATTTTCCTCCAGCTGTTGAGTTTCATTTTCATCGCCACTGACCTCTGCATCAACAACAGATTCCACACTGTCAGGGTCAGGGAGAGCTTGCTCAGTTGGAAAAACTATCAGAGAATCTGGTTCACACAGATCAGGATCAGGCTGAACCCCAACAAAAATAATGTATAAATATTAAAATTAATATGGTGTCCCTACTTTGTGGATTTTCACTTATTGCGGGTGGTCCTGGAACGGAACCCCCATGATAAGTGAGGGAACACTATATTCCTAAACATATTTACATGAGTATATATGCCTTCAAGGTGCCTGTTGACTTGTGGTGAATCCATGAATGTGGTAGGGTTTTCTTAGAGATGGAATAGTCAGAGTAAATTTGCCAGTGCCCTCCTTTGAAATATAGCCTACACAGGAACTAGTCGTGTGAGATGATCCTTGGAGAGGTGAGAGCTACCACATTGTTTAAAACATTTAAAGTGGTGGTCAAAGGAACAGCAAAGGAACTGCTGGTCGTTAAGTTTCAAGGAACAAAACTATAGTTGTCAATGGGCACAAATACGGCACCAGTCTTTGGCACACTGGAAGAAAATATGCAGTGTTATACCTTGTTATGAGAGCAAAATGTTTGGCAAACTCCAAGACTACAAATATTTTTCCTAATATAAAGTCTTCTTCAAAAGTAACAAAGCAAGTGATCAATTGGACTTATTCCTTCTATGTATATGTGTGCATATACACCACTATAGCTATGGTGCAATGGGCTTGAGTTCACTTTCTATACACCAGTCAATTACTTTCCCTCAAAGCATGACAGGGGCTTGTATTGCAGGATGTCTGCATCCCTTAATCACATTAAATCACATTTTAAATTAAAAAGAAACAGTTGAACTCAACCTTAGCAACATAAATAAAAGTGGAACAGATGTAGCTTTTGACAGTAATTTAATATAACATTTTTATGCAAAGGAGCAACGAACTGACTCATCAGGTGATGATCTTGACAGCTCATACATGGTGACTAACAAAGGCAAAGGAAGTAAGGTGGGTGCAATAGGCCCACGTGGCCTCAAAACAGCTTGATCATAGTCCAACCCCCTGCCATGTAGGAATACATAACCTATGTAAAATACTGTATGCCTGGAAATGGCCATCTAATCTCTGTTTTAAAGACTCACGAAGGATAGTGTACCACCTTCTTAAAGTGTACCACTTTTCATAGTCAAACAGCTATGATCTATTTCATATAATTTGAATTCACTGGTTTGTGTTCCAATAACTGGAACTGTGGTAAACAAACTTGTGCCATCTCCTATGAGGTCTGTTCAACTATTTAAAGATGGTTAACATATCACCTATTACTCTTCTCTTTGCTGAGTTAAACGTACCCAGATCCCTAAGCAATTCCTCATAGGGCTTGGCTTCTCTTTTGGTTGCCCTTTTCTGGGCATGATCCAGCTTGTCAATATTTTTCTTGAACCCTGGCGCCCAAAACTGGGCACAGTATTCCAGGTGAGATTTGACCAAAGCAGAATAGAGTGGAACTAATATTTCCCTTGATCTGGACACTGCTTCTATTGCTGCATACTAGAATTGCATTGGCTTTTTTGGCCACCACATCATCAACTCATGTTTATTTTATGGTTTATTGATGCCCTTTGATCCTTTTCACATGTACCACTTTCAAGCCAGGTAACACTCATCCTACATTTGTGCTTTCATTTTTTCCTGTCTAAGTGTAGTAATTTATTCTTGTTGAAACTATTTTTTTTAAGTTTTAGCCCAGCTCTCCGATCTGCCAAGATGATTTCAAATTCTGATCTTGTCCTCTGGGATATTAGCTGACCCATAATTTGGTGTCATCTGCAGATTTAATAAACATGCGTTATTGTTCCCTCATCCAAGATATTTAGACAGGTTTTGAACAACACTTGATCCAGGACAGAACCCAGTGGCATCCAACTAATAACTTATTTGCTGGGCGAAAAGCAACAATTGGCGAATACTCTTTGGGTTTGGCCCATCCAGTACAGTAATTGCAAACCATTCAACAATAACATTGTCTAGACTACACTTAATAGGTTTGTCTGCATGAATGTAATAGGACACCTTGTCAAAAGCCTAACCGAAATAAAGATGCATTACATCTACTGCACTCCCTTGATCTTCCAAGCTTGTAATTCTGTGAAAAACAGAGAACTAAAATTAGTTTGGCATGACTTATTTTGAAGAAACCCATGCTGGCTCTTAAGTAATAATAGCATTCCTTTCTAAGTGCTCACAGGCTATTTAATGATCTATTCTAGAACCTTTCCTGGTAGTGATATCCAGTTGACTTTTTTAGTTGCTCCGGTCCCCCTTTCTGAAAGTGAGGAGAAGACTTACCCTCATGCTGGGACCCCTCCTGCCACAAAAGAATGATCAAACATTGTTGACAGTTGCTCTTAGATTATGCCCACAATTTTCTTTAAAGTGCTTGAATGTTGTTTCAGGTGTCCTGCTCTTACAGGAGCCGAAGTATGAACTCTACAATGATAAACAGTCCAATTACTTCATCACACTAGAGAATGAATCCACTCTAAATCTGGTTTCTGCCTCCTGCAGAATTCTGGGGTTTGTAGTTTAGTGAGGCTATTGAAGGCTCCTCTCAAAACGGCAAACCCCAGAATTCTGCAGGAGACAGCAACCGGATTTAAAGTGGATTCATTCTCTAGTGTGATTGAGGTCCCAAGTTAAAGAAGTCATAAAGCAGAAGACAATCCAAGTAGAGAAGTCAGTGAACAATCGGATGATCATAAACCCAAGGCTTCCAACAACAGGGTCCAGTTGTTATGAAGGGGTCTGAAGTTGCTTTCAGTAGCTACCAAGGGAGACCTTTTAAGGAGACTCAGCCCACTCCCATGTTCCTGATAGTTTCTAGAGACTGCATTTCACTGCCTTGGGCCCATGGCCTTTGCCGTATCTGAGGGTCTGCATTAAATGTTTATTCATCTTCTCTCATGAGAACTTGGATGTTTCTCATCCAGCTCCAATTTTTGATGAATTGCTAAAGGAAGACATAACTGCTCTAAGTCTTCTAAGGAAGATGTACTCTAAGTCTTCTGAGGAAGATATACTCTTCAAACTACAAGAAAGGAGATTCCATCTGAACATGAGGAAGAACTTCCTGACAGTGAGAGCCGTTCAGCAGTGGAACTCTCTGCCCTGGAGTGTGGTGGAGGCTCCTTCTTTGGAAGCTTTTAAACGGAGGCTGGATGGCTATCTGTCAGGGGTGCTTTTAATGCAATATTCCTGCTTCTTGGCAGGGGGTGTGACTGGATGGCCCATGAAGTCTCTTCCAACTCTATGATTCTATGAGACATGACATCAGGTCCTGGTGAACTAAAATAATGTTGCATTTTATCACATGAACAGAACAAAACACATTGCTGATTAACTCATTATTGGTATGGAATGACCAATCATTTAAACATTTGATTGACTATGTTCAACCACAACCCTGCCCCATATGGACCAATTTAAAGTGTGGGATGATATGAAGTAGACCTGAGGAATCTTCATCAGAGGACTTACTATACAGAAGAGAAAAATGGCAAGATCTGAAACATAACTGACTTCACAGGGGACAGAGTTTCCTTTTCTAAACTGCTCTATCGCAGGGTCTAACATTATTTGAACAACTGTGTTTGTTTGAAACAAACAAGAAGTCTCAAAAATATATGAATAGATTATGTTTATGAAATATGGTGAGATGAAAAGGGCACAAGTGATACTGTGATAAGACTTCAATATAGGCATAATGGAATATGGCTGGAAAAAGCTCTCCCATGCAAAACAACATTGGTACACTTAAAATAAATAACTCTGAACCTTATTGGCAGGTAGTACTGATTGTTCTGACCTAACAGAGCATTTTTCTTGTGTTCTATTGTCTTAAGTATATTGTGCGCAATTTGTTGCCAACAGATTTGGCTTAATTTCTTGCTGGGGGTGGAGGAGGTTGGTTGCTTGGTTGTCCCTTACAGATCTCCTTTCTCTGGCTTTTTTTCTTCGGTTTTAGCTTTTTTTCTTACTGCCTGAAGACTCTTGTCCACAAATCTCCTTTTTTAGTTCATCTCACCACTCATCCTTCTACTCGACCTGCTACACCAATATTGTGCAGTATTTTTTATGCTTTTTATTTGCTTAAATAGTTTACTGTCTGTTGAGGCCAGAGCACTGTAAAACTAGAAAGGATGGAGCGAAATGTGGGCCCATACTGTTGGAGGGATGCCAAGAACTGGGAACTATTGTTCATATGTGGCTTATCTGCCCAATAGTTTACTCATTTTTGAAGTCAGATAATAGAAATTCTAGAGGATAGTATGTATTAGTCAAATGTGATGCATTGCTTTTGCGCTCAAGATTGCAAAATGGAAACAACACACTAGAAAACAAGGACTTTATTTGCCTATTGTTGACAGTATCACACATAGAGATAGTGGCACACTGGAAAACCTTGGAAGGCTTCATCTTCATGGGCGTCTCTGGACTATAGCCTCAACAGACAAACTGATAAGGAAACCAAGGCTTTTAAAAATATGAAATAATGCAGAGCATTTTGAATTAGTATGGTACAGGCAGTCCCCGAGTCACAAACAACCAACTTACAAATGACTCATAGTTAAGAATGGGAGTGAGACAACAGGAAGTGAGAGAAATCTACCCCTAGGAAGGGAGATTCACTCCTGAAAGAGTTGTTATCATGGGGAAAAGGTGTTTCAACGGAAGCTTTCTCACCAATCCTTGTTTCCACAACTAGCTAAATTTGTCAAAATCCAATTTTCACAGGGATAGAGAGTGAGGTAAAATCTTCTGAACAGGGACACAGACAGCAAAACAAACACAACGGGGGTGTTAACCCTTCTCTATGCTATCAACAGCTTGTGTGTGTGTGTGTGTGTGTGTGTGTGTGTATTGCTGGAGTTACACTTTAAAATGTACCTGCTTTAACTTACATACAAATTAAACTTAAGAACAAACCCGCAGAATCTATATTGTTTATAACTTGGGGACTGCCTGTACAACTATATTGTTTCTGCTCTGTTAACTCTCTGAAAAAATCTGGGGGCAATACTTTTTGATCAGAGATTATCAAGTGTGTAGGCCTTCATGTCTTTGTTGTTTATCCTTTCTGTAATAATGGTTGATGTGTTATAATTTTAATATTTTTTAAAGAGCAAAAGAGAGCACTGTTTGCACTCGGATGAACTCAGGGGTGTACCTACACCAATATTGTGCAGTATTTTTTATGCAAGCATTGTGACCAGACAGGATTGCAGCCTAAGACTTTTGACATACTTTATTTACAACACATAATTATGTATTACATATTAGAATGGCTTGTGCTGGTGTTTTTTCCCTGCCCTTCTAAATGTGATGTTGTCGGTTTAGATTCTAAGATAAATTAATGGCAGGAAGTAAAGTGCAAGAATGTTTCCTACATTCTCCTCCCAACTGCAGCCAACAGGTTCAGGTTCCTTGCTTTCAAATAAGCGTATGATGCCCAATCTGGATTGGAACATATTGGGGAAGATTTCAACCTTTGATCCCGGCATTTTTTTTCCTGAAATTAATATATTTACTCTGGAGAAAGAATGAGAAAAAGGGATGAGATGAAACTCTACATTGCTGGGTTACAATGGCCTTCAGGAAGTTCAAGGACATGAACAATGTCGTGACTAGAGTTGTTCAGCAAGGGAGGGATCATGGCAAATTATATTTGAAGGATCAAAACAGAAGGAAAATGTATAATCTCTTCCTTATCAGAGCAGCAAATTTATTATTTAGTAATCCAATCACACATCGTTGGACAACTAGCATCCCTACACTGCAACTTTTGAATTTTAGATCTGAGTTATTTGAAGCAGGAATTACTCAGTTTAACAAGATTATTTTAAAACCTTTTTAAAATAAAAAAAATTCTCATCATACTGTAAAAGAAACTATTTCATGTATTGTCGAAGGCTTTCATGGGTGGAATCACTGGGTTGTTGTGTGTTTTCCGGGCTGTATGGCAATTTCCAGAATTATTCTCTCTTGACGTTTCATCTGCATCTATGACAGGCATCCTCAGAGGTTGTGAGGACCTCTGGAACATGGCCATACAGTCCAGAAAACACACAACAACACACAACAATCCAAAATATTTCATAATAGTTTCAATTTCAGACCCCAACAAATTTGTGCACACACTGAGAGAAAGACATACAAAACACTCTTTTTCCAAATTATTTTTTCTCTTTTTCTTTGTGGGCACATTATGTCCATTCATACACAGCTGATAGCTAAATCTAAGTACAGAATCACAGCCGATAAATCAATTTAATTTTAAAATTTGAGTCTGTATTCCACAAAACCACTTCCTACTACTTTTTCAGTGTAGCTGTGTGCAACGACAAGGTGTGTGTATCTCTTTTGTAAATGTAGACAGCTGTGTCTCTCTCCTTAAACATTTTTGCACATGCATTTTATCTAGTTTGTTTTTATGAAAGGGTGATAGAAGGCATTCTGGCAAAAATGCTGATAATCAGTGGCAATGTTCCAAGAAGCAGTAAAGCCTAAGTAGATTAATGCAGCGAGAACTGGTTGCTTCATTGCATAACTTTCCATAAATTATTGTCTAAATTCAACATTCCTTTCTGGGCCACTGATTCGCTCAAGTCTTATGCAAGATTGTTCTGCAATTTAAATATTACAATTCACAGCTGTCTATTTTTGTTGAATACGTTTTATGATCATAACAGTGTATTCCTACTTTATTTTTAAATAACATAAAGGCAGTGTGATTATGATTTTAAGGTGTGTGTATAAAGTTTAATACATTTTAATATTTTAATGTTTAATGGTTTTAATAACATAACTGGTATGTTTTTTAATGTCTATATTTATATTTTAATGTATTCACATTGTTTTTGATTAGCATTGCGTGATATTTACCATTAGCTACTTTGAGTCCCTAGATAGGGAGGAAGGCAGGATAAAAATAAAATAAATAAATAAGATAATGCATTTTTCATACAATTCCGCAGTTGGTTTTAGTTGAACCTAAATTCTAAATGTTTACATATGAAAGGTCATATCATGATTTTATTTTTCACATGTACAGTTTGCATCCTTTAGGAGAATAGGGAAGTCTTTTCAAACCAATTATTGTGTTCATTTGTTTGCAATCAGGAGGCAAAACAAGCAGAATCTGGAAAGTTAGGTAATGGAGACTACAGTCAAGATTCTTAGAATAGCTATGAAGGCACTGTCAACTGTGTCATGATTCTGGGGCTGAGGAGGGCATCATGGCTGATAATATTCCCTGCCCTGAAGTAATGAGTAAACTTCACTAATCATTTGCCTCTGTAACTTCCTTCCTTTTACTTTTTGATAAGTGCATGTCTGCATACATGAAAAAAGAAACTAAAAAGCAAGGGAAAGTAACAAGTAACGTGGTATGAAAAGTACAGAGCAATAAACAATGACTGGCAATGGAGTTTGCTGAGACTCTGGGGAACCGTGGGAACCCAGTGAGTGAACCTGGGCAACCCACCCTCCCTCAACCTTCTCTTTCTCATTTCTTATCTCATTTGTATCCTTTGCCTAAATCAGGGGCCCCCAAACTAAGGCCTGCGGGCCGAACACAGCCCTCCAAGGTCATATACCCAACCCCAGCCCTAACCTTAGATTTAGGGTCTGAAACAACTTGAAGGCACAACAACTCCAATTCTAATTAACTTGACTATCTCATCAGCCAAAAGCAGGCCCACACTTCCCACACTGGTAAGTTTAGTAAGGTAAAGGTTTTCCCCTGACATTAAGTCCAATCATGTCTGACTCTGGGGGAGGGGGTGCTCATTTCCATTTCTAAGCCGAAGAGGCGATGTCCGTACACACCTCCAAGGTCATGTGGCTGACATGACTGCATGGAGCGCCGTTACCTTCCCACTGGAGCGGTACCTATTGATCTACTCACATTTGCATGTTTTCGAACTGCTAGGTTGGCAGAAGCCTGGGCTGACAACGGAAGCTCACGCCGCTCCCCGGATTTGAACCTGTGACCTTTCGGTCAACAAGCTCAGCAGCTCAGCGCTTTAATCCAATGCGCCACCAGGGGCTCCACTATTAAGTTTATGTGTTGGTTAAAACTATTTCTCATTTTAAATATTGTATTGGTCTTTCATGTTTGTTTTTGCACTATAAATTAGATATGTGTAGTATGCATAGGAATTCGTTATGTTTTTTCAAACTACAATCTGACACCTCAGCTTAAAAAGTTTGAAGACCCTTGGTCTAAATCTTTAGTTTGTCTTCTGCCACCCAAACACGTACAGTCAGCCCTGGGGGTTTGTTCCATTTGAAACCCGCACCGTGGATACCAAAATCCATGGATGCTCAAGTCGTTTTATACACGACAGGACAGTAAAAATAGTGTGCCTTATATAAAATGGCAAAAATAAGGCTTGTTTCTTGGATTTATACACACACACACACCCAGCCTATCCTTAAAAGATTGGTGTGTGGGGACATTACTTGATCTCAATAACTATTGGTATAAAACATGATATATTCCATATTCCTGTTTGGTTCTCTCTCAAAATGAATCAATTTCCAAGGCAAATAAAGATAAACAATGGCAGGATTAGTAATGAAACCAAATTGTTAAAGCTGAAATTATATATACACTGGGAGTAAGCTCATCTGAACCTAGTTTTTTATGCTGGGAAAATAATAAGGGGGTTTGAACACTTGCTGATAAGAACATATGGGGACTGTCAGTAAAGGGCTTGATTGTGTCACTATGCTTACACAACATTAGCTTTACCTTGTGTATTTAGGAGCATTTGCTGGAGATATGTCTGCATTATTATGACTTCAGAAGTGTGTGACCATCATCTTCTGCACAATCCATAGGTAAAGGTAAAGGTTTTCCCCTGACATTAAGTCTATTCGTGTCTGACTCTGGGGGGTTGGTGCTCATCTCCATTTCTAAGCCAAAGAGCCGGCGTTGTCCATAGACACCTCCAATGTCGCGTGGCTGGCATGACTGCCTGGAGCACCATTACACCATTTTTACACCATGTTATATATTTTCTACAACATTTTCCTTTGCCTTCTAGTCTAAAGAACCCCTAAAGTTAATGAATTTTCTGCCACTGCCATCATAGCACTGAGATATTTATAGGCCCCATCCGCACAACTGTATAAAATCCACATTAAACTGGATTATATGGCAGTGTGGACTCAGATAACCCAGTTCAAAGCAGATAATGTGGATTATTTGCCTTGATATTCTGAGTTATATGGCTGTGTGGAAGGGTCCATAGTAATGACATACTGTGCATATACTTTCCTTTGTCAGTCATCTGCCTTGTGGGTAACGTATGGCAACATAATTGAATAGTATTTATTTTTTACATAATTTAACTGATTACTTAAAAATGTATGTCTCACAGGATTCACGTCTAGTGGGTGTATTTTGTTTTATATTGTTTTGATTTTTTTTACAGAGCCCCTGGTGACTCAGCAGGTTAAATCGCTGAGCTGCTGAACTTGCTGACTGAAAAGTCAGCAGTTTGAATCTGGGGAGTGGGGTGAGCCCCTGCTGTTAGGCCCAGCTTCTGCCAACCTAGCAATTCAAAAACATGCAAATATGAGTAGACCAATAGGTACTGCTCCGGCAGGAAGGTAATGGTGCTCCAGGCAGTCATGCCAGCCACATAACCTTGGAGGTGTCTAGTTTCGGACATGACTAGACAAGGAGAGACCTTTACCTTTAGTTATTTGCTTTGAGTTTCGGGACAGTGATAAACAAATGCATATCTGTGCCAATGTAAAATATACATATTAAATGCAAATAAAAGCATGTAATCATTCTGAGACCTAGCTATTTATTTAGGTCTCAAAGGACCCTTCCACACAGGCTGATAATCCACAATATCTGCTTTGAACTGGGTTATCTGAGTCCACACTGCCAAATAATAATCCTCATCCTCATCCTCATTATCATCTTTATTTATACCCTGCCACCATCTCCCCAAAGGGTATTCGGGGCAGCTAACATCAAAATAAAAATACATAAAATAACAAGCTAAAATAAACAATTGCTAAATAACATGGTAAAATGATAAAGCAATAAGACACAGTGGGCGGGCCAAATGTACAGGATAAAACTGATAAAACCTTGGTTGAGATAGTAGTGAGAAAGTATGTTTCAGAGGGAGGAGCTAACAGGGGTAAAAACAGTGGGGTCAGACCTTTGCAAAGGACGGGTGGAGGGTGCATCATGAGGACGGACCCATAGTAGGAACAGGCGAAATATGGAATAGATGTTCACTCGCCAAAGGCACATTGGAAAAGCCAAGTTTGTAGGTCTTTCTTAAAAGCTGCCAGAGTGGGAGCTTGCCTTATTTATTTATTTATTTATTTAACTTGTATACCGCTACTCCCAATTTGGCTCGGAGCAGTTTACAGAAACAGATTAAAACAATACAATTAGCTTTAAAATGACAATAACAAAGACAATCTCATCAGGCAGAGAATTCCAAAGCCGAGGGGCCACAGCGGAGAAGGCTCTCTCCCTCGTCCCCACCAGATGCACCTGTGATATAGGTGGGAGTGAAAGTAAGGCCCTCCCTAGATGACTGAAGAGATTGTGCATGTTTATGGAAGGAAATGCGGTCGCGAAGGTAGGTGGGTCCCAAACCGTTCAGGGCTTTATAAGGGATAATCTGCACCTTGAATTGGGACCGGAAAATGGACGGCAGCCAAAGGAGCTCCATAAACAGGGGAGTAGATTGCTCCCTGTAATTCGCTCCAGTTAGCAATCTGGCCGCCGAACGTTGGACCAATTGAAGTTTCTGGCCCATCTTCAAGGGAAGCCCCAGGTAGAGTGCATTGCCAGTTCAAAGCAGATAATATGGGATTTTATACAGCGGTGTGGAAGGGGCCAAGGGCTCATGACTTACAAATCAGTAATTTGAGAGTTCCCTGCCCACAGGTACACAATCTGATGTAGACGTGTTAGAAAAGGAAAGGGGGGTGGCAAGTGGGAGGGGACTATTAAGTCCAACAGATACTACCTGCTCTTCTTTTCCTCTGAGGCCAAAGAGGTAGCCATTGGGATGGATTGATGGAGTTCTTCTTAGAAACTGCTGGGGACAAGAACAATGAAGCTGTGCCTGGCTGCTCTGAGATTTTATATTACGCTTTTCCTCCACCCCTGTCTTCCTGACATTTCTGACACATGATATTGGGATCCAGTCCCTAAACAAACATACACAATTAATTATCTTCTTGCCATTGCATATTATGACTTCCATACAATCATTGCCTTTTGTAACTTTCTAATTTCTTTCATTACCTGACATGTGCAAACATTTTATTTGTAATATTTTACTTTGCTCATAATACAAATTTAAAAGCTGTTACTTACATAATCAAGCCATATGATCTCGTTGTATCAAGGGAGCAACTGAACAAGTCAGAGTTAGGCAATTTAGTGAGTACATATTTGTAGAACTGGCCTTTCAGTTTTCCATACACAGAAACACACCTATGTTTGCACACGATTACATCTTTCATTAAGGCAGAAGTGAATGGATAATATTTAAAACATACGGTACAAACTGTACCATCATGGCATATTTTTAGGGAAGTGCTTGAGAATAATGGCAATGAGATTATTGGCTAATTATTTACCGATTTGAAAGCAGAAGCAGAATACATATAAAAAATTTAATGGAACACATGTATGTTGAAAAGAGGTCATAGATAATTGCTGTCATCTTAAAACCAGAGCATTCTGCACCAGATAGCAGCCATTAAAGCTAGAACGGTAGCAGAAAATAAAAAGGAGGAATGATCTTAAATTATTTAAGTTTCATGGCGTATTGCCTGCATAGTGTCGTTCAGTGGCAAAAATAAAGTCTACTTCACATGCATATAAGTTAGAAAAACCTCTGAGAAACCAACACTGCATGGTGTTCTGACAGATATAGTAAAGGATGGCTTTAAAAGGAAATTACACAAATTAATAGAAGATAAGATTGTTATCATCTTCCAGTCAGAGCAATTATTTACTACCTCTACCTTTAGAGGCAGTTTGCTCCTGAAGACCCAATTGCTGGATAAAATATCTAAGGATTAATACACTAGAAAGACAGTATCTCAGCTCTGGTGCACAGTATCCGTCTCTGTTTTGACCCTATTAAGGTCACACTCCCCCATTTTAATACAAATTAAATAATTTATATTAGAGAACACTACCACAGTGGGACTCCTTTTCATCCTGGCATACATTCAAATATATGCCACCAGCACATCTGGGGTTTTCAAGTATTTTTCTAAATATGGCAGTGTTTGTTGCTATTTTAAAAGGTAAAGGTTTGCCCTTGACATTGAATCTAGTTGTGTCCAACTCTGGGGAGTGGTGCTTACCTCAATTTCTAAGCCGAAGAGCTGGTGTTGTCCGTAGGCACCTCTTAGGTCCTGTGGCCAGCATGACTGCATGGAGTACTTCCCCGCTGGAGCAGTACCTACTGATCTACTCACATTTGCATGTTTTCGAACTGCTAGGTTGGCAGAAGCTGAGCCTAGCAGTGGGAGCTCATCTCACTCCCTGGATTCGAACCGCTGACCTTTTTGTCAGCAAGTTCAGCAGCTCAGTGGTTTAACCTGCTGTGCCACCAGGGGATTGCCACCATTGCTATTTTACTATTGATCAAATGTACAACGTGGATTGTTTCAGTCCCTATCCACTTGCTCTAGGACAGAACCAAATATTACAAAAGTAATGGAACAAAAGTTCAGCAAAATAAAAACAAACTGGCACTCCTTGGTTGCATAAGGATTTGCCTGCCTGAGCCAGCTCTTAGCAGAAGGACCTTTGACAGTTAGGAGACTTCTTGATCAGTGTCTCTCAGCCTTGTGCATCTGGATCCTGTAATTTTTGCCATTTTCCTTAGCAAAACTGCTCCAGCTTTGCCTGGATGAATAAGAACCACTAGTGAACACTTTACCATCTTTCCATAGACTCTCAATTGATGGAAGTCTGAGATTTTTCAGAACCATTTTAAGACACAAGTTCTTATTTTTAAGCCACTCCAGAGTCACTTCCATGGAGTTTGAAAGGTGAACCTCTGCAGACTAAGACAGAAATTTAGCTACAATTGTATTTGGTTCCATCTGTTATGTTTTTAATTCTGATCAGGCTTCCAGACCCTGAGAAAAAGCATCCCAATAACATGATTCTGCCATCTGAAGGGACAAAATAATTATGTCCCTTATGCAGGAATAACAATGCGCCTCTGGAATAGTATTGGCAAGCCATGCTGGTTCGGATGCGCATGGTAAATTCCAGACCCCTGACGCTTACGCTTCACACCTGGCAAAGTATACAAGGGCATCATGACCTGGGACTGGTAGTAGGCTACCGGCTACCTCACCTTATGATGAGCTCACCTCTAGCCAATCACTCTGCAATTACGTTATCCAACCCACTGTTACCAGGCAAGCTTTGCAAAGAGCACGAGAACCCATATAAGCTTTGCTTGGACAACAATAAAAAAGCCATCATCATTCACTCTGACGCCCTGTCTCCCGCCTGGTCATTATTGCGTCCCGACAGCCATATCTGTTTTTCACTGATGATGTTCTCAGGGCAATAAATACTTTTGCTTTTAGCAGGATTTGTGAAAGGGATTTAAAAGTCTTAGTAGACAAAAATTGAACACGAGTCAACGATGGGGCACAGCAGCTAAAAGAGCCAATGCAATTCAAGGCTGCACCAATAGGAGTCTAGTTAGTGTCTAGATTGAGGGAAGTCATAGTCCCACTCCCTTCTGCTTTGGTCAGACCTCACCGGGAACATTGTGTTCAGTTCTGGGCACCACAACTCAAGAAGGACATTGACAAGCTGGAACTTGTGGGAGTGCTTTGGTTGTGCCTTTTCCTGCATGGCAGGGACTGGATGGCCCTTGTGGTCTCTTACAACTCTATGATTCTATAATTCTAGTCACACATACCATTTGGATCAAGTCCAGACAATTACATTTTGATCCTATCAGATAATCTCCCTTTACCTTATTTCTTTATCTCCCACATCCATTTTTGCAAACTTCAAAGGATTTATTTCAGCATTGGCTTTCTTCCATGAAGACCAACTTTCTGGTAACACCTTAGTGATAACAGTCTACACATAATTTATCCCATCCTGGCTGCAGATCTGTCCTGTCTCATCAGAGTCAATCTTGGACTTTAAATTGTTTCTCTGACAAATGTCCTCTTTACTCGATCACTTACGGTAGTTAAAGTGGACAGACAGAGTGCTCTAGACAGAGCACTGGTTGACCCTTATTCTCTCAATGTTGTGATGATGGATTTGATAGTGCTGTATTAATTTTTAATATTTTGAGACAAGAAATAAACACACAAATTTGTCTCTCTGCACTGCTTGTTCCTGAACTTGTTTTGTTTTGATAGCTCCTTGGTCTTTATCAATGTATTTTAAAAGTATACTCAATAATAATAATAATAATAATAATAATAATAATAATAACCTGCCAGTAGTAAAGAACTGGTAGGATCATAAGCTTGCGAAGATAGTGGAAAATGAACATGCAAAAATACTGTGGGACTTTTGAATCCAGACTGACAAAGGTTTGCAACACAATATACCAGACATCACGATTGTGGAAAAGAAAAAAATTGGATTATTGATGTCGTCATTCCAGGTGACAGTCGCATTGAGGAAAAACAACAGGAAAAACTCAGCTGTTATCAGGACCTCAAAATCGAACTGCAAACGCTCTGGCATAAACCAGTACATGTGGTTCCAGTGGTCATTGGCACACTGGGTGCTGTGCAAAAAGATCTTAGCCGGCATTTGGAAACAATAAACATTGACAAAATCAGGATCTGTCAACTGCAAAAGGCCACCTTACTTGGATCTGCGTGCATAATTCGAAAATACATCACAAAGTCCTAGACACTTGGGAAGTGTTCGACTTGTGATTATGTGATATGAAATCCAGCCTATAGATCTTGTTTGCTGTGACATACTGTGTTTTTGTGTCAGTAAAATAATAATAACTTTATTTTTATATCCTGCCTCTATCTCCCCGAAGGGATGCGGGGCAGCTTACATACTGCAAAAAGTGCCAAAAACAAAGCATAAAATAAATATAGCATAAAAAAACAACAATTTAACTCAAAACAAGCTACTGATGACAAGTGACAAGCTATTGAAAAATAAATCTTGAGCATTCTAGAAACATATATTTAATCTGATATCAAATGGCAGAAACTGCACAGAAGTGAATGCCATTTTCTCTCTTAGAGGCAGTAGGTTGCATCAATTTATTGAGGTGTCTCACAACAATGGAGATGAATGCTTATGCAACCCATATATGCTAATTTATTTTCATTTACTTAATTTTGTGATGCAATAGAGATATTTTGCAACTTCAGTGTTGATCCCCTTATACAATAAGTGGTAACACTGTCAATTAAATCCATTTCAATTCCAGATTGTAATGCAACAAAATGTGGAAAAGTGGAAGCAAATACTTCTGCAAGGCACTGCACTTCTGTAATTTCTCTTCACCTGGTGAACTGTATCATGCAGGAAAAAAGCCTGCTGTGTTTTTGTCTTTGACGAAGTACCCTGCGTCTGTGAAAGCTTATGCTGCAAACTTTATTTTTTTATCTCGGGCTCAAAGCTGCCGTAAAATTTCTTTGTATGTTATATTTCTGTATGAGTAACTGCTCTTTCAATCAGCAGACACAGACAGAAGGTGAGCTCTGAGCACAGGCAGAAAATACTATTTGACAGTCTAGAAGCAAACATTTGGGATGTATGTTTGAAGTATGCGTGCATTTTCATTTCAAAGCAACAGCATGGTTCATGGAATCATACAGTTGGAAGAGACAACCAGGGTCATCCAGTCCAACCTTGTTCTGCCATGCAGAAATACACAATTAAAACACTCTCAACAGAATGCTATCCAGCCTCTCTTTAAAATCTTCCAAAGAAGGAGACTCACTGTACTCAGAGACAGTATATTCATGTTATTCCCTTGCCCTCTACTGACAGATCTTCCATGCCTTCTGGAAATTAGAGGCCTAACACATTTGCTCACACTCATGCTATCTGCCAGCACCACTGTCTCTGTGATCTCAATGTCTCTTACTACACTATGATGGATGTTCCTGATATACTCGGGAAATACCAGAATATCTTCACATCTCTGGGACATATAATCTTCAGAAAGCATGATGCATAAGGAGGAGGAGGCATGTGGCCTCAATACAGACATATATCAGTTAATAAAGGCTCTAATACAGAAATTCCTATTTACAAAGGCTTCTTACGCCTGTCCAACTCATTTTTTCTCTTCATCTTCTATTTGGAGGTTTACTAGCAGCATTAGCATTGGAAGAATGGGGAAGAAGGGTTGAAGAAATGCAGACATTCAGTGTTACATTGCAGCAATGTATCTGCAGTAAACAATGTGGTTAAGCTTGAGCGGGGAAAGAGCAGAGTCCTATTCTAGTTGATCCTACTGTAGCTGTGTGTCTCTGCCTACAATGGGCAAAATAAACACACACTTCATTCAGAATTACTATCACATTATTATTTATATCCTACTTGATGAGATACAGAACCTCTTAATGAACATGTTTCAACAGGAAAGCAGAGCAAAGCGATGAGTTGATAAGTTTGCATCATCAGCTAGTCTACTCCCTAACATGTCGAACACATAATGTAGGTTTGCCCATAAGAAACACGGAGGTTGCTGAAAGAAAAAGTCATCCTTGGATGCATTTTGGAAGAAGCTTTCAAATGGTCTCTAACAGGTTTTTTGTTTCCTTATGCAAGCAAGACCTTTCTGGACCAGCTTTTCACATCACATGTGCATATTGTTACTGTGAATGAAAAGTCTTCCAAAACATGTTTTCTAAAATATAGTTTAAAAACATTTTACTTTTGAGAGAAAAAAATATGATGATTTTATGAATAAAATAAGGCTGGGGTGATTTATTAAATCTCCTGAAACATGCTGAACTGGTTTTATTTTTGTTGTGTAGACAACTACCTCTATTTTTCCATGTATTTCTGTTCAAGTAGTAATGCCACACTGATTTCCTTAACTGAGGTACAAGTTCTGAAGTTACAGCAGAAGCACCTGGTCTGTCTGTCCTGGAGGAAAACCTGGTGCAGCAAGCTGCTTGTCCGGTTCTAGCACTCAAGTTGGCTCCAGCAAATTAGTATGCATGAACTCCCCCAAACCAGACCTACAATTTAGCTTTCTCCCCACTTACCACCCCCTTATGGCATTGAGCCCAAAGCGCAGGAGAGGCTGTTCTGCTAAGAGACCTCTCCTAGGCTTCGGGCTCATTGCCACCACTTTCCCCAGTGCATAGGCTCTTGGTTATTGTAGAAGTCTGATTTCTGATGATACCTGCATTTTCATTATTCTCCAACGTTACAAATAAAAAGATCTGTTGATATGAATCAATTTGCCTCTTCGTTATGTCCTTCTGGTGTATGTAATTCTGTACAGGGTGGAGAAGGTATGACTCATGAAACAGCTCCAGTCCCATGTTTATGTCCCCCAGAGCCTTTCTACACAGCCCTATATCCCAGAATATGAAGGCAGAAAATCCCACAATATCTGCTTTGAACTGGGTTATCTGAGACCACACTCAGATATTGTGTAATTTTCTTTCTTTATATCCTGGGATATAGGACTGTGTGGAAGGGCCCCTAAAGTCTTTAGATATTTGGACCATTTTAAACCCCAAACTATACAAATTTGCCCTCAGACATGGTGTTTTTTCTTCACCATCCCATGACTGTATTTCTATATACAAAAAATTGTCTACAGCTGACATCATGAAGTGGCATAAAAGTATTGCAAGGGCAAAAATTGGCCTTTATTTGCAAAATACTTGGCCCCTGGGAGTGAGACCTATTTAAATGGTAAAACATTGAAAAAGGCATTGGGAAGATTTTATTATGTTTTGAAATCTGACACATTTATTGTGTTTTTATGTGCAGTTTTGTGGTTTGTTAATTAGTGCCTTTGAAAATGGAAAGTTAATTTGTAAAATCAGAGAAAATGCCATGAACTAAGGCCTCATCTATACTGACCATTTAATGCAGTTCAAAGCTAGCTTCAAACTGTGGTGGCTAGAGAATAAACCTTCACAAAAAATGTTTTAAAAGCCCTTAACGTGCATCAATGCTCTGTGGTTTGGGGAATCATCACCCAGGCCTTCAACTGGTTCCAGGATTTTCCTAGGTAATCATATGTACATTGAAACCACTTTCTTCAATACTGATTTGAAACTGTATTAAATTGTCAGTGTAGGTGGGGCCCAAATCATATTTACACTCATTAGAGTAGACCAATTATGTCTATAGGATGTGTTGTCTCACCATTCAACAACTGATTGAAAGAGACTACTCTGCTTGGGACTAGCCATAGATTTTGCATTCACAGATTCAACTGCTCTTATTTTTACTGATAAAATGATTTAAAACTATTTAATTAATTAATTAAATTTGTTTTCCACATGACAACTTTCAAATATGTTTTGTTTTAGTCATTTTAGGTCCCATATTTGAAGGAAGGCAGGATATGAATTAAATAAATACAACAGAAAATCCATTATGGGGAAAAAAACATGAAATAGCTGTACAGTTCCTTTGAGTTGTTAATATGAGAAGTGCTACATTGAGAAATGCCTGAAGCATTGTGTTGTACTTCCACTTCTCCTTAATATATTCCATGTGGTAAAGATGATGTAATTAGTAGTGGAAAAACAAAGGAGGCTTAGAAGAACAACAGTCTCTATAGACCCTGTAAAATTCCAGCAAAAAAAGGGCTATTGGCAAGTATCTTACTTTCTTAACTGTGAGTTACTGTGATGTTCATGGAACTTAACAGTTCCATGAACATAAACCTACTTCTGAGTAAACAGTCAAAGAGTTAAATGGAATTTACTTCTGGGCAGCACTAAAGTAAATCTAATGCTAGTAATATTTATTGAAATAAAGAGGACCTAGGATAACTAAAACAAAACAAAATGACCATAGGTGATTTAAATAATCTTAAAGTAGATAATTAAAACATTGAACTAGGTCAGTATCTTCCATAACTTCGTCCAGTCATCAATCAGAACAGAGACTGTAGGCAAGAAATCAGAAGAAGACTACTACGACAAATAATAATACATTTTATGTTACTCGGTTCTCCTAACAGCTTGAGGTTAACAGTCAAAACATACGAAAATAAAATACATATAATAAAATATATCAATAGAAATGCACCATTATAAAAACATACATCAAATACAGGGTACAAAGATGAACATATAGCAGTAATAGAATTCAAATCCAAAATTCATGTTTCAAAGTTGACTGGGTAGGTCTGACCGAAGAGATAGGCCTTTAATTTTGGTTTAAATTTGGACAGCTCTTAAATTTGTTGGTCCTCTGGCAGATCATTCCAGAGTTTTGGGGCAGCCAATGAAAAGGTCCTCTGGGTGACAGTTGCCAGTCAGGTTCTGGTTGGTTGGAGTAGCTGACCACCAGATGACCTCAGTGTCCTAAGAAGGTGACCCTGTAGGTAACCTGGACCCAAACCATGTAGGGAGCTACAAAGGCTTGGAAGGGAAATTATGAACTAAATAAGATCCTGAATTGTAAGGATATATTATTAAATACTAAAATTAGAATTGCCCATGCCATCATGTTTCCAATTTCTATGCATGGTTGTGAGCGCTAGAAGCAACAAAAGCTGATAAGAAAAAAAATGAAATAATTTGAAATGTGGCGGAGAAAGGTTCTATGGATACTGTGAACTGCTGAAAAGACAAATGAATTAATTATATAATAAATCAGGTCTAAACTCTCCTAAAAAGCCAAGATGACTAAACTGAGACTGTTGTATTTTGGACTTAGCATGAGAAGACATGACACACTAGGAAAAAAATGACAAAGCTTGGTTGAGGATAGTATGAAAAGACTGCAGGTGGATGGATTCAAAGAGACGGTAAGCAAAGAGTCAAAGGCTTGGAAACCAATCCCTATGAGGGAGCTGGATATGTTTAGCTTGGAAAAGAGAAGATTGAGAGGAGATATGTTTGTCATATTTAAGTGCCTGAAAAGATGTCACACTGAGGAGGGGGCAGGCCTGTTTTCTGCTAGTCTGGAGACAAGGAGCAATGAATTCAAACCAAAGGAAAATAGATTCCTCTTAAACATTAGGAGGAACTACCTGATGATAAGAGCTGCTTGGCAATGGAATATGCTGCCTGGAGTGTCCTTCTCTGGGGGTTTTAAAGCAGAGGCTGAATGGCCAACTGTCGGGGGTGCTTTGTTTGTGCTTTCCCTGCATGGCAGAATGGGATTGGACTGGATGGCCCTTGGGATCTCTTCCAACTCTATGATTCTGATTCATTAATGGGGCCACCGTAAGCTGAAGTTAACTCGATCACAACATGACTAAAAAGGCCCATCAATTTCCACTTTAGATGGTGCCAGCACTGGATTTAAATCCAATGTTAATGCAATGATGACTGCCAGAAATCTTGAAGGAACACAGGCATTTTTTTCACAGGCAAGGGACACTTAGAGCCCTTCTACACAGCCATATATCCCAGAATATCATGGCGGAAAATCCCACAATATCTGTTTTGAACTGGGATATATGGCAGTGTGGACTCAGATAAGCCAGTTCAAATCAGATATTGTGGATTATCTGCCTAGTTATTGATGACTCCACACTGCCATACATCCAAGTTCAAATCAGAAAACGTGGGATTTTATTCAGCTGTGTGGAAGGGGCCTATGTGTTAGTTTTCCCAGATCCTGTCTCAGAAATACAGCCTGGAGTTAGTTGGCAGCCTCCCATCCAAGGTCCCTTCCACACAGCCATATAACCCAGAATATAGAGGCAAAAAACCCCACAATCTCTGCTTTGAACTTAAATATATGGCAGTGTGGACTCGGGGTCCTTCCACACAGCCCTATATCCCAGAATATCAAGACAGAAAATCCCACAATATCTGCTTTGAACTAGGTTATCCGAGTCCACACTCCGATAATGTGGGATTTTCTGGGATATAGGGCTGGGTGGAAGGACTCCTGAAGTTTTCAGATTTTTGGACCATTTTCAACCCCAAACTATTCAAATTTGCCCTCGGACATGGTGCTTTTTCTTCAACATCCAGTGACTGTATTTCTATACACAAAAAGATTGTCTACAGCTGACATCATGAAGTGGCATAAAAGTATTGCAAGGACAAGAATTGGCCTTTATTTGCAAAATACTTGGCCACTGGGAGTGAGACCTACTGAAAATGGTAAAATGCTGAAGAAGGCATGGGGAAGATTTTATCATGTTTTGAAATCTGACACATTTATTGTGTTTTTATGTGCAATTTTGTGGTTTGTTAATTAGTGCCTTCGAAAATGAAATTTATTTATTTATTTAGAGCTTTTATAACCCGGTCTTCTTGACCTCTGAAGAGGGACTCAGGGCGGCTAACAGCAGAAAATTCAACACAAATATAGCAAACATAATATTTATTATTTATTACTTATTTATTTACTTTGCTTATATACTGCTGTATCTCAAGTCCGAAGGCGACTCACAGCGGTTCACAAACAGTAAAAACAGTAGAAACAGCAGTGGTTCCATACAACATATAACAATTGACTTAACACATTATCCATAAATTACCAATAAGCAATTACAATGCACAATTATTACAAAATAATTAATTAATAGCATCATAATACATTAATACAAAATACACTAAAATACAGATCATACAATATCATACAATTACAAAAGCCAGGGCTGGTTAATTTGTAAAATCCGAGAAAATGCCATGAACGAAGGCCTCATCTACCCTGACCATTTAATGCAGTTCAAAGCTAGCTTCAAACTGTGGCGGCTAGAGAATAAACCTTCACAAAAATGTTTTAAAAGCCCTTAATGTGCATCAATGCTCTGTGGTTTGGGGAATCATCACCCAGGCCTTCAACTGGTTCCAGGATTTTCCTAGGTAATCATATGAACATTGAAACCACTTTCTTCAATACTGACTTGAAACTGTATTAAATGATCAGTGTAGGTGGGGCCCAAATCATATTTGCTCTCATTAGGGTTGATATCCTGGGATATAGGGCTGTGTGGAAGGGCCCCAAAACTAGCCAGGACAGGCCCTGCTCGGCCTCCAAGACCAGATGGGATTTCGGTGAGGGCATTTGGCACCACACAGGTGTCATGGATCCAGGCTGTGGGGCAGTCCTGATCTTTGAAACATTCTGAATTAACTTTTTAGTTCCCCTGAGGACAGCGAGAGCATTATTTTGCCCGCCTTCCCATAGAAGACCTTTCCCCGCTCGCTCTGGATAAAGGACAACACTGAACTTCAACTAGGGCAACAACCTCCTCTTGTGTTCCCGAAGAGATCCGGAAGCGGCCCGGTTAGTTCAGGGCAACCAGCCGGAAGCCACAGGCTTCGCGTCCCCTTTCCGCGCATGCGCTGCCCGGGCGCGCTGCGGCTCTGCGCCTGCGCAGAGGAACCCGGGCGTCCCTGAGCTTTGCTTTCGGCTCCTCCCCCTGCTCGGCTCCCTCCTCCCCCTCCCCCTCCCTCCCTCCCTCCTGCTGCTGCTGCCATACCGGGTAGGTTTCCAGTCAGTATGGCGGCTCCCACTGCGGCTGGGAAGGTAAGAGCGGTTGGCGAGGGAAGGGCAGGGAAGGGAGGGGAGGAGGAGAAGGAGAAGGAGAAGGAGAAGAAGGAGGGGAGCTTCCCGCTTGGCTGTCCTTCCTTCCTTCCGCGAAGGGCGGCCCTCTTTCCTTCCCTCGCTCGCTCGCTCTCTCCTGAAGTGGGAAGGCGGCGGTTGGGCCGGCCTCCCCTCCCCGCTTCAGCTTCCCCGGCGTTTGTTTTGACGCTTCTCTTCTCTTCTTTTTCCCACAGGTCGGAGGAAAGTTTTCCTCGTCGACGGACTCCTGAGGGAGGCAGAAAGCGAGAGAGAGAAGGTTGGGAAGGCAGGCAAGAAGGCGCCAGGCCTGCACCTCAGCCAAGAAGAAGAAGCAGCAGCAGCAGCAGCAGCAGCAGGAGACACCTGCAGTGCCCTGGCCCCTCTCCTTCCCCTTGGCCATCGCCTGCTGTCAGATCTGCCTCCCTGCTCAGGAAAGGCCACCGCCTGGGATGCCTTCCCAGGTGCATGGAGCCCTCTTGGCCGGGAAGAGCGCTCCCCTGCCTCCCAGGAGCATTGGGCGGCCGGCCCTTTGAGTCCTCCTGCCTGGGCCTGAGGAGGAGGAGGAGGTGGTGGTGGAGGAGGACAGGCTTCTTTCTCCCTTCGCCTTGAGGTGCCTCACTCTGCCTTGATGCCCGAGGAAGACGAGCCGTGGACTCACCCCTGGACTGGGCTGACCACCTTTTTCTCACGTTGGGTTGTTTTGCAGTCCTTTGGCCCTTCCTTCCCCCGTTTCCCCACTCCCTGAATCTTGCCCCGCGCGAGGGAAACTCCTGGGCCCTGTTGATGGAAGGGAAAAGCGCGATTACATCCCAAACAGGAATTTTCGCGTGAGTCATTCGCTTGGAGTTATAGCCATCCCCACCTTAATTTAACAAGCTCTGTTCCTCTTCAGATGCTTGTCCTCATTATTGACAGACATGGATTAAAGTGGAACTTTGCAGACTCGCTGCCGGAGACAATGGGGCTTTTTTGCTGGATTATTGCCCGCACTGGTTCACACACTGAAAGTATGCGTTGTTAGATCTCACTGGCAGATAATGTTTGCCCTGCTTTAATGTGAAGTGTTGCGAGGTTTTTGCTCATCAACTGTGGAGGGTGGCTTGGGTCAAGAAGAGTTTCTCTTCTTTCCTGGTTGGTGTGGCACCGCATATCTCTCCTCGATGCCTTCAGCCTTGGCTATCTTCACTTGCCGCCCGAACTCTCACCCGTTTCAAGAACGCCATGTCTACCTGGATGAGCCTGTCAAAATTGGGCGCTCAGTGGCTCGATGTCGACCCGCTCAGAATAATGCCACCTTTGACTGCAAGGTCCTGTCTAGGAACCATGCGCTTGTCTGGTTTGATCAGAAAACAGGAAAGGTAAGACACCCTACATTCCCCAAGAGAAGTAAAATAAACTTTGCATTTCCTTGTTTTCATTAGGGCAGTGGTTCTCAATCTGTGGGTCCCCAGATGTTTTGGCCTTCAACTCCCATAACTTGAAACGTAAACTCCCATAAATCTTAACAGCTGGGATTCCTGGGAGTTTTAGTAGATTCATGGGAGTTTTTGTTTATTTATTATTTATTTATTTACATCACTTTTTTCCCGCCCATTTCAGCCCGAAGGCAACTCAGGGCGGCGTTCAAATCGGCAACAATTACATGCCGTATATAAATACATACATCAGTTAAAAGCAAAAAATTACATCAAATACATTAAAAACCATAAAAGCAATAAAAACAATAAAATTATAAAACTATGTCTTCCTGTTCAATTCCTGTAGTTTTAGCAATTACACAAGTGGGGGAACTTCAGGGGCTCATTTCTCCCTCATTTTTACAGCTGTTGGGGAGGAACTTGCTACAATGGTAGAACACATTTACCACTGTTAGCCCATCAAGTGTCAGAACATTTCACTTAACCACAATATTTTGGGGAAATTTCAAAGATTTTACGAACAACATTTAAAAATAAAAGCTGCAAGAACTATCTCCTTGAATTGTCTATACAGTGACCCAAAATAATAGGGGATCATTTTCCTCAACTTTAAGAAATATTCATACATCTACTGATTTTAGGAATTTTTTTGACAAAAACCTTTTTTAAAAAATAGCTACAACATTGAATGTCTCTCATATTAACTAATAGAAGAAAGAAATATTAACCAATTCTTCATTTTCACAAAAAATCCTAGAGTTGGAGGGGACCCCCAAGGGACAACCAGCCCAGTGGTTCTCAACTTGTGGCTCCCCAGGTGTTTTGGCCTACAACTCCCAGAAATCCCAGCCAGTTTACCAGCTGTTAGGATTTCTGGGAGCTGTAGGCCAAAACATCTGGGGACCCACAGGTTGAGAACGACTGATCTAGCCCAACTCCCTTCTTCCAGGTAGAAGGGCACCATCAAAACTCTCCTGGCAGGTGGCCATCCAGCTTGTAAACCAAGGGCCATCCATTTAGGGATTTCTTCCCAGCCCAGCACTGATTTAAATAAATAAATAAATAAATAAATATTATTATTACTTACTAGAAGTATCCCCAAAATCCTGGGGACCCACAGGTTAAGAACGACTGCGTAACTGGTTGGCCTTGCTTGAGCCTCATAGACTAAAACTCAGAATTAACATTTAATAAATGGCATCTACTAAATAAATATGGATAAAGGTGTCCTAGCTGTTTTAAGCTTTTCTCAGTACAATATTGAACTATGATTATTGGATTTGGATCCATGTTAGGTTACTTACTTATTTGTTTGACATAAGTTGTATTTAGCTTTTCACATTTATTGATTTCATTGGGGCCTAACTACGACAACTAACCTAATTTAGAGCCTCAACAGTATTTTCTGAATGACTGTAATCATATCAGGTGCTATGAAGGATTTGAGTTTTTTTTAAAAAAAACACACACATAGTTCTTCCCAAGCGAGATAGAATTGGTGCATATACATTATATGTCATCCTAGCTCAGGCTAGGTCTTTCCAGTAAGAACAGCTGCAGTTTAAATGTTACAGGCTTTCCTGTGTTGCCGTCTGTCCCTCAGGTACTAAACTGGGACACTTAAATCAATTTTGCTTTAACTATCTAAATAGCTTTCTTAGAATTGAAGTATTAATCTAAGTAGACCACTAACTACCAAACATGTTAATTATAAGGTCCTGTCTTTACGCTCTTTATTTTGTGTAAATATTTCTGGTTCTGGGGAAGACTAATGATTAATATATTAGCAAAATTGCCACTTGACTGCTTAATTGGCACAGTGTGTCATGGACATTGTAAGAATGTTTGTTCTGTGTCTTAATCCGTATTGTGCAATAACAAAACATGATGGGACAAGCTGAAAGGTGAGTTTCATAAGGCCTAACATGGATTTCATATGAAATGTAACATACAATATCTTGTATATATGGAAAGAACAGAAGCCATTTCAAAACTGAGAATTTGATTTCCTTTGTAACAATAAAGATCTATATTTGTTAGCAGAAGTCATTTAACGCTACCTGAAAGATGTACCTTACATCTTAAAAGAATGGATTGAAATAAACTAAAACAGTTAGTTATGGTTCTGATTAGTACATGGTGTGCTGCATCTCCTATGGCCAGAGTTATCCAATGATTTGTATGAAAAAATATAGTGAATAATTGATCATTTTTTAAAAGATACCTTAAGATTTACCAAAATTTCAGTCCAACTATATGGCAGCAAACTTTGAAAACAGAGGCAAAAATTTGAGTCTAAAATTATTAGTTTTCAAATGAATTCTGATTTGTTTTGTTATATTTAATGGCATTTAATTAAACCTTGGAACAATGGAGCTACTGGTGAAATTTTATTGGGTTGCTGTGAGTTTTCTGGGTTATATGGCCAAGTTCCAGAAGCATTCTCTCCTAACGTTTTGCCCACATCTGTGACATGCATCCTCGAAGGTTGAGAGGTTTGGTTCAAATTCAGACTTTGAGGCTGCAAGGCTATTTAATTCTAATCAGGGTGGCCTATTGCAACATTCACACTTTCCTCAAGAAGACAAGAGTTCTTCACCCACACTGGACATCCCACATATATATAAACCTCACTTGCCTAGTTTCTAACAGACCCCTCAACCTCTGAGGATGCCTGCCATAGATACAGGCGAAATGTCAGGAAAGAATGCTTCTGGAACATGGCCATACAGCCTGGAAAGCTCACTGCAACCTAGTGATTCCGGCCATGAAAGCCTCCGACAACACATTACTTAACAAGAATGCAAGCTTAAGATAGCTTAAGATAGTGTTTTGGAACTAAATACTGTGGAGATCATATATCTTCTGTTTTACCTGCCCAAGTAGCTACCTCTCACCCCACAGTCATGCAGATGTTTCCACAGTAGGTTGTTCTCCGCTTGTCTTGTACAGACACATGTTCTAACTTGTAGTGATTGGCTGAGGAAGAACTACATGTGCATTCTCATGGCACTGACTATGTTCCACCTAGTGCAAAACTCTAATGCCCATGTATACAGCTCTTCCATTTTTCCATTCTAAGAGCCATTAGCTCTTGGAGGTTTTGAAGGGGAAACAACCATATGTATGCTTGCCAGGGTGTTGCTCTGTATCAAAATAGAGCAGATGGGTTTGAGTCAAGCTGTTGGCTGAGCTGGGAAGACAGGTAAGAGGGGACAAGAGTTGTTGGGTGTCTGGGCAACAAGTTGCTCAGACCAAGGAGCCAGACCAATATTAGCAGTGTTTCTACAGACCACATGGAGCCCTGTTGGTCCCCTTCTGTCACCTAACCCATTCAGTATTGGGAATTGCTGCACCATCCTTTGACTGTTCATGATAATCTCACTGAAGAGAACAGAGACCAGGCCAGTCATCTGCTCTTCTGGCAAGCCACCATAGTGGCATAGAGTGTAAGGTAATTGAACATTGGCAGAGCGCCCAGTTCAAGATCTTGGTGACCTTACATACAGAAAACACATGTTTGATACATCAGCAGTTACTGCTTTATCCCCTGCAGAATTCTGGGGTTTGTAGTTTAGTGAGGCCCAGGACCTTGCTAGCTAAGCAGTTTAAAACCCCTCCCTAAACTACAAACCCCAGAATTCTGCAGAAGGCATCCACCGAATTTCAAATAGGATGCATACTCTTTACCTACTCTTTAAGGTCTAGCGCAGTGGTTCTCAACCTGGGGTCCCCAGATGCTTTTGGCCTACAACTCCCAGAAATCCCAGCCAGTTGACCAGCTGTTAGGATTTCTGAGAGTTGAAGGTCAAAAACATCTGGGGACTCCAGGTTGAGAATCACTGGTTAGCGTAATAAGGTCCTTAATGGAAGTTGGAACAGGCACATAGAAGTAAGCATACTACAAACATACAACTAGACGTCTTTTAAAACTTTTCAGAACAGATTTTGTTCTGCTGTTTGGGAATCTGTTGATGCTTTGGCTACTTTTTGGTCTTGTGAAATAATGTAATGTTCACTCTCTCTTGTGGTTCAGAGATATCAAGGGAAAACAGTCATGATACCTGTTTCTGTGGCTTCTTTGAATTTTATAGAGATACTACTGAGCTCATTAAGAGTGAAGGAGGTGTGAACAAGTAAAACAGATTGTATACCTGCGGATATGCATGTGGCCTTAGGCACGTGTTTATTATCATTATTGTAATGATCCTTTAACATCATTTGGCAGCTAGAAAACATTACACTCTTTCTAACCTGTCTTGAACGCTTAAGTAGATTATCATCAGGACGATGCCCCAATGTATGTCAGTCTTATGTTGGAGCTTGTGAAGGGTAAATCCATTGATAATAGACAACAAATTTCAGCAACTACAAAATATTCAAAAGCTAAAGATGTATGAGTGTTCAGCATTAAAGGAAATACAATGAAATGTTAGAAAATTCAAAACAAGTAGAGGGGAATTTCAGCACTAATACTGTAGTTCTGTTCTTTAAGAATCCCCAAAAACCATGTAGACCAGGGTACAAAGTTAGTAAATTTCTGTTATTTTTGTCAGTATTATTACAAGTGAAAGAATAGTGAAATAGCTGAATAGAAGTCTATACAATTATTTGATATGTTTTTGATTGTGTCTATTGCTACGGTTTTTTTGTTTTTGTTTCAGACATTTAGTTTTTGGGTATAGAGATAGAGTGTGGATAGTTATGTATGTTAATTGATTTAAAATAAACATCATTGCAGCATCTTATTTTAGAATCAGGAAGAGAGGAGATTCCAGCACTTAATAGGTAAGAGATCTTATTGCCTACTGATCAGGATTTTCCTGCAGTGAAACCAAATGTAGTCAGTGCTGCAGAGCTAATACTGTATTTCTTGACTCTGATCCAATAATAATCACATTGCTTCAGTTTTTCATAACTAGAACAACATTCATTCTTAAAATTGAATTCTACAACTCAAATAGCCATCTCACTGCTCTCTGAGTTTGGTTAGAAAAATTCATTTATCATTAAGATAGTATTATCAGAATAGTGATTGAATAATGGGTTGTTGTAGGTTTTTCGCACTATATGGTCATGGTCTAGAGCAGGGGTCCTCAAACTTTTTAAACAGAGGGCCAGGTCACAGTCCCTCAAACTGTTGGAGGGCCGGATTATAATTTGAAAAAAAATATATGAATGAATTCCTATGCACACTGCACATATCTTATTTGTAGTGCAAAAACACTTAAAAACAATACAATAATTAAAATGAAGAACAATTTTAACAAATATAAACTTATTACTATTTCAATGGAAAGTGTGGGCCTACCTTTGGCTGATGAGATAGGATTGTTGTTGTGTGCTTTCGTTTCATTTATCCGGCCCTGAGCAAGGGCCGGGTAAATGACCTTGGAGGGCCGCATCCGGCCCCCGGGCCATAGTTTGAGGACCCCTGGTCTAGAGGCATTCTCTCCTTACGTTTTGCCTGCATCTATGGCAAGCATCCTCAGAGGTAGTGAGGTCTGTTGGAACTAGGCAAAAGGGTTTATATATCTGTGGAATGACCAGGGTGAGACAAAGGACTCTTCTCTGCTAGAGCTAGGTGTGAATGTTTCAACTGACCACCTTCATTAGCATTTGAAGGCCTGGCTGAGCCTGGGAGAATCTTTTGTTGAGAGGTGTTAAGTTGTGCTCGGTTGTTTCCTCTCTGTTGTTGTGCTGTTGCAATTTTAGAGTTTTTTAATACTGGTAACCAGATTTTGTTAATTTTCATGGTTTCTTCCTTTCTGTTGAAATTGTCCACATGCTTGTGTATTTCAGTGGCTTCTCTGTGTAGTCTGACATGGTGGTTGTGAGAGTGGTCCAGCATTTCTGCGTCCTCAAATAATATGCTGTGTCCAGGTTGGTTCATCAGGTGCTCTGCTATGGCTGACTTCTCAGGTTGAAGTAGTCTGCAGTGCCTTTCATGTTCCTTGATTCGTGTTTGGGCGCTGCGTTTGGTGGTCCCTATGTAGACTTGTCCACAGCTGCATGGTACACGGTAGACTCCTGCAGAAGTGAGAGGATCCCTCTTGTCCTTTGCTGAACGTAGCCTTTGTTGGATTTTCTTGGTGGGTCTGTAGATTGTTTGTATGTTGTGTTTCCTCATCAGCTTCCCTATGCAGGTCAGTGGTTCCCTTGATGTATGGTGGATCTTCATCTTTATTCTCGTGGCTTGTTCTTGGTTTTGCAGCTCTTCTGATGTCTGAGGTGGAGTATCCATTGGCCTGTAAAGCCCAGTTGAGGCGGTTCAGTTCATCTTGAAGGAGGTGGGGTTCACAGATTCTTTTTGCACTGTCTGCCAAGGCTTTAATGGTGCTTCTTTTTTGACTTGGGTGATGGTTGGAGTTTTTATGTAGATATCTATCTGTGTGTGTGGGTGTTCTGTAAATGGTGTGACCCAATTGTTGATCTGGTTTGCGGATGACTAGGACATCTAGAGAAGGCAGTCTTCCTTCATTTTCTTTTTCCATGGTGAATTTGATGTTTGGGTGGATGCTGTTCAGATGGTCCAGGAACCTGTTGAGTTCTTCTTCTCCATGGCTCCAAATGGTGAAAGTGTCATCCACATATCTGAACCATATTGTAGGCTTTTTTTGTTGCTGTCTCCAGGGCTTGTTTTTCAAAGTGTTCCATGTAGAAATTAGCTATGACTGGGCTGAGAGGGCTCCCCATAGCTACTCCATCTTTCTATTTGTAGAACTCATTGTCCCACTGAAAGTAGGTGGTGGTGAGGCAATGGTGAAACAGAGGTGTGTTATCTTCTGGGAACCTCTGGTTGATTAGTGCAATGGTGTCTGCTACCGGGACCATTAGTGATTGAATAATATTTCAAGGTATTTCAAAAATAATTTCTGGCCTTTAAACTGAATGATGGAAATACAGATGAAATACTCAACAACTAGAATTTAATGCTTTTCATGTATGAAGAAAGGTCAGGATTTTTAATGATAACAGCAGTTGTAACACATTAATGGCTTCTGAGTTAAGAGAGAGAAGGGGGACTTGGAATACAATATTGCATGTATAAGTGCTTCTGTTCAGGATAAATAGTTCCAAATACATACTAAGATAAAATAGTCAGAGTACGTATATTTACCTTGCTTCAGAGGAGGAACCATTTAATCTGCTGGCTGCTCATTATTACTGAGATATTTCTTGTGTCCTGGTATTGCTCAGCCTTTGAGCCAAAAAGTGTGGTTAATCGCCTGTAGTTTTCAGTCCCCATTCAGATCCAGTTGGTACAGGTAATGGTAGGAAGACTAATGGTTGCCTAAGATCTGCAGAGTCTTGCACTACAGTTCAAAAATAGAATCGTGAATGGAGGCGTTTGGAAGAGTTTTTCTTGAATCTGAACTCAACCAAAGAAAAAAATGAATAGAAAGTTCCGTAGGGGGAACTCAGAAAACACAAACATGGATAAGAATTGAGTTAGGTGTTGGAGTACTTGCGCCAAGATTCAGTGAATACCTGAATTCAGTGAATACCCTAGACTCTATGGTTGGGTGCAGGAGGGATAAATCAAGTTGGCTAAATCTATAGCTATGAGATTTTATGTAATTTCTTTCCTCACTGCAGATATATTCATAGCCTTATAAATGTTGTGGCATACTTTCAAAATGGGATCCCTCTCAAGTATGGCAGATTTTTTTTAACTAATGGAGGGCTTAGTGACAGCATTGAAATTAGGGAGAAAGGTCTGACTCTGAAATTGGAATTCAGCACCAGATGTGAGTATAGAGTGTGCTGGGGAATATATATATATATAGAGAGAGAGAGAGAGAGAGAGAGCACAAGTCAGATGCAGCTTTGGTAGACTGTATGACAGGGTCTTTTTTGTACCAAGTCCCACAATCAGAAACAATTAATAGTGGCTGGAGTCAAGAGTCCTTGCTAGGCAGATTCCGTGAGGTTGAACTAACAGAGTATGGCTTCTTGCTTAAGACTGGCAGTCTAAGCTTAATAAAACCTGTACTTCTGAGAGACAATTAGGGAGAGATGTTTAGAACAGATTATGGAAAGAATTTTTATAGCATCTTTGAGACTAACTTGGAGAAAGAACTTTGTAGCATAGAATTTGGTATTCATTTATTATTTATTTACTTATTTCAAACATTTATACCCCCTCCTTCTCAACCCCCGAGGGGGGGGGGGTTGAGGGTGGCTTACAACCAGCAACAATTCGATGCCACAACATACAGAAACAAATATAATAAGGCAATTACACCATGAATAAAAATGTTAGGTTAAAATCAATTTAAAAACATTACTATGGTAGACTTGAGTCTACCTAGTAGTTTACAACAGCTTACATAAAAAACTTATTTTACTTAGTCTGAAAAGTACCATAGTATCCCTTTACATACTGATCTTCACTAACATGACTATGTCTTTGAATTTAAAATAATCGTGTTGTCTTTTGGAGCAAGACATAGAAGGACAAATGGACATTGCTCATACTGACTGTGCAAGCTCTTTTACTTGGATCCGCATCTTTTTACAGCTGCTGACTATTAATTTGTATTCCAATTTTGTGATTTTTCCATCTTTCCAAAACGGAATTCAAAGACCTAGTTGTGTTGGTTTATATTATCAGGATACAAGGAAGGAGCCCCCGGTGGCGCAGTGGGTTAAACCCTTGTGCCGCCAGGACTGAAGACCGACAGGTTGGAGGCTCAAATCCGGGGAGAGCGTGGATGAGCTCCCTCTATCTGCTCCAGCTCTCCATATGGGGACATGAGAGAAGCCTCCCACAAGGATGGTAAAACATCAAAACATCCGGGCGTCTCCTGGGCAACATCCTTGCAGACAGCCAATTCTCTCACACCAGAAGCGACTTGCAGTTTCTCAAGTTGCTCCTGACACGACAAAAGAAATGTGGCTGGATATGTGCTCTGGACTTTAAGAAAGTTGATTTCAGTAAGCTTAATATTCACAGGTGCATAGTCTGTTGTGCCATAAAATTTGCAAAACTCGTGGGTATGGTGATGAAGTAACAAGTTCAGATGTAATGATAATCGATGGGATAAAGGCAGAAGGAAAATTCTTTCCTAAAACCAGGGTGAGGAGATAGCCATATGAATTGTTGAGGGAGTTATTGCAACGAGATATGATGCTGACAGAGAACTGGAACAAAGATATGATAAACTGTCCACATGGGCCCTCATGAAGCTGGAACGTTGTTTTTTTTTAAAGTCAATTAGCTGATTGGAAAAATGGATAGGGTAGAATACACTCCTTGACCCCCATTTTATATGATTGATAGCTGGAATTTTCTCTCCTTAAATTGAGTTTATGGGCACTTTCCCCTTTGTTAGGGCTAAAAGGAGAGCTCCAAATCTAGTATTTAGCAGTATGTAGTGTGAAACATATGGCAGCCAGGAGCTGTGCTTATAGCAGTGATTCTCAACCTGTGCGTTCCCAGGTGTTTTGGCCTGTTTACCAGCTGTTGGGATTTCTGGGAGTTGAAGGCCAAAACATCTGGGGATCCACAGGGTGAGAACCACTGGCTCATAGTGTCTATAGATTGGGTTGATAATATAATGAAAGCCAGCTTGTTGTGTTTTGAGTGTTGGATGATAATAATAATAATAATAATAATTACAACACTTTATTTAAATTCTGCCCTTCTCACCCCGTAGGGGACTCAGGGCAGATCACAAGTACACATACACAGTAAACATTCAATGCCGTTTGTATAGACAGTACACAGACAGAACAGAAAGAGGTTTTGTGTTGATTCCATGGATAGTTGGGCTTGAGTCCACAGGGGGTGCTGTCGTTCCATCCTCTATGACGAAGAGCCATCAGGACTTCCTCATTCCAGTATTTTCTGATCCTCTTTTTCTTTATGACGTTGTAAAACACCTTCCCCGCTTTAGCAGTACCTAATTTCTCTAATTAGAGCTAAAGCTGTTTTCGAACTGCTTAGGTAAACAGTGAGCAGGGCTGACGGTCGACCGCTCATGTTGACCCGGGGTTCGAACTTGCAACCTTTTGGTTGATAGATCTTATAGTTGCTGATGATTTACCAGCTGTGCTAAACCTCTGCTAAACCTACCGGATTAGAACTCTGGTAGACGAGGATTCAAATGCACCAGGTCACATTGGGCAAGTCATACTCTTTCAGCCTCAGAAAAAGGGAGTGAAAAGGCCTGTGAAAAAATCTTGCCAATAATACCCTGTGATAGGTTTGCCATAAGATTGCCATAAATGGGAAAAAATGAAGAGACACTGCAACAGTTTAATGTGGTAATGAAACCTCTGCCATTGTCTTACAAAGTGAAATGGAGGACAGTGTGATACATGTCGTTCTAATGTTTTATGTGTAGATTTTTTCCCCAAAATATGTGAATGTGGAAGAATTGTCATTCTGACTAAATGCATGAGTCTTCCAAGTCTCCTGTTCTAGAACTGTTTTACATCAACAGCATATGCTTCTCTATAAGGTCTATAGCTGTGCTTTTTAAATTCTTTGGCTCATTGGCTGCATATGTAAAGCATGCCTAAAAGCAGTAAAAATATGGCTAATTGAGTCTTTACAAATTAACCCCTACTTCGACCTCTTCTACAATCACATCTCTTCAGATCCACAAGACAAGGATGCTATAATCACAGTCAACATTTTTCAATCTACAATACCAACTATATGAATGGTTTAAAAAAATCACAAATCAACAAGACAAGACTGGTACCTATAACTAATATATTACAGAAAAAAACAAAGACAGGAAATGGCACAATTCCATCATGGCTAGGCACAAAAGCAGATGAAATGTCCTCCATCCATGCCACTTCTAATGCCCTGGTCTTGGAGAGAGAGAAACAGCAGCAGCAGCAGCCATAACTCCACCATGCCTAGGCCCAGGAGCAGATGAAATATCCTCTATCCATCGCAACTGCCAATGCAGATCACATACCTTGAAGATTTTGTAATATTGGGGCCTAATTGCAGGGTGGTAAGCTTGTGTAATTGCCCCTCCATCTTGATAGATACCAGAATTGTACAAGTACCTGCAGGTTAATTACTATGACTCATTTCAGAGAGCACGGCATGTGAGAGGTATCATAAAATTACTCCTCAAGTTCAATAGAATAGCATTTTAGGAAAGGTAATTATGAACTGGTCAGACAGGGCACAAGGTAAAGAATGTGCACAAAACATTGATGGGCCCAGAAACAATAAAGCCAGCTTAACATTATTAAAACTAAAAACTAAAACATGAATTTGCTTTACTTATATTTGCATAATGGAATATTGCAGTGAAAAAAATGACTAAGGCATATATTAATTGGGTCTTTTCATTTCAGAATAAATCATGCATGTAGCTGTAACTTTTTAAGTTGTTTGACTGCACACTAGGGTGGGCTTAGCATTCTGAAGTATTTACGGTATGTAGGAATGTAACTGCAGGGATGATTTTATTGCGTACATAAACTATTCACAGATTCCATATCCATGGTTCCACTTAACCATCCTTTCACCCCCAAAACCCATCCCCTGAAAGTGTTTGTGGACTTCTCTAGGCCCTCCAGCATGATTCTGTGATATACTTCTGGCCCATGTATATTGAAAATAATAGGGTTCACTATTATCCATGTTTTGTAGTATCCATGGATGATCCTGGTGGTCAGGCTATAACTAGTAATGCTTTATCCTGTTAGGTAAACTCCAAGGGCGTTATTCCTCTTCTTTCAAACTCTTTTGCTAGCTTTACTTGAGGTTTCTTCTGCGTGGTACTGTGAAATCCACACCTGTGGTATTTCCCTGCGTCCACGCAGCTGACTCGGATCTTTCTTGAAAGCTTTTCCTAATTAGGGACTCCAGCCCCGCCCATCTACTCCTAATAAAGCCAGGCAGCGGGGCTTGGAGCCTTAATTCCTTTTGTCCGCGAAAGCAGCAACAACTCGGTGTTCTCTCCTAAAACAACTATTGGTTTGACTCAAGGACTCCAGTTTGACTACTCTAACAGACAGCAATTCCAACTTTTGTTCTGGGACCTTTGTTTATCCTATTTAGGCTAGTGGGAGGACAAACCCACTCCCTCCCTCTAAAAAAAAAAAATGCCGTGTCCTCTGAGGCGCAGGCTTTTTTGCCTTTGGCAATGGGCAGTAACTTACCTTCTTTTTCTTCTGTTCCCCTCGCTCAGAAAGCAGGAGGGAAGAAGATTTTTACCAGCCTACCACCCCTTCCAGACCCAGGAACTGGTAGAGCTTGTGGCAACAAACTGCCACTGTGGCTTTGTGCCAATAACTTTGTTTTGGGTTGCAGCCACGCCTCTCAGCTGTATCTGTTTTTTAAGGACAGCTTGCTCTCACTGCCCGTGCTTTCTCTGCCCCATTTACCCCAGCAGGCAGTGGACGCTGCAACGATCCCTGCCATGCTTTTGCCCCCCTCAGGGGAGGGGAGGCTCAAGGCAGCCACGCCACCTGTGTGAGTGATGGCTAGCCAAGGCTTGCCTCCACGCCCATGGCATATAACGCCTTGGAGGGGCCTTTGGGTTGCAACAATTCCTGCCATGTTTTTGCCCCCCTCAGGGGAGGGGAGGCTCAAGGCAGCCACGCCACCTGTGTGAGTGATGGCTAGCCAAGGCTTTGCCTCCACGCCCATGGCATATAATGCCTTGGAGGGGCCTTTGGGTTGCAACAATTCCTGCCATGTTTTTGCCCCCCTCAGGGGAGGGGAGGCTCAAGGCAGCCACGCCACCTGTGTGAGTGATGGCTAGCCAAGGCTTTGCCTCCACGCCCATGGCATATAACGCCTTGGAGGGGCCTTTGGGTTGCAACAATTCCTGCCATGTTTTTGCCCCCCTCAGGGGAGGGGAGGCTCAAGGCAGCCACGCCACCTGTGTGAGTGATGGCTGCCAAGGCTTTGGGTCTAAGCCCATGGAATATAACTCCTTGGAGGGGCCTTCGGGCTACTATCCTCCCTCTGTGTCATGCTGCCTGGGAGCTTCAGTGACGGCTCAGAATGTAAGTACTGTGTCTTTTGGACCCCATCTCCACTTGGCCCATGCCTCAACAGGTAGGTTGCTACTCTTTTGCATAGGCAAACTGCACCCTCCTTTCCTTTTCAAGGATTTGTAGTCCCTTCTTTTGGTTTTCAGGAGTTTATTAAAACTTTTTCCTAAGCTCATTCTGGTGCTTCCTTCAGCTGCAACCAGTCAATGAGTCTATGTAGATTCTGACTCCTATGAGTAGCAGATTTCTCCTACTCTTGAGGAGGATTTTTCCATCCCAGCTTCCTTAGGGGATGTGTTACCTAATTTTTTCTCCTTGATTGCTTAGAGGATCTGCTTTTCTCAGTTGAGCAACAGCAGAAACAAGCTCCAAGTACAGTTCTCCCAGTACTTGCATATTCGCTTAAGCTTGGAGAAAAACAAAGGGCAACTCCTGTATCTGTGTCTGGAATTTCTAAGTTTGTAACTGCACTTTACTGCATATGCACCTTTTCAGCAGAGTGGTTAGTTAAGCCTACTAAACTGAACTTTATTGTGGTCAAAGTTGTTTAATCCACTGTGATAAGAAGATCCACCCCACTGCTAGCCTACTTACTTGCATGATTCATTACCATGCTTGTCTGGCAGCCTCTCAGGTAGCTCAGCACCTTCTTTGGATCTTCTTCCCCTACAACATCAACAGATCCCAAAGGCTTTCTGTCAGTAGTATCTCACCTTAGCTTCTCATCACAACGCTACGGCTAAGCACAGCACCGATACAGTACTAAGGTGTTTGCTGCTGTTGCAGCAGCCATCCACCAGCATGTGTAGATCCTCTACCCTCTCCAAAGTAGGCAGAGCAATGGCAGGATAACTGCCCATGGCAGAACATAGCCTGCTTCTAAGTTTGGCTTTTTACCACAATCTAGCCTAGATTGTGGTGGCCAGCCCCTCAGCTTAATTATCCAGGGCTGACAACAAACTAAAGGGAAAGAAGATCAGGGCCAATAGTTTTTTCGCATGCATTTTCTCTTCTTTAATAGCCTCCAACCCTTCAGCTCCAGTTTTTGGAGCTCCACCTCATCATTTTTAGATGCATGGCATTAGATCTCTTCTCACTCATGGGTGTTGGAGATTACAGAGCATGTTTATGCAATTGAATTTTTCAACCTGTCCCCAGTAGGGACTCTACGGGCCACTCCTCCTCCTGTGTTATAGCAGGAGGTAATTACTTGTTTCAAAGGAGCAGTAGCTTCTTTACATCTTTCTATGTTTCCTTCTTTTTCCTTTTCCCCAGCTGTTTTTTGGTTTCCAATAAAGGCAGTGGGCTTTGGCCAGGTTTGGACCTTACAGGATTTTATGCATATATTGCATATTGCAAATTTCAGGTATTGTCATTACCAACCATCCTCCCTCTGTTATCCAGCAAGACATGGTTCAGTAGCATTGATTTGAAGGATGCCTTTTTTCATGTGGTATTAGACCACAAGACGGTAGATTTTTGTCACTTTTTACTAGCAGTCAGGTTTTTTCATTTCAAGTTCTTCATTCTGGTATCTCCACAGCTCCACAGGTGTTACTAAGGAGATGGCTGTATGCCGGCTCATCCCTGGGTGCACGGGGTAGTAGTTTCCCCCTATATTTATGGCTGGTTGCTGGTGCACAGTCCTGTGAGTATCTACAGAGGAACATTCACTTTACTCTCTTTATAGCAGACGCTTGGTCTTTTTATCAACAAGGTAAAATCTCTTCTTCAGCCTATCCAAACAACCAATTCATGGGGCCTGTATTGGACTCTTGGCATGCAAGAGCCTACTTGCTAGAAGACAGGTTTCTGAATCTGCATTCATTAGCTCTTTGAGTCTGGCAGAAGCCATACATCCATGCCAAGGATGTCCAGTGCTTTTTGGGACACATGGCATTCACCACAGCTGCCACTCCTTTCTCCTGTTTGCACCTTCGGCCTCTCCAGAATTGGTTTCTTCGGGCACTTCATCCCATGCAGGATGAGCCCAATGAATGTGTCATTGTCCCTCTAGCCATCCACAGGTCTCTCAACTAGTGGACTCATCGCTCCAATCTCTGTGTGGGCGATGTTAGCAACCGACACTCACCTCGAGGGTCACACCATCCATGGTCCTTAGGCGGCCATAGAGGGCATGGAGCACATCAACTATTTGGAGTTACTCGCAGTACAAATGGCACTGCACCTTATCTCTCATTTGCTCATGGACAGTATTGTCCACCTTACTACCACCACCACGATTGTGATTTGCTTGCCCTCATCATCAGAATCGGGGACTGGTATACCATAACCATCAGTGCCATTCATCAAGAACTCTCTTGCTGGCTCCCTCAGTCAGACAGTTTATACTGACCACTAATGGTCCCTTCATCCTTCCCAGGCATGGGAACTCTTTGTCAGATGGCACACTCCCCTTCTGGACTTGTTTGTCTTTGGAGCACGTCTTGCCTCCACCAGACAGGCTGTTGGGAGATGCCTTCCTCCTGGATTGGACATCCACCCACCTGTACATCTTTCCACTATTGCCAGTGCTGTCCAGCGTGGTCTCTCGTCTTCAAGCAGAGCAGGTAGATTGCATTCTCATCACGCCATGGTGGCCCCGCCAGCCATGGTTTGTCATTCTGCTCCAACTTGCAGGCAGCTGTTACATTCAGTTGCCACTCAGACCAGACTTGCTGGCTATGAGCAACAGCCCAGTCCCGTACTCCCAGGTCACTCAGTTCCGGTTGACGGCGTGGCAGCTCCAGCCTCAGCCCTCTCTCAACCAGTAAAGGGCATTTTGGACCTTGCCCTGAGCCCTGCCACTAAACATTGTTACATTTGTAAGTGGTGTCATTTTTGCATTTTTTCACAAAAGCAAGGGGTTCAGCCTCTGTCTGCTTCCACTTCCCTCCTGGATTTTTTGATCTCTCTGTCAGATTCAGGACTCTCATTATCATTCTTGACGGTCAATCTGGCAAATATAGATTCGTTTAGAAGCGAGCATTCTCTTCCCTCTCCTTTATCCGATCCTTTTGTAAAGAGATTTCTGCAAGGCTTTAGAAATTTCTGGCCTCAAGTAGGCCTGTGCCCCCCTTGGAGGTTAGAGGTTGTTCTTTTCGCCCTTACGAAACCACCATTTGAGCCAATGGTCACTTCTGACATGTTCCATCTATCATGGAAAACGGCATTTTTAGTGCCTATTACTTTTGCTTGTCGCGCTAGCGAGCTTATGGCTCTTGAGTCGATAGTCCTTACCTGAAATTTCATAAGGATGTCATGCTGGGCACAGACATTTCCTTCTTACCTAAGGCAGCATCATAGTTTCATATGTCTCAGGACATTGTCCTTCCAACCTTATTTCCAAATCCTTCTACTCCACTGGAGCAGTCTTTGCACCTTCTTGATGTGCGGAGGGCTCTTGCTTTTTATGTCCACCGCACAGCTCCATTACGGAAGTCCCTACGACTTTTTGTTAAGTACCGTAGGGATACTGTGGGCCTTCCTGTTTCTACCCAGAGGTGGCGGCCTGGATAGTTGCAGCTATCCGGCTAGTTTGCGAAATGGCAGGACTGGACTTACCTGTTCAGATCCATGCTCATTCCACTAGAGCATTGGCACCCTCCATGGTTTTTTTGCACAGTGTGCCTCTGCATGATATCTGTCGAGTGGCCATATGGTCAACACCGCATACTTTTGTCTCCCATTATAAATTGGATTTAGCTGCCAAGAAGGAGACGGCTTTTGGTAGAGCAGTACTTTTTTCTGCACTAGCATGACACCCGCCATCCGTGGGACTGCTCGCTAGTCTACCACAGGTGTGGATTTCACAGTACCACGCAGAAGAAAGTAAGGTTGCTTACCTGTAATCATGTTTCTTCTAGTGGTAACTGTGAAATTCACACAACCCGCCCATCCTCCCCACATTCTGTCATGCCTTTTATCTCCGACTGTCTTTCGCGGTACGGAATTAAGGCTCCAAGCCCCGCTGCCTGGCTTTATTAGGAGTAGATGGGCGGGGCTGGAGTCCCTAATTAGGAAAAGCTTTCAAGAAAGATCCGAGTCAGCTGCGTGGACGCAGGGAAATACCACAGGTGTGAATTTCACAGTTACCACTAGAAGAAACATGATTACAGGTAAGCAACCTTACTTTCTTGCTCATCTTAAAATAATGCTTTTAGCTTTCTTACAAGATTTTTTTATAACTTAAGGAACCATTAGTTGAAGGCAACGTGTTTCTGATTTTTTAAAAGTAAATTTGTAACAATTTTAGGATGGTTAATATCATTTATCACATACTACCATATATACTGATGTACAAGTTGACCTCTTATATAAGTCAAGGGCAGGTTTTGGGCAAAATTATGGATTTTGATATGACTTGTGGATAAATCAAGGGTAATTCTATGGAGAGGGGAAAAACCCAATTCTGGATTAGGAGGACAGCTACCCCCGGTCGCTGCCGCCATTTCCCTTCCCAGCCATTTGCAAAAGCCATGGATCCATGGTGGGGAGAGTAGAGTGGATTCTTTTTGGTTCTCCTTGGATGGATTAAACTTCTGCTTTTTGCTGCTGTATTCAGAGAAGGGGATACTTCCTTTCTTATAACATTTAAAGTACAGTATTTACGTTTATCCATGGAAAAGTAGACCTAAGTTGATTTTTTTGAAAATATAGGGCACTCTTGTTAACATTCATTGGTAAATTAACATCTGCTTTAAATATTAACTTTCATTTAACATTTATCAGGTTCTGGTTTATTTCTAACATTCAGTAACAGATAACTTGCATGATGAGACAGCTTTAATATTTGCAAATGTTCCAAGTACTATGCTTGGGACAGGATTCTTAAAACAAAATTAAGGTTAGACATTTTGATTGTGGTTAGAGAAATTAGATCTTGCTTAAAATCATTGGGTGACATAATGACTGAGGTGAAATTTGAATCAGGAACTGATTTTCTATTTATAGCTCATTATTTCAATGGTTATGCAATATGGTGAATGTGAGTTCATTTGCCAAATTATATCTATTTTTAATTAAAATTGTAGTATCTTACATTTCTTGATCATGATATATTGTATAAGCAAAATGGAAAAAATAGGAGATAGATCTTTTTTCCAACGGCATATAGCATGAATAAAGAAGGCTTCAACACAAAATGTTGCCTAGATCTACACTGCCATATAACTTGGTTGAATTTATTTTATTTGTTTACCACACTTATATCCCACCCTTCTCAATCCCAAAGGGGACTCAGGGCGGTCTTACAAAGACAACAATTCTATGCCATACATACAATACATTGGTAAATTAACAGAATCAATTAAAACTAAACCAATTAAAACATAACATTAAGACATCCTTTAAAATCGCATAATCCAGAACACATTCCAGGCAGTTAAACCACATTATATTAGTCTACACTGACTATATATGCGGTTCTGAACTATATTATATGGCCTTGAATAGAAAACAAAAGAAAACACTATTTCAATGTGAAGTGTGGGCCTGCTTTTGGATGATGAGATAGTCAAGTTAATTAGGATTGTTGTTGTTGTGTGCCCTTCAAGTTGTTTCAGACTTAGGGAGACTTTAAGTCAAGTTTAGCGTGGGGGTCAGGCAAATGACCTTGGAGGTCTGCATCCAGCCTGCTGGCCTTAGTTTGGGGACCCGTGCTTTACACTATATCTGCATCATTACTGAAAATCCCGAAAACTTCAGTTTTGGATATAGGAAAGCCTTGTTTGGGTGAAGATAAAATTTGTTTCTTTCACAAATGAATGCCATATCTCGTGACTTTATTTGGAAATGATCTGTCCTAGTTATATATTCTGAATATTTCAGAATATAATATCCTTTACATTTTAAGTTAACATTATGTTATCAGAGCCATTTATATATTCCTTTCCAGAGCTATGTATATATATTCCCGTGTGAAAATGGTGTGATTTTTTTTCCAGATTTCTTTACAGTGGCTTTGCCACTATTGCCTTTCTCTGAGACAGAGAGTATGGCAAGTAGGGTTTGAACTCTGATATCCAAAGTTGTAGTCCAGTTTTCAAACCACTACATCACACTTGTTTGAGGTAGTTCAAATAGAAAAGGCTGAAGTTTGATAGTGGGGAGGGAGAAGCAGGAGGATAAAAAAGTGTACAACAATACTATATATATGTTAGTAAAACCTATATTAGTAAAACCTATACTCTTCTAAGAAGAGTTTTCTGTTTGAGGGAAATCAGTGGTCCACATATTTGTCTTAAGCACCTGAATACCACTGGTTGCTTAAGAAATATGCAGTGAGAAAATGAAGCAGATGAACCAAGTAAATCACTAACATCTTTTGAAATTAAGACTATTGAAGGAGATCAGAGGTAATGTAAAGTGTAGAGCAGGTCCTTGTATTCCAGCATTGTTTACCCTCCCTATTATATTCTTGCTGTTGTGAATTATAGGGCAGCCCCATAGATTGATTGTAGAATTTATCTTGAACTCTCCTGCCCAAAAGGCTTAATTGTATTAAGAGCAACATAATAAATGCATATGAGGAAAGGAGCAAGTGGGAAAGTGATCAAGAAAATAAATGAATTGAAGTAGAAGGTAGATTCTGCTGCCTGCTGGATGGAATACAGAGGTGAAGCAGCAGATCAATAGTCAGGCCAACACTGAGAACTTAACTTGAAAATCATTTTACAGATTTGGTTGCTGGAGAGGGAAGATTTTGTTATACCAGTGAGGGTACGTGAGAACTTGGCTAGGTTTGTTCTGTACAATGAGGATTATTTGTGAAATTGAAAAGAAAATTGAAGTTTTTGAATAGTGTGCAGAGCTTTACTTTGTCATTTCCAAACGCGGGTTGTAGATGCTTAACCTTATTGTTTCTTGTGATTACCAACAGTAACAATATTTTAGGTATGGAATTTCCTCTCATTGGGGCTTTGCATTGGCTAAGTCAATTGATAAGCTAGGAGCTTGTTAGTGATTAATTACATAAGGGAGTATTTGCATGTATGGATGACTAGCACTATTAATGCATACCTAATAAGAGCCTCTCTTATCAGCCAATTGAGTCAGATGTCAACTTTCTCATTCTTTATCATGATAGGTCTTGATATGTAATTAAAAACATACATTTATCTGTATGTACACATCTGCACAACAATTAACAAAACCCAGTTCTCTAAAAACTCTGTGTTTAGAGATACTTTACGTAACCTTTAAACAAGATGTATAGGGAGCATTTAATTTGCTTGGGAGCTAATTGATTTCCTGATGCTAATTGGTTCCTAAACAATTGGCAGTTGTAGTCCCTTTTCAGTCCTGGATAATCCTTACTTACTCTAGTGCTTTGGAAGGATATTTGTAGTGCATTGAGTCTGGTGAATGGGAATCTGAAAAGCATGATTTCCTGACATGGTTTTGGCTTCTGTCAGTAATTCCTGTGTCTCTATGCAAGTTTGGCCAAATATTAAAACTAACAAAATGAAGTTCAACAGTGACAAATGTAAGATACTCCACTTTGGCAGAAAAAATGAAATGCAAAGATACAGAATGGGTGACACCTGGCTCGAGAGCAGTACGTGTGAAAAAGATCTTGGCGGCCTCGTGGACAACAAGTTAAACATGAGCCTACAATGTGATGTGGCGGCAAAAAAAGCCAATGGGATTTTGGCCTGCATCAATAGGAGCATAGTGTCTAGATCTAAGGAAGTAATGCTACCCCTCTATTCTGCTTTGGTTAGACCACATCTGGAATATTGTGTCCAATTCTGGGCACCACAATTCAAGAGAGATATTGACAAGCTGGAATGTGTCCAGAGGAGGGCGACTAAAATGATCAAGGGTCTGGAGAACAAGCCCTATGAGGAGCGGCTTAGGGAACTGGGCATGTTTAGCCTGAAGAAGAGAAGGCTGAGAGGAGATATGATAGCCATGTATAAATATGTGAGAGGAAGCCACAGGGAGGAGGGAGCAAGCTTGTTTTCTGCTTCCTTGGAGACTAGGACGCGGAACAATGGCTTCAAACTACAAGAGAGGAGATTCCATCTGAACATGAGGAAGAACTTCCTGACTGTGAGAGCCGTTCAGCAGTGGAACTCTCTGCCCCGGAGTGTGGTGGAGGCTCCTTCTTTGGAAGCTTTTAAGCAGAGGCTGGATGGCCATTTGTCAGGGGTGATTTGAATGCAATATTCCTGCTTCTTGGCAGGGGGTTGGACTGGATGGCCCATGAGGTCTCTTCCAACTCTATGATTCTATGATTCTATGATTATTGGAATTTCATATCTTGTTTCCCTACCTTTCTGTGAATATCATCATTTATAGTATGTTTTCAGTGTAAATGTCTTTAGCTCAGATTTGTTAAAATCAAGTAACTGTTATTAAAATATAAATATATTCATTAGTAGATTTAAGCTGCGTCAAGAAAAAAAAACTTTAACCCTGTATGTTTGTTTCTGGAAATAAGCTTTATTAAAATAGTAGAATATATTAGTAAAATTGCATACATTTTTTTCTAGAAAACCAGAGCTGGAGATTAATGGTGTTTATTCAGTGATAAAAATACAAAACTCTTCCGTTATAGAGGGGGAGAGGGACAAAATCATTAGATGTACCATGTCACAAATCCCTTTAAAAATAATTTCCTTTAAAATTAAGGAGGCTTGTGGGGCAAGGTACTAGGCATATTTTAAACTTCACCAAATGTACAGAATGTCCCTGTCATGTGGGTAGCAAGGTTGCAATATTCTAAGCTAATTCGGTCTTGAGATATAGCTGTGGAGTTATTTTGAGGTTTGGGTCACAGCTCTACTAAACAGCTAGCAAAAGAACTAGACCATTGGGAATCCTGATTTTAGGGAATTTCTTACTTAATCTTATTTCCACTATAACCACAATTTCTATCTCATATTTGCCCCAGTTTGGGATTCAGAGTGATTTACAATTAAAAAGACATAGTTAAAAATTAATGAACTGCAAAAGTTAAAACATAATTACACAATAAATAATAAAACCATGTTGAAACAGGCATTGATAAAAACACACCCACACCAGCACAACAGTTGTGTAAACAGGACTTATATAGTCACATTTCAAATGCCTGTCTGAATAGAAAAGTCTATACTTGAGTGTGAAAAGAAACTAGTAATAGTGTTAGTTTAGCTTCTTTGGGAAAAGAGTTCTAGAGCCTGATAGCAGCCATTAGCAAAACCTTTTCCCTGTTCTGCCCAGATGTACCTGTGAAAGGGTTGAAAGAGAGCAAAAGCCTTCTTCAGCAGATCTCAGAGCATGGGCTGGCTCTTAAGGGAGAATATGGCCCTTCAAATAACCTGGATCTGAGCCACTAGGGCTCGAAAGGTCATAACCAGCATTTTAAATTGTGTTCAGAAATAGGCCGCCAGCCAGTGGAGCTGTTGCAACAAGAAAATTGTGTTCCCTGTAGCAGCTTCAGTTAGCAATCTGGCTGTAGCTCTTTGGATCAGTTGGAAGTTTCAGAACACTTTTCAAAGCCCCACGTAGAGTGTGTTACAATAATCCAACCAGGATGTAACTAAGGCACGTGTCACTGTGGCCAGATATTACTTTTTAAGGAACTGGCATAGCTGTCACACCAGGTTTAATTGTGTAGAAGTACTCCTAAGAACTGTCAAAACCTCGTATTCCAGGCTTAGAATTGAATCCAGGGACAAACTGAAGTTGCAAACCTATGTCTTTGGAGGAAGTGTGGCTCCATCCATACTAGCACTGATCCTTGTTTCCTGATTTGCCTTTCGACTGACCAGGAGCATCTCAGATCTAGATTAAGTTTCAGTATATTTGCACCTATCTAGTTCTGAACGTATTTGTCACCACATTAGAACCAAAAGATTCTGAACATATTTGATCTAGTTTGGGTAACTGCAATGATAATTTGGGAATTAATAAAATAGTACAACTGTATCTTATTAAATGTTGGTTTACTTGGTTAAGAGGAATTGGGAACATTTAGCAAGTATTTTTCACAAATAGATAAAATGGCCATGGTCTCCTTGAAAAGTTGTGCAGACTGAAGGCATAATATTAAGAAAACTGAATACCAAAGGACCAGAAAATGCAAAATTGTATGGCAGCTGTAACTTGAAAGTTGCACTCCAGTTTAAGACAAAAGAAGAAATTAAGGAATTCTACATACCCTCAAAAACTCTTATTAAAAAGGAAAGTCAGGAAGACAGCTATAGATGCATTTATTCTGTAAAAAGGACAAGAAAGAAAAATGTTTCATTTCAGCCTGCAGGAAGGGACTCAATCTATGTGATTTCTAACAGAACAACTAGTGTATTATTTTCTCCATGGGAAAAAGAAGCACTATTGAAGTCTACCAACAAACTACTACTGAGAAAATTCTACTGTCATTAAGCACCTCACTAGGTCTTATGTCAAACAAAAACCACACAATATTAAGGAGCAAAGGGGTGATGTCTTAGCTGTCTTTCAGAGTATAGTACTACTGTGCAAGAAAAGAATAAATTGTACAAAAGCAAAATTACTACAACTACCTACTGCATACGTTGTTGAGTGTCTTCCAGTGTTGGGCTATTTCCATGTGTGCCGCCTAAAACAGAAAGCATATTGTGGCCTTTTGATGAAGTTTGTATTTTCACCCAGACAGATAATGGGCGTAAAGTACTATACCATGACATTTTGATTGGTTTACCTGTATGATCTCATTCCAGAATCTGCTTATCTTTGGGCACTTCAGTCAAATGTTTTAAGTTACTTAGTTGCCATATTTCCTCTAGCAGACATGTATCAATAAAGGCCCAAGGGCTGAATCCAGCCCGCCACAGCATTTTATGTTGCCTGTGAGGCATAGACACATAGATCTCGGAAAACAGTAAACCTGAATCTGAATACATTTGAAGTGGCTGTGCTTGCATTTTGTGTAGTGTTTGTCATTATTTTCAGAACATGATCAATGGATAAGGATGGTGTGTGATATGGTATCTCAGGTTATTTAAGGCTGATGTGGCCCTTAATGAAAGTTACTTTGACACCTCTGATCTAGCACAAAGGAGAAACATGAGGAATGATCTTAGTAGGCTTGTCTGGAGTTCAGTGCCACCTGTGGGCTAATTTCAGTAGACACTGCGCTGCTGGAGGAAGTGGAGTGGTAGGGGAGTGAGGACTAAATTCTAGACCATTTTTCGTTGTGATTTCTATACAAGATCAATTTCCTAGGCATATTTTGCTCCAGTTGGGTTACCATACAAACTTATACAGCCTAGAAAAAATGCCATAAACACAATCACCATATTTAATATGGCGGTGAACTGTTTGAACTGGGTGAATGGCTGTGGAGGTCCACATGTTGTCAAATCAGCTGCAAACATATTAACAGTTTGAATGTTTTTGGTATGCCTATGCTCTCAATTATGACTCAAGTAATTAAACATCTAAAAATTGGGTTTTTAAGGGCTCCAAACTAACATTGTAAGAGGACAGAGAATGGAAAGAGAATGATTGAGCAAAAAAGACAATTGGCCTATCAATTGTGCCCACTATTGCCAGATAACTAAGGTTTCTATTAGAAAAGTATCCTCTGTTTTGCTTAAATCTGTCTTGTTTAATTTTGGAGAGAAAATATCTTTATTTAATCCATGCTTATAGTCAAAGTCTATATGATTGGTTTGGGATAGTCCTCCAATTTAATAAGGAGAGTGGCTTGTTTTAACTAAAATGTTTAAAACTAGAGTCAAATTAGGACTGGAAAATCACCTTTCTAGATTGTGTCTCTTTTGGTGAATGAATAGATCTTAATGTCTTTTGACTACCTATGAAGTTTTAAATTTGCTTATGCCATAGCTTTAGTTTTTTTTTTCAGTCTGGGGGGCAATGGAAGCACCTGAAATAAAACAATAAATTCTGGGAAGAAAAACATTTTAGTCAGACTCAGTTTCTTTAATAAAGATAAATTCAAATGCTTTCATTAAATGAGTTTTGTCTTCAACCATCTACCAAAGGTCTTGTAATTTCCCATTGCCAATTATGACCATTCTTTTGTTATGAGTACTCTGAGATAGTTAAGGCAAGAAAAAATGCAATAATAAATTAATCTGCTTTTGTACTTTGTGTTGTGACTCTGAAGACAAATTTACAGAGTCATTTGGACTTGATACAGTTCATCTTAAAACCACAATATAGCTCAGAGGTATTGAGAAAAGCTATTGTTTCAAAGATGGAAAAGCAGTATCTGAGGGTTTGTTAGGAATAGAAATATATAATCTGAATATATGTTAATCAGGTGCCTTACCCTTGCAAATTTGAAGTCTGATATGTGAAGTTTCTGATAAGTTTGAAACATGGTTTTTGATATGAATAATTGTTTTTGCTTCAGTTTACTAATTTTGAATTAGGTTAACATTTTTTCTTCCTATTTCTTGTTTATGTAGTAGTCTTAGCAAAACAACTTGATTTCAATTTATTGAATGCTTTCATGGCATATAGGAATAATAATGACAACTGGTGATTTCTAATATTTGCCTGATTTATTATGTTACAAGCAAGGCATACAAAATCTGACATTTTTCTGCCCAGAACAAAAAAAAAACAAAAAAAAAACAACTTTGTAGACGTACTTTGAGGTAAAACAATTCAACCTTTTTGCCATTATTAATGCAAGCAGTTTATAAATTGCTCTATAATTATTCACTGTGAGCAGTCGCCCCCAGGTTTCAAAATTGCCACAATTTGTGTCAAATCCCATGAGTGGGCAATGCATCTCCTTTCCAAAGCATTATTAAGTAGGTGGTTGGAGTCTCCTAAAAGACTTTGTAAAATTCACCTCTAAATCCTGGGTATTTACTGTTCTTCAACCTTTTTATTGCAGCAATAACCTCTCCTAGGCTGCCTGGGCTATTTAGCAATTCTCTATAGTCAGTGCGGATGGGTTTGGTTATAATAATAATAACTTTATTCATATATCCCGCCACCATTTCACCGAAGGGGCTCGGGGTGGCTTACAAACGGCACAAAGTGCCTAAAAACAAAACATAGGAGTGAGCACAATATAAAATACAATAAAATAAAACAGATGCAAATATAAAAACATCAACTCAGACTCAATCATACTGCGGTCCTCTAACCGTGGTGATAAATTGCTGTGAACATGGCCAAGCTGTAAACATAAGGAATAAAATAAGTGCCACATGTAGTAATGGAAAGAGGGCATGGGATAAAGTGCAGGATGTGAGACTACTACGCAGGACAACTAGGGATGAAACATTCTCAAAGCCTTGATTGAAGAGCCATGTCTTCAAGTCCCTATGAAAGGAAGACAGTGTGAGGGTCTGTCTAATCTCTCTGGGGAGGGAGTTACAAAGCTATAGGGCCACCACCGAGAAAGCCCTTTCTCTCGTCCCCACCAACCACGCTTGTGACGGTGGTGGGACTGAGAAGAGGCCCTCCTTGGCAGATGTTAGCACTTGTGTTGGTTCATGGGAGGGGATGTGATCATGAAGATAGGCAGGACCCGAGCTGTTTAGGGCTTTAGAGGTGATAACTTGCATTTTGAATTGGGACCGGAAACTTATCGGCAGCCAATGGAGCTGTTTTAGTAGAGGCATTGTGTGCTCCCTATAGCTTGCTCCCTATAGCCAGGCTGCCAATCTTTACACCAATTGCAGTTTCCAAGCCGTCTTCAAAGGCAGCTCTACATAGAGTGCATTACAGTAATATAATCTTGATGTAACTAACGCATAAACCACCGTGGCCAAGAATACATATTGTACTCAATGTCTTCCTCCTATGTTCACTCAGAGGCGAATATAAAACTTACTTTTTATTTTTATAAAACTTACTAAAATATTTAGGATTGTTTTGGAATGAAATATAGGGCTTCCATTGTTGTCTTATAGCTACAGTATTATTCCATTCTCTCCCCCCCTCCCAATTATTGACAAACTAGCTAGTGTTTTAGATTATTTTTCCCAAGTTTATAATAATTTCTTTTGAGACGGACCAATTATATATGGTTTTGATCTCTATCTAATGCCATCAATTTAGCTTTTTGGCAGAATGTCAGACCTAGCTTGGTACTACTGTTGTTCTTATGTGGTTTGGACTGAACTGTTCTCATCTCAATACTTTTCTGTATTTATGATGCATATTGATTCATTGCCTCTGAGAATATTAGCATTGCTTATTCCTGGTTGTGCATTGTCTATAAAACAATTAATATATTTCTTGATTTTGGAAACAAATGTTTGGTTTGACAGAAAACTTGTTTCCAGTCTCCTCATATGAGTCCTACATCCCACCATGTTCCACCACTATTTAGTAGGAGAGGAGAATGATTTGACACTCAGGGCACTCCTGTACAATTTTCCCAGTTGAATGCATATTGGGGGGGGGGGGGGGGGAATTTGAACTGTCCAGAAATATTAATTAAATCTTGCAGAAAAATAAGGACAATCCCTCTTCAGTAGATGCCTATCCATCTAAACCTCAAACAAATAGTAAGAGGAGACCATTTTAGAGAGACAAATTGTTGTTTAATGGTGCAATGGGTTAAACCCTTGTGCCGGCAGGACTGAAGACCAATAGGTCGGAGGTTCAAATCTGGGGAGAGCATGGATGAGTTCCCTCTATCAGCTCCAGCTCCCCATGTGGGGACATGAGAGAAGCCTCCCACAAGGATGGTAAAACATCAAAACATCAGGGTGTCCCCTGGGCAATGTCTCTGCAGATGGCCAATTCTCTGACACCAGAAGAGACTTGCAGTCTCTCAAGTCGCTCCTGACATGAAAAAAAAAAAGGAACCTATTGCCATTCTGTCTCATTTGGTATCCACCACTATATTTGAGTCACCAACCAATAACAATCCCTCCTCAACAAAGTCTTCTAACTTGGAAGACATGAATAAAAAAGTATTTGACCTGTGTGGAAGCATAATAAGCATAATAAGAATAAAATGCAGGTGTCCTGCCATGCAGAGTGCCCTTTACACAGACAGATCACCCATCTGGGTTCTGAAAGATCAAAGTGTCTTTGAACAGTCTGTGGAAAGAAGGATTACTGTTTCTCTTGCTTTGGATGACCTACATGTTCAGAACCGTTTTCTTAAGCAGCTGTGAGATTGTATATTCTGATTGGTTCTACTGTACTTGTGGTCCTCCTGCAGTAGGATGATACCTGGGTGGTTGGATTTAATTAGCTGTAAAACTTTACATCTCTTCACTGGGGAATCTATGATATTGGTGTTTAGTGACAATATTGTGAGTTAATTTAGGGATAAAAAAATAAAAAAACTCTTGCATATTCTTCTCCTAGTGCCTAAAGTAGCAACACATATCAATATTGTGAATGGTTGGGATTTTGGGGAGCTTCAATGGCTCCTCCTTGGGCTTGCATGTAGTTTATGGGCCACAGTGTTCCTACCTTTGCTATAGAGCAGACATGGGGAAACTTTGGCCCTCCGGGTGTTTTGGACTTCAACTCCCACAATTCCTGCTGTTAGGAATTGTAGAAGTCCAAAACACCTGGACTTAAATACCGTATGGTTTGCAGTGAGAAACACTTTCACATGGGCTTACTCTTGACATGCCTAGCATTTGTAATATATGACTATGCATGTTTAATTAGTTAAATTTCAAAACTCTCCTTGGATCTCATTCAGGAAAGGAGGAATATGAATTCAGTCAATCAATTAATATATAGAAATCCGGTCCTGCTCTGTCCTTGAACCACTCTGTGTCATGAGTCATGTTCAGGGTTGGAATTTGACCCCCCTGAGACCATTTTTAAATTGGAATTTGGGCTCAGGGTAAACAAGATTTCCAAGGTCTCCTTAGAGTCTGTCTTTACTTTTAGAGATCGAGGACAATTCGATTATACATTGTTGTTGTTTTTAATATACAGGAATGAAAAACTTTGCTACCATATATGCATAAGTAGTTACTCTACTTTTTATTTTTATATAAGTAATTGCAAATTAAATATGTACTTTCATAAATATCAGATCATATGTTTGCACATCCAAGAAGGCAGATTAATTTTACAGCAGGCAGCTTTCACAAAGTGTGAGAATTCCAGGTCTACACAGTTGTAATCAGCGGGAGATATTGCACATCCTAGAGTTGCAGAACACTTCAAAAATGCACAATCACTTCCTCATTTCAACTCATTGCTTACTAAATACTGATCATGCTTAGGTGTTTTAGTAGCAGAGTTCTTCTTTGATGTGGAGAATTTGCAGAGACCAAGTTATAATTCAGGTAATGCTATCTTTCTTACATTTCAAAAGATTTGTGTATAATGTATTACAGTATATGGGTGAATGCATTTAGATGTCAGTGATAACTGCATTTAGACAACAACTCTTGGCAGTGATTGCCAACATAGTCAGGAGTTCTGGGAGTTGCAGACAGTAACCCTGAGATGTAAATTCACATCCCAGTAAAATAATTTTATTTTTTTAAAAAGTGAAACATGTTCTGTTATGCTTTTTCTCAGGAAAACTTTCATAGAATTGTTGCAAAATTACTAAGAGGACTACTCTGCTTTGTAGTTCTTGCTATATTCTACAGTAGTTAAATTCAGAAGCTTCTCTTTGAAATGCTTATTAATATTTTTTCATAATCCACAAACATTTCCAATAGCTGTATATGCAGAAATTACCAGTTCTGCATCTCTTCTCAGTTCTACTTTTATCACTCATATTTATAATTTATTCACTTTTACTGTGTTCTGAATTACATATTCCTGAATTACATATTCCTGAATGATATTTTTATTATTCTAGACATTTTAAAAAAATAAAACATCAAATATATCATATTATTGAAAATACATTTTAAAAGCTAACTTGAGCTATACTCACTTTTTAAAAGTTACTTTACGTATTCAGTGTGAGTCAAGAGTTACAAAATTCTTTTTCCTTCAGCTAAAAATAAGTTGTACTTATGCTATAATTCTGTGGCTGTCTCCACTTTGGTGACAGGTATAATTTGCATACATTTTGATTTGAGAATTTGCTTGAAAGCTGAATAGCTTTTGAAAGAGTAGCATCATGATAGGGGGAAATTAGAAGACGAAACGTTTGAGTATATGACTCAAAAAGAGCTTAAAATGAACAACTTTTGATAGAACTAAAATATTTATCATTTTGGGGGAAATCTGATTTAAAAAATATTTGTTCATTTGTTATATTTTCAATTAATAAAGGAGGTGATCAGTGGGTTCCCTGCCACCCAATTATATGTGTATTAGTTTTACACTAAATTAAAGAGAATGAGCAAGTTGTCATGAACAAAAGCAAAAAGTATATGCCACACTACATTCCTTAATAAATGAGTTTTCACTAGGAATCTTCTCAGAAAAGGATTTGAACCTAAGGAAACTCACTTTAGGTAAGCAGATTTGTAGCTTTTATGCATCAATATTAACAGAACACTGCAAAGATCTAAAGACCTATATGACTTTATGCATCCCTTAGAAAATTTAGGGCAAGTGTCATAATTTGCATCTTTCAGGATCCTATTAATTCTATTTCTCATTTGTTCTTCCACATGAGAACAAAAAAGGCTAAGTGAGAATTTTTGACAAGAGTTGTTCTGCACTGTCTTCCTTACTTTCTTTTTCTACAGTTTTGCAAAAAGTAATAATATTAATAATTGGAGATTATTGTTGTTGACAAGATGTCTTCACATGTTGAAACACTGTTTTTTGTCATAGGTGATACAATTTATATTGTTTATATCCTTAGTGAAGAACATAATTCCATGATATAATTTGGTGCTTTGTGAATGAACTTTCTGATGGCCATTTTTACACTTCTGTACCATTTTAACATGGGAAGGATTGAAGGTACAACTTATCCAAAATTACTATAAAGTGACAACATACTCAATAGAGGGTTTAATTTCTGGTGATTCATATACTATTAATTGACTTTAATCTTTTTTTGGCTTAACCTCTGGATGTGGATTTTGATATAGTCTGAATTTATTTGTATATGTATAAAATGAAGCCACAATTGTTCTTTGATAGAATCTGCTGCATAGCCCTGTGCACATGTTTGAACAGAAGTAAGTCTTGTTGCATTTTTGGGGGCTTGTCCACTAAAATGTGCATTTGGAATTGCATCCTTAAGATGGCTAGTGTTGACTTTATGTGTTGTAGATTTGTTAGGGTAGTTGCAGAGGATAAAATTGACTGTTCATAGTTATGATGATTTTACATGAACTAGAACAGTATTCCTTCACTTTGTAGAAACATTTTGAAATTGCTGCCACACAAAATTGCCTATATCTAGGGAATCCTAAATACATTGATTTCAGTGAAAATATGAAACATATATTCAGTTTCCTATATAAATGTGATGCTGGGCTAGAACGTGCTTGTTAGGTTGGCTGTGTGAATATATGATATGTAAGTCCATGAAAGTTATATAAATATACCATTATTATGCATCGTGGGGGGAGAGGGACCTGCACTAACCATTGTTAGTATTTGTAGTTCAGTTTGAGAAAGAAAAAAGGAAATTGTCTTTTTTTCTTTTTTTCTTTTTCTTTTGTAAGGAGAAGAGATATAGGGATGATGCAAATTTTCCATACTGTCAAATGCAGCTGTAGTCAATCTGGTGCACTGTCCAGACAGTAAGGAGGCCAATAGAAAATGGGTTATAAATATTTTTAAGCAGATATGAAACTTACCTGATTAACTAAGATGGCCCCATATGAGCTAGATTAGGAATTGATGGCAAGAACAGGAAGGCTGTAGACAAATTAACTAGAGGTATAATCTCATTTTATTTTAAAGGGTTTTTTTTTAATAAATAGGCTGGACTAGATCACTCCATCAGCTATGGGAAAATGTAATGCATAATAACTGAAGAATGTGGCATTTAAAAGAGAAATGCTTGTTAAAGCAGCTCAACATAAAGCTACTTATTTTAAGAAGGCATGGAGATGGTATTAACAGATTATGTGCTGAGCTATGTAAAGCACAAACAAATGAGATGCCACAGTTTATGTTTGGTACATTAGGACAGGTAGCAAAGTTTCATATCATAACAACCTTAGTTTATTATATATTATTATTACATTGTTTGTTAAACCAAGAAAGATAACTCTTCCATGGTTCTCTTGGAGCTATGATACAACAGATCCATTTGGGCAGAACCACAGCTTAAGAAAAATTGTTGTGTAAAACTATTATCAGAAAGACTTTTTTTTAAAAAAAATGTGTACATTCTTCGAACTATTATAATAACTGGGCAAGCTTAGTTGTGGCATTTTAAGAATCTTTAGTGTAAATAATGTAACCTTGTTTTCTTTTGTAGAATTGTCTTCATATTAGGAGCTAGAAATGTAGGCTTAGATGGTTTGTCTTGAATTCTTCACCACATGCAGATCTGTCTGCATGCAGAAAATTGTGGTTAAATGGGGTGATTGGGAACTATTTTTAAGACAAAAAGGTTGGTCTCTGCAATTGTATCTGATTTTATTACTTATTTGGATTGATTGAATACTTCTTCAAGAATAGAGCCTTAGTTCCTGGAGCTGAAATGATTTTGTGAAATGTTTGTATTAAAAAGAAATTAGTTAATGCTGTCTTAATGTTTTTGTGAAATGAGTAGTTTTTAAGCATCAAAGAGCCATTGTCTTTTATTTAATTTCCATAAAATTATAAGCTATATTATATATAATATGTATAGGCATATCATTAAAAAGTTGTTAGGTTCACCAACTAGAAACATATTTCCAGATTTACATTTTTGATTGCTTTATACAGGAGATAGAATGCACACACTGGGAAATAGTCTCCCCCCCCCCCCCCCCCCATATTAGCTGACATCCTGTTAGTGACTTATGTGGTCCTACATTCCATTTTGGATGGATGCATAAGTGTATTCATATGTTATTGCATGTCATCTAAAATCTCCTACCATCAGTAAAGTACTTTGAGTATTCGATTAGAACTCTGTCATACAGATTTTTTTCAACTATTCAACTATTAGAAGGCCTGTCTGTTACAGTAAGTTATATTAGGATCCAGTGTGTGTGTGTTAAAAGAAAAACCTTATGATGTTATTATGTGCAGCTGATAATGTAGGTCAGCCAGCATGTTTGGGCCACACCCGGTGGGGTATAACTGTATGGATTTTAGAATACAGTTTGGAGAAGCAATATGCTGTAATGCTGCTATGCATTATGCATTATCCACCATTGCAATGGTGGATATGCTGTTTTCATATGGTAGGTGCAATGTGTACAATGTAAAGTGTACAATTGTGTTGTCCAAATGGCACATGAGAAGGATGCAATGGATTGGCATGCACATGGTGTTATGCTGTTTTCATATGGCAGGTGCAATGTATACAATGTAAAGTGTACAATTGTGTTGTACAAATGGCATATGAGAAGGATGCAATGGATTGGCATGCATCCTTCATGGATGTTGAGATCAGTGTATATGTGAATGTCTTTTAAAGAAAATGTCCTGAAAAGTTATAAAGTAGCTCTTAAGTTTTCACTGTTTTTCCCCCAGTACATTCTAATTCTTCTATTCAATCTGTTCACCTTGGAAACAAAAATATAAATCCAAGTCCTGGTAAAGATTGTGGTTTTCACTTTATAATTTAAGTTGTGGACTGAAGATTAATGGAAGAACACAAATGTATTCTTGGCTTTGGATTGAGGTCTTGTAAAGGTTCACAGATTATCTAGCAGTAGGAAGGTAAAAGCAAGAGGGCGGTTATCAGCATGTTCTTTTTTTTTTAAATTGCTTTATTGTTTATCTTTTGCAAACAAATCTATCACGAGCTTTAAAAAAAAAACCTATTTGGGTTCGGATTGAATTTATTTGTTAATAGAAGAAACAATTGAGAAGAATAGGGTCAAGAAGACCAGTGGTTGTTAACCTGTGGGTCCTCAGGTTTTTGGCCTACAACTCCCAAAAATCCCAGCCAGTTTACTAGCTGTTAGGCTTTCTGGGAGTTGAAGGCCAAAACATCCAGGGACCCACAGGTTGGGAACCACTGAAGTAGACCATGATGTTGCCTTAAGTGCTGGACTCACTCATAAATAACGAGATTCTAATCTATGTCATGGAACTTCTTCAGTGACCCTGTGCCAGTCAGTCTCCCTCAGCCTTATTTATCTCTCATGTTCTTATGAGGATAAAAGAAAGGAATGCTGAAGATATACATATCACAAAAATGAGTAAGAGGAAATAAAATAAGAGATCCAGGTAGATCACTAAAGTGGGGAAATTTCTTCAAACTGATGTATCTTGTTGGAGAATTGGATTAGGGACAAGCAATCTGTTGAAGAAGCAAGAGAGCAAACCAGGATCTTATTATGATTGTAGGTTATGACATGGAACAACCAAGATTACTTGTATCCAAGCAGCAATAGAAAGGTGAAAATGAAAGCTGAGAGAAGTAACAGTGCCTAAGAAAACCCCATGACATTTATGGTGTCATCACAAGTCAATGGGTAATTTGAAGTCACATAAATACATACAAGTATTAGAAAACCGAAAGTTAGTAAGAATTGGAGTAAATGGTTATCTCACATAAGTACATGAGTGGAACAACATATTCGATATTCTCTTTGATTCATAATAGTAGATGGCCATTTAAAGAGACCCTGTTGTGTATCTCAACATCCTGTAAACTTTGGTGTGTACATGTAACAGGGCTTTTTAATAGTAGCCCCTCTAATGTGAAATGCTTTACCCAAGGAAATTTAGACTGGTTCCATCTCTTTTAAGCTTCTGTCGGGCAGCCAAAACCATGCTGTTCTGTATGGCATTCAGGGTTTGTAATAGTTGTTTAAGCTGGCTTCTAGGATTGTTTTTAGACTGCTTTTTGTGTTTTTAAAGAGAGTTTTTATGTGTTCATGAAATGTTTTAATCTTAGCACTATTTTAATTTATTTTAATTGTTTATTCCTTTGGGAGCCTTTAGTACTTGGGAGAAGGTGTAGAAAACTAAATAAATACATAAACAAATACATACAGTGGGCCCTTGGTATCCACTAGAGTTTAGTTATGGACTCTGTGTGGATATCCAAACCTGTGGATGCGCTAATCTCAATATATACAATAGTATAATAAACTGAGTTTATTATATACAATAGTAAAATCAAGCTTTTCTTTTTAGATTAAGAAAATGTTCAAGCCCGGATTATTGTAACCATGTACTGAAATCTGTGGATATGGAGGGCTGACTGTAGTGTTAGCCTGTATTATTTTTTGAATCCAAAGGAAGCACAATAATGCCTCTGCTGTTTGCCAGGGAATTATAATTTATGGGTTTTTTTGTGCATTTAAAGAAGGACTTGTTTTGGGAAATTTTATTTTCATTTACTAGGTCATGTTGCTGTTACATATTACAGATCTTATTTGGCTGAGGCAAATTATTATATTTTCAAAAACAGTAATAAAGTATACTGTTGCATTATAAATAGAAATCCGTGTTCTTGGAAAGACTGCATCCTCCCTTCATTTGGCCTTGTTTCCGAATAATTACTTATATTCTCAATAGACGTGTGCAGTTTTCTTGATTATCTTTCAAAATTTGAACCTGTGTAATACAATCTTTAAATATATTGAGTGCTATAATGCACTGTTTAATATATGAATAATAAAATGTCACCCCAAATGTGTTTTTGAATCCAAAGGAAGCACAATAATGCCTCTGCATTATTTGTGGCATTAATAACACTATGTAACATAATGTTTCTTCCTGGGTTATAGATGTCATTTCCTAATTGGTTCTGTCATAAAAACATGGAAAAAGTTTTTTAAACTGCAAAAAAATATGGTTTTTTAGGGACATTTTGCAGCACATTTTGCTATAGTTTTTCAATGAATATCTCATAAAATCACAAACAATTCAACATAGTCTGTGACCTACCCTAAGCACCAGATTCACTTTGGCTAAGCAAGGTGAGCCCTGGTTAATACTTGGATGGTGACTGCTGACAAATGTGAGGTGTTGTAACTTTCAGAGGAAGTAATTGGTAAAACTACTTCTGAATATCCCTTGCATGAGTGAGAAAGGCAATTTGAAGGCTCATGCAAGTTATAGAGTCAAGTGCCTACACCAGCATCAATTCCACTTTTACCCTACATACTACAGGTATCTAGGAGCTATTGGTTGATAATATAATCAATTCTGTTTACAACAAAAAAGCTTTAGGGACTGAATCATGTTCTTGAGACTGAGTTTCAGCGTATAGTACATCACTCAGAGCCCCACTCAGCAATTGTTGGTAGGCCCAGTCCAGGTCTTTCCAGAAACTATTCAGCACCATCAGGCAAGAAAGTGAAAAAAATTGACAATATGGAGAGAAAATTCTATTCCAAAGCAAGTTTTTCCTTCTGTCTTGCCAACTACCTGCCTGTTTGAGTCTAGGGATGATACCACTTTTGGGAGGATTGTGCTGTTTTCCTATTTGGCATGACATGCTTCTTTCTATGTTTAATAGGTTAACAGTCTTCCATTTGTGGGTCAGAGACCACAAAAAAGGACAGATTGCTTACCTGCAACTGTAGTTCTTCAAGTGGTCACTGGTTAACTCACACCTCACTTCTTGTCATGTCCTGCCTTCTCTTAGATTTTTGGGCTGGCTGCATCAGCTTCCATAGAGCTAAGGGTTTCAGTGGGAAGCATGCTGGTGTAGTGCACAGGGAGTGGTAAAGGAAATGCCAAAATGCTTATGTAATAAATCTAGAAAATTCTGAATGAGGTACTATGCAAGTGCAGACACTCATTTGTGAGATTTCACATATGATCATTTGAAGAACTAAAGTTTACAAGTAAAGAACTTATATGTCCTCCTTCCCCTTAGTTCTGTTTCCCTCAATATTTGCTTTCCTGAGTTGAGTCAGCTAGAACAGCGCTTAGGTGGCACTGGATGTACAGGTGAAGACAGAAGACAAAATATGGCAGGGCATTTTGAGCTGAAATCTGCTTAGGCTGTAGTGAGGGTCATGTGGCCCTTCAAATGATGTTTAGATTGCAAGTCCCACCAGCCTTAGCTGGTATAGTCAATTTTGAGGAGTGCTGGGTGTTGCAGTCCATCACCACTGAAAGGTCACATAATTACCACACCTTGTTAAAAAGCTATTCTTTGTAATGGAATAAACATTTATAATAAATGTCGATTCCACCAATGTTTTACCGGCATTGAATTCTTGCCAGAACTGCAAGCTGCCTTGAGTCCCCTTGGGTGAGAAAGGTGGAGTAAATGAAGTAAATAAAATAAATAAATACATTTTATGAATTAAATATGCCAGTAGCTAATGAGATTCTAATTGCTTTCCATCTGGGGATTCATAAAAATCTAGTTAATCTAGCTAGACTTCTTTTGCTAAGTCATTTTAAAGTATTTTTTCAGCTAATTTTTAAAATAAATTTATTCAGGGCTATTTAGTGTTTTGTTGAAGAGAATGGCAGCATGCGTTTTTTCCCTTGTTGATAAAGAAATCATAATATTTGAAGTATGAAAAATTTGTTCTGTTTCAAACTGTGGTGGAGAAAAATCAAAGAGGTGCAATTATATTAGAGCTGTCCAGAATGTATGACATAAGAATGATGTCAATTTTGATGAAGACAATTGTGACAAACTTTAAGAAAAGAAAACTCTGTAAGTATTAATTAGTAGACATGATGACATTCATGTAGACCAGACGGGAAGGGCTGGACAGCATTTAGAAATGATTTGTGGAGTTTGCTTGATTTGTGCTGATATGCAGATATGTTCAGTAAGCACATAATTCCTGTGAGACCAGTATGAACACATCCCCCATAATCAACGCAATACTAGAGGTCAGTAGGACATGCTCCACCCTAACTCTGATCATCAAGTTTTTGAGTTGAATGTAAAACAGTGCAAAAGGGAAAGGACATGGCCAAAGCTTCCACAGTGGAGGAAAGGGAGGTATTTCTCTGTATTTTCCCCAGGCCTTAGGGTACATGAATCAGTGGGAAAAACAGTGTTGTCAGCCCTTTACTCTTTCTCATTAAAAAGATGGCCTTAAGTTAAAACATTAGCTCCTGACCATTGCACTAATTACCCCTTTTAAAGATCTAGTTTCATGTTACATTCCACTTCAATAACTGACAAGGAGATGCTGTATATTCTCTGGTGTTAAGTTCTTTACTTGTAACTTTGATGGCCGAAAGCGGGGAGGAGCTGAGGAGCCTTCTAATCAAGGTGAAAGAAGAAAGCGCAAAAGCTGGGTTGCAGTTAAACATAAAAAAACCAAGATTATGGCAACAAGAATGATTTACAACTGGGAGGTAGAGGGAGAAAACGTGGAGGCAATGACAGACTTTGTATTTCTAGGTGCAAAGATTACTGCAGACGCAGACTGCAGCCAGGAAATCAGGAGACGCTTACTTCTTGGGAGGAGAGCAATGACCAATCTTGATAAAACAGTGAAGAGTAGAGACATCACACTGGCAACAAAGATCTGCATAGTCAAAGCAATAGTATTCCCCGTAGTAACCTACGGATGTGAGAGCTGGACCATAGGGAAGGCTGAGCAAAGGAAGATAGATGCTTTTGAACTGTGGTGCTGGAGGAAAGTGCTGAGAGTGCCTTGGACAGCGAGAAGATCTACCCAGTCCATACTTCAAGAAATAAAGCCTGACTGCTCATTGGAGGGAAGAATAGTAGAGGCCAAGATGAAGTACTGTGGCCACATCATGAGAAGAAAGGAAAGCTTAGAGAAGACAATTATGCTGGGGGAAATGGAAAGAAAAAGGAAGAGGGGCTGGCCAAGGGCAAGATGGATGGATGGTTGGTATCCTTGAAGTGACTGGATTGACCTTGAAGGAGCTGGGGGTGGTGATGACCGACAAGGAGCTTTGGTGTGGACTGGTCCATGAAGTCACGAAGAGTTGGAAACGACTCAACGAATGAACAACAACAATGTCAAGAGATGTTTAGCAGCTGGCTGGCTTTATGTTGTTGGAGTTATGAATGAATTTGGACACATATAAGAAAATAATGGACAGTATAATGATGATTACATACATATTTACCCTTCCCAAGTCCCTAAATCATATATATTTTCTGGACAGCATGGAATTACTTCAAATCACATTTCTTTACTGAGGTAGACTTCTGAAACTTTGAAAGAAAATGTCAGTAAGCATTTCTATTCATCAGTTCAGCCAGTTTTGCTGATTCAATTGAAACTATAATCTCTGAGTTTTTAAAACTTTTTTTTGTAATTTCACAGATGTTTCATTGTCTAAATGACATTGATGTGTGCTTATTTTCCATAGAACATGGTTCTGAAGATTATAATGTGGTTCAGCATTTCTTTCCCCAAAAGTTTGGAGAGCTGGTGTGGTTCCTAAGTTCTTTAATATCATTAAGCAACCTTATCCAATATCGAATATGACTGCTCATGTACTACTACTAGATTGTGTGGTATATTTATTATAAAAGCAACATGGGTTGCTAATGCATTTTCAAGCAAAAGTTTAAGTTCTGGTGTTTGCCATTAAAGCCCAAAATTATTTGGATCCAACTCACTATACCAATTCTGATGTCACTATAGGAGGCCCCACTTGTATGACTGCTTGAAACCAATTAGGCTGGGAGGTACAAGGGAAATGGTCACCTTGGCAGTACCTTAATTTTTTTTTACAGATGTTAAGCAGCAAGCTCCATCATTGCAGACATTCAGTTGGATCCGCAGGATCCTCTGTATATCTTGCTCTATAATTAATTAAAACTATTGGCATAGTTATGTATGGGGTGAATTAGCTTTAGTTGTTCATTTAGATCTCCTTTTAGTAATCTTTTCATTATGTTTTTTCTCTCTTTTAAGTACCTCTATACATCACTTTGGAGGAGGTTACCCAAAAGTGAAGTGTGTGTATATGTGTGTGTGTATATTTGTTTTTTATATACATATACATATATAGTTAGTTAGTTAGATAGATAAAATAAAAGATAGGTATTTGATTATTACTTTGACATTTATACCAGTTTTATACTGCACAAACTCACTAGAACATTTTAAGAAGTCCCTGCATGTTAATGCTTATCATATGAAGAAGAACAAAAATGAGAACAGAAGTACAAAATGAGTGGCTTGATTAGAGCAGTTTTTAGATGGGGCTGTGAAGGAAACGGGGCTAGGAGAACAGGCGTTACATTTATTTATTTATTTACTGTATTTGTATACTGCCTTTCTCAGCCAATCAGCGACTCAAGGCGGTTTCACTTCTGTGGCTGAGGCGAGAGCTGGAGATAATCTTTACAGTAAGGTGTAACAGCTTGATGGCTAATTAAGAAATTCAAGCATAATTAATAAAAATATAATCCAATAATAAGTTAGAAAGAAAGAAGTTCCATGGAGGTAAGTGGCATTACAGCAAAAAGAACAATTGTGAAATAGCATATACTTGGAACTTTTAAAGAAGTATTAAAGAGGACAGATAAACAGAGAGATAAAGATGAATAAGGGAGAAGTGAGAGATTTTTTTTTTAACGTGAAGCTGTAGAGCATTTTGCCCGCTCCTGGACTAGAAAAAGAAATTGATTTCATGATGGGTTTGTGTCCCTTCTTTAGTCTTGAAAGATTTGTAAGACTTTTAATGGTAAGAAAGCAACACAGCCGAACAAATCAGAAGTGTTCAGAGATTTCTAAAGTGTAAGACTAATATAAAGATGTTTAGTTGGACAAAAATATTGCCAGGGTTCTGTTGCTGATTAACCTTGAGTATATTTAAGCTTTAAAAACCAGACTACCAGGTCATATTTCCACTCAACCTCTGCTGTGCATCAACTGTCAAGCCATTGATTGAGTTCCATTTAATGAGCAGAAAATCACATTTTGAAGAGCCATCAGATTGGGATGAACAAACATACAGCCCTAATGCAGATATGAATTTGTCCATAGCACCTGTCTAATTAATGGTAAGAGGCATTGCATAAGGCCTGTCTGTACATGCAGCAGAATATATTTGAAGAATGGACCACACCAGCTATGTTTGTATGAGTCATGTATTCAAATATGCCTGTAAAATTAAAACTCACTGCAAATGTAAGTTTTTAGTAAACAAGGGATAGATTGGTGTCTATCAACATTACTATTGTTGGTGTGCATCAGAAATTGCAAAAAATTATAGGATCTGATCAAACCCATGCATGAAATAGAAATGTCTAAAATGCTATATGGTGATGCTTTATTGTTGACAAATATCTTCAGATATGCCTTTCTTTTGTATGTTGTGCAAAACAAAATCAAATTTAAGTAAGTTTTTGTGATTTTGAATGCACTTTGAAAAAATTTGAAAGCGATTCTTCAGTTAACAATAGTAATGTTGATTATAAGTTACAAATGCAAATATGGAGGAACTACATCAGGCTCTCAGTTAACCAGAACTCAAGCAACTCTCAAGCAACTGATCCCAACATTGAAGAAATAATATTTTAAATAAAAATTACATTTTTAGTGAAATGTAAAACTGTGTTATATTAAATTAAATCTGCCTTTATTTGACCTAATTCGCTTTTATTAATTTTAATTTCAATATTAATATCAATACAGCATTTATGGCATGGTACCGAGAGCAGCATTTATGGTATGGTACCGAGAGAATGTGACATAGTATGGGGTATAGTGTTAGTTAGAACTATTTTTAATAGTTACTCTCAAGCAACCAGAAACTAAATTTATCTGGCATCTACCAGATAATTTAGGGCCATTCCAGATAGGCCCTATATTCCATGATCTGATCCCAGGTTTTCTGCTTTAAATTGGATTATATGAGTCCACACAGCCAGATAATCTGGGATAATCAGAAAACCTGGGATCAGATCATGGGATATAGGGCTCTATATGGAAGGGCCCTTAGAGTCTGCTGTACTACTTCACTCTGAACAGTTATTGAGCACTTGCTGAGAATCTGAGTCTAGCAGAAATGGCAAAATTGGCAAATATAATTGTGGTAGATTTAGAGATATATTTAGTAAAAAATTACCGTGAGCTGTTGGTTGTACAGTGGAATGATAATATAGAAGATAATATATAACCCTGCACTATTAGGAATAGTTTAATGTGAATGTTAAAATGTTCACCGGAATAGTCGTTATTATCGTGGCCAGTGAATTAAGTTTGGTACCGTATTTTATTTTATTTTATTTTATATTTTATTTTATTGATCTAACCGACTTTTCCTGGTGATTAAATAGCAACAGATACACTAAGCATATTAGAATAAGTGAGCCTTTCTCCCAAAATCTATCAATAGGGGGTTGTTTAAATATTATTTATTTATTTATTTCTAGGCTGCTTTATCTCTCTCAAAAGTGACTCAAAGTGGCTAACACTAAAAACAACACCACATACAATTTAAAACCCAAAATCTATACAAACACTAAATAAGATTAAACATTGAAAGTATTAAAAATAAACAGTTAAAAACATTTTATGATGAGGCCATGCCAACATTGTGGGCAAGAAGAAATTGATATAATTGTTGATATTTAGGTTTCTGTGTAAAACCAATTTATGTTAAAAATGTCCCATACATTATTTTTCAAAATCTCAACCAATCATCATAGCAGGCAGAGCATTGGGTGCTGCTTGTGGATTTCTGTTTCGGTTTGTAAAATCCCTCAAAAGTAGTGTTTTTCAAACTGTACTTTGTCATGGTAAATTGCATTATGCTGCTTTATTCCTATCTCAGTCTTTTGAATGAATCTACTCAGAAGAATTTAAGATGGCTTGCATGTGGTGGATGGAGATAGAAATGAATGAAGTAGAATTTGGAGTGTTTTAGAGGAATACATATGATAACAGTGATATAGTTTCTGAAAAGCAGAATGGGATTTTAACTCTGTCTTATTTCCATACATAGAGATTATCATTATGGTATAGAAATGCTCTGTACAGACTTATTTCTGTGCTTATCTCATGCTTTGGGTTTTTTGCAAAGTATTGGACAGCTGCAAACTTTTTAATTGCAGCATATTTAATTCTCATAAACCTTTCATAACTTCAGGAAGCATAGGTTAGTAATTTGCATCCAAGGACAGGATAAAAAGATTTCTTTTGCTATGTTATCAACAAATGTTATGCTCTAGTGGTATGTCTGAATAATATAGAAATGTAAGATTTTTCCTGCACCAGGATAACTGGAGGATTTTCTGGCAGAATAGGCATGGTTATTTTAGTCTGTTATCAATATTTGGTTCTTTTCAGAATGGCTTATGTAACTGTACTTCAGTTCCTGGGAAACTTCCCAAAAGAAGAAAGATTATGGGTCACTAGGTTAAAAGAGGGAATTGTTTTTGAGTGTAGAACAAAATAATTGTAGAAAATGTTATTACTGAGTTTTGTAAACAAAAGACAACAGGAATAATATGTAAACATTTTGAAGCTTCAATCTAAAATCAATTTTCTCTGGCTTTTTTCTAAAGTTACTAGAAGAAATTGTTCTAAACTACTAACCACAAAGTACTTAGTACCTGCTCTGAAGAATGTGCTAAGATCTTTTGTATTGTAGTAATGATTTTATTACTACAGTGTTCCCTCACTTATCACGGGGTTCCGTTCCAGGACCAACTGCAATAAGTGAAAAAACGTGAAGTAGGGATGCCCCCTCCCCTCCTCCCCTTCTTTACCTTCCTCTTCCTCCTCCACGTGGCTGCCTGGGCCTCTTGCCGTTGCTTGGACCCCATGATTGAGGAGGCGGCAGAGGTGGCACGAGGCCCAAGTAGCGGCAAGAGGCCCAGGCAGCGGCAAGGAGGAGGAAGAGAAAGGTAAAGAGGATGAGGGGGCAGCTCTTCTTCCCTCCTTGCTACAGTATTCCCTCGCTACTTATATATATATATATATGCGAAATAGAGAGTCCGCAGTAAGTGAACCATGAAGTAGCGCAGGAATACTGTACTACTACTACTTCTACTACTACTAATAATAATGATATTCTTTGTTTATATCCCGTGACCATCTCCCCGAAGGTACTTGGGGTGGCTTACATGGCATTCCAGGGTGCACATATAACATACAACAGGTTAAATGGTACAAAAGTATAAAACAAGTCACATAAAATTATAACAATCCTCGTCAACACATGTAGCATAAAATCAATATAATACAATTTTAAAATAGCAGTGGATAAAGCTAACTGCTGTCAATTCACAAGGTGGCAAGTGTCAGCATGGAAGAAACATCATAGAGGGGTTTAGCAGAAAGATGAAATAGAGGAAACATGGATGAAGGAAAGGAATAAAGTTCAACATTGTTAATGTGTAGACTTAAATTCAGTTGTTAGTTCCCAATAGAATAGTACATTGAATCAATTGTTGAATGATAAGTCAGCACTTACATACGCCTAGGCCCCATCTATATTGCCATATATAGTGTAGACTCATATAACGCAGCTCAATGAGTCTACATCGACCATAAAATGCAAATTCAAACAGCATTATATGACAGTATAGATGTGGCCCTAGTTGATTGATTGGTTTAGCAACTGCATTTAATCTTTCATATGGGGCAAGAGGCTAGTGGATGCAAACTTATTGCAGTGTGATACATATTTCTGCATATGATGATGATAGCTACATTTATATCCTGTTTCTAACTACTGATAAAGATGCAAAGAGGCTCAGCTTACCTGTCCGAACGTATCTCCCTCTATGAACCACCTTGGAGGTTAAGATCTTTTGGGGAGGCCCTGCTCTCGGTCCCACCTCTCTTGCAGATGCGGTTGGTGGAGACGAAAGACAGCGCCTTCTCAGTGGTAGCTCCTCGATTATGGAACTCCCTCTCCAGTGAAATTAGATCTGCTCCCTCCCTCCTGACCTTCAGAAAGAAAGTTAAAACCTGGCTGTGAGACCAAGCCTTTGGACAGCAAATTCAGTGCAATAAGTGATAGGGAATAATAGCAATTACGACCGGGATGGCTCCTGGACTATGATTTCGGATTGTGTGATTTTAATAATTGGTTTTAATGTTTAGATGTTTTTAACTTTATGATATATATATGTATGTATGTATGTATATATTAATTATTATTATTTGTAGGTCTTTTTAGGTGGCATTGACTTGTTACCTTCTTGTAAGCCGCTCTGAGTCCCCTTCGGGATGAGAAGGCAGGGTATAAATAGAGTAAATAAAAACATTAAAAGATAATACAATATAAAATCCATAGCATATAAATATTAAAATAGAATTAAACATAAAAGTCAATTAAAATAATTTAAAACACTTAAAATAGTTAAAATAATAAAATATCCTACAGCACCTTCCTGGCTCACTCTTTAAAACATTCTGTATCTCTTCCCTCTTTCCTTTTTTCTTAATGTATATCTCTCCCCTTTTCCTTTTTTGATAACTTTTTCCTTCGTATCTATATTTCTCCGCCACCCTTTCCTTTTTCATTCGTATCTATATCTGTTTACCCCCTTTTGTTTTTCTTTTTGTCTGACACCACTGTCATTGCCATGGCTCAATGCTATGCAGTCCTGGGATAAGTAGTATGGCGAGGCAGCTGTATTCTTTGGCAGAGAAGGCCAAATATCTTGTAAAACTACAGTTCCCAGGATTCCGTAGCCTTGAACCAGGGCAGTTAAAGTGGTGTTAAGCTGCATTCATTCTACAGCATAGATGCACCCAGGGAAGCTGAGGCTGGATAAACAGGAGAGGCTCCTTGAGGGAAGGGTTACCTATTTCTTTGGTTTTCCTGCCCACTGCTAGAAAGTTTGGTGTTTGAACACCTTTGTTTTTAAAGAAGGAATTATAAGCACGCAGCAACTGTAATGTGCACTCGTTTTGGCCAAATTACAAAGAGTGCACATTTTGTCTCTGCGGTGCTCCCCTCCCCTGATTTTAATACAAATTCAACTTAAGAACAAACCTACAGAATCTAGTATGTAACCCGGGGGCTATTTGTACATTTACTGTACATGGGGTACTTGCTTATACCATTGAAGTATATGAATGGCAGGGAAATATAGCTGTCATGAAATGGCTGGAAGTAGAACCTGAATGTCCATACAACCCCTCACATATTTCAACTCATGCAGAGCACACGAGTCTCATGTATAATCTCTGTGTTGAATCATTTCCATTTTTCCTAGCTAGTTTTTCTAGCTAGTGTACTGTTTCTGCCAGACTGCAGAAAGACTTTGTCTGTTGGGAATGAAGTGAGTGGGAGTTTGGGGGGCTGTGTAATTTTTAAATGTAGTTCAATGTATTGTAATTGTGTTTTAGTCTTTAAACTACATGACACACACAATTTAATTGTTTTTTTAATTTTTATGTTAATATTTTAATTTATTGTCGAAGGCTTTCATGGCTGGAATCACTAGGTTCTTGTGGGTTTTTTCCGGGCTATAGGGCCATGTTCTAGAGGCATTTCTCCTGACGTTTCGCCTGCATCTATGGCAAGCATCCTCAGAGGTAGTGAGGTCTGTTGGAATTATGACAATGGGTTTATATATCTGTCGAATGGCTGGGGTGGGGCAGGGAGCTCTTCCCTGCTGGAGCTAGGTGTGAATGTTTCAACTGACGACCTTCATTAGCATTTGAAGGCCTGGCTGAGCCTGGGAAAATCCCCTGTTGAGAGGTGTTAAGCTGTGCCTGGTTGTTTCCTCTCTGCTGTTTTGCTGTTGTAATTTTAGAGTTTTTTTAATACTGGTAGCTAGATTTTGTTCATTTTCATGGTCTCTTCCTTTCTGTTGAAATTGTCCACATGCTTGTGGATTTCAATGGCTTCTCTGTGTAGTCTGACATGGTGGTTGTTGGTGTGGTCCAGCATTTCTGTGTTCTCAAATAATATGCTGTGTCCAGGCTGGTTCATCAGGTGCTCTGCTAAGGCTGACTTCTCTGGTTGAAGTAGTCTGCTGTGCCTTTCATGTTCCTTGATTCGTGTTTGGGCGCTGCGTTTGGTGGTCCCTATGTAGACTTGTCCACAGCTGCATGGTATACGGTAGACTCCTGCAGAGGTGAGAGGACCCCTCTTGTCCTTTGTTGAACGTAGCATTTGTTGGATTTTCTTGGTGGGTTTGTAGATTGTTTGTATGTTGCGTTTCCTCATCAGCTTCCCTATGCGGTCAGTGGTTCCCTTGCTGTATGGCAGGAACACTTTTCCTCTGGGTGGATCTTCATCTTTACTCTCGTGGCTACAGAGGAAAAGTGTTCCTGATGAGCACCTGATGAACCAGCCTGGACACAGCATATTATTTGAGAACACAGAAATGCTGGACCACACCAACAACCACCATGTCAGACTACACAGAGAAGCCACTGAAATCCACAAGCATGTGGACAATTTCAACAGAAAGGAAGAGACCATGAAAATGAACAAAATCTGGCTACCAGTATTAAAAAACTCTAAAATTACAACAGCAAAACAACAGAGAGGAAACAACCAGGCACATCTTAACACCTCTCAGCAAGAGATTTTCCCAGGCTCAGCCAGGCCTTCAAATGCTAATGAAGGTCGTCAGTTGAAACATTCACACCTAGCTCCAGCAGAGAAAAGCTCTTTGCCCCACCCCAGCCATTCCACAGATATATAAACCCATTGTCCTAATTCCAACAGACCTCACTACCTCTGAGGATGCTTGCCATAGATGCAGGCGAAACGTCAGGAGAAATGCCTCTAGAACATGGCCCTATAGCCCGAAAAAACCCACAAGAACCTAATATTTTAATTCATCGACTCTATTTTTAATTTGTATTGTGTCATGTTGTTGTTAGTCATCTTGAATCCTTATATCAGGAGAAAGGTGGGATAAATATAAATTAAATAAATTAAAGATAAATAAAGGTTGATTAATGTCCCTTAGAGTTTTTTAAAGTATTTTGTTTAACCCAATTTTAGTTGCTTGGCATATATTTACAGCTAGATGTGACAGAAATGTGTGTGTTTATATGTAGATGTGTTTCTAAGTTCTGTGAGCAGCATTGGCTCACAACGTCCAGAGATGAACAGGGCTTTGTCCCTTTCACTCAGTGTTCCTCCCTTCTACATAGAAACAAGGAACTTGGCAGAGTGTGTCATATATAAAACACACAACTCTCTTTGTCTCTAAAATTAGAAATCCTACTTTAACTGCACAAACCCACTCCCTTTTCTAGAGAAGGATCATACTAGAAATATACTCTTGGAGAAAGTTGCATAATAAAAGATTCTAATTGGCTCTAGCAAACCTTCCAACATTTGAATGCTGGTATGTAAGATACAGGGAAACTGAGTTCCATAAATATCTTCAGGATGTAGGTCTCAGTTTGCTGTTCTCTAGATTTTGGGACAGAATTCTGGTCACTGGCCATTATATCAGTGGCTTCTAGACATTGTAGTCTCCAAAAAAATCTGGAGAACCAAAGATTAAGAACTACTGATGTGTGTAAGATTATGGAGCAGAAAATTTATGGCTCCTTATAAATTATTATAGAAAAAAATCACTCAAATACTCTGCCTTAAAAAAGAGCTATTGTGGAGATAAGAAAGCTTACCTGCAACATTGGACACTAATAGACTGTCTGTCATATTTGAATTTGTTTACATTAAAGCAGTGAATGTGGGGTTTTTGCTCCTTTGATTCCCCAGATACCTCTATCCCCTTCCCCGTGAAGCCCTTTAGTGGCATTCTAAAAAGTTGAAATCCCTCCCATTTGATTTAGTTAGTACTAGTAACAGCTTGAAATTAAAATACATTGGTATTTTTGGGTGTACCATTGTGCTTTGGTTCCACCCATGACTGGAATGCATGCTTGAAGAAACTCTGACATTGAGTTTGGCCCTTTTGCTTTCAAAGATTCCCCACCCTAGGGTGAGAATGAAGTCTGATTTTGTGAATTATAGTCCTTGCTACAATTAAAACATTCTGCAAAATGTCTGGGGATAATTGAATGGAACCTATGTATATGATTGTTTTTAAAATCTATATTAGATAAACAGTTTGTTTTGGTATTATAAATGAGCCCATAACCCAATGATGTAATCTGATATAAGAATGATTTATAAACCAATCCTATGAGTTGCTCTACTAAGATGTTTTACTCTTTTATAATGAAAGGAAGCATATTTTACAAATGTTATGATTTCCTGCTTATTCACTTGATGCTACTTTTGGGTATATGTTTATATTATCTGTGTTTCCTGGCTCATATGTGAGAACACAACAAATTTAGCAATATTGAAAACCTTTAGGAGTGAGTAGGTGTCAGGCGCAATAACAAGACCCACAGCACTGAAAAAGAAGCAACAGTATGTATGAGTACAGTAAGGAAGAGGGATTGGAGTGGCATTTGAACATTTTCTTAAAGTGGTTGTTTGCCAATTTATAGTAATGCTTGAAAGACTCCCAGGAACGTTATTACACTGCACACAAAAACCATTCAAATGCTTTAGAAATCTAAACTAGTAATCTTTATTATTAAAGAACAGTGTCCTTTTGTTATATTGATATAGGGCTGAAGCCATGATTCTCAAGTATTCATTTATAATCACCCTAGATGTGTGGTTTTTTAGGTGCTTTACATGTAGGTAAATAAGTGTTAGTCAATTCCATAATCTTTAAGTAAAATGGCAGTTGCTTCACTTGGTTAATGAAGTACTTTGTGTTACATACATTTCATTTCTTTTTAAAAAAAATCAGTTTCTCCACCCAAATTCTTGAGTTATTTAAAAGTATTCAGCACTTTTATTCAAGCATTTGTTTTTTTAAAAAAATATTTTTATTTGAGAAAAAATTACAGTTATATAAACATATACTATACATATACTATACATTTGTAAAAACTATATTTTTTCAATCCTGAGTGAGGGGCAGAACTAATAAGGGTTCTTCTTATAAGGGTTTCTAATAACTTTCCCACCCCTTAAGTATATTAATACATTTCTCTTAGTTCTTGCCACGTTAGAAATGAATCTACTAAGCCTGTGGAAGTATCTAAAGCCTTTTTCTTATTCCTGATGAAGTCATCAAACAATCTTATCCCTTTTCTCTGTTTTTCTGTCATTTGAATTGAGCATACTTTGGAATGCTATATAAAGGCCGCTGGGTGTATGTGTTTTGCTCACCTGTGTTGTGGAACACGCAGATCCATAAGAGTGAGAGAGATTCAGAGCATCCCCCCCCCCTCACCATTTTCCCAAGGACAAATTTTAGTTGATAACTTTGAGGAACATGGATGAAAAAAAATGGATGAGACTACAAGACGGAAGAGATTTCACATCTAAGGTATATCAGATATCCCCCTATTATCTAAGTAGATGTGTTCGTGGGCATTACCTCTTTAACAGAATATTTGATAGAAAAGGCAGAAATATCACAGAAAGAATATGTGTTTACACTACAAAAAATAAGAGCAGCTGATATATTTCAGCAAACTTTTTAATATAAAAGAAAGAGGCTTGTGAAATGAAACAACCAGATCAGATAAATACTGAAAATGCAAACAAAACCATTTTGAACCTTCTAAATACAGTTGGCCCTCCACATTTGAGATTCTGACTTTTGCAAATTTGATTAATTTGATCTACGAATTTCTAGGTACTCCAGTGCACTTGTACAGTCCACCAGATGTGAACTATAAATATGTGCTGAATGACCTGGAGATTCCAAGAGCTTGACCATTGAGTTTCACTAGAAAACATAAAGATTCTTAGAAATGTGTTCTCCTATGTAAAAAAATAATATTTTAATTAATTATTTAAAAACCTTTGGTGGATTACTGTGCCTCTAACCTCAGCGAATGTGGAGTGCTGCCTGTGCTGTTTGAAAGGTTCTTGAAAATGTATCTAGTAACAGTTTTCTCAGTGTTTCTTAAGATTTCTATTTTGATGGCCAAAATTATAGATATTTCTTAACATGATGATAGCTGGTGAGGCAGGTTTATCTACTCTTTTCTTTTATCTGTTTTATTGTTCATGAGTGCTTAGTAGGGGATTCTGAAAATAGATGCTGCTTACCTTGCCTGTTGTAGGCATGCTTACACATCCACAGTAAAATCAGATAGAGCAGAATCCCATTCTTTCCCAGTGCAAAGTTTGCTGCAAATCTGCTGCTGCAATAGGCAGCAATAGTGCTCTTCCATCCCCCTTCACCATTTTCCCAATGGCGGTGCTGCTAAACAAAGCTTGAGAAGTTAAATGGACCGGGTCTCAGTGAGTATAAAAATACTCTTTAAAAAAAGGTACTTCTTTGTTAACTGGGGTATGCCTAGACCATATGTTTGCTACCTGTAGATAATGTGCCGCATAGAAATACACTGCTGAAGGAGTCAATATTTTTAGTGTCAAATTTCTATTTAAACATGTAGTTAGTCTAGAACTTTGATTGTTATTGCATGTGACCATTTTTGCCCAAATAAATGTAAGTTTTAAAAAAAAATACATTTATGGTTTGCATCCTTATTTTTCAGAACTAACAAAACTTTCAAAATTTAATTATTTCATTATTGGTTATTTTTATGACATAACCAATTAGGAACTGCCATTTATAACAAAATTTTGAAAGTTTTGTTAGAGTTCTGAAATTTTCACCACCAGAACTTTAGTAACACTTAGAAGCAAAGCACCTAGTTTTGTAAGTATTTGAGTACCATTTAGAACCATGGATTGCCCATGCCTACAAATTTGCATTGATACCAGGTACTGTAGGGCCCCCTGGTGTTGCAGCAGGTTAAATCGCTGAGTTGCTGAACTTGTTGACCAAAAGGTTGGCAGTTCGAATCTGTGGAGTGGGGTGAGCTCCCACTGTTAGATCCAGCTTCTGCCAACCTAGCAAACGTGAGTAGATCAGTAGATACCGCTTCTGCTGGAAGGTAACGGTGCTCCATGCTGTCATGCTGGCCACATGACCTTGATGGCGTCTATGGACAATGCCGGCTCTTTGGCTTAGAAATGGAGATGAGCACCACCCCCCAGAATCGACTTAATGTCAGTGGAAACATTTACCTTTAACCTACCAGGTACTGTATTTCAGAGGAAGTAACTGGCAGAATCACCTCTGAATTATCCATTTCCTAAAAAACCCTATGAAATGCATGGGTTTGCCATTAGTGAACAGGTGGTTTGGAGGCACATAATTTTATATTTTATATTTTGTAAACATTTCAGGTAGCACAGTTGTACATGTCAACTAAACAAGCAAAAATATGGGTATTTGATATGCAGATAAAGTATGGCATCTATATTCTTGCATTCCTGCCCAGAACTCTGCAGCCCCCCCCCCCCCCCGGGTCTCTTACATGTTCTTCCTTAAACTGGTCTTATAAATAAGCCTCCAGATGTAACTACCATATAAGGAAAATTGCAATTAGCCTACTGACGGTTTCCAGAGGAGGAACGTAGTGTTGCTTTCTTCTGCTGGGTTGGGAAGAAGAAGGGGCTTTCATCCTTCTGCAGCCTGCTAAGTTTATTTCATGACCAGAAGAGACATTTTGAATACTCCATCCTTCCTCAACCTGCTCTTTTACCTGCATGCAGTTTCTTTTTCCTTCTTGAGCCACCAATTAGCATTATATATATAGTTGCTTTAAATCTCTACATTAACATTTTTGCCCATTACTCATCTGACCTTGACCAATCTCATCTTTCCATTCTTATGTAATCCTACTTTCCCAGTTAGCAGTCTCTTGAGGTGAAGGGGCATATGGTACCCGACTTCATGTAATAGTAGAATAAATTGAAGGAAATAAGTGTTTCCCTCAAAAATAACATGTGGTGCTTTAAATCCACATGCTCTTGGAAAGAAAGTAGAGGTGAAAGTTAAAATAATTAAAAACACCCCCATACTTAAAGGGGGATAGATGAGGAAAAAAAAAGATTTGGATAGAAAATATAAAGGATCTAGACAGCAAAATATGAAAGAATAGACGCAAGTAATAGATACAGAGATGAGTTTGAACTTAAAGAGCTACTTTATGAAGTTACTTTTAAAACCTTTAAACATGAGAAATCATGATGCTATAATTGTTGATGTTTAGGACTTTGCGCAGCTGTATGCACTATTCAATAAGCATTTGTACAAGCTAGCACCCTCCCCTACTTTGAAGTTTAATCTGTTTTATTCCTTTTATTGGCCATTCATTTTAATTAATTTTGTTGGATGCTTTTCCCTTAATAGTGATGGTCATAGAGCGTAATAAAGATAGAAGTTATTTGACTATGCAGTGAAATTGTGTGTTTATGGCAGCCCTAAAGCAACTTTGTTGTAAGGGGCTTTGTTCAGAGAGCATTTGCCATTGCTGAGTAGCGATTTAAAACCTGGTCTCCGGAAGTTCTAATCCAAGATTTAAATCTCTACGCCATGGATGCATCTACACCATGGAATTAATGCACTTTGACATGGCTTTAACTACCATGGCTCAATATTATAGAATCATGGGTGTTTAATCAAAGTAGAACTCCCCATGATTCCATAGCATTGAGCCATGGCAATTAAGGTGATATTCTATATAGGCTGCCATATCTATCCATTTATCCATCTGTCCATCCATCCATCAGCTCATGTGCTATTTTGAGTTGCATATTCATGGATTGTTTACCATTTTAATCCAAAATTTGGCTTTACATTTTCTTTGCATATGATTTACAGCCTTTGTATGTCTCTTTTACAGTTCTATCTTCAAGATACTAAGAGTAGTAATGGTACCTTTATAAATAGTCAGAGACTGAGCAGAGGATCTGAAGAGAGTCCACCATGTGAAATTCTGTCTGGTGATATAATCCAATTTGGCGTAGATGTGACGGAGAACACGCGGAAAGGTAAGGGTATGGATCACTTTTCCCTTCTATTTTTAATTTACATTTAAATTTTAAGCTTCATAGTAAGCTGAAGGGGGAAAAAAGCAAAACTTCACCTGGCTTTTAAAAACCTATCTTCTGTTTGGTTTGTCCTACCTTCTGTTTGTCCACTCAGTCATGCATATATAAGAATACCTGAGTAGTTCTAAACTCTAGGTATCAGTTCCTTCAAAACTGATGATTGGCTAGAATGTAATGCACAGACTTACAATTATTGCTACTAAACTTCCATTTACAATCATACAAGTGCCGATTAGAAAACTAAAAACGCACACAGATGCCAAGCAATATTTAACATAGTATGTAGGTTGCACTGCCTTTATTGCTTGGTATTGTTTTGTTTATTACTTAGCACTGATATATTAACAGAGACATAAAAATAATATAAATACAATACAAACAAACAAATAAATAAATATAGAAAACCATTGTTTACATCTGGTAGTTTTGTTACTGTTTCTCCTTTTCTATGTGCTTGTCTATCTGTTGGTCATTCTGATGTGGCTTTTTTCATTACATAATCACCCTAGATGTGTGACCAAATATTACAGAACATTATAAAATATGCAGTGTTGGCAATTAGATTACTTTTTATGGTAATTGAAAATGCACCAGCGTACCTCCCATCATATATCCTGGATTTGCTTTTAGGGGCATACATTCAGAATACATATAGGAAGACATGATTTCAGATTAATACTTAATGTTTGCACTAGGATTTTCCATCAGTATTAAAATTGCAGACTATAAAGGTCAAATTTGGTGCTACATCAACTGACATGGGATCCCAATTTCTTGTTGCTGGTATAATAGGAGTTGCAAATACAACATATTTACAGGGAGGACTAACAAGTATAAGGGAAAGATATAGATAATTGCACTATTATTCTCACAAATGCTTCCTTGCAAATCTTCTGTGAGCTCTGAATTGTTGGGTTGCTGGATTGGGAATGTCACATTTCTATGATAATCCTATTTCATTTCTCACTGGTGCTATATTTATAAGTATATTTCAAGGAGATACTGTGCATCTGTACTTTTTTTTGCATGGGCACAAGACATTTGTTAGTTTTTCTTCTTTTGCAACAAGTAACATTTTGGTTTACTACTCAAGGGCTCTTTTGTTGGTGGAGTGGGGGATGCCAATAGCAACATGGAAAATACAATTGTACACATACTCATAGGTATTTGTTTATTTAAGTGTAAACCATAATAGCAAGCTAAGCATGAATAACATTCTTGCAATAAGCTTTTCATTGTTAAGATGTACAGTCAGCCTTCCACATTAACTAAGGTTAGGGATGCAGGATTCCCAGGAAAGTGGAAAAAATGCAAATTAGGTACAACTGTACCAGGAGCTCCAATTTTGTTTGCTTTAAATTGAATGTTTGTTGTAGTCCTAAGTTTCAGGGACTCTGCAGATAGGTGGTTTCTTTTGGCTGCAATCATAGGGCAAGCCACCTGTCAATTATAGTTAGGTTCCCTGGTCCCGCCCCCTATTTGAGTTTTGGAGGGAATAGGAGCCTTTTTGGGTTCAGTCCACACAGAGAAGCTTTCCATTCAGGACATAATGCCAAGAGCTCCTGTAGAAAGCTTTGTCTTCTACAGCTTGGCTGGGGTTATACATCCCACAGCTTGGCCAGGGTTATACAGCACACAGCTTGGCTGGGGTTATACAGCCCACAGATTGGCCGGGGTTATACAGCCCACAGCTTGGCCGAGGATCATACAGCCTTACAGCTCCTTTGCTGAGGGACTTCAGCCAGCCATCACCGAAACCTGAACTCCTTTTTCCCCTGGAGGTCTACAAAGCTCTGCTTGGTAAGGGTCACTCGCGGAAGCCAGAAGCAGTTGGTACCGGGTGTAGGGGCTCCATGCCAACAGAGGCAGACTGCCCAGATTAGAAGTTAAGGATTTCCCCATTAGTTGAAATACAGTTGTGAAGATAGTGCCTGTTCCCAGTGGACAAGATTGAGAGAGCCAATAGACTGTTAAGGAAGCCTTAAAGTACCTGTTTGTTTTCAATAATAAAGAACTTTGTTGAACCTTTAAGCAATCTAAAGACTCTGTTGTAAGGAAATCCAAAGGCCTTTAATCTGAGGCAGCCCCGGCGTCTCCTTTGGGCACACAGAATTTATGTCCTGTCTAAAGTCTTATGCACAGGCCCACCATGCAACAGCACAGTCTGCCTTCCACATTCACTAAGGTTAGGGATGCAAGATTCCCAGGAAAGTGGTAAAAATGCAAATTATGCGACCACCTCCCAAGGAATTTCTTGGCCTACACTCAAACTGGAGGATCAGTGGATTCCTAAAGAATCCACAAATAATCATATCCACAAAAGTCAAACTCATAAATGTGAAGGGCCAACTGTATTGTATAATTTTGACAACATTTATTTTGGTCAAAGTAATTGAGTAACATGTCTGAAATAGATTTTTGTAGAATTTCTTACTTTGATTTATTTATTTTTTCCCAATCTGGTTGATCTTAATTTTTATCTGCCTGTCATCATTGCATTTTGAAAATGATTTGCTGTATGACCCCAAATGAAAACATTTATCTAATATTTGTTTTCTTGCCTAGTCATAAACAGTTTTCTGAAAGAAGTTTCATGCATACTGTCTGAACAGTTCAGAATGGGAACTACAACAAAAGGTGGGAGGTGGTACAGCACTTAAGTGTTTGTGAACCAGCGGCTTCTATGTCATCAAGTTAGTTGGAAAAATGTAAAGAAAAATATTTCTCCCTTGCTTTCACCTGTGCATCTATGTTATTGTTATTTTTATTATGTTTATTTTTATTGTGTTACTTTTATCTTTATAGAAAAACATAATTATAGCTATGCTAAACAGTTTAAATAACTTTCATTTTAATTAATATATTCTCACTAATCTATTACATTGAACTTACATTATTACTGATTTTTTTCCAGTCACCCATGGATGTATTGTGTCCACAATTAAACTATTTCTCCCAGATGGTATGGAAGCTAGGCTACGGTCAGAGTAAGTGTAGCATTAAAACTTATTTTAATGTCCAACAAGTTTTAAATGTTATATATTTTCTGTGTATCATATCAGAACTTGAATAAGGCAGTAGCATGGCTGTCTCCAAGTGTATAGTCCATTTGGATATACATATAGCATTACAAATGCTAATTTGTAATACAAAATGCTATATACTGTTGAGGCTATTGGATGACATTATTTTATAGCAAATTGATTATTCTTTTCCTGAAATATTTATTTAATTAAATATTAGAATACATTAAATATAATCAGTTGCAATTATTGTAATCACTTAAGAAGGAGATTGTTTCAGAAATTGAAACTTGCTGCAGTTGAAGCAGTTAATAAATGGCAGAAGGTCTCTATTTAAACAATGATGTTTTTGTTCTGCAGTGTAATCCATGCTCCATTACCAAGCCCTGTTGATAAGGTAAGTCTTAGAACATTTATTTCCTTCTGTCAAATGGAAGTCAAAACAGAAATAAGGCAGGTAGTTCAAATATCATACTAATAGGACCTCACAACCTTTGAGGATGTCTGCCATAGATGCAGGTGAAACGTCAGGAGAGGATGCTTCTAGAACATGGCCATATAGCCCAAAAAACCCACAACAACCCATTATACTAGTTGATTCATGGGTATATTTCCTTATAATCCACGTGCTTCTGCCATCCCTTTTGAAATTGTAGAAGTCCTGATGCGCATACTCTAGTATGAAAGAAAGGATACAGCAAACCAAATAAATAAAATGTTTACACAAGAAATGTGGTCAGTGTTGTTGCATCTATGATTTGATATTAGATACTTGACAGTATCTCTTTTCATATACCAGCTTGCCTTAAGATCTGCAACTGAGCTCCTACTTCGAGTGCAACAATCCCCATGATAAAAGGGCTTTTCTTGTGGCAGCTTTAGAAACCCCTTTTAATGAGATATAATAGGTTTTTGAATTATGATCCTTTGAGTTCCGTATTAAGAACCATTTGCCATGTTCTATCTTTGGGTATTGAATGTCTTGGCTAGTTTGAGCAAGTTAAATGGTTTGATGAGATGGATTTCGAGTTGGATCTGATGGACTTGGGGTAAAAAATTTGTGTAAGGGATTGATGTTTCCAACAATAAATATGATTTTAATATGCCTGTTTTTGAAAAAGCTCTTGGTTTTGTGATTTATGATAACTGTAACTCTGTTGTAAATACTTTTTTTGGTAAGTTGCTCAATAGTAGTAACTCAGTTCTAGATTCATGTTAAAAAAAAACAGTACTTAGAATCTTTCTAGTCTGAGATACAATCAATTTTGGTCACTCCAATGGATGACCTTCATCAGGAAGGAGACAAGATAAAATACAACACTGTTAATTCTCCTTGATCTTTCAGTGGCTTTTAATACCATCAGTTGCAGTACCCTACTGGACCAGTTTTAAAGGCAGTATTTGTTTGTATCTGTTGAAATTATGTTGCACAAATTCCTTCTGTAAGGTTTTTGATAATCTTCCAGGCATGGTCAATGCATAAAGTATTGCATTAATCCATCTAGGAGTTTACTTCAGCATGGATTGCTATGATTAGATTTGTTTGCATCCCTGGTGAATTTTGTAAAACTGATGGAATATAGCTTTGTGCCTTTGAAGCCATTTGGATTTCTGATCACAAAGTTATGTATAGGAGCATTCTCTGTTCTTTCAGTGAGAAGGCAAGCCCTCCCAAATGATCTGAATGCCTTTTCTCCAGAACTTAGACCCATTTCTCAAACAGAGACTCTGTATTGTCAAGATTCAGCTTTGATTTGTAGGACTTAGCATGTTGTTGAATCTGGTAATGACTACTGTTAATTTTGATGTCAAAGAGAAATAGTGGGGCATAATTAGAGAACTGGCAGAACTTCATTCCAGATCCTCAGATGACACTGCTTTGCATCTTCATATAAATATTAATGAAAAGAGGTAGAGTAGAATCCTGTGGGATATTATAACATATATGCCACCAAGTGGAAATCCTATAGCAGAAATTGTCTTGTGGGTAGAAGCAAAATAATTTTATCCTCCAGATAAAGCCAGGTTTGCAACATACAGTGCCACTGAGAAGTCAAAGAGAACCAACCTTGTGAAGTCCCTGGATTTCTCTTTTGTATGTAGAAGTTGTACACTAGGAGAGCAAAGGCAAATTCAGAACCAAACACAAATTTAAACCCAAAATGAAATGGATGCAGATGACGAATTGCCATCAATTTATCAAACATTCTACCATCAAGATCAGTTTTTTTTTTTGCTGAGACAATGCCATCTTCTAAGTTTATAGAGGCTTTCTTAAAGAGTGTTCATCACAACATATCACTCCATAGGATGGTATCTCATCCTTCCACTTCATGGACTACCAGTAGTGATCACACGGTCATATTCTTCAGGTCATATTGCATCATTTTTCCTCATTAATAAGACATTAATCACTTCTAGAACTTCCCAAATCATTCCTACGGGCTAAATATACCATTAGGCAAGATGGGCAGAGATAGACAGCACAAAATTGTCAGCCAAATCCTTCAGGCACTTTGTCTGATCTTCAGACCATGTCAACTGAAACAGATATCAAACAAGACCAAATGGTGTTTTGGACTCCTCTGTAGTATTCCTTTGTGGTGTCATTAAAGGTCAAATTAGCTGTAAGCATTTTATGGGGAATTTGTAACAGTAGTCCTCAAGGTTTCTTGGCACAGTTGAGCAACCCTGCTTCTGGAGGTTGATCAACTGTGCCAAGATGACACAATTCATATTTAAAATAAATATACCTCACATATAAAGAAAACAGATTGGATATATTGGATGGCAGATGACCTATTGTTTTCCTCTCCCTTTATTGACAAATTACTCTAAAATACATTTTGATTGTTTCAGATTGCTCAATTGAACTAAGGTAGTGTTCCATAAATTGCTATTTCTCTCACACACAAATGTATTCAAGCAAATCACTGATACAACATTTTTAAAATAAAGTTAAAAGTTACTAAATTAAGCATGAACTACCTCTGGCATGGGTAATAAAAATTGTGGCCAGGATTCAATTGTGTTGAGAGAAGCAGCTCTGCCTGCTGATCTAGAAGGAATTGTGACTCTACAGATAACCTATAAATGAAGACTAATTAATTTAAAAGTTGGCTTTTAACCTGCAGGTATTTTCATGTATATTTTTGCAATTGGCTGTGTAAGTGTGTTTCTTGCACATTAAACATTCCAACACAATGACTAATACTGTATAAAAGTACCCTATGAAAGTACATTTTTTTTACTAGGTTGATTTCTTCCATATATGGAAGAAGACTGAAATGTAGAAAGACCATAATATTATATATGTATTTGAGTCAGTAACTGTTTTCCAGTGGCCTCCTTTAATATTATTAAAATTAAACATGTCTGAGCAGATGTGTTTTAAAAAGGCATAAAAAAAACAAAAGGCCATTGTCATTTTAAATAGTTTACAAGTTTGGGATAGTCAGCGAAATACATGATGGCTCATTTTGATCATAGTCCAAAATAAGGGTACACAAATCTGTATACATTTTCCCCTTAAAAGTATATTTATGTTGATATATTTATCAAGTCTTTGTAAAAAAAACAAAACACCATAGAGTTCTAGTCTCATTTGTACATGTATTAATTATATTACAAAACAGTGTGAACAAGTAGTAATAACATACCTTTAGTTTGATAGGTTCTGGGGAATTATTTAGATGGATTAAGAGAAATGGTATCTACAACATAAATACCAAGAAAAATCTTGCTAATGCTGTTCATTTTATGAGTTTAAAGTAATACGACCACTAAAGAAACCTTTGAAAATCTGATACAAAATGGATAAACATAGTTGCTTTCCATTTCCTCAGGTTGCTGCTAACACTCCCAGTATGTACTCTCAGGAACTGTTTCAGCTTTCTCAGTATCTACAGGTAATCTGTGCTTCATTCATTATGTGTAAATTTGACTTGTTTGTCTTTTTATAACAAATCAAAAGTTTTGATTTGGATGATGTAAAAAAAAAAAAAAAGGTCGAAGGTGGGTAAACTCATTGTATATTGAGAAGCTTTCCTCAACATGTGCAGTTGAACATGTTGAGAAATTTGAGAAAGCCACCCTCCCTCTGCCCAGCCAAGCAAACCTTGAAAGGAGAAACAGGTAATAGTGAAGCATCTGTGGCACTTTCCTCCCAGATTCTAGTTGTGATTAGCAAACCTTAGAACAGTGGTTCTCAACCATCCTAATGCTGTGACCCCTTAATACAGTTCCTTATGTTGTGGTGACCCCCAAACATAACATTTTCGTTGCTACTTCATAACTGTCATTTTGCTATTGTTTTGAATCGAAATGTAAATACGATTCTTGACATGAATACTCAGATGGCCAAATGTGAACACTGGTGGAGGTTGGGGGAAATAGACCTTGACATTTGGGAGTTGTAGCTGCTGGGATTTATAGTTTACCTACGATCAAAGAGCATTCTGAAGCCCACCAACAATAGAATGGGCCAAACTTCCCACACAGAACCCCCATGATCAACCGAAAATACTGTTTTCTGATAGTCTTTGGCGACCCCCTCTGACACCCCCTCATGACCCCCCAGGGGTCCCGACCCCCAGGTTGAGAAACACTGCCTTAGAACATTCTGTTTGAAAATTAATTTAATATTTTGAATATTCGAAATTGGGACAAAAGTTCATTTTTTTCAGTGCAACAAACGGAAGTAGTTTAGTTATGCTGTAATGAATGTACCCATTTAAAATGCTGCCTTTGAGTACAACCCATGGGATTTATAGAATATTGCATTGTTGGAGTTTTTACCATTGGCTTCAGGGGACTCAGTCTGTCCTTGCCATCGTCAAAAGAGTTCCATTTCTCATTTTAATGTTGTATTCCTTCAAATTAGATTGTTTTTCTATTAGTTAACTGCAAAGTTCACTATGGAACTTGGACTATGGAACACACATAAAAGCTGTCAGATTGGGAAAGGCTGGCCTAAGGAATGGGGTTTCAGTTTAAAACCTGTTCAGATTTTGTCTTCTACTCCTCCCACCCTCACCAGCATGTAGAATATTTACTTGTTACTCCAATAACTTGTTGATTAATAGTTAATGAAGGGTGATGGTCAAGCTGAGAAATATGCAGTACTTAATGTGTTACTAACTGTGGCTTCCAGTATTCTACACTGTTGTCTATGTTGGCTGGAGTTGTTGGTAGTTGTAATCCAAGCATATTTGCAGGGCCCGTGTTAAACTAAGTAAGGAATGATGTGTTAATTTTAGGTAGAGGACTAGGATTCACTGCAAGTGTAGAAATGTGTGGCTGCTGCAAAGATCAACAATGAATTAAGAATGGACAATTCTTCATCAGAAATGTTGGATGTGTCTTTGGGCACATCTGAATCGCTGCATCTTTTCTGTCTCCCCAACATCTTATCAAAAAATGTGATCTGCAAATATCAGTGGTAGAACATATGTTTTGATCATTTGTGAATTAGCTATATGATACCTTCTGATTCCAAGTTGGAAAACTTTTAAAGTGTGTAATGCACTGAAGAAAGAGGTGGATGAAAAGCAAAACGGGGAGAGAATAATCCAGCAGGGTTTGGTGAGACTGGGCTCTTAGTTGGAGCCAAAAGATAAATCTGCTAAAACATTTACTCTTTCCAATGGGATTCAGTTTGATTTACTTTTGAGTAGAGTAGAGATGGGGAAGGCATGGAATTTAGTAAAGGAATGGAAACTTTCATTGTGTGATATCTTGAACAAATGGGTTAGTGGAAAACAGAACACAGAGAAGAGATAAGAAAAAACTAAGAAAGAGTATTTTTCAATTGTTTAAACTTTTCTTTGCTTTCCAGCTCTTCAACTAGGACGCTAAGATCATCTGGAGAGGCCCTGCTCTCGATCCTGCCTGCGTTACAAATACGTTTGGCGGGGACGAGAGACAGGGCCTTCTCAGTGGTGGCCCCTCGGCTTTGGAACGCCTTTCCCAAAGACATTAGATTGGCCCCTTCTTTGGTAGCATTTCGTAGGAAGGTTAAGACCTGGTTGTTCGAGCAGGCATTCGAAAAGGCAGTGTAACAAATATCAGAACATGGAACGACTGCACGACAAGATTGGATCTTGATTTTAACTAAGAGACGCTATGAGTTATGTTGTACTGACTTTGTATGATTGTATATTGATGCCACGGTTTTTAATTGCTTTATGATGTTTAAGCATTGGATTTTTGCTATTGTAAACTGCTTTGAGTCTCCTGAGGGCTGAGAAAAGTGGTGTATAAATGGAGTAAATAAATAAATAAATAAATAAATAAATAAATAGATAAATAAACGGATTTTGTGGCCTGTTAACAAAACTGCATGATGCTTTCTGTGATTCCAATTCTATTTTTTTAGACCTGATTTTATTTAGTCTGCCAGTGAAAGAGTCAGGCATTCTAATGAATGAATTAACTCACTAAGACAATAGGATTAAGAGTTTTAGTCTATACCACTATAGCTACTACCAGTGTGATATAATGGTTTGAGTTGGACTAGAGGTGTATCTACTCTGCAAAATGGTGCAGCTTGACATTACTTTAACTGCCATGGTTCAAGGCTAAGGAACCATGGGAGTTGTAGTCTTGCGAAAGAGTGCTGGCACTTCTTCAAACTATAACTCACAGGATTCCATAGCATTGAGTTGTGGTAGTTAAAGTGGTATCAAAACGCATTAGTTCTACACTCTTAAGACTTTGGGAGACCAGGGTTTGATTCCCCACTCAGCCATTGAAACCTACCGGTTGGCCACTGGCAAGTCTTCCTTAGCTGTAGAGGAACACAAAGACAAACTCCTGCTGAACAAATGTTGCCAAGAAAATCCTGTAATAGGCTCTCTATAGAACCTAGTCAAATGTGATTTGAAGGCACACAATACACAATAACAAGTCCTGTGAGATCTTGCCTATGGAACTTTCTGACATATTTTTTCAGAGGAACAAATGCATTTCAGATCCCCTGTGGACATGTGGTGTCTTACTTTCATTAACTGATCTATCTCTTCCTGCACTTTGAACAAGAGCGGAAAATTCAGCATTATTATTCCTAACCTGGAGGCTGTATATTTTGTAAGCCTCTGACTTTAGTATTACTTTGTGCAAAAATGTTAGCAAGTGGCATTTCTTGGAAGTTGTATTTTAAACTTGTGTAAGGATAAGATAAAACAGTTGCTTACTGCCATGCCCATTTATAGGTGAAAGAAGGAATATGCCATCTAGTGGTTACTGCTGAGAAAACTTTGCATGTTTTGTTGGGAAATTGATAGGGGTTTTCCCCAATTTCCCAGAAAGCTTATTTTAATTCTGAGTTCACTTGTTTCCTACTTATTAGAGTTAAGTTATTTCAGCTGTTACCTTAAAAAACTGTTGTTATTTTTTTTCTTGGCATATCTTGGTGCTTCTCCAGATAATCAGACTTGACCCAGAGGAGTCGTATACTTACTACAGCTAAAGCTTTCTTTGTAGTAATTCCTATTGCTAACAGACACCCTATTGTGGACTGAGAAATTGCTCAAATTGGGCACAGATTGGACTGCACATGATGCTATCTGCTTGGTGTTCCTAGCTTCACACTAGTATGATAAATGTAAGAATCTAGCCAAAAATACCAAAGGTTGAGACATAAATGGAAATGTTTGTCTATTTATTTGTTACATCCCCTAAACTGCCAGGGATGTTGACATGTACAGGAAAAAATTAAAATAATTTAAGACTCCTACAGGTACAGTTTTGAATTAATTGATTTTGTTTGTTTGTTGAAGGAGGCCTTACACAGGGAACAAATGTTGGAACAGAAGCTGGCCACCTTACAGCGATTGCTTGCTGTCACTCAAGAGGCATCCGATACTAGTTGGCAGGTATTATGTGAGCTCTTACTTTTGAACTTTTTTTAAAGTCTAACATTTAATTTCAAAAAGTTTTAAGAACTACAGACAATCCCTGTGTTACAAACATCCAACTTACAAATGACTCATAGTTAAGAATGGAAGTGAGAAAACAGGAAGTGAGAGGGAATCTACCCCTAGGAAGGGAAATTCACTCCTGGGAGAGTTATTATCATGCAGGAAAGGTGTCTCCGCTTAAGCTTGATAACCAACCCTTGTTTCCATGACAAGCCAAATGTTTCAAAACCCAATTCTCACAGGGACAGAAAGTGAGGCGAAATCTTCTGAACAGGGGCACAGACAACAAAACAATCATCATAGGGGTGTTAAACCTTCTCTATGCGATCCAAAACACACACACACACACACGTTCTCCCTCTCTCAAATTTGTTACACAATAATATCTTGCATATGTCACATGACAACTATTTCCTTATGAAATTTTTATTGTATGTCTTTGCTTTGCTAGTTGTTGCTAATTTTAAAATGACTTTTGATTTTTTAAAACAGGCATTGATAGATGAAGATAGACTACTCTCAAGGTTAGAGGTTATGGGAAACCAGTTACAAGCATGTTCAAAAGTAAGTGTCTTGCTTTATTGTGATATATGGTATTGCTTCCCTGTAAAATCTAATATAAATTGAACCTTCCTTATCCAGAAATTCAAATTCTGAAAGACACCCAAATCAAAACTTTTTGCCACAAGCCAACTCTTTCTGCCTTCACTGTCAAGGTAGAAGTGGGCAATTGATGAGCTGGAGAGAGACCCAAGGTTGAAAAAAAATGCACAGATCTATGAAATGATGAGAGACATGGGTTCTCACAGTTTCACAGATCATCAGTCTCTTGCTAGCTTCCTATCTCATACCCAATACAAGTAGCAAACAAACAAGTTGCAAGGCTGAAGAGAGACCAAGGATGTGTGAAAAGATAGGAGGCACGGATAAAAAAATATTGCCTCCAGGCTATGCTTATGAGGTGAAAATAAAACAAATGGATTTTGTGTTTAGACTTGGGTCCCATCTTCAAGATACTTTATTATGCACGTATGTACTTGCCAATGCAGGTATTTCAAAATAAAATTTAAAAAATCTTAAAATCTAAAACACCTCAGGTCCAAAGCATTTATGATAAAAGCTATTTAATCTGTGGTGTGAACATATTATTTGTACAGTTGATTAGTTACCTATCACATAAAAGGAAAGCTTGCTAGATCTGTTCACACCATTATTATTATTCTTTATTTATATAATAGCACCATTGATGTATGTGGTGTTTTACAGGCTAATTAAGACATTACACAAAAGGGGATGGTAGTGTGGGATTAAGTCCAGTAGATGCTGCCTCTTCCCTTCCTTCAAGGCCACAGTAGTTGTAGTTGGGATGGAGGGAGGGCTTTCATTTGTGTCTGGGCCTAGGCATGCTGGAGCGGTACTTGCCTCTCTTTCAATTCCTTCAAGGCCGGAACAGTAGGATGGCTTTTCATCTGCTTTGGGGTGTAGACATTGATGGAGTTGAGCCTGCTTTATCTTTCCTTCAGATGTTAGGGCTGTGGCAGTTTGAGTTGAATGGAAGGCCTTTTTTCTGCTTCTGGGTCCACCCGTGATTCCAGCATCCTTCTGCTCATAGTGGCAAATCCAGTGTTGCAGGCCCCTTAGCAAGTAACAAAGGCATTGCCCATTGTTAGCTTCTTTCCAGTTCTGCATTGGTATTCAGTAGTATGTTGTCTGAATATGGAGGTTCTAGTCACGATGCTTAATGTATTTTGAGCGACTTAGCCTCCATAATCCAGCATCATTTCTAAGCATGATCTGGTTAATACCTTTTAAAAATGTCAGCATGGGATTTGTTCTTTCTGTTTGTAGTATATAGTAGAAAGGAAATCTTAACTAGCCCATATTGCTGAGGTTATCCAATTTAAATTTTAAATCTTTAAATAATAATTTTAAATTACCATTTTTTCCATTTAGTAACATGTCAGATTTTATTTGCAGTCCATCAGCTAGATATCCAATAAGGGAATGCAAAAACGTGGAAATGGGATGAAATGCTGCAATCAGGGAGATAAATTCTGAAGACTAAATTGTGAAAAATGACAATCTATAGGTGAAATTATGTTTAACATTTAAGCCCTGAGAGGAAAATGGTTTGCCAGAGATCATAACTAAGAGGATTTTACAAAAACAGCCAGTTCCTGACAGTGTTCAAGCATTCTAAGGAATCTCATGATAAACTTGTAATAGAATTACATATTTTCCAAACAAAAATGAGTAATTTTTAAAAAAGTAATTGAAACCTGCAAGTTTTAAATCCTGGCCAACCTGTTTTCTTTGCTTACAGACTCAAACAGAAGATAGTTTACGAAAGGAACTTATAGCATTGCAAGAAGATAAACATAACTACGAGACAACTGCCAAAGAGTCCCTGAGGCGGGTCCTTCAGGAAAAAATTGAAGTGGTCAGAAAACTTTCTGAAGTGGAGGTATTTGCTAATTGTATTTTGCCTACATTCTTGGAATACAAAAATTATTTGTCTACATACCATGTAAATAAAACATTGGTTAGTTTGAGGGTGGGAATTGTTTTATTGTTTTCATTTAGTGGTTTATCTACGGCTATGAGTATATTTGTTCCTACTATGATTGTATCAAGATATTGCAAGGTAGACTCCAGCAATACATGAAGCGAGAGTTGCCAGATGTGCAAGCTGGGTTTAAAAAAGGCAGAGGAACGAGAGACCAAATTGCCAATATCTGCTGGATAATGGAGGAAGGCAGGGAGTTTCAGAAAAAAAGTTATTTCTGTTTTATTGACTATTCTAAAGCATTTGCTTGTGTGGATCACAATAAATTTGGCAAGTTCTTGGTGATATGGGGATAACAAGTCACCTTGTCTGTCCCCTGATGAATAGGTATAATGACCAAGTATTTATTATTTATTTATTTATTTATTTCTTGCATTTATTGACCGCCCCTCTCAGCCCGAGGGCGACTCGGGGCGGTGAACAGCAACAGAAAGGAACAGTGTACAATAAATCAGGACAATACAAACCAGACAATACAACATAACATATACTTATACTAAAAATCCGCTTCGTCAAGTCCTGGGGTCATAGCCAAAATTCATCGTCCTAGTTCATTCCAGTGTCGTTTCAAGATACACTCAGTTGAAGGCCTGCTCGAAGAGCCATGTTTTCAGGCCCCTACGAAAGGCCATCAAGTAGCAACAATAAGAACAGATCATGGAACAACAGACTGGTTCAAGATTGGGAAAGGAGTACAGCAGGGCTGTATACTCTCACCCTACCTATTCAACTTGTATGCAGGACACATCATGCAATGTGTGGGACTTGATGAATCCAAGGCTGGAGTTAAAATTGCTGGAAGAAACATTAACCGTCTTAGCTATGCAGATGATACCACTTTGATGGCTGAAAGCAAGCAGGAGCTGAGATAAAAGAAGAAAATGCAAAAGCTGAGTTGCAGTTATACATCGAAAAAAGATTATGGCAACCAGACTGATTATTAATTGGCAAATAGAGGGAGAAAATGTGGTGGCAGTGACAGACTTTGTATTTCTAGGCACGAAGATTACTGTAGATGCAGACTGCAGCCAGGAAATCAGAAGACATTTACTAATTGGGTGGAGAGCAATGACCAATCTCGATAAATTACTGAAGAGTAGAGACATCACATTGACAACGAAGATCCGCATAGCTAAAGCAATGGTATTCCCCGTAGTAACCTATGGATGTGAGAACTGGACTGTAAAGAAGGCTGAGCAAGGAAGAAAGAGGCTTTTGAACTGTGGTGTAGAAGGAAAATTCTGAGAGTGCCTTGGAGATCAAATCAGTCCATACTTCAGGAAATAAAGCCTGGCTGCTCACTGGAGGGAAGGATATTAGAGACAAAGATGAAGTACTTTGGCCACATAATGAGAAGACAGGAAAGCTTGGAGAAGATAATGATGCTGGGGAAAATGGAAGGAAAAGGAAGAAGGGCAGACCAAGGATGAGATGGATGGATATTATCCTTGAAGTGGCTGGCTTGACCTTGAAGGAGCTGGGGGTGGCAACAGCCCACGGAGCTTTGGCGTGGGCTGGTCCATGAGGTCACAAAGAGTTGGAAGCGACTGAACAAATAAACATCATCAATGATTGTATCTAGGGAAAATGGGAGTGAGTCTTGAACTCTCATGGTCTGTATATCTTTCTTCTAGTCACTGTGGGAAATAATAAAGCCAAATCATGTTTGTATAGTCCTCATCTAAGCAGACTATTTAAAAAATATTTCATCAAATGGTTTAATTTTGCTTATTTTCTGATCTTAGTAATAATTCCAGTGTTTTAGAGGGTGTCAAAATGCCCCATGTCCACAAGAGTGTTTTTGAATCCAGTACTCTGTAGTTCCAAACACTTGATCTTAAATGGATGAAGTTTTCTGTAAGGTTTGCTACAACATCATTCAAATGTTATTTTTAGAGATGAGAATGCTTTGATTGTTCATTACATTTACCTTGGGAACTGTTTAGAGCTCTCTAGTGTTTTTTTAAGTTATTTGAAATGTTAAAAATAGACCTAGAATGTTTTCTAGTTGTAAAGTGAAAATTTTCTTCTTACAGCGAAGTTTAAGCAACACCGAAGATGAATGTACACACTTGAAAGAAATGAATGAACGGACTCAGGAAGAACTGCAGGAATTGGCTAACAAATACAATGGAGCTGTAAATGAAATTAAAGATTTAACTGACAAACTAAAGGTACTGATGGCTACATACACATGTTTGTTTCTATTTGTTGAAGCAGAGGTTGCTTTCGAAGTTAGTTATAACTTCATTGCTATCTGTTCATTTTTTATAGAGAATCTTGGTAATTATACTTTCACTGTTACATTTCATCGTAATCTTTATGAACTTCTCTTTCCCCCACAAACTGAATTAGTAGTGATTGTTAAAACAAAAAGAGTATTCAAAAGGCTGTATGGTATGATGACAAGTGCCATTGGGCCTTTTTGGGACAGTTAATGCCTTAAACTTTAAAACAAAACAATTATTTTCAGATTTAGGCCAAAATTGACAGATTGATTTTAGAACTTCTATACCTTTTAATTTTATTACTTTCTGTTAAGCGTGCCTAAGTTATTAGTGAGTAATCATTTTAATATCAATTCCTGCTTCCACATATGAGAATCAGGAGCTGATGCTATTAGAGCACATTATCACTCAACTTCTAGTCATGTTCAAAAAAAAAGTAGCAAGATGTTCTAAGCTTGTAAATAGGAAATGTTTAATTTTTAAAAAGGTCTTTGCTGAATACATATTATTACTGTTTTTTATTTTATTGTGTACATAATATATCCTTTCTCATGGTAGCCAAGACATTGGTGTTATAGAATGATAGGTACTGGACTTGTGGAAAAACATTATCTCTAATAAAGTGTAGTATGTAAGCCAATAAATCACTAAAAAGGTTGCTGGCAGTTCTTCTGTGGTGTTCACAACCCTAAGTAGTGGAGCCTTGAGGATTGTGGGCCAGTCTGGTGAAGGAGTTCAAGAACATCTAACAAATTCTAATAAAAGAGGTTGGGAGCATAACATTTTTTTGCCGAGTGACAACAGTGCCTGTCCTCTTCCAATGTTTCCCAAGCGATACAACTGCTAATGTTGGCCTAGCTTAGAGAGCTTTGTGTGTTGTGGTTATTAAAAGATTTTTGGCACATAGCCATTCAGGTTAAGGGCCATTATATATTACCTTGTGTTGTGTTTTGGACATGTACAGTATTCTGAAGGGTGAGAGTTCTATGCAACCATTTATATTCATTTTCTGAAGAAGCTGTTTAAACAATTATTTATCTAACATTTCACAAAGCAATTTATGCTTTTTTATTTGTTCATTTGAGAATGATATGTTTAAAAAATAATAAGAATCATATTATTTTCTCAGTGGTTGCCAGATCATGTGGAGTGCCATAATTTATTCACCTATTGTTTATTTTATTGTATGCCTTTATCTAATATCCAGAAATTCATTTTCTTTTAAAAAGGCATATGAAATGAAGGTATTGTTAAAATTAGAACAAAAGAAAGCAAAAATCCATAAGTTCAACAAAACATTTGTTAGGATTAACTAAAACTCTACAAAACCTGAGTATTTTATAGTTTTAGTTTTTTAGTTGTCAGTCATACAAATACTTATAATAGTTTTCCTTTCATTATTACAATTTTCTAGGAGGAGTTTTACAGCTTTCACTAGCTATCATAGAACTGAGGGAACAAAGAGCAGAAGGAAACTTCACTGCATATTACATACAAACATATATGTAATATTTTGTTTCTGGGAAAGTACTAGAACATATATTTTTCAAATCTGATACTTTTTCTGGTCTGCATAATTTAGTTTATTTCTATTTTAGGAAGGTCTGCGTTGACGATTTTATCTATTCACAACTTTAAAATATTTTTTAAAATCCAAAATACAAACTTTGATTTTGCAAGAAGTTTGCAAATACTGATAGTGGACATCTTTTTATTATGTTATTGTGACATAATGAGACTTGAATATCCATGGATTTTGGTGTCCACCCCTGTGGATACCAAGGATCCATTGCATTTGTTTGGTATGATAATTAATACGATATCCCAAAAGTATTGTTTGGGGATGCTAGTGTACAGAATATAATTTTGTAAGGTTGACTGGGTCTGATTTGTTATTTTCTGAATAGAAACCTGCCATGTCCATTTCTTTCACAAGCACTTCATAACAAATATGATGAGTAAAATAATTCTGTTTGTAGATGTACTCATTTACACTTAGAGTCGTGTAAATGAGTACATCTTTTCGTAGGACTTCGTTGTGAGGCAGCAAGAACTATAACCTAAACTATACTAATAATTATAATTCCTTATTTTGTCTTTGCCCTGCAAACCACTGGAATGTTCCCCTCATGTATTTGAAATTAATTAAGGCATTTGGCTAAAAGAAGCTCCATATACTTGATTTAGACAGTTCCACTATACAGTTTTGAAGTGAGAGGCCCTTATGAAATATGCACATCTTTGGCCGATATCCCACTTTTTGATGTAAGATGACAGTGGGCAGATAAAAACTAGCACTTCATTGTTCACGTGAAAGCCTACAGTGGTCTTTTCGATGAATAAAATGTATTTTTTGCATAACAAAACAGGTATTCTAGTTTGCTGTTGACGAAACAAGATACATTTCCATTTTCTTTCTTAAAATGATTTGATCTATGGGTTGTTTTCTCTGGGTTATATACAGACTGCTGAAGGAAGACAAGAGGAAATCCAGCAAAAGGGGCAGGTTGAGAAGAAGGAATTGCAGCAGAAAATAGAAGAGATGGAAGAGAGAGAGCAGGAACTTCAAGCAAAAATTGAGGCTTTACAAGCAGATAATGACTTCACCAATGAACGGTTAACTGCTTTGCAAGGTCAGTTCAGTAGTCCAAACATATTTCTGTCACACCTTTTTCCTTTAAAATGTGAAATATATATATTTTTTGGAATTCTGTTTACAGTCCGGTTAGAACATCTTCAAGAAAAAGCTCTTAAAGAACACAACAGCTTAGGTAGGTCTAACGTTACAATACTTTGCTTAATGCTGGATTTTTATTATTAACTTTTATCTCTTTCTTAGAATTCCAAATCCATTAAATGATTATAGGCAACAAGGATGTCTAATAATACTCTTTCCTTTCATTGTAGCTTAATTTCTATACAATTGATAAACCAGTTAATAAATGCTTATAAAAATGCCAGTAGAGGGCACTGCTTTAGAGTATTTTATATAAAGAGCTTATTGGACATTTTTTTTAAAGTCAACAATATTACTGTTTTCCAGGTGAAATTTTATGTCATTAACTCTTTGTTTGGACTTCTACCTTGGCTTCATCATATCTGTTTTCTTGTGCACCCCCCCCCCCCCAATAAATGGGATGATAAAAGCATGCTAGAACTTGGCCAAACATTACAAAATTTGGCTCAGATTCGCAGCAGCAGAGGAAGGTGTAATTGCCTCCCTTCTTTTCCTTTTGCATTGGGTAGGCAAATAGCTCCAGAGTTCACTGTGGCACAATGATAGAACATAAAATAATGCTGATGAATGCAAAAAAAAAAAAAAAAAAAAATCTGGAGTGAGTCTCTTGCTTATCCAAATAGGCCTAGGAAACACTTCCTAACTTGGTACTCCAGGTAAGAGTCACTGGTAGGCAGGCAGTGATTGCAGCATTGGGGTAGATAGACAAGCTTGGTACAAAGCGATTTTAGTGTTCCCAATTTTGAAGCGTGGGAGCACACAGTCTACTGGTTCTTCTGAGCCACTCAGTTTAGTCCTCAGAATGGTCCCAGTGTGACTGTTACTTCAAGGAGAATTTTTAGGAAGGTCGCTTTCTGCAAAGGAGTCCATCATTTTTCCCTTTTATGCCTTTTAGAATTATGCTATTTTCTGTAGATTTTATAAGAAATAAAGGCCAGCAGCATCAAGTTTTTACAAGAACCATAATACATTTTGCATTTCTAGTATTGAAATTATTCTTTGAAAATATTCCAAATGCCACCCTAAGGTTTGCCATCTCTAAATGGAGGTAGCAAAAGACAGTTAGCTTTTTAATTTAGTTTTAATCAGTACAGGAAGTTGACACCTGTATATGTAAGCTTACTTTACATATTCAGAATTAATACCATTTGTTAATTCTAGGCATACAAGTTGATGACTTCATTCCTAAAATTAATGGAAGCGCAGAAAAAGGTAGAGTATCCTGAATTACAACAGTTTTTTCTTCTCATGTTATTTTTAGTTATGAGCATATTCGGTTATTTGCTCATTTTTATTCTAAAACAGAAAAGGAGTAAGGTACTATAGAATAAATGATAGGTGTTATAAATATGTAGAATTCTAGTGAACTGGGTCTACACATTCCGACACCGGTCTAATTTGAAATCTTCCTCTAACAACAAAAAAAGTCTTAATAAAAGGCTATCATGCTTACATGACTATAATATGACAGATTGTAGGGAAGTAACTGTGGCATAAAAGACAGATAAAGCCTGCATGACAAATTAGGACAATAATCCCAGTAACACTTACATTTTTAATCTGATGCCAGCTGGTGTCCCTTTTAAATTCATGTAAAAAGCCTACTATAAAAAATATCAAACCACCAACAACATTTTGTTTGGGGGGACACTATCTCCAAAAATGAATAAGGATGAGTAAAGAAGTTAATTTCTGGCTGACTTCATTGAGGCTTCTTCCAACTAGCTTTGAGCCCTATACACCTTTCCTTTGTTTGCCTATTAGCACTAATATAAATGTTCGTTTTGATTTTGAGGATAAACGTTTTCTGTTACCATTAGCCCAGATAAAACAGCAGCTTCTTTTAAAAAAATATTAATCTTTGGTCTCCTAACTTCGTTGCAACTCTTCCTGGAATCCAGAGAAAACTGTTGGACAACTGGGACTTTTTTTACTATTACACTACCACACCTAATAAACGAGACACAAATTTAAGATGGAAAAAAAGTCTTTTTATCATCAGCTGTAGTAAAGATGTGGTTGGAGTGCAGACCAGATAGGATTAAAAAACAGAAGTGAGTTCTCAGGGGTTGGGCCACAAAATCTGTGCATCCTCTTCTCACGTCTACATTCTCCCTACTTCCCTCTCCAGTTTGATATTATATGACAGTGCCCATAATTTAAATTATTCTTGCTTCTCTCCATATTTGTTTTGGGGGATTTATGGAAACCTGGTTTTCAAAGTGATTTTAAGGGCATTCTGAGATTTCATTTTAGCCAGGGCTAACAATTATGATGATAATGGACATGTTTAGAAACAAGAAAAAAGGAAACTTAACTACATGAAACATAATCAAAGTACACTTCTAGGTGGATGTATGAGCTGTTCCAATCCTCTGCATGCTGTCACTATCCCTTTTTTAAAAAGATGAGAAGCAACTAGAGGGATTGTGTGCGTGGGGCATGTGTGAGAGATTAAAAGAGAGAAATACAGGGTGGTTGAAAAGTCACACTATCATTTAAAAACAGAATAACTTCTTAATATCTTTTATTTATTTATTTTGAATGAATGTTTCTGTAAATTGCAATATAACATGTGTAATTTATTTAGTTAAATTATGAATGCTGATGTCGCACAGGTGACTTCAATTTGCTGCCTCACAAGCTCTGCACCCTTTGACTTGCATTTTTCATGGCAAGGTTCAGTGTTTCAGGTCCTGGTGCATGAATTTCTTTTTGAATGTTTTCTTTACATTGCTGCTGGATATTGTGAAATTTGTTAACATTAATAATTCTTTAGGTAGCCCCACATGGAAAAAACCTGGAAAGGTTAAACCAGGAAAATTGGCTTGTTAATTGACATTTGTGTTTCTTACAATTACAGTTTGTCCAGACATGTCTCCGAGGAGCCGTGTAGTCTCTTTGTGTACACATAATAGGCTGTCAATTTTCAAAATAACATTTTATAATTTTGGTTCATTGGACCATGCTAAATTTCTCCATTAAAAAATCCATTGCATTTAACCCCCCCCCCCCCCCGAATTTTGGGGTTTGCACAAATCTTGGCCCGGCCTTTTAATTTTTTTTAAATTGCCTTGAATAGGCAGGATTACTTTTAATATATGTGTGTTATGGCGACAATCTTTGTGCATATTTTGTTTTGTTAATATTATGGTTATGTTGTTTTTACTTAGTATATTCTGTGATTTTTACCTGGGAACTGCTCGGAGTCCCCTCGGGGAGATAGAGCGGTATATAAATAAAGTTATATTGTTGTTGTTGTTATTATTATTATTATTATTATTATTAGGGTTGACATGCTAATAATATCTAAGATTTTTTAAAAAAATCTTATTATGAAGATGATTTTGATTTGTTTAATAGTAATGTGACTTTTTGGACCACCCTGTTCATGCAAAATAACATTACAACACGTGGGGGTCACTGTGGGTGTGATAGTCCTTCTTAAAACTAAATCTTTTTGTGGGGAGGGGTTTGATGATGGAGTCCTTAGAAGGCTGTTTGGCAAGCCAAGCAGTTACTATTCTGCACTAAATTGTACCTCTTTGATACCTAGGGTCACAATTATCACCTTATTTGATCTCAGGAGATAATATATCTGTTCCTCAGAATTGGCAAGTTGTGCCACTAATTAATTATTTTTTCCTTGATTTTTAAAAAAATACACTTTATTGTCTATTCAAGAAGGGTAAGAAGTGTACGTTTATCCAGCTGTAATGAGTTAAATAATTTTAAGAAGCTTATTTGTTTCTTCTTCTTTTTATAAGGCATATTCCTTTTCAAACAAACATACGCTATTTTCCCAAATTGCAGTTGCATTTATAAAAGCAGTCTGTTTTTTTTTTATCATAGGGACTCATTGTTTGCACTCTTGATCTGGCCAGGAAGCTCCTTTTGCTCTTTTATTTAATTAGTTAGTTTCACATTTTTCTCCTTTTCCTCATCTCTTTCATAATTGTAAACTTTTTATATCACTTAATTTTCATGTTTCCTTCACAATTTAACATCAGAATCTCTTTTTGCCATGCAGCTTTCCTTCACATATAAATACACTGTTTTCCTGACAAAACTTTATTGTATTTTCTTCATCCTTCTTTTCCCCTCTAATTCCATCAGGTTATAACAGACCATCATTCTTCAATGAACAAAGGCAGGCTACTCCAATCTTATTCTCTCTTGTTGCTCTTGAAGTACAGAGCCTATTGTTAGTCTTTCTCTGTAAAGAAAGTGTGGCATAGCCCATCCTAGCTTTGCCTTTCAAAACTGCCCCTATCTTTTTCATTTGGGCGGTGTGCCTGTTTTACCAGGTTTCATCAGGATTCTGCCCTAAATCTCACATTTCTTCTTAGTTCCTTCCATAGTATCAACTGCCTTCCTAGCTGCTTTGCTTGAGGGCAGATTCTGCTGCCCTATCTATAAGAGAAGAGACTAGAGAATAAGATATCATGGATCTCTTTGGAGTGGTGCATTAGAAGAACTGTGTTTGTTACTGTCTGTTGCTAATAGTCACGATCAAATGAGTTTATTTTTCTTTTCAAAGCATAAATGTAGTGGCAATGTTTGTTGATGCCTGAGTGGTTAATTGGCAGATCTCACTCACCTGTGAATCCTATTGATAAAATTAGGAAAGTCTATACTTATGGAAGCAGACAGGCTCCATGAGATTCTTGTGTTTCTAAAATGATTTCTAAAACAGATTTTTGAAGACAAGAGAAGAATACAAATATCATATATTAGTGAATGTCACCCTCTTAGGGTGTAGTGAGGGACACTCTTTTTGTGGAAAATTTAAAGTGCAATTCTTAAACAGAAAACATGATCCCATCTAAGGTAGGGTCTTAAAAGAGAATTGCCAGCAGATATTTGGCAATGAATAAGGAATAAATTGAGGGGCAATACATAAAAGATAAAAGGTAAAGGTTTCCCCTTGACTCTGTGGGGTGGTGCTCATCTCCATTTCTAAGGCAAAGAGCCGGCGTTGTCCATAGATACCTCCAAAGTCATGTAGCCAGTATGACTGCATGGAGCGCCATTACCTTCCTGCCGAAGCAGTACCTATTGATCTACTCATATTAGCATGTTTTCGAACTGCTAGGTTGGCAGAAGCTGGGGATGACATCGGGAGCTCCCCAGTTTCAAACCACCAACCTTTTCATCAGCAAGTTCAGCAGCTCAGCGGTTTAACACGCTTTGCCACTGGGGGCCAATACATCGCTGTTTTAAAATGTTACACCAATAACCATTACACTTACTCTAAACGTCTTAGACTATATATTTAAGAGAATGTTATCATGATATTGTTGGAGTTATTTGAAGATATGATACATCAGCTACATATTATATTCATGTAGTTTTATATACCTAGAATCAAATCACTTGAGATTTGTTTTTAACAACTGCTATATTCTGTAAAACAGATGACAGGATATAAATATCCAGCAGACTTTTTCAGAATTCTTCTTGAATCATGATTTAAAGACTGCATTGAAGGGGTTTATTTGAAATAATTTATTTAACTATTAATTAGTTTATTAAAATATGCTTCTATTTTCTGAGCTGCTTGTTAGGTTGTAGGACAGAGCAATGACAATCAGTATAACCTACTACATAAAACCCAGTAATAACCAAATATATGAACATTGATTTGTTGTGAGATGAAGTAATATTCAGTTTAGAATGACAAATTTGGAGATAATATTTCTTCATTACGCATATGAAATAGAATTGGGGCAAAAATACATTTCTCCCATATTCTATCATTAAACTAACTTGTAGAAGTATCCCGTTGACACAATCTGTATTTGGAATATGTGAACTGTCAACAATTCAAACAAACATTGTTGTAAATTGTAAGCCTTAATGAATTTTAATATGTAAGCACGCAAATCATAAAATTTGTATATTTACATCTTCAATGTATTCCATATTTTACTGCTGCCTATTATTGAGATTTTTTAAATCCTCCATTTTATTTTTATGCTTTTTTTTGAGGAAACATCCATTCCCCTGTGCCTGTGAGGCTTATAAATTTTGTTATGAATGCTCAAAAGATGGAGATATGAACTTAAAGATGTTTCTTTCTTTACTAGAGCTCTTTCTTTCAAAGAGTGGAGGGGACTGCACTTTTATTCATCAGTTCATAGAGTGCCAGAGTGAGTACACAGCATTCATCGTATTCACTAAAAAGTCTATAAAAAGATTACCATCTATCATCTGAGCAGTTCTAGTGGTACTTTTGGAAGCTATGATAAGAAGTACAGCTTTTTAAAAATAATTTATCAATCCCATATTTAGTATATTTTAATACATGTTTCCATGTTGGAAGCTGTACCTTAATTATAGCTACTACTATTCTATTGTAAAATAGTTATACCTAGTTATATAGTTTTGTTAACTGTGATGATGCTACAATCATAAATAGCGTTAAAAGATCCAGGATGGGACAGATTCTCAGTTTTTTTGTGGGATGAGGTTATCAAGTCAATGTTAAGTTGTAAATCTAGCTCAAAGAGTTGGGTAATCGTTATCCTGCATCCTCAAAATTATTTTTCGGAACAAATTTCCAGTCATTTTTCCAATAATATGGGAATATTGGGAACCAGCAGAATCAGTACTCCATGCACAAAATAATCCATATTTTTTCTATAGAAAGAGTTGTATGAACTCTACCATGATTATGCAGTTTTATTTGCGTGTCTGAATTAATCTGAGTCACTGGGGAAGACCTGGTTATATATTCAGTCTTATTGTTGAATACTGGCATGAGGTTGTGAAATTTAGACATTTAGGTTCAGTGAAATTTAGATTCAGGTTCTTGCTCAACTGTACATCTGCTTTCTGTTATTTTAGTATAGCATGTGAAGAGAGAAAATGTATATCCCTCCATAGTAAAATACAAATGTAGATTTCACTTTGGAAGAGATGTGCAGGTTATTATAAAAGTGTGTGAAGTAAATCAGCCTCCCTGACTTTTATAGATTATTGCAAAATTTTATGGAATAAAAGGAAAATCTTGCCTTAACAAGTTATGAGAAGGGATAAGGTTATGGGCTTTTGAACAATTCAGAGGAAGAATCTATGTGATCTATAAATAATTGTTAAGGGTGCAGAAGAAAACAAATCAATACATCAAGTATGTCCTTGTTTATCTTGTTACTTTTTAGTAACAAGATAAAAAACCAAATCTGGACAGGGTATTGGGCACAGTATTCCCCACAACACAGTTGATGTTAATTTTTAATCTTTAAATTTCAGAAATTGTCTTTGTCATTTATCCTTCTGTCCCTGTTCATCTCTCTCTGTTTCTGTGTAACCTTAATAAGTAATACCTGGGCAAAAAGATAAGGATTCACAATTTTATTATAACCAGTAATAAGTTCAGCACATACATTCCAAAAATTGTTAGATTGGGATGGTAATATTGTAGAAAGCTATTCACAACTCAGACATTGCAACCTTGTTAACAATGCCAAGTTAAGAGAATGAAACAAACAACATTGAAATAAAGTATTGATAGATCTCTTACACTAACTAGAGACACCTAAGATTTACAGCATCCCTTCCCATGTTAACAGTGGAGTTTGTCTCCTTATGAACAAGTGTACAGTAAAATCTTCAAATTGTACAGCTAGGTCTTGATTTTTCTTCTTTCTTTCTTTGTTTAATATTCATAGGCACATACTAGTCTAGTTCATTCTAGTTTCTTAAGATCGCTAAGAACTATGATTCTCTGCATAGAACACACTTCATATTTAATCAATCAATTAGTAGCCTGCCTTCTTCCCAGGATGGGGTTCAAGGTAGCATACAACTCTTTAAAAGCACAATATAGTTTTAAAATGCTTAATACAAACGTTAAAAACAAGCTGCATTTCTGTTTAAAAACACAAATTAAGAACAATATTAAAAACAAGTTAAAATACAGAAGGTCTGGGGCTAGATTTTCACTCAGCATAATCATGTCTGAGTAGGACTTACTTTGTAGACAGTCCATAATAAATAAACTTAACACATGATAGTTTTCTGCATAGATATACAGCAAATATTAATAATATTTGGAAATGTATGTGATTAATCACTTAGATCTACAGATATGGAACCTGTACTTTTATGCATGCCCTTAATAAAACAGATACCTGAAAATTGTATGTAAGAGTATGATATGGCTTACTGGGCATTTACTGTTAACTGTCAAGAAATCTTAAGGTGCATAAAAATCCACATTTTACTTCTTGACAACACAGAGCCCTTCTTAAAATGATTTTGTGATGTTTTACGTTCTAGTTTTTTTGCTTTTAGTAGATTTGTGGCCCAGTTTTAGCTGTACTCTAAGCCTTCTTGAGGCTGTTTATTAAAATGGGGTATAAAATATTGGCCAGGGTCCAGAGGTGTACTTTCCCACAGCCTCTGCCAGAGTTATGACCCCCCCTTTGGCCATATGGCTTTGTAGTGGAAAGTATATCAGTATAGACATGAAAGAATAGATAAATGAGGACATATAAAATGCAAAACATATATACATACTTTCATTTAGAAATATTATTGCCTGCCATTTGAGGATCAGAAATGTTTTGTTATGGTGTTTAGATGACAGAGCATTTTTATACAAATTCTTTACAGATAGCGAATGGACTTCACTGTGTTCAGTTTGTGCTTTTCTCTCAGATATCCTATATGTTACATAGTTGATTATTTTGAGCAAGGTCTATTTCCATAGACAAGATATATCATGCACAACCTAAGCTTCAAGCAGCAGTTTTGATTTTCATAGGGTGATATTTGGTCTAGTTTTTTCTTAATTTGTCCACTTATGATAAAATATCTAAAGTCAATTTTAGGTTGCATAGTTTCTGTTGGAATTCCAGTCTTATCCTTGAGCATACGTTTTGGATTTGCCTTAATTACTTATCCTTATCAACCTTCCATTAGTTTGTTTAGCAAAGCCCCCCACAACAACCCACATATGATGTAGTTCAGTTCAGATTTGTGAGACAAGCATTAGAAACATCAAAATGCATTTGATTACTTAAGTGGACACATGAGCTATCATAATTGAAAACAATTTGGGCAGAGATTTTGTCTGAAGGATGTTCATACATGTACATTGTAATGTTGCAGTTGTAAAAAGGGAGACATAATAAAATACATTTAATAAGAAAAATAAGCAGTTGAAATTTGTGTGAATTCCACAAATCTTCACATTCTCATTACCATTTTATTGTTCAGCAGGAAGGTATCTGCCTTCAAGATAGTACAGAATGTGTGATTAACTCATTTTCTGCCCCATCTGTCTTGTGCTACCTCTTATTCTACTAGTTTATGACTCTTCTGGTATCTTTGTTCCTTCTCCTGATGCTTTCATTTGGTTTCTTAGTCTGATTTTTCCACATTGTCATATTAATTTGATTTTCTTTTCCTGCCTATTCTTGTACTGTGTGTTGTTCCTGCCTCATTAGTTTGCTAACAAAGTATGAGGCCACCAGAGTTGTACATCTTGTTCCAGTCTTCTTTCATTCCCACTTGCTAGTCCTCCCAGTGATCATTGCAAGAAAATAGTGAGCACTTGTACTGAATAGCCAACTTATTGGCAGCTACATGGGAGAGGAATCTAGTTCTTCTCTTCCTCTTTAAATTTAGACAGTGTGAGGAAACAGTTGGGCGGGAGTAAATGTGTGGTAGAGGTATATGAGACAAATAGGTATACTTTGGTTCATTATAGTCCATTTCTTCTATTCTAAGACACACTTTTCCCACTATATAAACAGCTCTAAAAAGAGGTTGCATCTAAGAATCAAGGTTGCCAATGTTGTGTATATATACATACATGTTGGTGGTGCTGAAATTAGTGTGTATCTTTCACATGATAGCATCTTAGAATCTAAGAAATGTGATATATTATTAGCTGCCCTAGAGCTCATGTCAGGAGAAAGGAGAGATGTGTATTAATTGAGCAATAAAGTTACAGAGATGAACTATGTCTGTGGCGGAATTTCTGTATAGTTTTAAGCTAGATGACATAGCACCATTCTCTGTACTGTCTTCACAACAGTTTGCCATGTTGCTCGTTTTTGGACATTGTAACAGAACGTGACCATATTATGTATTAATGTGACCACTATATATTATGCATGCACATTGTATATCTATTTTGAGCGCCTAGAAAAATGCTTCAAAAATAAGGAGGACACTGGGGGAATCAGTACTAACAATGTCTATGAGATTGTCTTTTTTGTAGTTCAAACAATTTCAGTGATGATTACATGTCCTTGTTATGAATTCTTTGTGAATTGTGTTTGTTGTTGAATTTTCTCCAGATACATAAATAACTACATCTTTTTGACCAATCGGTGAACCATGTAGGTTTATAATCACTAGTCAATGTGATTATAAATTTATGCTTCTATATACCAGGTTCTGGGAACATACAGAATGCTATCGCACTTGCATCCTGCTTATTGCAATCTCTTGAGCTACTGTGGAGATAGAATGTAGGACTATATAGACCTCTGATTTGATCCTGCAGGGCTTCCCCATGTCTCCATTCAGTAGCATTGGTTTGCAAATCCTTCCACAACATTTAAAATGATTTTTAAAATCTTATTTTGCCTAGAGATTTCAAACTGTATTTTGTATAATTGTTTCATTGTACTGGAAAAAATCCACTGAGTCTCTCAACAGAGAAGTGTGAGGTAATTGCTTGTTTAAATTTGGTCATGGAATGTAGGTTGAGACGTGTACAAAGAAATGCTTGCACAGTTCCAGCTAGGATAGTAACCCTTATTTTATTCAGCAGACAAGCTCATAGACGAAGGACATCTTTCCAGAGTGGATGAAACAAAGATTCTGAAAGGTTAGCCTTCCTAATTTACTTATTTTTGAGGCATGTAATGGACCTTTGAATTGGGCATTGGAGCTTTTTAATAAAAGTGAGGAGTTTTTTTTAAGGAATATGGTACACTTGCTCACACCCTTTTCTCAAAAAATACTCCTACTTCCAAGTAATGTTCTTAACAGTGCCAGTGTTCATGATAGCAATAATAATAATAATGGAGAGATATTCGAGACATACCTTTGAGACTACAGGTGAAGCCTTTCTGTATTACAGGCTTAAATATGGAAATAAAATATATATTTACCTACTACGAATGAATTTCCTTCCGATAAATAATCAACTCATTGTAGAACTTACCAACCACTGTGAAATTTATTATATTCAAGATTTTAAATTTTGCTATATAGTTTGAAATATAAATATTTCCTTGAATTCTATGTATGTCTTTATAAAATTATTAATACTTCATTGAATTATTTTAATCAAAGATGAATATTTTCATTTTTATTCTTTAGACAATAGCAGTTTTTAAAGCTTGTACTTGATTGGTTTTCTGTGTGTTCCTTTTGTGCAAAGTGCAGGAGGCATGCCATATTTGGAAAAGAATGCAGACAATAAACACAAGTGTAATTCAATGCTTACATGCCAGTATTATCTTGAAGAATGGTGAGCTATTTTTGCACTGATGTGTAATGCATTCCATTTACCCTCTAAAGATCCATCGATGAAGTTTAAAAATAAAATTTAAAATAAAATCTAAAATAACACAGTTACTTTAATATGAAACAAAAATAGAAGAACAGAAGAAACCAATATAAATGTGAATTTGTCACCTATTCTAATTGACTAATACAATAAACATGCAGGGAAGATGTGAAATTAAATCCCTGGCATCTCACTTTAAAATAAAATATAAATAAAATCTTCCCTAATAAAAAATGAATTTGTCACCTATTTAAATTGACTAATACAATAAACATAAACCTGTGGGTTTGTTTTTGTTTTTGTTTTTTTGTTTTTTTGCATAGAAAGGTACCACCATAACAGTTCATGTTGTGTGCAGGGGTGATGTGAGATTAAATCTCTGGCACTTCACTTTAAAACAAACAAACAACAGAAAAGACCGCTTTCTGAGATTTCAGGGAGTTGTTGCCTGTCTGTTTGGGCAAATTGTCTAACTTGGGATAAAGCATTTTCTTATATTGATATAATTAGTGGTGTCACTAATATGCTGCCTTTTTGATTGATTACATCTATAACATTTTTGAAACCTTTGCTTAGGGTTGTTAAAACCAAATGTAAAAATATTAAATACCCATATCTAAGGCTGAAATAAAAAAATGTTAAATTACCCATCCAAGTAGTCTTGTGGAATTCTCTTTAGCAGCACATTGCTATGACATACTGTTTTCTTACTTTCCTTAGTTTCAGACACTATCTGCTGTGCAGCGTGAGGGCTGGCATTCAGGAAACTTCAGTAAAATTCTCCTTGGGGAATCCAATATATATTGAAAAGTTTTTGTGTCATTATCACTATAGTTAACAAAACTGAAAACTGGATGCTTTATCTTTTGTAGACATGAAGTCTGAGTTTTAAATTTTTTATACAAATTCCTGTAGAATTATATATATTGAAGCTTAGAATCACAATTAGGAAGTGGAGTAGGAATGAGTAGACAGGAGAATGAAATTCACTGTGTTTAATGCCCGTGTCTCAGATGACTCACTGATAGGTCATTTGTTTCTTCTTTGTCCATATAGGGAAATATGAATTACACTGCTGCAAAAGGCATTACATTCAGATTAATACTTTCAAGATAATAAACTGTCAAGAAATCTAGTCGCATTTTAACATGCAATACTGGGGTGTGGTAGTAATAAAAACAGCAGGAAAAAAGTCATTGGTAGGCACTAAAACTATTTAAAACATCGAATCTATTAAAGCAACTAATGAATTGTGGACACTGAAAAACTAGGAAGATAACCTTCCCTCCATTTGTTACTTTGTTCAGTCTCCTTTTATGTACAGTTGTATCTGGATTTGATTGAAAAGGAGAGTGTTAAAGTTCCAGTACTTTTCTCTACTTATTTTTTTTGTTCTATATGTTTATGGTTTGTGTACTTGTTCACAAAGCCTTAAACAATTATCATTTATCTCTTATTCCTTTATCTGGATGCTGTGTTTGCCATGTCTCTAGATGGTGCTGAAGATATCAGAGACTAAGAACAGAATGGTTCAGAACAAGACTTTTTGTGTCACAGCACCTACTCTCTGGAGCTATCTCCCAGTCCATGTTTTAAAAAAGTTTCTTCTGATTTTCTGGTAGCTTCTAAAATGTATTTGTTTTAGTAAACTTAATCAGATGCAACCAATTCATAAAGGTTAATAAATGAATAAATATTGATTTCACCTGGTTCTAAAACTGTGAACAACATCTGCCAGCAGGTTTATGAAGATGCTGAAGAAATGGATGTACATGGCATCAAATTAATAGTTTTCTATCATTCAATTCTTGATTAGGAGAAGAACTGTTGAATAAAATGCTTCACATCAATATTCTGGGGATTGATCCAGGAGGGTAACATTTTCATAATATTAAAAGCCCTGGGTGGTCAAGGAAATCTCAATAGGAACACACACAGTCTGTTAGTGACCAAAATAGAAGAAATCATTCTTTTGAGATGGATCTGTCTGCTCAAGTGGCTTACCCAAGAAAGAGTGATTCTTCATAACCCAGTAGTTAGTAGTACTTATGCAGTCCAAGGAAGGGTTCTTTAAGGGAGGCTTCACAACTGCTGGAACAATTCTTCCTCCAGAAAAAAATGTTAATTATATGGTCACATGTATCCACTTCTCTTAGCTAGATATAATTGTCCAGAATGGCAAAGAATTGTAAAAGGTTGGTAAAATGAGTTTTCAGTGCCTTTAACACATCTTTGGGCTGTCATAACTACAATGTTCTTGTAGTTCTTGGAGTGTTCTTCATCTGTATATAGAATTTAAACTAGAAACTGTATTAGAGTAAATATCAGAGTTTTATCTGTGAAGGATATTCTTAGAAGTCACTTGAGCTTCTCTAAGAGCCACGATAAAGAATACCTGCCATTGCTTAGAAAAAGATCAGGTGGATAGCACTGTGCACATTGGAGATAACCAGGTTTCTTTGTCACTGTCAGTGCCACCTAATAGGTCTTCACGAGAGGCTCTAATAAGGTTTTTTAAAAGGAGGCTTTCCCATTTTTTCTTCCATTTGCATTTCAGGATACTGTTCCCTCCTTGGAAATCTGAGGTTTAGTTGCTTAGGAGAAATTACAGTTATTCCGATCAATTCTGAATTCCACAGACAAACTACATTTTGACAGGAGTATCAGCCGTGTCAGTAGACAATTCTATTAGGTCAGGAAACCAATTAAAGCTGAATTCAAAATGATCTTAACAGACTAGAGAGATGGGCCAAAACTACAAAATGAAGTTCAGCAAGAACAAATGCAAGATACTCCAGAACAAATGAAATGCAAAGATGCAGAATGGAGGAATCCTGGTTCGACAGCAGTATGTGTGAAAAAGATATTGGAGTCCTCATGGACAACAAGTTAAATATGAGCCAACAACAGCAGCAGCAACAACAATAACTTTATCCTGCCACCATCTTACCAAAGGAGCAGCTTACACGGGGACCAAGCCCAACATAAACAGAAGTAAAATATAGCACAATTAAAATACATTGCATTGCAATAATTAAAACAATAAAACCATGCAACAGACATCATAAAAACAGAAGAACATAAATAACCATCAACCAGTAGCCAAGAACAATGGGCGTGTTCAGATCTAGGCAGGCAGGGCAAGGGTTAGTGCAATACAGCTGTAAGGGCGAGGCTGGTAATAAAGTGCTACAGGGCCAGACAGCAAATTAGGGCTAGGGGGCCTAGTCAATAGAACCAATTAACCAAAGGCACATTGAAACATCCACATTTTCAAGTCTTTACAGAAGGTAGACAGGGTGGGTCCTCGTCTAATCGTCCAACCATGCTTGTGACGAAGGGAGGGGGAGAAGGATCAACCCAGCAGATCTTAAAGCCCGTGCAGGTTCATAGAGGAAGATGCAATCACAAAGATAGGCAGGACCTGAATTATGCAAAGCAGCAGCTTAAAAAGTCAATGGAATTTTGATCTGCACAAGTAGGAGTATGGTGTCTAGATCTAGGGAAGTCTATTCTGCCTTGGTCCGTCCACACCTGGAATACTGTGTCCAGTTCTGGGCACCACAATTTATGGGAGATGTTGACAAGCCTGATAGCCATGTATAAATATATGAATAGAAGCCATAGAAAGGAGGGGGCAAGCTTGTTTTCTGCTGCCCTGGAGATTAGAACATGGAACAATGGCTTCAAACTACAGGAAAGGAGATTCCACCTGAATATTAGGAATAACTTTCTAAATGTGAGAGCTGTCCAGCAGTGGAACTCTCTGCCCTGGAGTGTGTGGTGGAGGCTCCTCCTTTGGAGGCTTTTAAACAGAGGTTGGATAGCCATCTATGAATGTGATTTTCCTGCTTTTTGTCATGGGGTTGGACTGGATGGCCAGTGAGGTCTCTTCCAATTCTTATGATTCTTATGATTCAATGGGAGGGCTTGTTTCAATTTGGGCTGAAGGGCTGGTTGTTTAAAGATGTATTAATGTGGCTAGAAGTAGTAATCTGATGTTGTCAGTGACTAGATGCAGAGTATATAGCAAAATGAAAGGATTTTTCTTGATGTTTTCTTTCAATTCTTGTAAATAACGAATAATACAGTTTTTCTCCTATAGCTGGGAAATCTCTGAACACAGTAAATGTGCTACAATTCTTGCTCATCTCAGTGTTACTAGACAGTCCTTATCAGTCTATTTCTCTTTGAGTTTTTTTCTATAGAAAACGTACCTCTTCGTTATTTCCCCTCTGTATTTCAGTGAAATTGATACATTTTTAATTGTGGTATGCTAAACAACTTAAGATTGATTTTTAAAAAAAAGAACTGTAATGCAAAGAGGCCTAGTAGCACTTGTGAAACTGAGAGTAAGAAGTTGTAGTATAAGCTTTGATAGACGTAGAATTGATGTCTATGAAAGCTTGTAGTAGAAGATGCACCTGATGATATAGAAGATGCACCTGATGATATAGACTTAAGTCTACAAAAGCCTGTGCTACCAACTTTTTTCTCTGTTAGTCCACAAGGTGCCATGAGATCCTTTTGTTTATCAATGGAGATCAACACAGCTGTCCTTGAATTTTCTCTATGTAGTGTTTGCATGTTATGAAAACATTAGCTCTAAAACATCAACATCACATTTAAATACTTGCTTTGAAAACAGTGGCTAATTTGCCACTGGTTCTTAGTAGTATTCGAAGAAGTACTAGAAGTAGTAGTAGTAATTATTAATATTTTATATTTGTTTATATATCACCTTTCTCCCATAATGGGCCTCAAGAAGGCTTACAAAATAGAGGCAGTCCCCAAGTTACGAACAAGATAGGATCTGTAGGTTTGTTCTTAAGTTTAAGTTTAACAAGGGTGTTAATTCTTCCCTATGTGATCCAAAGCGTGTGTGTGTGTGTGTGTGTAGCTTTGGATTGCATAGGGAAGAGTTAATACCCCTGTGATGTTTGTTTTGCTGTCTGTGCCTTCATTCAGAAGATTTCAGCTTACTTTCAATCTCTACAATAATTTAACTTTGGAAAAATATGGCTTGTTGTGGAAACAAGGATTAGTGATAAAGCTTCAGTGGAGACTTGATAACTCTTTCAGAAGTGAATTTCCCTTCCTAGGGTAGATTTCTCTTATGTCCTGTTGTCTCACCCCATTCTTAACTATGAGTCGTTTGTATGTCGGATGTCTGTAACTTGGAACTACCTATAATTAATACAATATGTTATTCATTATGTACAAGGAAAAAATAGTTGAATAGGCACTAAGATAACTCATTTATGAGTTCTCTGTTAAAGCTGAATGTGTTTTCCCAGATGAGGCATACTTGCTGAGTTATAGCATCTATCTAAATGGAAATGTGGCTATAAAAACTGCATTTAGATTTATAGACTTAAATAATATGAAAAATGATCTTCACAATGAAGTTCTCATTTCTCTCAGAATTGATCAACATTTAATCAATCTTATGTGCTTCAGTCAATTTTTGAAACATAATTTGTAGGTGGGCAGGAAGACTTATAAAAAGTTGTGAATGAGACAAGGAGGTAGTTTTTGATTTATCAGGATTATTTGAACACAATTTCCTATTAACACTCCTTTGGAAAAGTTGTTTATATTGTTCTGCATAACTTCAGATGTTGGGTTATTTTAAATTTTGTGCTACTGTACTTGAGGGCTCCCTCTTATTATTATGCAAGCCTTTTCTTACCTAATACAACGTGCTCTAAAGCAGTGTTCATTCTAATAGCCCTTTCCTTTCTCACATGTTACAATATCTGTATTGTTCTGGAACTAGTTTTCAGTGTCCCTCTCTCCTGATTTGCTCCCTGAATTAGTGAACAAAACAACAAACTTTACACTGGGTTCCAGCTGGCCAGAGTACAAGTTTTAAACAAAAGGCTAAACTATGCATGAGGCAACTGCATCCTGTGTTGGGTTGTTTAGTATTAAATATGTGACCTGGAGATATTTAATCCAGTTGGGAACAGGAGTGGAAAGACATAAGAAAACATTGATTTTAACTGGTGTTCTTTTATATTGTTTTGACCTTACATTTTTCATGTCGAAAATACAACTTGAAAGAATACAAGGAGTACTGCTTAATGTCTATGTATTGTAACAGAGGCATTTTTTTTCTTTTATAGAAAATCAGACAAAAGCTAAGGAAGCAGAATTGTCAGATACTCTTAGCCCAAGCAAAGAGAAAAGCAGTGACGACACTACAGGTATGTTTGGGGTATATGTTTACATGTACTCGGATGTCATTTTAAAATACAAACAAAAACTTTAAATTTCAGATAATTTTTTTAAATGCTGTATTTTCAGATACATGTATGTTGCTATTTTTCTTATTATGTGTTAAATAATATGACACTTGAAATGCTACAATATTTTTATTTTTCCACTTAGATGCTCAAATGGATGATCAAGAACTGAATGAACCTATTGCTAAAGTAGCTCTCTTAAAAGGTAAATTACTACTTTTCTTCACAGTTCAGATTGATTCTTGTAGTTTTTTCTTGATACAATATTCCAGTTTATGATAGTGAAGAATAGTAAGTTTGAAATATTATTAAATGGAACATCAGTTTACTTGTAGAATATAATTAAGAATTTTAATTGCTTCTTGATGGTGTATAATAGATACTGTATGGATAGGTTTAAACAGCAGCTGAATCTATGTAGAAGTGGTTTTCACTAACCAAAGTGATTGCAGCTTACTACAGTGTAACTTAAGAGTTTCTTAATATTTTTATCAATAAAAGTCCTTCAAGGATGCTCGTTTGGTCACCAAATCCAATTTATTAGTATATTTATTTCACGTTGTACCAAGTATGTTTATTAGTATATTTATTTCATGTTGTACTAAATTTTATCTGGTACGTCAGATAAAATTTAAATATCTGAAGTACCAAGTTTAATATTTTGCAAACAAAAAATATAATCCCTATAATTTCCTCTTGAGATTTTGTGCTGCTGCACACCATTCCTATAAAAGTTCAGCTGAAATTAATGCAGCATGTAATGAAGCTATATTCTAGTAAGTGATTTGTACATATATGTGCAACTACTGCAAGAGACTTGAATTGAAGAGCAGACACTTCTCATAGTATCAGTCATGATTAGTACAGGAAAGGCATGGCAACCTCCAAGCTCAATTCAACCACTACATATTTCCACCAACTCAGAAGCAGGTGGCCCATTGTGAAAGGCTTTTCAGTGTACCAGCTACCAGTTAGCTCTAGGCCAAATAAGATTTGTGTTTAGAGATCCTTGATTGACCCTGGTAATTTCTTGTTCTTTGCCTAAGGGCATCTGCAAAATGAAATAAGCACAAATTGAAGTGCAGCTGTTTTGCTTCATGAGAGGGATTCACCCTTTAACATATACCATTTCTCAATTTAGACCTTGAAGATTTCTATTACTTTTAAAAGGGAGGCAAGTGGAAGTACCTTTTGCAGCTGTTGAGGGAAAAGAACTGAAATCCTTCCTTCATGCAGGAACTTCAACCCCTGCCCCTTCTTCACTTATTTTGAAGCAGAGACCAGGATAATAAAAATGTCTCCCCTGTGTCTCATCTATTTTGTCTGTATGTATTGATATGGAGTTGTGAACTTTCAGCCAATTGGATTTTGAGTGTATTTTAATGTATTTATCGTATCAGAAGACAACCAGACAGTTGTATTGTATTTAATAAAAAAACAAACAAGCAACCCCCTCCCAAACCCACAAAGTTTACAGGCTTGGTATTCTATTAAATGTCATTTGACCAGTAGCTGGCTACTTGGAGTGCCTGTGGTGTTGCTGTAAGAAGGTCCTCCATTGTGCATGTGGCACATTTTAATGATGAGTGATAATTTTCAGGTTTTATACTTCTGAATGAATACCTTAAAGTGCATTGGTTGTGAATGTTAGTGTCTGAGATAATGTTAAGTTAGTTAAATTATAGAATTATAGAATCATAGATCATAAATTATAGAATTATAGAAAAGACCACAAGGGCTACCCAGTTCAAACTCCTACAGTGAAGGCAAACCGAATCACGGTGGTCCTGGCAGATGGCCATCTAGCCTCTGCTTAAAAACCTTCAGAGAAGAAGACTCCATCACACTCCCAAGGCAACATATTCCACTGCCAAATAGTTGTTACCCTCAAGATGTTCTTTCTAATGTTTAGGAAGAAATCTCTTTTCCTAGAGTTTGAATCCGTTGCTCTGTGGCCCAGTTCCAGGATTAGCAAAAAATGAGCTTGTTCTTACCTCAATATGATATCCTTCCAAATATTAAAATATGACCATCTTGTCTCCTCTCAACCTTCTCTTCTCCACATTAAACATCCCCAGCACTCTAAGCCGCTCCTAATAATTTCCCTTGAACCAGACACTATACTCCTACTGATGCAGCCTACAATTGCATTGGGATTTTTTTGGCTGCTGCATCACTCATATTCAGGAGCTAAAATTTTTTAGATCTCTTTCACATGGACTGTTTTCAAGCTAGGTCATGCCCATTCTATATCTGTACATTTTGGTTTTTTTCTGTCTGAGTGTAGTCTTATACATATCTCTTTGTTAGAGCTCATTTTAGTAGTTTTGGACCAGCTCTCAATTTTGTTGGATCTTGATCCTGTTCTCTGGGATGGAATCCTGTCATATCCCTCCCAATTTGGTGTCATCTGCAAATTTGATAAGCATGCCATCTACTCCATTATCCAAGTTGGATTATTGGTCTGGACTTTGAATGGCAGTTGTTTTTTTTCTTAGCATTTTGTTTGGTAAAATAAACATTCAGTACAAACACAAAGCTAAGTATGCTTATACCAAGATGTTTCTCTTACTTTTCCTTTTTTTCTTTCTTAAAATTTTTAACTATTTTAACTATATTAAAATATGATACAAAGATTAAAAATAAATAACAGAAAGCAACATGTAGAATAGACTACATACAAAGGAAGGGAAAGAAAAGAAAGAAGGAAAAAAAAACCCTGAACATTGACTTCTGATTTTTTAGCAATAGTTACAAATGCTATAGGTTTTTATTTCCTGTATTCTAATCAACAATATTTCATATGTCTACTACTTACATTACAATTAATATTCAAAACTCATATAAAAATATTATCCAACACTGCCAAGAAAACCTGACTATTCATGGTGGCCAGGCTTTTACAAAGGTTTCCAAAGATTTGTCTCTCATTAAAGTAGGTAACTTGTCCATTTGAGTTAAATCTCAAAGTTTTGTGATATGTATATTAGTTTTATTGCAGTGCCCATATATCATTTGTTTTCTAACTGATCATCCATCTGTCCCAGTGAAAACAATTCTAGTTTCAACTGAATTTTTTTAAAAGAATCTTGTGGGTAAAATAATGTGGGTAAAATAATATAATAATGTATGTTTTTATTTTTGCATTTTCACAAATCCACCATATATGGTTAAAAAATCCCCTCTTGTTGTCCATTTTTCCATGCCTTATTGTTTACACTTCAGTTTTTTAGCCAATGAAGTGTCAAGTACCAATGTCAAGTACCAATCCTCTTATAAAATTATCCTTTAGATCAGAACAAAAAATAAATTTTAGGCCCTTAGTCCACATTTTCCTCATTGTTCCAAATATACATATTGTAACCAAAGTTTTGTGCCCATTATACCTTACATTCTTACCAACTGCCATCACGGTTTATACATTTTACCAATTAAATGTTAATCTTCCTTGCATAGCTTCATCTCACATTCAGTCTTGTTGGTTCAAAGCTATATAAATTTTAACTCATCATAAATCTCTCAAATATTTGTCTAAAGGAATACAATTGGAAAATATACCCCTCAAGGGCTATTTGTCTTAATTCTAAATTGTCCCTGGTCAAGCAATAAGAGATCATGATATGTGATTTCTGTGGCTGCTCACATGTCCCAAACAGGTTGCCAAAGAAGAGATTTAAAATTATCGTTTATCTTTCTGCATTTAAGATAGCAGGATCTGCAATGTAATCAGAAATCGCAGCTATAATTTGAAGTTTTCTTCTGAAAATAAAATTGTAATGTCTTTGTGATTTACTGTTTCCCCTCCTCTGATTACTGAATTAGAGAAATCACTTCAACATAGATGTGGCTTTTAGCAACGCTTGACAAATATTTTTGTGCTGTCTTCTGAAAATAACATTGCTTTGGGAGTAGATTTCACTAGTTTAAATGCATTTGAATTGGTATTATATTTCCTTATGATTCCTGCTCCCCCTTGATGAGAGTACATAGCAGTTTCCCTCTAAGGACCTCATCACACTAGAGAATGAAACCACTTAAAATCTGGTTGCTGCCGCCTGCAGAATTCTTGGGTTTTTAGTTTAAGGAGGAGCTTTTAACAACCTCACTAAACTATACAAACCCCAGAATTTTGCGGGAGGCAAAAACCGGATTTAAAGTGGATTCATTCTCTAGTGTGATGAAATTTCGATGGCTTTTTGTTTTGTTTATTGACTACTTGTTTTGTTATCTGTCTTCTTTACTGGAAGCTATGCAACTTGATGTTGGGGTGGATAGGTAGTGTAATTTGCTTCCGCTGTGTTTTTCCTGCTTAAGTCAGTGACACACATTCTGATAAAATGATTTCAAGTATGCCTTTTGGATGCATACTTAACCTAAAATTCATGTATTCCCCAACTTTAATTTTTTTAAATTTTTTAATCAAAAGTGGAAAAACACTGTCTTTCCATTTTGGAAATGTTATTGTACTATTTCCAAAATGGAAATACTGCACTGTTTTTTATGCACTTATCACAATAAAAATGTTCAAAATTTCAAAATTCCATATTTTGGAAACATTTCTAAAATGCCTCAAGGACCCACTGTTTCTATTGGGTGTTATGCCTATTTTGGAGTTGGGTGAAGAACAGGCCTATTTTGGCAATCCAGAGGATGTTCCCTGGTATCTGGCATGCTTAGTGCTGTTTTTGGATCATAATAATAACTTCAACATCTGAGATGAAATATTAGCTCTTTTCAGGTTAATTTGAACATCTGTATGAAATCTTAAAGAATACACTGTGATCAGCATTATCAGTCTTCATTATACTTGCTGAAATACACCTTTTTTTGCATGCAGAACTTGAATGTACGGGTATTTGATTTCATAATAATATTTTATCTCTTAACCTTTGTCTAATTCAGTGTTTTGTAGCTAACTCATTTTGCATGAATCTTTAAGATCCTGTCTTAACAAGTTAATAGAAATTAAGCAATTTCTAGAACTGATGCTTTAAAGAAAAATGTTCTTTTAGCAGATGAATTGCAGGGTGCACAATCAGAAACTGAGACTAAACAAGAAATTCAACAGCTGCACAAGGAACTGGTTGAAGCCCAAGAGCTAGCTAGGACAAGTAAACAAAAATGCTCTGAACTGCAAGGTGAGATTAAGATTCATTTGAATCTGCAGAATATCCCAGAAAATGTATGTCCAAGTTCATAAGTGATAGAAACAGATGCTTTCATCTCCATAGTAAATTTTTATGATCTGTTTTTAGTGAAGGGGAAAAAGTGTAACACTGCAATCCTTTGTTGGCTTACTTAGAAGTTAGTCCTAGTTACTCTGGTTCTCTTCAGATCATATAAATCTTTGCCCTAGTGAACTTTGTGGGACTTAATTCTAAGTAAACATGCATAGGATTGCACTGTAATTTAAGTTTAAAAGCATTTATCATGCAAGCAGTAGAAACAGCATAAGACACTTTTCTTATGATCAGATTTATGATGTTCCATAGTATAAGGATATCATGGAGGCACAGAAAAGAAGTTCTAATTTTCAGAAAACTTAAAAAAACTATTAACTACTAGCAAAATAATTCAGTCATTTAAATATGTTAATTTATTTCTCTTAGCTTTGTTAATAACCCACTAAACTTGGAATAACTTGTCTAAAAACTAATGTCTAATGTAAAAATACCTAACAGTAAAAATAACAAATGAAAATGCTAAGATAATTTCATTTTATTTATAGCTCTTTTAGAAGAAGAAAGAAAGGCTTACAAGTTGCAAGCTGAAGAGTCCACCAAGCAAATTCAAGTTCTCCAAGGTAAAAAAAAAAATCTAAAATACATACACACAAAAAGACTATGGGGTTGAGGCCACTGAAGAGGTCAGGGATTGGAGACATTGTTTTGAAAACAGAACAAAGCTTCTCTTGAAGAATGACTGAACAAATGTATGTATAGGAGTGGTTGCAAAAAAAAAAGAGTACCTACTGATTTGTGGTATTGATACCTTTCTATTAGTAATAAGACACACAATTAAGACATCTGTAGATTGGCATATTATCACATTTCCTTGTGTCCTGATTTAAAAAATGGCAGCAAATATCATTCTTGCCCCTTTATTGTTCTCAACAGCTATTGTTATTTATAATAGTATTGAAGGCTCCTTTTCCCAGGACTTCAAGTAGGCAAGCAGTGACATTTCTTTGACACCTGCCAAAACTGTATGATTCTGTGATCACAAGAATATTCAGTTTGTCAATCAATATGAAAAATCTCAGCACCATGAAGATGTAATCATAGGAGTCTTGTCAGAAACGTGTGTTTGAGCAAAATAATAATTTACCCGACTTGAAAGAATGCTAATTTAGTTATGGGAGAATAAATGGAAATACATTGCACCTTATTTCCCTATATGGATCTTTTCCCCTTTTCTTTTAATTAAGTCTTTTATAAAGTGATTGCTTTATAAAATCTGATTTCTTACACATTTTCACAGCTCAGCTGCTTCGGCTACAAGAAGACATTGAACGTGTTCGTAAGGAAAAGGAGAACGAGATCTCCAGTACACGGAATGAGTTGCTTAGTGCTCAGAGTAAGATCCTGTTACTGCAGGAAGTGGCTGAAAAGGCTGCGTCAGAAAGGGAAGTAGATGTCACCTCTTTACAAGAAGAGCTTACAAAAGTAAGAGTGGAGCTCGAAAGGTGGCGCAAAGAGGCTTCTGAATATGAAAAAGAGATTGTGAGTCTCCAGGCCAGTTTTCAGTTACGATGTCAGCAGTGCGAGGAGCAGAAGAAAGAGGAAGCCACCCGTTTACAAGGTATAGCAATGGTGCCTCATAATTAATGAAATGTACTTTTCAGAACTAAATAGTCAGATGACATTATCTTCATTTATATCTTTAGTGTAAATCAAGAAGGAGGCAAGATGGCATTCTCAGATAAGCTAAAGGAACAATCCATCATGAGTGGTTTGGTCATTTGTGCCAAATTCTTAGAAGCAGTGATCATCAAAATTCTAATCCATTGTCTCCAAATACTCTCTCCCCTTGGCTTTAAAATTCCTGCCTTGCCAACTGATCAAGTGATTTTCTTTCCCTCTCCTTTCTTTAATTAATTATATTTCAAATTAATTATAGCTCTCAAATTATGGTTTAAGATAATACTTAGAAATTGCTACTGATTTATTCAACATGAAAAAAAAGGAAGCAGACAAATTCTAGGAAGATTCCTGCTTACATCCTGAGAAGAGAAGGGCACAATTGGAACCTGATTTAATTTCTTTTAAGTCCCTCTAAGACTGGGTTAGCAGATTGCGGAAAGTGAGCAGCACAATGTGGGCGATATTAAAAATTAATTGCCAAATGAGCAAAATGTCTCCAATTCAGGATGGAGTTGCTATTAAGGAAGATTTCAATTGGTGTAAGTGAAACTGAGAACCAGTTTCTGCAGAAGTGGGTAGTGCGAGAGTGATAATGTGAAGAAAAATAAAAACAACTCTACATTTAAAAATAAAACCACATCTTATAAATACAGTCAGAGTGGCAAAGGGTCTTGGCATCTCAAAAGCATGGATTTGAAATTTGGAAGCCATTTTGTAAATTCATATTCCATGCCGGGAGGAGCGGGGTGAACTCCCACTGTTAGGCCCAGCTTCCTCCAACCTAGCAGTTTGAAAACATGAAAATGTGAGTAGATCAATAGGTACTGCTTCTGCAGGAAGGTAATGGCGCTCCATGTAATCATGCTGGCCGCAATGACCTTGGAGGTATCTATAGACAATGCTGGCTCTTTGGCTTAGAAATGGAGATGAGCACCACCCCCCAGAGTCAAACACAACTAGACTTAATGTAAAGGGGAAAGCTTTACCTTTGTTGCAACTCAGCGTAGGCTTCATCTTGCTCCCAAAACACCACCACGCCAGAGCTGTAGATTTTGTAGTTTATTGAAGAAAAACAAAGTCAAAACATAAGAGTAAGCAATGCAAAGTTCCAAAGACAAAGGTTAAATGCAAAAACACAATTCTCAAGTTCCAAAGGCAAAAACAAGAAGCATAATCCTGTAGGCAATGATCAAACAGGAGTCCACGGTAAAACAATGAAACAAGATCCAAAATCCCAGATTCAGGAAGCCAAAAGCGTGCTGATTAAAGCCGAGGTTAATCCATAGAAGCTTGCATGAAAAGAGCCACGTTGAACTGACAATTTCTCTTTGTCAGTTAGAGACCTAAATACCCTTAGCAACCATGAAGGCATTGCGCTGACCTTTGACAGACTTGGCTTCTTTCTTACTAACTAAGCGAGAACTTCTCCTGACCCTCCAATCTAAGCGTTCTTGCCTGCTCATTAATTCACTATCTTCAGTGCTCTTCTTATCAGTTTGGTCCAGTTGGACCAAATTACCATGGGAAGGCTGAGCAGGCAAAGACAACTCCACCTGGGCGTTATATAGCTCACTGGCATTCTTTTCCCTTGAGAACTGACTTGTTGTCTCTCCTGCTGCATTGTCTGAGACAGGCACAGACACAGGCCCAGAAATCTGAATCCCATCATCCTCTTCGAACTCTCGCTCACAAGACCCACAGGGTTCAGGTTCAGACTCAGAATCAAAATCAAACTGAGCCACAACAACCTTTTACTTATGCCGAGAGGCAGGCAGCTCTGAAGAAAGGAAGAAGGGACATTAATTTATGACATAGAAGTAATTTTAACAATTTTACTAATATGAATAATTAAAGCGATCTGATTAATCTCATTTCTCATTTTGATTCATTAAGTTCATTGTTAAATGAAAATGTAAATAGGTTAGAAATCAGTTCATTCAATGAGAATAGTAAAATGCAATTGAGTTTGCAGGTGCAGGAACAAAGAATGACTTCAAAGGAGGAGAGAAAGGAAGACATGCAGTTAATCCATCTAATAAATCTCTGAAGTACAGAAGAAAGATAAGGATATAGTTATTGTGCAATTAATAGGGAGGTTTCTGACAGCAACTTAGATCTGTTAAAATTTGAATCAGTTTCTGGAGATAGTGTAAAGGAGCTGGAAAGTGACACTTATCAGGATTTTAATGAGACAGATGAGGTAATAGAACTTGGTTATTTTAGGTTGAGGATTTCAAGGGTTTGTTAAGGTTTAAGTACAAATTCAAGTCAAGATAGCCTTCAAGACAGAAAAAGGAGTCGGAGAGCCCAGTATTGACTTTCAGGTAATACTAGAGGGAGTCAGGAGACTTCTTGGTCATCTTTGGCATATTGGGTAATTCCACTTGCCAGGAACAAGGGACAATAGCACTGCTGCCTTCATGTCCTACCAAGGCAGGCATGTAGCGGGGGGGGGGGGGGGGGGGGGGCTTGGGAGGCTTCAGCCCCTCCACCCCCGAAATTCTCATGGTGGTTCGCGAAAAGGCCTTACTGGTGCATTATTTAAACTGTTATGTTTATTCATATCATTATCTGATCACCCTACTCAATATATCCCATATGCATGGATGTATTGGGGTAACGATACAAAAGGTTAGCTAGGGTAGACCCTCTTTCACTCAGACTCAGCCCCCCCCCCCCCCGAAACAAACTCAGCCCCCCCCCCCCCATCGAAATCCTGGCTACGGGCCTGTACCAAGGTATTTCCTAGGGGCATCCAGCTGACCATTCTGTGTAGATATTTTCACCTATAGCACTGCATATTAAGTTATGCATGTCGACTTAAACACTCCTTTTTCTACTAGCTGCCCATGTGGTGCATGAAAAAACATGTAATGTTAACTCAAGCTATAGTAGAAGGCTGCAACAAAGCATTCTTAATTTAACTGTTCATATAATCTGTGAAGTACTTTGATTCTGAATTGTTGGTTAAGATAAACCACCAGAAAAACTGAGATAGGTGTATTTATTTATTGTATCAGGAACAAACCAATGGTACAGTTGTAATGTATTTAAAAAGCAAACAAAAAACCCACAAAGTTTGAAAACTTGGCATTATATTAAATGTCATTTGATCAGTAGCTGGTTTCTCAGGGTGCCTCTGGTGTTGCTATAAGAAGGTCCTCCATTGTACATATGTCAGGGCTCAGACTGCATTGTAATAGGTGGTCTGTGGTTTGCTATTCTCCACACTTGCATGTCATGGACTCCACTTTGTGGCCCAATTTCTTAAGGTTGGCTCTGCATCTCATGGTGCCAGAGTGCAGTCTGTTCAGTGCCTTCCAAGTCGCCCAGTCTTCTGTGTGCCCAGAAGGGAGTCTTTCATTTGGTATCAGCCATGGATTGAGATTCCAGGTTTTAGCCTGCCACTTTTGGACTCTCTCTTGCTAAGGTGTTCCTACAAGTGAACACTATTTCTTGATTTAAGGCATACTGAGATTGGTAATACTGTTCTAGAGCTCTTGATATAACATTCTGTTTGTGCTCATTAGTTGTAAGAGTCTTTCCAAGAATTGTAGCCACACTCAAGAGTTCTTAAAATTCAATCATTGCAAATTAAATTGATTTGTGTTTTTTGAATAGTATTTGAGCTTCCAATACTTTGGCTCCTGTGTACATTTTATGTATATTAAATCAATTGCAATTGTTTCTTGTAGTTTATTTCATAGGAATTATGCCATAAGTGCATTGAAGACTGATGCTTGAGGTCTGAATACTGTTTGAAAATATTAGTTTTAGAATGGGCTGCCTTATGTCATTAAGCTCATACTTTAAATGTGTGTTTCTTTCTATTATAGTATTGATGAAACCCTAAAGATATCAACTTGTATGTGTACTTAAGGATACAAGTTCTTACTAATAGTTTATTTTTCCTATTTTGGTTATGCTCTTATATTGATTCATAACCTTTTCCACTTCAGATTGGTTTGAAGAGTGGGATTATGATTTATCATGTCCTTTTATCAGATGTATAAACTTTTCATTGTTAATTCCTATGTAAATGTTTTCACTTGGAAAATTTGTTCAGCACATAATAGTGCTATTTCTTCTGTGGTAACATGCATGAGGTAATGATACTGATTACTCATTCAGTCTTTTAAAAACTACAAAATACACATAACTGGAGACCTTTGAAGATATTCTTTGTCAGTTTTAATAGATAACGTAGCATTATTTGCTTGTAGGTGAACTTGAAAAGCTGAAAAAGGAGTGGACTGTTCTTGAAACTGAGTGTCTTTCATTAAAAAAGGAGAATTCTTTGCTTGCGGGTGAACTTCAGCGACAGGAGAAGGAGCTGCATAAGTAAGTGCTTCTAAGTCTAATGGGAGAAGTCAACAAGATTTGACTGGGTGAAACAGAGTCTTACACTATCTATTAAATGCTATATTGGGGGCAGAGGGAGCTTCCACAGAAATGTTTTGTTTTATTTTTAGGAAAAAGTCTATCCTTGCAAATCTTTTGCTGTCTTCTCTCTCCCAAACCCTTTTACATGCAAACATTTACATGCCTGCTACAGTAGATCCTTTTTCTTTAATGACAGTGACAGTTGTAATGGCTAAAAAAAGAAATCTTTCAGTTCTGGAAACTGGTCATCCCTCTACGAAAAGAACAGAGAAACAAACAAAAAGCATTTATCTAGGCCGTATGTGATTACATAAACTGCTGTTTAAAAAACTCAACCTTTATGTTTACTAGAGAAATTCAGGTAAAATATGGATGTCAATATTAGGAATTCAAAATCTGAATTAGAGATGTTAGTAGAGTTAGCCGGATTCAGAGACAAATATTAACTTGGTCATTTCTTTAGGATTGTGAATAAGAGATGGGAATTAGGAATAAAGTTATCAAGATATATATATATATATATATATATATATATATATATATATATATAATACTAATATTGTGTTATAGTAATAATATATTGTATTTACATATTACTTGTAAGCTGCGCTGAATCCCCTTCTATGTTGCTGTGAGTCCCTTCTATGCTGCCCCTTATATGCCGCTCTGAGAAGGGAAGCATATAAATGTTGTAAATAAATAAATAAGAAAGCAGGAATTGCAAAGGCATCTAGAAGACCTGGAGGTTTGATAGCATGATGGTGGGGTAGGGGGAGGTCTTCAGATTAGCTGGAGGAGGTGGGAATAAGGAGGAGCCCAAACAGTGATCTCTGCATTCTGCACATATCATGACATTTAGGGGTTTTTATCAGGTTGCCATGTGCTCTGTCAGACCTACGTCACGAATCTTCTTTTTGCCCTTGCCAGCATTTCAGGGCTGAGGGAATGGCTAGAAGGGACAGTTGCTCATAGGCATCAGAAAGTGCTGGAACGTTAAAAGGTAGAAGTTGGGGGGAGGCCAATATTTCCTAACTTAAAAAAAAATTACGTTAAAATTACCTATTTAGCGATAGAATTTGAAGATTATGTTTTAAGTTTACTTCAGAAAAAGTAATCATTCATTCAGACATCTGCCCTTGCACTATGCTACTCTACTGCTGAGTACGCATGCCCAGTATGGAACACATCTCACCACACTAAAACAGTAGATGTGGCTCTTAATGAGACATGCTGCATTATCACGGGGTGTCTGCGCCCTACACCACTGGAGAAATTACATTGCTTAGCCGGTATTGCACCACCTGACATCTGCTGGGAAGTAGCAGCCAATAGTGAAAGGACCAAGGCAGAGACATCTCCAGCTCATCCCCTGTTTGGGTATCAGCCAGCACGTCAACGACTTAAATCTAGAAATAGTTTTCTAAGATCTACAGAGACACTCGCTGGAACACTTCAGCAAGCGAGAGTCCAAAAGTGGCAGGCTCAAACCCAGAACCTCAACCAATGGCTGATACTAAATGAGAGACTCCCCCCTGGGCACACAGAAGTCTGGGCGAATTGGAAGGCGCTGAACAGACTGCGCTCTGGCACCACAAGATGCAGAACCAACCTCAAGAAATGGGGCTACAAAGTGGAATCCACGACATGCAAGTGTGGAGAAGAGCAAACCACTGACCACCTGCTGCAATGCACCCTGAGCCCTGCCACATGCACAATGGAGGACCTTCTTGCAGCAACACCAGAGGCACTCCAAGTGGCCAGATACTGGTCAAAGGACATTTAATCAACTACCAAACTTGCAAATTTTGTGTTTTGTCTGTTTGCTTGTTTGTTTTGTTCTGTTAGAAATGTAATACAATTGACTGGTTGCCCTGACACGACAAATAAAATAAATCATTCATGCTACTCAAATGCACTTGTAGAATTAAAATATAAAACATTAGCATATCAAATGCAAATAATGCCGAGGTCAATAGCTATTAATATTTTCCATATGACTATCTTTTTTAATATAACTTAAAGGTTATATGAATCTTGCGTACATTTCAAAGAATTGCCTGCCTGGCCCTTTATTGCTATAAGGGCATTAGACTCAGTAGCTGCTACAGAAAATCAGAACTGGAATACCAGAAGTTACTTCATACTGGATCATATTATTGGTGCCTCTTTCTCACAACTGTCTGCAGTGATTGACCATCACTCTTCAAGGTTTCATACCTTGTTTTTCCCTAACCTTTATTGAGATGCCAAGAACTGAACTTGTGCCATTTTGCATAGGTTGAGATGGTGAACAAAAGCAGATTAATGTATCACATAACATCAGTTAAAAACATACGAACCAGTTAAAACACATAACATCAGTCCTCAAACTAAGGCCCGGAGGCCGGATACGGCCCTCCAAGGTCATTTACCCAGCCTTCGCTCAGGATCAACCTACGTCTGAAACTACTTGAAAGCAGACAACAACAACAACAATCCTATCCCAACAATCCCAAAAGCAGGCCCACACCTCCCACTAAAATACTAATAAGTTTATATTTGTTTTAATTGTTCTCCATTTTAATTATTGTATTGTTTTTAACTGTTTTTTTGCACAACAAATAAGATACGTGCAGTGTGCATAGGAATTCATTCATTTTTTTTTTCAAATTATAATCCGGCCCTCCAACAGTTTGAGGGACTGTGACCTGGCCCTCTGTTTTAAAAGTTTGAGGACCCCTGGTTTACATGAACATATAAGACAAATATATATTAAAACAATCAGTCAATTATTTATTTATTTATTTAGCAGTTTTGTATACCGGTCTTCTCACCTCCGTTCGAGGGACTCAGGCCGGTTTCCAACATCAATATTACAGACAGTCATTAAACCATCATATTCTAAATCACATTTAACATTCATTATTTAAAATCCATAATTTAAAAATTATCTAGCTAGCTAGTCCTGCTGAAAGAGATGATGTTTTAATTTCAGGCAGCATATTTTGTTGGCAAGCCTCTTCTGACAGGTTGTTCCACAGTCAAAGTATGGTTGAAGAAAAGTTATCTGGGTAATAGTTGCTAACATAGTCTTGGCTGATTGAAGTAAATGCCCTCAGAGGACTTCAGTGTATGAAGCAGATTATATGGGAAGAGTCAATTCCATATGTAACCTAGACTCACATATATAGGCCTTTGAAAGTAATAACCAAAGTTTGTACTTCGTTCATTTTAGTTGGATAATCTTTGAATTATTACAATGACTTGATACGCTGTCTCATTTTACTATGGGAAGTTTGCTCATAGAATATACAGGCAGTCCCCAAGTTACAAGCAAGATAGATTCTGTAGGTTTGTTCTTGAGTTGAATTTGCATGTAAGTCGGAACAGGTACATTTTTTAAGTGTATTCACAACCAAAAATATATATTTGTTAGCTTTTGATAGCATAGGGAAGGTTGTTTGTTTTGCTGTCTGTGCCCCTGTTCAAATTTCACCTCATCTTCTGTCCCTGCAATAATATAATTGGATTTTGAATAAGTTGGCTTGATTGAAGATTGATGATAAAGCTTCAGTGGAGACACCTTTTCCCCATGATAACTCTTTCAGGAGTAACTTTACCTTCTGACAGACCAATCTCCCTCACTTCCTGTTGCCTGAGCTTAGTTCTTAACTATTTGTAAGTGGAATGTTTGTAGCTTGAGGACTGCATGTATATTGTTATAACAAGTGTTGTAGCCTATTCTAACTTTGTCACAAGCATAATCCTTCCACAGAATATTGCTTTTTCCTTTGTGTAAAGTATACCAATGTATCAATACTCTATTTCATCTAGGGACTGTTATGGATTCCTAGTACTTTACAGAGGTTATAAAACATACAAAATTAGCATTCTAACTTACCAGTAAATTGAAACTATAGATATTTAGTCCTCCCATCCCCTAGCCCTGTGCCTCACTGTACCATTCCCTCCTTATGCTCCCTCATACTCCCTGAATGCTCCTACCTCTCCCTCCAGACTCTCTTCCCTTTTCATTTCTTATATGATTTTTTCTTTTAAATAATATTTTGTGTTTTAGCCTTTTAATACACCTTTGTATTTTAGCTTTTAGCCTAGACTATAATGATTTTAATGTATAATACTTCTATGAAACTATACCCTTCTCCCCTTATGCTGGTCTATGACCGTAATAAAGATTGTTTAGCATATTAAACATAGTTTTGAGGATGGAAAATTGTTAAATGCTGATTGAATAAATAAATTAAAAGTATTTCTTTCTACTCATGCAATTCCTTTGAGATTTTCTCTTTTCTATCTTTTCCAGCTCTCAGCAACATAGTCTGGCACTTACCAGTGACTTGAGTATTCTTGAACTGACCCGAAAGGAGCTTGAAAATAAAATGGGTTCTTTGAAAGAAGAACATCAGCGAGATGCCACTAGTCTAAAAACTCTTCTTCATGAGGCAGAAAACCAAGCCAAGGATGTTCAAAATGAGGTTGACTTCAAACAGATTTCACCTATATGGATGTTTATAGTAATAATAATACAACTTTATTTGTATTCTGCCCTATCTCCCCAGGGGGACAGGGAAGATTCCAACATACAGTGGCAAACATTCAATGCCTCTATAAAACAAACAAATACCGACGTAAAATAAAAAACCCACATATGAAAACAATATAAAACCTAACATCAAATTAAACCTAACATCAATAAACTGAACAAATGTAGCCAGATATATATATATATATATATATATATGTATATATAATGTCATAAAATCTGAATAATTATAGTAATAGTAATAATTTTGTTTTCCTAAATTGTGGTAATCCAGTAAGGATTCACACTCCTTATCCAGTCAGCTCATTGCCTGGGTATAATACTGAACCGTTGTTTAGTTTTAGAAAACATGCCCAGGCCTCTTCACTCTCCCATCCTATTCTAGCCTGCTCATGTGATCATAAACAAAAGTTCAGAAGCTACTGTTTCTGATTTCAATCCTAGTTACTCAATTTTTAAAATGAAATTTGAAGATAGTTAGACTATGCTATGGTTTAGGGAAACAGGTCATGCAGGTAAGCCATACTATGTTTAAGTAAACAGTGATTAAGACTTACTACAGTCTGTCTATATTTTATTTGGATTTAACAAGTAATTGTTGTTAAAATGTAGAACCAGAAGCCTTCAGCCTTTTTGTAATTACCTTGCTAGATAGGAGGACAAGAACAGGAGGAGCACACAATTTCTGAGCCTTAGGCACACCATTTTGAACCATAGTTTAACACTGCAAATGAGCAATGCCAGTGTACTTCTTTCAGAATAAAAAATAAAGCAGTAGTGTGTCACAGCTATTATAAAAGAGGAGGTCTAAAGTCCAGGGATGGGTGTCTAAAAATCCGATTAAACATATATGAAGGGGATTGTTGTGTTATGTCTCAAACATGCTTTTATACCTATTGAAATATTGTCCAGTACTTTTAAAACTGAGTATTGTTTATTCGCTGTAAAACCTGATTATGAACTTGTCTATATTTCTTTGTTGACTTCCTTCTTAAGTAAGTGAAATATGAATATGCATCTCTGAAAAATTCATCTGTAAGACTCAATTCCCACATTTACCCCATAAGATAGAATCATAGAGTTGGAAAATAACAATATGAGATAAATCTTATTCAACACTTCTAGCAAATCAGTATCTCTATGTAGGGGAATACACCAACATTTGCTTTCATCTTGACTTTTGTGTCTAATAAACACAACATTGCCCAGCTGCAAATAGACATCATATTTCTAAATAAATACATTTTTAACTGTGGCCACAAATTTCCATTTTAAAACCCAGTCTGAGAAATACATTGAGAAGCTTAGGAACACAGTCATAAGATGCTATAACTACATATCTACTCTAAATAGGTCTATAGATTTTTTTTCTTTCCTTTTAGTATGAAAAGACACAGACCATACTCTCAGAACTGAAGTTGAAGTTTGAAATCACTGAGCAGGAAAAGCAATCAATCACAGATGAACTCAAACAGTGTAAAGAAAACCTGAAGCTGCTACAAGAAAAAGGAAACCATGTAAGTTGGTGTAAAGTGTGTGCAAGATTCTGGTAATTTCATTTTTGTTTTGTGAGCCTATATATTAGACCAGCTAAAGATTTGGATGTTTATTTGTGTGTTTGTTTTGCAAAGTTAGGCACCATAGTATTATCAGGTGATTTCTGGTTACAGATGGAAAAATTTAGCGAAGGCTTTGAGGATGGCTTTCTCCTTCATTGGTTTTTGCCCTTACAGACCTCTGATTTTTTTCCCCCTGGTGATGAAAAGAGACACATCTCAGTTATACTCAGCTAACATTTCTTTGCAGATAAAACTATTCTGATGTTTGCAAATCTCACCTCTTTCGAAACAGGGTCTAAAGAGCACATTGATTTCTTTGCTGAACCTGACTTGGGAGAACCTCACCAGTATTTCTCCTCTTGCGCTTCTGTATCCCTGTAAAGGCCAAGAATGTGGCCAGTGAATGTGTACAATTTATTATATACAGTTACTCAAAATTTTGCTTCACAGGATGTTATAATATGTAAGCAAAAAACAAACACCATGATATAAAAAAGAAATGTATTCAGTGTTGTTTCTTGGACAGCAGTTTAACTTTCTAGGAAGAATGAGTGATTGCTTTATATCAGGGAAAGTAGAGCTGAGTCTACTAGACTCCTCCCCGGTATCTAGAATGATCTCCTTGCAATTTAACGTTATTCAGGGAGGATTCAATCAATAGTAAGAGCTTTATTCCCCAAGGATGCATGAAATGGGTGATTTAATATAGTCCTCTTATGGCTGTATTCTGGTGTAGGTCTGTGTACGTACTTGGGAACAGGGATGTACTTCACATCCCTGTAAGCTTGCGGTTTCAGCGTTTCTTTAGAAATGCTTCTTGATTGCTTTTGCACTAAATTAACTCTAATTGCTATTTGAAAAATACAATGAACAGGTATAGAACAGGCATGGACAAACTTTTTTTGCCCTGGGGTCGCCTTGTGGATCTGGCTGCAAGGGCTGAGCCTGCCAGAAGAGGCAGGGTTGTGGGTCAGAAGGGGTGGGGGCGGGGCCAAAAGGACCGGGGTTAGGGTGGAAGGGCGGAGCTGAGGCCTTGGAGGGGCTGGGGCCAGGAGAGGGAAATGGCAGGTCTGTCTTCAAGGAGACAAACACGCTGCTGCTACTTCGCAATAGCATGTTTCTCTCCCCAGCTCTTCCGGGCCCCAGGAAGGCAGTGGCCCGCCTTCCTCGAGCCCGGAGAAGAGAGATAAACACACAGCTGTTAAGCACGCTTGGCAGTGGCGGGTTTATTTCCCCGGCTTTTCTCTGGACCTCGGGAAGGCAGTGGCCCACCTTCCTTGGGCCCAGAGGAGGGAGATAAACACGCTACTGTCAAATATTCTTGGCAGTGGCATGTTTACATTCTCCTGGGCTTAGAGGGGGACAAGTACACCGCTGCCAAGTGCTCTCCAGAGAGCGCTTCGCAGAGGCATGTCTCTGCCTTGGCCCTCCTCTTAGTCTGGGGATGCGGTGGGCCACTGCATCTACATATTGAAGGGAAGTCCAAAGCAACCCAAAGAGCCAGTTTTCTCATGCCTGGTATAGAACAACCATGAATGTCATCATAAATCAATAAAGTACCTTTAAAGTATCAATAACCAAAATTAATTTCAGCATGGACTCTCATCTGCTGCCTTTTTCTCTTGGATCCCATTTCAGTATAGGCAGTGATTGTTATACCTGTGACTGTAGAAATGTGACACATATTTTGAAATGTGGATTGCTATATTATTAAACTTAATTCATGAGGAAGGTTATATAGAGAGAAAGTGGCTAATTTAAAGAAGCTAAATGTGAGGCATAAAGGAGATTGTTCATCAGCTGAAAAATATTTAGCAATAAGATAATGATTGATAGCAAACTTAGGAGTTTATATCAAAACATGTAGCATTTAGGTTTCTCTACTTGAAAAACCTTGAGCTCAAAAAGACTTCCTCTTTGATGTTTTTCTCAATATGCTTCAAGATAGAAATAGATTCAAAAGACCACTTTATTACTATGTGACACTAATTCTTGCATCAAAACTGAGGGGAGGTACAGCTGTACACCTTGCATGTGGTTGAAAGGGTATTTCTTTTGGTAAAAGAAGAGAGGAAATTTATATATGGCATTTGATTTTGATTTGCTTTAAGATCCCGATTATATAATTAATTATTTGGTTGCTTGGAGTAAGGAGAAAAGTAATCTTTGGCTTTTCCCCATCATTTCATTCTTTTGAATATATTTATCCCTCTCATGGAATATTGATTACTAGCACTATTCCATATGCTAGGAATGGTAACAAGAAGTTTCAGTGCATCTTTCATTTTAAACTTTCATGACAAAAACAAAATTTGAATTATATTAAATAACTAGCACATAATACTTGACATTGCCTGGGTATCAAAGGGTCTGCTATCTGGTTGCCTCCTCCACCTTGCTTCCACACATTTGCATGACCCTCGGAAAAGCCTTTCCTCACAAATGTCTCCATGGCAGTGCTCTGGCCCTTTGAGGACTGCATGCATCTTTCATTGGTTTTGGGAGCCTTGCCCCCAAAAGGGGCCAATTTTGTATTTCAGACCCCTCAATTCTTTTAAGTTGGATAATGAAGGGTATGTGTGCCATGTTTGGTCCAGATCCATCAAGCCATGTACAAGTCTTTATGGTACAAAACATACCTACCTACTGTGACTTGTATATATCTAGAATAAAAACTTGTATATAAGATAAATGTGTAGGATTGCTGGCAAAGCTAACCTGATTTTGGTTGAGAATAAGTTTTAGGGGCTAATGATACACACCTCCACATAAAAAGCCCTACATTCTCCTGAGGCTCAGATAAAAATCAAAATAGATTTGCAGGGTTGGAAAATTGAGTTAAATTATTGGAAGACGAACAGACATAGGATTTGGGGAGTCAGTGTTGGGAAATGACTTTACACCTTCCCAGACCTATCCAAAATAAGGGCTTGCCACTACAAAGTTGTAATCCAGTGACAAGTTCCTAGAGATAGCAATATGCATAAGGAACATTTAACACATACTCCTGAGTTCACAGAAGACATGTTTTTATCCATCCTGTGCTGACTTCCACTTCTGCTACTTCATGATGAAATCCATCATATTCAAATCATTTGTTACATACTCATTTCAGCCTGTGTACATGGTATATAATGCACAGTTGAAAAAATGTGGAAGCAGCTCAAAAAGACACTTTAGTGTCCCACTGATTTTTTAAAAAATAAGCTCATTTGCATTGACTCTATAGGGAGAAATAAGATTTTTTTCCTAAAAATAATCCTAAGTGTCAAAATGTTCTACTACACAGAAAACTAGTGTGTTTGGAATCACAATTCTTGATAAAGAGTCTTCAAAATGTAAATTTGAATTATGTAAGGTAAACTGCACTCCTCTCTCCTCAGTTTCCCAATCTCTTTTCTTAGCAGTCAATTAATTCTGGTTAAGCTTTCTGATTCCTTTCTGTTATCGATAAGTCATGCCATTTTCCCTACATGTGCAACCTGAATAGGTAGGGCCCAACCACAAAATGTATGCCTGGTAAGCATCTGTTGCATGTTGCACTTGAAAAATAATCACCAAAGACAGGAGAATACCCAGAATTGGTATTACTTCAAGTATAGAATTGTTTTAAAGTGTCTGAATATTTATACAGTCTGCATGCAAATTAGTTTAACACAAGACTACATACATTTGAATCTTTGATTTGGTCTGGAATGGCATTTTGGGTAGATTGACATTCTAGTGTTTTTGGACAGCAATGAAATATACATGATAGACATGAAGGGCTGTCATAAATTGCTGTCCCAGCCACAGCCTGTTCCAGTTTGAAGTATGAAGACAATGAACTGCATTTGCTCTCATAGAATCATTAGAATCATAGGGTTGGAAGAGACCACATGGGCCATCCAGTCCAACCTCTGCCATGTAGGAAAGCACAATCAAAGTCCCCCTGACACATTAACAGGATTACATTCCAACATTTCATACCAAGTAAGAACAGAGTTAGGTTTCTTATACATACTGCTTACCTTACTGAGAATTCCAGTGCTGGTAGCTTAGCATTTCTACAATCATGCATTTCTCCACTGATTTTAAGGGGCATTTTAGTTTGCCATGTGGACCAGCTAACGAGATACTACTCATTAGGTTTTTTTTGTTCTTTTAAAATGTATGTGTCCTCCAGCTACTGCTAATTTGCAAGGGCTTCCCTCTGAATAGTGCCCCCCAAGGATGCTGTTTTCACTTGTTGCTCTTGGATTCCCTTAAAAAATCTTCTTACATATTCATTTTGTACTTGTGCAATCTTTGAGTTTTTCCAAGTCATTTAATTCCCTGCTTGAGTTTGTGTGCTGTTTTCCCTATATAGGTGATAACATAGAGAAATTGAATGGGAATTACAATGTATATGTGATATTTTGATCCAGCCCATTCCTCCAGTAAATATTACCTACTTTTCTGGAATTGTTATTGGTTATTTCCATACTTGTGTGTGTTCAACTTGTTTCTGGTTTATGGAGACTCGAAGGCAAATCTGACAGAGCAAAGGGTTTTCTGGGCAAGATTTGTTCAGAGGGGGTTTGCCTTAGTCTTCCTCTGAGGCTGAGATAGCATAACTTACCCTAAGTCACTTATTGGGTTTCCATGGCCAAGCAGGGATTGGAATCCTGGTCTTCAGAGTCATATGCTTAGACCACTACACCATACTTTCTCTTTTGTCCACATGCCACATAATCCCTTGCTGTTAGTCTTGCTGGCAAGTTCATTTTTCTTTATCTGAGATCTTCTTGCTGTTTGGATCTGTTGGCTCTTACATGAGTTTATGATACATAACTTCAGTTTCTGTGTTACTCTGATGATAGTTGGGCAAATTATTTTAAGGCAGTATTTATGTGAGGATGTTACTCAGAGAGTATATAAACATGCCTGTATAAAATAGAGTTGTCATTGTACATGCTGTTAATTTCTGTATTTTCTTAAATGTATTAATCACCTTATGGGTAAACAAGGTTTGGATGATCTAGAAAAGCACACAATCCAAAATCTTTACAAAATGGTGAATTGAAAGCAGAAATTGCTTCAAAGCAGTAGGCCTAAAACAGACATGATAAGAAAGTAAAATACATAACAGAGATTGTTTTTCAAACTAACTGAACATTTGTAATATAAAGTAAAGGTCTCCTCTGACATTAAATTTAGTCATGTCCAACTCTGGGGGGTGGTGCTCATCTCCATTTCTAAGCCAAAGAGCTGGCGTTGTCCGTAGACATCTCCAAGGTCATGTGGTTAGCATGATTGTATGGAGCGCCATTACCTTCCTGCAAAAGCGGTACCTCATTTGCATGTTTTCGAACTGCTAGGTTGGCAGAAGCTGGGCCTAACAGCTGGAGCTCACCCCGCTCTCCAGATTCGAACTGCCAACCTTTCGGTCAGCAAGTTCAGAAGCTCACTGGTTTAACCTGCTATGCCACCAGAGGGGTTCTATTGAAATTTAGATAGGATTAGAAACTGCAAAGGCATCTAGAAGAAATTTAGATAGGATTTAGATAGGATTAGAAACCATGGAAATTAGAACATCCACACAAAAAATGGCATAACTGAGTACTGTTGTTTCTGAAAAGGCTCATTTTATTTGAGCTCATTATGGTAATCAAGAGCTAAGGTTAGGATTTGGACCAATCATCAATAAATAATAAGTGCTATCCCTGATAGCATGGAATACTTCATGTACCGCTGCCTTTTAAAGTAGTTCTGTCATGGACAACAATTCTGACTACCAGGTATGCAGGACTACCTGTTGACTTCTGTGAAAGAGAAATATTTAAATGTCTTATCTAGCTTTTTACTTGTAGAAGCAGTTGAAAAGCTCAGGAAGGTTCAGACCTGGTGACGGAGTTGTTGGATCACAAACAAATGATAGCAGAGTGGGTTGTTGTAGGTTATTTCAGGCTGTATGACCATCTTCTAGAGGCATTCCTTCCTGACGTTTCGCCTGGATCTATGGCAAGCATCCTCAGAGGTAGTAAGGTCTGCTAGAACTAGGAAAATGGGTTTATATATCTGTGGCATGACCAGGGTGGGACAACAGACACTTGTCTGTTGGAGCTAGGTGTGAATGTTTCAACTGACCACCTTGACATTCACACCTAGCTCCAACAGACAAGAGTTATTTGTCCCACCCTGGTCATGCCACAGATATATAAACTCATTTTCCTACTTCCAACAGACCTCACTACCTCTGAGGATGCTTGCCATAGATGCAGGCGAAACGTCAGGTGAGAATGCCTCTAGAACATGGCCATATAGCCCCCAAAAACCTACAATAACCCAGTGATTCCGGCCATGAAAGCCTTTTGATGATAGCAGAGTGTTTTGAAAAATTGACTGTTTCACACTTTACTGTAGTCTCAGTTAGTTGAATAATTTGTTACTCTTTTAGACTCAGCCTCAGATAAACAGACGCTAATAGAGTCGTGGACATAAGTAGTACACAAACAGAAAAATAATGTTATTGGGATACTGACATAAATGTGGTCCTTGGCATATCAGAGGCACAGCATAATGTATTGTATGCTGTTCTTTGGCCTGGAAAAGATTTTTTTAAACAACTTGAATGTCAGTTGACAAACAGTTAACACCAAGGTACTGAATATAAAGGAAGCATTCTCATTTGTTAAGAACATTGATGAGCACAGACATTTCAGTAAGTGTGTCTGTTTTTCACAATTGATAGTGGTCACTATTGGTATTCCTAGATGGAGATGATACATGTATCTGTGTGAAATGGCCCTGTTTTTTTTTTAAAAAAAATACTAAGCACAGTGCATTCTGTTAGATCTCTAAGATGGAAAAGAAGGTATACTTGAGGAAGAACATTTTAAATGATACCATATAAAAAGGATAGAAAAACCTGATTAGCATTTTTTCCTGAATTATATGTTGAATATAGATTGAATTTCTGTATTGGATTGTGCATATAATACATAGCTGTACTCTATTCTAGGGCATCCTTCTGCCCCAAAATGAGTCTAAGCTCATTTTGTTCTAAACTACTAAATGAAATACTGCAGTGACTGACTTAGAAGAAAAATGCTTTATCTTCAGTATCCATGTTTATTTTGTACAGTGGTGTACTAACTTTGTATACCAGACTAGTTGTGTCTTGTTAGATGTCTTTAGTGTTTCACTTGAAACAAAACGTGATCTTTGAACTCTTCCCCCTATCTAAATCATTTTTACCTAATTGATATTTTATAGCACAAAATGATTTTAATATCCCTTCCCTTCCCTTTAGCCTTCCATATTACCACCTGTCCCAGCCGTATTCATCGGCCTAATCCTGGCTTTCCTGTTTTGGTGTTACAGCCCATTGTGGTAGAGAAAGGTACTACACGCACTATTCAGTCCATGTATGTTCGTCCCTGTCACCTGTTTGTGCCATTTTTTTTTGTAAAAATGCATGGTGAAAAACAGGTCTTTATGTACCTGACACAATCCTTCATCTAATAAGCCATTATTATGTGTAATACTGGCAAAACAAGCAAACTAATCATTTAACATCTGTCTGGTATCCTTGTGCTAGTGCTAACCGTGTTCCTTTAATAACCTAAGTGTTTCTGACTGTTCTTCTTCTAACACATTTGTCTTTTGTAAGATGCTGCAAAGAGAGGTTTTGGAGGAAAATCTAACAGAAGTAAATGTAACACATGAGGTGTTTGCATATTTGCATTTGGTCCTGGGGTTTCTTTTCTTTTCTCCATCTTCAACTAATTCAAATATTTCTCTTGGGGCTGAATGCTTTTTATTTTTCTCACTTTTGAGATGAAGAAGGTATTGGGGGGGAGGGGACAAGATGAAATCAACAGATGTTTGCACTGATTTCTAATAACATTTGAAAATACATTCTGCAAGAATATAGCCTTCTATATGGAATTATATGTCAAAATGTATGTTACAAGGCAGCTGTGGTGACAAATATACATGTAAGATTAACATTCCTGCATGTTCGATCTCCCTTAAAATGAGGTCAAAACAAGAAAAGTATTGTTAAATAATAGCAAGCAAAATTAATCTCTGTATTGTTGTAGGATGTTGGAAGGTGTTTAGAGGAGTCATAATTTGGCATGGCATGTATTCAGTTTACCTTTGTGAAAAGAAGAAATGCTCTTAGTGAATTAGATTACAAAGTGTTTATTTGGAAGCAATTTTATTAAAAATATGACATCATACAGCTAACACTCTGAAGAAGTCACATCATGGGGACATGTGTGCATTGAATTCCTTAACTCCTTAATATCCAGTTGAAGTTATCTAAACCTAGATCACATGGGAACCATTTTAGGGACTGCTGGATACTTAAAGGGGGATGTGCTATCTACCAAAGAGAATGAGATACTAACTGTTTTCTTTTCTTTTCACCCCCACACAGAGACAATGGCCTTGGATGCCTGTGATGGCAGCTTTGGTCGCTGTGACAGCCCTGGTGCTGTACCCAGGCCTATCCAGAGCCTCTCCATGAGAACTGTTTGTTGAATCCATACACCGTCCTCCCTTTAGAAGCTGGCATCATTCACATACTGGGGGGGAAACCAGATTCATCCTGTTCCGTTTTTTACCTTAGTACCACAGAGTTTGGCTTCAGAGCAGCAGTAGGATCATTGCTTTAAATTGTACAAAATGTATCTGTCTATAAAGAGGGAATAAAATTATTACTTCATTCTATTGTGAGCAATATTGTTGCTTACACTTTCATGTAATTCTTAAGGTAGTATGTTTGAATTCTAAATACTGTTATGGTGGCCTAAAGTAGGCTTCTTGGTACCAAATTATTTATGGTGGTTAGGTGTGTGGATAATTTACTTAAAAATCTGATTGCCAGGTTGAAAGCAATGCATTATTTCTCTGATTTGGACTCCCATGCCAAATACTCGTTAAATACTCAGAAGCAGGTGCAGTGTGCTCAGTGCCTTTCAGTTTGACTTTATTTGTATATTAACATACCATTCTTATTTTTTACTTGCTGTGAGTCACTGAGCTATTGGGAACAATTTTCTTTTTTTCCAAGTCTTCTGACAGAAACAAATATTTTTCTTCAGTAAAGGTCCTATTTTGTTGATGACTTGGAAAATAGTACAATTCATTGTCAGCCTTAAAGAGCTCTAGAAGAAACTGAACGGAAAGCCTCAGTCTAGACTTCTTGTGTGCAGGTGTGTGCATGTGTGTGCCTGAGTGAACTAAGGTTTTTCTGGGAGCAAAATCTCGATATTTTTTTTCTGATGGACATAGTGCAGTGATCCAACTTTTAGTTTGAATGTAATTTATTAAATCTCATGTATATAGACACTATAGAACCCAATGTATTTTCTCACATATCACATTATAGAAATGATTTTTCCAGTCACATATTATATCAAAATAAGCTGGAGAAATAATATTTGTCTCTTTAATTGCGCTTTCATTGGCATAACTTCATTATGTGAAGTGCTTGAGTGGTTCTACTGTTAGGGAAATGAAGAAAAAACAAAAAATGCACAAGCCTTCGGGAAAGTTAGAATAATCTAATTGGTCCTCTATGCAACAACTTAAACTGAAAGAATGTGCTTTCAATGAATAGAAGCTTTACACCACAGTTTATATGGCCTTAATATTAATGTCTCCAGTAAGGGTTAACCTATGAATAGGGGCATCTATAATTAAAGCCTGAGTGAAGTGCTGGCTTACACAACTGCTCTATTCATTAAGGTCTATAATTATATAAAACGAATTGCAAAGTGAAACAATTCAGCTGATGGAAATTTCACAGGAAGACTGCCTCAGAGTTTGGTTTATTGGATTGAATGGCAATCAACAGATTTAATTACATATTTAAATAGATTTTAGTTGTTATTTGCCTTTGCGGTTTTGAGGGTCATTTTACTTTAAAGTTTCTGTCTTGAGCTATTTGGGATTTGTTAATGGGAGGATCATTTAGATTTAAGGGAATGTTAGTACACAGATGTAGAAAATGTCATTTTTGTTCATTTCATTTTTTGCAATTGAAGGAAGCTGTAACACACACACACAACACATACATATACATATACACGCCAGTGGTACTTAGTACCTCTTGTATATAGGTTATTGCAAATATTATTCTGAAAAGGCTTAACTTCAGAATTACATTTTTAAAAGTAAATAATTGTTTTAAATCTATTTTGTAAAGATATAAAAGAAACAATAGAATTTCTGGAGTACAGATTGAACTATTTGCACTAACACACGTGATGTGCATGATTTAATAAAATAACTTTACTCTCCCTATAATTGTTTGAGTTGAATCTCTTTTTGCCAGATAGAGGTGCTGTGATGAGTGTTTTTGTTCAACAGAGGATGAAAGTACAATCTTATTTCAAGTGGTGTTTACATTCTGTCTGGCAAGAGTAAAAATGAAAAATGCTATTTCTAGCACTGTATTAGTTTACTGTTTGATGCCAAGATTTTTGGATGGGGTACGCTCACTTGGATGGGTTATGCTCAATTATCATCAGATCACAAAATCTTACCACTATATCAACAACATTACGACATTGTGTTAACATTGTAAGCTAACTAATACAGACATTGAAGAGGATACCAAACATCTCAACTTTTCCTCACTATTTGGTGATGAAGGGGTGAATTTCCTCTGTCCCTTGAATGCCTTGGTTTGTCATCCCTAAGTATAAATGCTATTTTCATTAGTAAGCTGCTTTACTTCTATCCTCAGAAAAGCCAGCAATTTCATTAAAATTATGAATTGTTGAAGAAATTATACAATATATAAACAAATATATACAAATATATTTATTGAAAACAGTATATATGTAAAAGTTAACTGGCAATCCAAAATGTTTGGCCGGTGTCACTTATTAAATTATCTGAATTTTCTTCCATGGGAAGCTAAGCTGGTTCCTTTAACTAACCAGCAAGGACAGACTTCTGGCGTTTAACTGACTGTGAAGAAGGGACTTTAGATACGGATACTCCCCTTGTTACATTTAAAGGATTTCTTTAATTGCTTTTCATTGTTCTTTGACTTTATAACTGATTAACTTTTAGTTGAATTTTGTTTTCAACTGATCTCAGAAGCTAAGCAGCATTTGGGCCATGTTACTGTTTGGAATATCAGGGATCTCCCAATAGGGCTATGAAATAATCCTGTCTAAAATCTCGGAGAGTCACTGCCGGCAGAGCTGACAAAACTGGGTCAGATGGCTTGACTCAGTGGAAGGCAGCCTCCTGCGTTCTTATAAGAAGTACCCCTTCACATGACCTTGCTCTGGAATTAGCAAGGTGTCAAATTCATTGATCCTCTGGTTGCCTGACCTGTGAATTATGCCAAAAAGTTAATGTGCTTCTAAGGACCAGGCAAATATTCCTAATGATACACATTTCTTCACTTCAACTCAGTTCTTGAAAATAGTTAAGACATAGTTCATACTAATGGATTTAGCAATTGGTGTGTAATATAGGCATGTCTGGATTTGTGATTTCAGGAGATTCATTTGCACAGCCAGTGTATATCTGAGAAGGAGAATGCAAATATAATCCCTCTGTGGTCTCTTTCTTGAACAAAATAGCTGCTGGATAATGGAATTAAAGCCAGGTATTTCCTTGTCATTAGAAGTCTCAACAGAACATCTTGAGACAGGTCAATTGCAACGCTCTGGTGCCTAATGTGGGTTGTGTGCTTTTAAAGTGCCAGGAAATCATATGTCCACTCTAGTATTTATCCCCCTCTGCTCATAGATTAAATGCAGAAAAATCAGAACATTACATGCATGCTTTATATGTAAATATTTTTGTGCTGCATCTTTGGAGATGCTTCAATAACTGCTCTCCTTTAGAATTCAAAGACATAGCTGTATTAGTCTGGATCAGTACGAAGAGGGATATTGCAGCACCTTTGAGACTCGTGAGAGAATGAGTTATTTGGCATAAGCTTTTGTAGACTTGAGAATACTTTAGATACATGGATTGAAGTGCCTAGGAACACACATTTATACCTATGAATGAGCAGGTTATGGGCGGAAACAGAAATGAAAGACTTGTGGGTATGGTGATAAGGTGACACTTAAATAGTGATGGAGGTTCCATGGAACCTGTTTCATTAGGTACTTAATATGTAAGATTATAACCATATAAAAGTGCAGGATGTTCTATTAAGTAGAGTTAGGCAGCAGATGCCGGGAAACAGAAATGGCAGCTCTTCGTTTGTTCCTATTGAGCCCTCAATTTCTTTGTTGGAGGAGAGATGGTATGTGCTTGAAGAACTTGTCCTCTTCCCCTAAGGTGATCTGTTGCACTCTAGGATAGGGAATGTTATCCCATTTTCCATATTGAACCAACAATGCAGTGAGCATCTATCTGAGGACTAGAAGAGGCACTGAGACAGGAAATTTTCATGGGCCAGTCCTGGTTCATGCCATCGTTTTAGTCGAAAACAATGCGTATTGGGACCTTCGGCTGAAAATCAGTAAAATTGGGTTGAAATTTTAAGAAGACTGAAAGTGTGCCAGTAATTTAACCATAACAGTTAAGTCAATTTTGTCTTCTCTCTTTATTGGTTCCAGATAGATGATGCTTCATATAACTTTATAGTAAAAATGTAATGTATGTGAAATAAGCTATTTCCATTTTTAATTACTAATAAGAAAAAATGTAAAGTAAGCAAAAGCTATAGGCAGCCATCAATTTCCCTGTTGTCAGATTGTGTTAAATACTGCCAATCTAGTAATATCTATCCAAATTAAATTACAGTAAAACTCTCATCTAATGGGCACAAATTACTTTTATTGGGGTTAGTTTTATTTTAGCAACACTGAGGCTATTTTAGCAACACTAATTAGCAAGGTGTCAAATTCATTGATCCTCTGGTTGCCTGACCTGTGAATTATGCCAAAAAGTTAATGTGCTTCTAAGGACCAACAATGTAAATAGATTTGAAAAATAGCTATTCAGAAAAAATTAAGGAGTAGCATTTTTATTGCTGTCTTGCCACACTTCAAGCAATTTGGCATATGAGGAGAGGTTTTATTGTAACTCAAGGGAATCTTTAGACTTCAGATATAAAGCTATCAGATACTCAGCATCATTGGCTTGGCAAGGAACCAATGAAAACAGTATGTGTTTCTTACTTGAAGGTCCCTTGATATTTTTGGAGGCTTAGAAGTCAACTGGCATACTGGATTCATTGTTGGAGGCTGACAGCAACATTTAAATCTCAGTCAATATAAATGATATGCATTTCACAATGACGTTGTTAACTGCCATCATGTTGATTTCAACGTATGCCAGCCCTATGAATGAAAGACCACCAAGTCACTCTATCATCAGGTCTTGCAGTCTCAACATGGTGGCCTCCTTGATAGAGTCTTTCCATCAGTAATCAGGCCTTCCTCTTTTTCTACTGCCTTTCCAAGGCATTTATTTGCCCATGATACCTGCATAAGTTTTCTCCAGCACCATATCTCAAATGAGTTTATTTTCTTTCAGTCAGCTTCTTCCTCTTCTGATTTTTAGACTTCAGCTTAATTTTAATTAATTACTACTACAAAGTATACGAAATCTTTCAATATCTCAATGTCTTCATTGTCTGTCAAGTCACTGAACAGTTGCATTTAAGATTATGACCATATCTATTCCCTTTTGTTTCCTGTCTATCCTTAACTGCTTTGAGCTTTTTTTTTTTTTTTGGCTGCAGATGGTGCCTTTTGCATTCTTCCTTCTTCTATGGCTCCAGTCAAAAATGTTTCTGGTTCCCAATCTTGACTGCTTTTGCTATATCTCTCTTCACCATTAATGCCACCTCATTTTTTTTTTTACATTTTTATTTCCTGAGTCAATCACCAAGTTATCTGACGAAAAATGTCCCATTTCTATCCGCTTTAGTTCACCAATTTTAGCTCACTCATATTTTTCACATTCCATCTTCCTATAATATGTCCTGTACAGTTTTAGACTTTCCTTTCACTGCCCAACACATCAACTGGATTGAAACCCTTTTAGCTTTGATCCAGTTGTTCCATTGGCCACAGTGACACAATTTAGTAGTTGTCCTCTGCTATTTTTCAATCGCTCGTTGAGTGCCTTACAATTTGGGAGTCTCATTTTCATGCCTTACCTGTTGTTTCAGTTTGGTCAGTCTCATCATAGGGCTTTCAAAATAGAAGACTTCAGAAGTGGCTTGCCATGGCCGCCTTCTGTGCAATACTAACAAGTGGTAGCTAGTCGCCACTCCCATTATCTCCAAGATATCCCCAGTGGTATCACCTCCACGATGGCTGCTGCCCATTAACCCTTTGGCACATTTAATCTGGCTATCTCTTCAGCAAAAGCCCGACTGTCAAGGGAAACTATCAGCAGCACTGCTACCATCAGCAGAGCCTTTTGCCTCATAGTAGCATTCAGTCCCACCACCATGGAATGATAGTACCTTGGTGGAACAGTGGCATTGACGCGAACACAATTTGGTACGAAAATGAATAAACCAAATATTTGTTTTCTCAACAATCAAAAGAGAAAATGATAAGCAAAATGGCTAGCCTACAAATTAAAAAAGCAGTTTGAGCTCATGAAGTCTACTACATATATTGGTTTCACATATAGGTGTATATCTTTGCAAGCTACAGATGTGGCAAAATGTATGGAAAAAGCATGAGACCATTGCATCGAGTGATCTATGTATGTACAAATGCCTTCTGTGTAAGAAGACAGTTTCTTTTGTTTTCATTATATACATGTATAATACATGGCATGATTGTGGAATAAGACCACATATTCAGAATATTTTCTATTTCGTGTACACATCTGGCTACTACCTATAAAATAGGTTTTCCCCAGTCACTATAACTATGTGGTGGGAGGTAATGGAATGTAACATGATGCTGCCTGGGTACCAAACTGAGATTTACATTATTTATTTCCTCCCTTCCTTCTTCCTTTCTCTTGCTTTTTCATTACTAGGGTTTTGTTACTAGGAATGAATGGCTGGCTTATTTAAAAGACTAAACCACTGAAGCAGGTTTCAGCGGTGGGCTCTGCTAGAGTGTTGAAGTTACAGTAGCTGCCCAAAGATACCAGGTGTGGTGATGGCTCTAGCAGCTATTCCATTTTGTGTGTCCACATTCCCTTATCTGTTCTCATCTTATGCCTGGTTCATGGGAGAAAGTTAGAGATTTGCTGGCTGCAACATGCAATGAAGAATCGTGGTTGAGAACTGGTCTATACATTGGGGTAGCATAGCATTTTTAAAGACACAGACACACAGGGACACACAGTATCTGATCAAAGTGCTAATCTGTAGTGCAGATCAATGGCCCATCCGCCTCTGGCATGTGGTCCCTAAAAAATTCCCTGAAAAGGTGTATGACCCTCAGTTCAGAAAGAAAAGTAACCACTTCAATAGATTAATAGCCTTAGAAGAATCCCAATTTATTTGCAGTCTGAAGACCTGATACAATGATTTAGAACTTTAGCAGAGCTGGGCTAGGTCAACTGCTTGGAAGATTTCCAAGAAACACATAAATCTTGAAGGAAACGGTGGTCGTGAGGGAACAACAAAGTACTGTATAGAGGGCAAGGCAACCTGTTTGGAAATCTGGAATGAGGAACAAGGTAAGCAGGGCATGCCTTCTCTCTCTCTCTCTCTCTCTCTCTCTCTCTCTCTCTCTCTCTCTCTCTCTGTGTGTGTGTGTGTGTGTGTCTTTCTCTGTTTTCATCTGGTTCAAAGTCTGAAGCGAACTATTTGCTTTATTCTTATGAACAAGGGAGGAAGAAGAAAGAAAGCATTGTTTATATTATTGATAATTAGTTTAAACTCAAGAATAAAAAATGGAGATTCACTTATCAACTGAGAAGTTTGTATATATGCACATGCCTGTGTACCAAAATACTTTAACTTTTAATACAAAGCTGCAGGGACCAGGAGGCATTCACATGTACATGGCAGAAGATTGAAATGTGTAGAGTAGACCCAAGTGCTGATTTATCTATTTAAGGGTGCCCAAACCTATGGATGGAGGATAATTTGATATTGCATTATCTCTTCATGGAACTCATCAAATAAGGACTATTGTGGTGTCAACCCAACTTTTATTTGCATTTAGCTAATGGCCTTTACAACTTTTAGGCAGCATAACAAAAATAATAGATTCTCAGATAACTACTTCAATCTATTTTTAAATCACCTTTCAACTGCAAAATATTGTTTATGCAGTGGATATTTTGGCAGAACCTTAGCTGAGGAATGTTGAATTCTGGATCTCTGAGAGCAATAATGTAATTTCCTGGCATCTACAGCAAGTGATACTACCATATAGCTGATACACAGTTCATTATCATCCAATAATATTATCACTTATATCCTTGGAAATTTTTGTAAACACAGAGGAATACATGGTGAACTGTATTGTCGAAGGCTTTCATGGCCGGAATCACTCAGTTCTTGTGGGTTTTTTCGGGCTATATGGCCATGTTCTAGAGGCATTTCTCCTGACGTTTCACCTGCATCTATGGCAGGCTTCCTCAGAGGTCTGCTGGAGCTGGGAAAAAAGGGGTTTATATATCTGTGGAATGACCAGGGTGAGACAAAAGGCTTTTGTGAGTTGGGCTAGGTGTGAATCTTTTCAACTGACCACCTAGATTAGCATACAATGGGCTGACTGTGCCTGGAGCAAAACTCTTCTTGAAAGGTGATTAGATGTCCCTGCCTGTTTTTCTCTCTGCTGTTTTAATTTTAGAATTTTTTAATACTGGTAGCCAGATTTTGTTCATTTTCATGGTTTCTTCCTTTCTGTTGAAATTGTCCACATGTTTGTGGATTTCAATGGCTTCTCTGTGTAGTCTGACATGGTGGTTGTGAGAGTGGTCCAGCATTTTTGTGTTCTCAAATAAAATGCTGTGTCCTGGTTGGTTCATCAGGTGCTCTGCTATGGCTGACTTCTCTGGTTGGAGTAGTCTGCAGTGCCTTTCATGTTCCTGGATTCTTGTTTGGGCGCTGTGTTTGGTGGTCCCTATGTAGACTTGTCCACAGCTGCATGGTACACGGTAGACTCCTGCAGAGGTGAAAGGATCCCTCTTGTCCTTTGCTTGTCCAACATACAAACAATCTACAAACCCACCAAGAAAATCCAACAAATGCTACGTTCAGCAAAGGACAAGAGGGATCCTCTCACCTCTGCAGGAGTCTACCGTGTACCATGCAGCTGTGGACAAGTCTACATAGGGACCACCAAACGCAGCGCCCAAACAAGAATCCAGGAACATGAAAGGCACTGCAGACTACTCCAACCAGAGAAATCAGCCATAGCAGAGCACCTGATGAACCAACCAGGACACAGCATTTTATTTGAGAACACAAAAATGCTGGACCACTCTCACAACCACCATGTCAGACTACACAGAGAAGCCATTGAAATCCACAAACATGTGGACAATTTCAACAGAAAGGAAGAAACCATGAAAATGAACAAAATCTGGCTACCAGTATTTAAAAATTCTAAAATTAAAACAGCAGAGAGAAAAACAGGCAGGGACATCTAATCACCCTTCAAGAAGAGTTTTGCTCCAGGCACAGTCAGCCCATTGTATGCTAATCTAGGTGGTCAGTTGAAAAGATTCACACCTAGCCCAACTCACAAAAGCCTTTTGTCTCACCCTGGTCATTCCACAGATATATAAACCCCTTTTTTCCCAGCTCCAGCAGACCTCTGAGGAAGCCTGCCATAGATGCAGGCGAAACGTCAGGAGAAATGCCTCTAGAACATGGCCATATAGCCCGAAAAAACCCACAAGAACTGACATGGTGAACTATTTCTTCATGAGTCTGAGTACATACACTTCCATTCTGTCAAAGAAAAACCCAAGATTCTCTTCTTGTAACCAGGTAAGCATCTGAAACCTGAGTTCTATTAAAACCCTAAGAAGTCGAGTCAGTAAACCAATCGCCCTCCACATATTGTTGGAACTTTAAAGTAGGGTGGGCAATTGTGGAAGGCTAGGAGGCTGCATTAGGCCTTCAGGAGACCCACCCTCAAAATGTAAGTAAAAGTAAAGGTTTCACCTGACATTTAGTCTCGTTGTGTCCAACTCGGTGGTGGTGGTGGGGATGTGTGTGTGTGTTCATCTCCATTTCTAAGCTGAAGAGCCAGCGTTGTCCAAAGACACCTCCAAGTTCATCTGGCCAGCATGACTGCATGGAGCACCGTTACCTTCCCACAGAAGCAGTATCTATTGTTCTACTCATATTTGCATGTTTTTGAACTACTAGCCTAACAGCAGGAGCTCATCCCAATCCCTGGATTCAAACTTTCCATCAGCAAGTTCACTTCAAAATGTATCCACTTCTTAAATGCCCTCCAAACAAGAGATGTTTTTGGGGCTTTTCTGGCTCTTTTTAAAACAAGGATGGGTTAGGGTCTAGTAGTGTTTAGAATTTCTAGTGTAATTTTAAAAATATATGAAGAGAACTGAAGCATTAACATTGCTTACATTGGAAATAAGATTTATTTTCATAATAAAACTTGTAGGAAAAGGAAAGAGGAAAAGGAGTGCAATGTTTTGAATATATATATGGGAATTTGATATCCTGTCTTTCTACCAATATAGAACTCCCATTCCCATGTGCATATTTACACATTCCCCTACCTTAACCCATATTATGTTTAATAAAAAGATTCATAAGTAGAACTGTTTTCGTGTTGTGTTCAAAACAGTGTTTCATAGACAAATGTGAGTTATTAGTGGCAAAGAAGAATCCAATTTCTTTATTAGTACAATTCCACTGATTCACCAATTTGTGGTCCTTTGATTGTACTTCTGCACGCCCTTACAACTTCACCATCTTGCACTACTGCTATTCCTTATTTTTGGCATTTATAACTTTTTGGAAAACACAATTTGGAGATCATAACTTTTAAAGTAAAGCATGGTATAATTTAAAAATGGAACCTATAGTGCAATGAAGCCATCCCTTGTATCATTTTTGTGCTATTTAACTTTGTCAATTGGTTCATTGTCTATAATAGCAATGAACCAAACTCTCTTCAACCAGCCACTGATTGATAAAGCAGTTGTGTTTTTCCAATCCTGTTTCCACTCTAACCTTGCTGTCAAAGTAATACAATAGGAAGTGAGCAGAAGTCATTTCCTATTTACGTCCTAAATTGATCCAGGAGTTTTTTTGATATTTTGATAAGATAGATAGATAGACTAACATTTTTTTTATCTCTGGGAGATTGAGAGGGCTCAAAATATGGTGGAAATGCCCTCAGAGTGCATGGGGGTGGTCTGATCACTGAGACTACAAAAACCCAGAGGACCTACCTATAGCAGGCATGGGCAAACTTTGGCCCTCCAGGTGTTTTGGAGTCCAACTCCCACAATTCCTAACAGACTACTAGTTGTTGGGAATTGTGGGAGTTGGACTCCAAAACACCTGGAAGGCTGATTTTTTTCCATGCCTGGCCGATAGCCTGCGGACTACATTTTGCCCACCTCTGGTTTAAATTATATGCTCATAGATGAATGAGAGGGGAAAGAGGGTTATATTTATATTTGTGAGCGTGTGTATTGCAAGATAGCTAGATCAATTGGATACATACATATAGACTGGATACATATTTTGTTTTGCTTTTGCCCCCAGTATTCTGTTTAAAACAAACTTTCCCATGGTATTTGGGAGAGAGAATCGGCCTTACGACTTTTCTGGTGAATGTAACCTTTCTGATTAATTTATAGTGAGAACATTTCAGTTCAAATGTTTAAAACATTCCTGACTGATTCACAGGGCAATTACTTTGATTTATACTGTGGAGAAAAGGTTTCAGATGATGATGAAAGGGAAATGAAACAAGCAAGAGAAACACGGCTATAAACTACTCTCCTTTTTTTGTGGAAAAGATTATTCTTGCTAGTATTGGAAATAACTCCCCCAAAGATAGGGTTTAATTGCTGTGCTCCTTCTGCTTGCCCCTCTGTTTTTTGTAATAGGTTATTCTCTGGTTCGCGCAAAGCAAAAGAGTTAAAAAGGATGAAATGTTGATCTATCTATGTAGGAATTTTCTAAACAATGAGATCACATCATCTATTTAACACTATGGTCTCCAAAGGAGGAATGGAGAAAGTATGACTGATGGATAACATTCATCTCCATTTTTGCAGCCCACAATCTCACTTTTTTCCAAAAAATATTTTTCCACCTCCATGTGCCCCAATTTTCAGGGGTGTGGAAACAATCCTGCCACTGTCTTGAGAAAAAGAAAGTCCCCGGTCTTACTGAGAAGTTAATCACTTGAATCCATTATTCCACAACAGTTGTGTTATCGTTATTGCAGAAACATACCAGATTCAACACTTTCGATATAGTACCTTTTTTCATTAGTACAATTCCACTGATTCACCAAAATGAGAAGAGCCAAAATAAAATGAGAAGAGCCAAAAGAGAATACATGGTGGTGGGATATAAATAAAGTTTTTAAAATAATAATAATAATAATAATAATAATAATAATAATAATTAAAAACCTTTTAGAGCAGAGTCTTCTCTTGTGGTATACAACCAGATATAATTATGCTAGGCAATAGTTTTCAGTTGTTAGACTGAATAATCTATTATCTCTGATCTGTTAGGAAAACAAGATTTGCCAGTGCATAAAAATAGCAGAGCTTTAGAACTATTTTGCATATATATATATATATATATATATATATATCCCATAAAACAACTTGTTTTATATCATGCAATCAAGAGACAAAAATGAAGTAGAATTCATTTTAAAAATCAACATATTTAAAAATTAACATATTTGGTTTACTAGCAACATTTAGGTGTTCAGCATACCCAGGTACAAAACTTATCAGTCCAGTTTCACATACGTTTGAGATAATTCTGTGTGCCGTCCAGCCAGGGCATCTCTCTTACAACAAAACAGCTATCAAAAGGTCATATAGTCAAAAGGAGAGAGAGAAAGAGTATGTGATCTGCAGCCCCTTTTATAACTTCTCAGGAACCATAGAGTAAAGGAAGCTGCATACCAGAACATACGTACAAACAGTAAGCAACAGGATCATAGATAAACATTACTAGAGAAAGCTTGAAAAAGGTTGTCATTTCCAAGAACAATTATTCAATTTCAGCAATTTTAAAAGGCCAATAAAAATAAAAATAAATTGTGAGGGGAAAACAGAAGAGGGGAAGAGGAGGAAAATCTTACCACCTGATGTCACTTATTGCTGACAAACTGGCACAGAAGTGGAAGGTGCCAATTACACAAAAGGTAGATGATGGGAATGTTGCAGCATTGGGAGACATGATGGTATCAATCGTTAGAGATGGGGAAATTATGGGGAGGATGTAAACCAGCAGCAGGTTGCACAAGGTGTCGTGTGATAGGGACCATTGCCAGCTTTGCCTGCCTGTACAATAAACTCTTGGTAGGGCAGAGATGAAGCATACAACGGGTGGAGTGAGCATTGCAGGTGTTTTCTTGTGTCCAGCCTCCATTGGCATCACCTTTGAAGCCTAAGCTGTTCTGAAGACTCTCCAGATGGCCCAAATTAACACCCAATGAGAAAGCAGCTTGAGTGGTTGGAGATGGACTCTTCCTAAAACTCCTGATGTTTTCACTCTAGTTTATTGAGCATCCTAAAAGTCCTGCTGGTTTCAAATCCTTCCTTTACACTTCATCCTTTTTGGAAGAAGGTTTGCAAGAGCAGCAAGAACTAAGTGGTGGATGGGAGGCAGCAGCCATACTAACTATACTAACATGTTAGTGACTTATACATTTCATTTTCTCTAATATCTAAACAATATTGTGAAATCAATAAATAAAATATAACTCATGACATTTTGTTTGTGTTGCAGCTGTTGAAATCCCAGAAGTCCTGTCAGAAAAAATAATGAACCCCCTCCCCTTTCCCCTCCCTCTAAATCCAACATTTTCAGATATTCCTAAACTGGAGACTCTTAAAGGAAGAAGGAAGAATAATAACCTTTTTGGCCAAATGCCAAGAAGAAACGAGCCGAGAAATACAAATTTTAATGGCCTTTGGCAGTAATCTGAGCATTCTTTTTCTTCCAAGTAGCCCAAATTTTCAATAGGGGGACCAAGTGCTAATAACTGGTTTCTGGACTCCAGCCACTGGAAGCAAATGGCTTGAAATGTTGGCCAAATCCCAGAATGTGCAAGGCTTGGTTATTCTTTCGTTATCTTTGCCAAATGGTTTTTCAGGTGTCATATCATATAAAGGTTAATAACAAATACTGTTTTACTGTAGCACACCACATTTCAAAATCCATACCTTGGTAGGCCTGACCAAAGGAAATTATTGTTCTATTTACTTTTGTTACTGCTGGATTCTTATACTGTTTTTGCACACGGGTGTTTTAACGTGCAATTATTTCTGCATTACTTCCACATGCACCAACCTCAAGAATGCTTTTTTGTTTAAATATCTTTATGATATTGGTGGAGTGTGGAATGGGAAGCAAGATTCAGGCCCCATCTACACTACCATTGTAATGCAGATTCAACTGCATTATATGGTCAGTGTAGATTCATATAATCAAGTTCAAGGCAGTTAAACTGCATTTATATGAGTCTACACTGACCATATCGTTATTGAAAAATTGACTCCCTTCTGATTAAACATAAATTAACAAAATGAATTAAATATTAATTTTATCCCCTCCCCCCAATTTCGCAATTCTGAAGTACTGCTACATTTTAACTACAGAAAAGTCTGGACAGCCACAACTCCTCGTATGAAATCAACTTTTATGAAATTATATAAATTATATGAAATAGAATCAAATGAAATGTAACTGGAACGGTAAATGTAGACATCTGTCTTGCTTAATTTCATGCCTGGGGACAGGAAATGGGTTAAGATGGCTAAGGTATGCAAGCCTCATTGATAGGATTTCCATTGTGTGAATGTAAACTGCAATTTCCCATTCACAAATCTGCATATGTGGGCTGGGAAACTTCCTGGTCTGTATTGATGGAATCCAAACACACCTACTGATTAGCCTTTTGTTTCATCAGATAATCTCAGTCACCCTTTTTGTATTTTCCAGGCTATTGCTTACCTGGACTAGCCATTAAGTCAATCATGGAACTATTTACCTTTTTCATTAACACATTCCTAGACTCACACCCCTCATGGGGGCAGATCTTTAAATTGATGTGGTCTTTAAATCTACCAACCACAACTGCTCCTTTTTCCCATCACAGGAGGAGTCAGGAGAGTTCCCCAGCCAACAGGAGCCCGGGTCGAAATCTGGCTGACATTTCAACCAATCAGGGAAGGGTGTAGGCTGTCAAAGTAGATAAAATGCTCTATAGTTCTCTGTAAGCTTTATATCAGTGCTTTCTGAGTGCAGATTCTGTATTGTCATCCTATCTGGCCAAATTGAATTAACCTCTATTTGTCGCCTTCAAACCCAGTTCATGCCTTGAATCTGGCTCATTTGAAATAGCGAAGCACGCTGGGCTCGAACTCTTTATGCAGTTAGCTGAAATCGCTCATCTATATGATGCAATTCAATCTGCAGTATAATGACAGCATAGATGGGGCCTCAGTCACTAATCAGGAGCTCAAAGGGGAATTGCTTGGGAGGACTGGTAGTTTGGAGGGAAAGAGAGTTTAAGGGCCCTTCAACACATCCCTTTATCCCAGGATATCAAGGCAGAAGATCACACATTATCCGAGTGTGGACTCAGATAACCCAGTTTAAAGCAGATATTGTGGGATTTTCTGCATTGATGTTCGAGGATACAGGGCTGTGCGGAAGGGCCCTAACCCGCTCTTGGGTCTAAACCAAATGACTCTTCTACTCTCTGCAACCTTAAACTTAAGGTAGTACTGAGAACTGTTTACAGCATGGCTCACTTATCAATTGACTCAATATCCACAGCTTTACTCAAACAGAAGTGTTGGTTGGCTTCTCAGAGGGCCCTTCCACACAGCCCTATATCCCAAAATATCAAGGCAGAAAATCCCACAATATCTGCTTTGAACTGGGTTATCTAAGTCCACACTCAGATAAACGTGGGATTTTCTGCCTTGATATTCTGGGATATAGGGCTGTGTGGAAGGGCCCTGAGTCCTCCAGTACTACTCTAGGAATATGTAGTCTGCCAATATGGGGGGAGAGGGTCGTATTGTACTTCCTTCCTAATTCAGTGGGACCTTCGTATCTGCTGTGATTTGGTTCCCGGGCCTTCCATGGATACCAAAATCTATAGATGCTCATGTTCCTTAATATACAATGATGTAGTAATGAGGCAGCCTTATTGTTGTGGAAATGGGAATAAGGGATATGCTGCCAAATAAGGAAGGTGAAGGGGCGGTGTCCCGTGTGCAAAAAGATGAGTGTGGGGCTTTGTGCAAAAGCTTGAGTGCGGGGTGCAGACCATCATTTGATTTCCCGGAAATCACCTGATTTAAGGGAAATGGGAAACTTTCGTTTTTCAAAAGGTATATATATAGAGTTCAGTCCACCAGAAAGGGGTCGCCTCTACAGAAACGCCTCGTTGCGTGGGGAGGCGGCCAGGCAGCTGCTTTTGAAACTTAATAAACTGCTTTTCCCTTGGATGAATCAAGTTGTCTGTCCCTTTTGACTCCTGCCTGCGCTCGCTTTGAAGGTTACAAGATAAGCTTTGGCAGAGGGGCCCTATTTGGGCAAAAAGGTCTGCTACAGTAAAATTGTGTTCCTTACATAAAATGGTAAAATGAATGTTTCCTTTTTGGAATTAAAAAAATATTTCAAGACCATGAGTGGTGAAATTTGTGGATCCAAAATCTGTGGATACAGAGGAAAACTGTATCTAGTTCATATTGTGAAATGTGAGGGATCGCACTGGCTCTGTCAAGCAGAGTAATCAAATTGACAAGAGTTGCGAACTCTGACAGTTCAGTCTTGACATACACCAGATTCAAGTAAAGCTGCACATGATGACAGTAGCACATGTAATATCTCACTGGAAAGACAATCTTTTTCTTGTGGAGGAGGGAAAGAAGCAACTGTCTCCACCTTTTAGTGGAATAACACATTAAAGAACACTTTTTGTGTTTTAAATGAGTACAGGCTTCTCCAACCTTTTGACACTTAACTTTTTGATAACGCACTCTTTCAGCACTTCCAAATTACTGATAAGTTTCATTTGATAATTTGATAATGGGCCTGCTCTTTCATCCTTTTAACTTCCCTATTCAGCTCCTGTGGGACTGCTTGCATTATGTGCTTGGCTCCAAGGCTTGTCTACGGTTAGACAGAGCCTTCCTTGAATCACTGTTGAATACATGGAACAGTTCTTTTAGCCAGCCACATCTTTTCCTTGAGATAATTTAAGCTTTTCCTTGAAGGAAAGGGTCATTTTTTTCCTAGATGGAAATAATTTCATTTATCGGAGTAAGCGGGGGGGGGGGGGGGGGGGAGAGGGAAGCAACAGCTTACAAACCACCTGCTGCTTTAACCAGATAAATCCAGGAGCTAAAACTCAAGATATACATCCTTGGGTCCAACTTCTAGGGCAGTGGTTCCCAACCTTTTTTTGATCAGGGACCACTTGAACAGGGCCCAGTTGTCCGGGGCACACTGTGATCAGAACCCACTTGGCCAGGGCCCACTTTGAACAGGGCCCACTTAACCAGGGCCCACTTGACCAGGGCCCACTTTGACCAGGGCAACTTTGACCAGGGTCCACTTTGACGAGGGCCCAATTTAACCAGGGCCCACCTTGACCAGGGCCCACTTTGACCAGGGCCCAGTTGACCAGGGCCCACTTGACCAGGGCCCACTTTGACCAGGGCCCACTTAACCAGGGCCCACTTTGACCAGGACCCACTTGACCAGAGGCCACTTTGATCAGGACCCACTTGACCAGGACCCTTGTGACCAGGAACCACTTGACCAGGGTCCACTATGACCAGGGTGCTTGACCAGGAACCACTTGGCCAGGGTCCACTATGACCAGAGCCCCTTGACCAGGGCCCATTTTGACCACGGCCCACTTGATCAGGGCCCACTCTGACCAGGGACCACTTGAACAAGGACCACTTTGACCAGGGACCACTCTCCAACCTTAGTATCAAAAGGGGTAGGGCTGGTCATCTCTGCAGAAAGGAGTGGAAATAAAATAAATGAATAAATAAAGAAGGAGGAGTTTCGTGGACCAAATCTTTGTTTTTGCACACCACTGCTGGGCCGTGGCCCACAGCTTAAAAACCACTGTTCTAGGGAAACGCAACATTACTGCTTAAAACAAAGATGGGAAGTGCATAATGTAGAAAATGGAAGTTTTGAATAAACTTCAGTCAACAAGAAAATTATCTCTAGGTAGTAGGAAAAGGTTTCCAAACACTTTCTTTCCTCTGGTCAGTTTGTATATAGTTATTGAATCTGATGTAACTCCTTTTTCTACATTTGAGGAGGATTTAAACATTGTTCCTTTTCAAATGGATTGTGGTAGCCTATTCCTGAGAGAGTAATGTGCATGCTACTCATAATAATTTGGAAAGCATTTGAAGGATTCATGACATACATTGGTGTTTGTTTGTGTGCGCTCAGGGTGCAGCGGTTGAAAATAAACAGCACCCACTCAACCCTGAACAAATGGCAGTGACTGGGAAGTTTCATCTACCCCAAATATCCCTGTGTAACAACCTCATAATCTTTAGACCTTATCAGGAGGAGTGTTTCAGATTTTCCCTGTTTAGAATGAGTGTTCTCTGTACATTAGAGGGAACAATACTGTGGTTTTATTCTCTTTCCTTTAAGTAAGGAGTATAAACATCCCCCCCCCCCTTTCATCTTGCTTAGACAGCCCAGCCATTGTTTGAAAGCAAACAGCTAATGGTGTGGAATGTTTGTTTCCATGGGCTAAACAGCGGAAGACTATCCCATTACGATTGCATAAACTATCCCTTGGGTCAGACTAAAAACATCTTGCTCCGTTGGTATGTTGTGTCAGATATATAGCATGTTCCAGCTTTATCTACTTTGTCTTTCTTGCTTGGCTCCTACAATTTTAAGTTACAAGATCTCCCTCCTCATTTGCGAATGCTAGAAAATGACACCAAAATAATCTGATTTTAGCAAACCCAAGAAATACTACTTTCAAAACCAATACTCCATACATTTGATTTAATTTCAAAGGAACCAGAAAACAACACCATCCATTGCCAATGATTTCTAATAACCTAGAGTTATCATTTATCTAGAATAGTCATGACAGCAAATACTGTACAATCTGAATTCCCTGAAACCAGTACAAGGTCTGTTGTTTTTCTTCCACTGTCCAATTAAAAGGGAGTGGACCAGTGGTTATTTCAATGTCTTTTCTGAATTCTGCGGTTTCTTGGCTTGAGATCATTTATGAATAATTATATTCTGTGGTTTTAGGAAAACAACCAGCCAAGCTGAAAACTGAAAATGTTAAGCTCCTGGAGTTAAAACTGTCGCATAGCTCCTATTAATATAGATGTCAGACAGTGGTTTGAAGGAATCTCAAGCAACTATTGCATGTGTGTACATGGAAAAGATACACAGAAATCTCTTAACAAAGCACATTTTGGATGCTTAAATCATTTTTTATTATGAAATATTTTCTAGATGTTTAGAATGGCTAGTTTGTTATTTCACTGCTCCGAGTATCCCAGTATGCAGGAGCAGCCAATGAGGGTAATAGTGGTACAGATAACATTCTTAGCATATTTATAATTACTTGCTGTCTTATACATCTAAGACTTTAGGCATAAGATATATTCATATTATATGCTATTTGCTGGTCTAAGCCACACCCTCTCTCTTCCTGCAACTTGTAGTCATGGGGTACATCTAGAATTAATGCAGTTTGACACCACTTTGACTGCCATGGCTCAATACCAGGGAATCCAGGAAGTTGCAGTTTTACAAGGTCTTCAGCCTTCTTTGCCAAAGAGTTCTGCTGCCTTACCAAACTACAATTCCTGGGATCCCATAGCATTGAACCATGGCAGTTAAAGTGGTGCCAAACTACATTTATTTCCTGTGTAGATGCACCTTCCGTTGTTGTTGTTGTTGTTCATTTGTTCAGTCGTTTCCGACGCCTTGTGACCTCATGGACCAGCCCACACCAGAGCTCCCTGTCGGCTGTCACCACCCCCAGCTCCTTCAAGCCAGTCACTTCAAGGATACCATCCATCCATCTTGCCCTTGGTCATCCCCTCTTCCTTTTTCCTTCCATTTTCCCCAGCATTATTGTCTTTTCTAAGCTTTCCTGTCTTCTCATTATGTGGCCAAAATGCTTCATCTTGTCATCTACTATCCTTCCCTCCGATGAGGTCGGGCCTTATATGCTGAAGTATGGACTGGTTGGATCTTCTCGCTGTCCAAGGCACTCTCAGAACTTTCCTCCAACACCACAGTTCAAAAGCATCTATCTTCCTTCGCTCAGCCTTCCCTATGGTCCAGCTCTCACATCCGTAGGTTACTATGGGAAATACCTGGGGTGGCCACGGCCAACAGGGAGCTCTGGCGTGGTCTGTCCATGAGGTCATGAAGAGTCAGAAGTGACTGAACGAATAAACAGCAACAAAAAAAACTACCAGATAATTTGCATATAATATTTGCCAGACATTTGAATATGGTCTGCCTTATCGTTAGACATACTGAAGCCCCTGCCTCAGGGAAAACATTTTGAGTGACAATGAAAACAAGGCAAAATACTTCTTGTTTAATTTATTATTATTTTAGTTTTATTGCAAGTGAGGGGGAAAGACACTTTGGGATTCTTGGCCTTGTGTGCAAGAATAACTTGACTAGCTTTAAGTACTATTAATTTTGACTGGATCTACACTGCCATATAATCCAGTTTCAGAATGCAGATTAACTGCTTTGAACCGGATTATATGTCAGTGTAGATGCGGCCTTTGATTAAGGAGTCACAGGGAGGTGGGGGGGGGGATCTGTTGCTCTGCCTCGAGCAGCAAAATGTCTTATGCCAACCATGGATTTGCCTGAGCAAAACAAATGCATGGAATAGTAACATGCAGATAACTGAGACTTCCTTTTTGTATCAACTGCTTCCTCTTAAGTAGCAGGACAAACTAATGTGTTAGAAAACAATAAGAAAAATGTGGTCTGGCTCTCATGGGGCTGAAAGGAAAATAGCAGACAATAGATCACAAAGAGTGGATGTGAAAATATGTAAACAAAGTTGGAAACCTAAGTGAGTGATCAAGTCACCTTTACCCTTCCTGACATTTACAGCTAAAAATGTGTGCATTTGTGTGTGTCACAGGAAAGCCAAGAATGCATTCAACAAATAATGCCAACAGCAGAACTTTTGCCCGTGCCAAAAAATGAAGTGACAACAGACTCTACTCAGGTCTGAACTGCTGAAACAGCTGTTCAGAGAATGTGTTGAAACTCTTAAGCATAATGTATTGTTGAAGGCTTTCATGGCCAGAATCACTGGGTTGTTGTAGGGTTTTTGGGCTGTATGGCCATGTTCTAGAAGCATTCTCTCCTGACATTTCCCCTGCAGCTATGGCAGGCATCCTCAGATATTGTGAGGTCTGTTGGAAACTAGGAAAATTGGATTTATATACCTGTGGAAAGTCCAGAGTGGGAGAATGAACTCTCATCTGTTGGAGCTAGGTGTGAATGATTCAATTGGCCACATTGATTAGCATTTGATGACCTGACAATTTTTAGGTGTGGCTTGTTACTGCCTGGGGGAATCCTTTGTTGAGAGGTGATCATCTGTACCTGATTTTTTTTGTGTGTGGGGTTCCCCTGTGTTTGAGAGTTGTTTTTTTATTTACTGTTATAATTTTAGTGTTTTTTTTTTAAAAAATACTGGTAGCCAAATGTTGTTCTTTTTCATGGTTTCTTCCTTTCTGTTGAAATTGTCCACATGCTTGTGGATTTCAATGGCCTCTCTGTGTTGCTTGACATGGTAGTTGTTAGAGTGGTCCAGCATTTCTGTGTTCTCAAATACTCTGCTATGTCCATGTTGGTTCATCAAGTGCTGATGTCTGACTTCTCTGGTTGAAGTAGTCTGCAGTGCCTTTCATGTTCCTTGATTCATGTTTGGGCAGTGTTGCATTTGGTGGTCCCTATGTAGACTTGTCCACAGCTGCATAGTATATGGTAGACTCCTGCAGAGGTGAGAGGATCCCCTTTGTCCTTTGCTGAACGTAGCATTTGTTGGATTTTCTTAGTGGATCTGTAGATAGTTTGTAGGTTGTGTTTCTTCATCCGTTTCCCTATGTGGTCATTGGTTCCCTTGATGTATGGCAAGAACACTTTTCCTCTGGGTGGATCTTTGTCTTTACTGTCGTGGTTTGTTCTCTGTCTTGCAGCTCTTCTGATGTCTGTGGTGGAGTATCCATTGGCCTATAAAGTTTAGGTGATTCAGTTCGTTTAGGAGGTGGTGGGGTTTGCAGATTCTTTCTGCACAGTCTGCCAGGGCTTTAATTGTGCTTCTTTTTTGACTAGTGTGATGGTTGATGTTTTTATGTAGGTATCTATCTGTGTGTGTAGATTTCCTGTAAACTGTGACCCAAATGTTGATCTGGTTTGCGGATGACTTGGACATCTAGAAAAAGCAGTTTGCCTTCATTTTCTTTTTCCATTGTGATTTGGATGTTTGGGTGGATGCTGTTAAGGTGGTTCAGGAACCTATTTAGTTCTTCTTTTCCATGGTTCTGAATAGTGAAGGTGTCACCCACATATCTGAACAATATAGTGGCCTATTTGTTGCTGTTTCCAGGGCTTGTTTTTCAAAGTGTTCCATGTAGAAATTAGCTATGACTGGGCTGAGAGGGCTCCCCATAGCCACTCTTTAGCATAACGTTGGAGATTGCAAATGTATGTTTGCAACTGTTGGCCAGGAATGGAAAAGGTTACATTTTATACTAGGACTGGGGAATTCTTGTTATAAAAACCAAAATCAAATCCATCCAAAGTTTTTCAGGGTTTTTTTTTGTACGAAGAGACCATTTATGTGAAATCTCTAAACAGGACCGGTCTATAGCTGGCATGAAAATATCTCAGAAGATGTACTTCTCACAAAGATGCGACCCAGTCTGCTTGTGTAGAAGTAAATTGGGTCAAATCCTAATTTCAAAGTTGTGGTTTAAGGCTCTAGTGAAGAGAATTCCACCCATCTTGTAGTGATCTTTTAGCAGAGGCTAACAGTAGGTTCAATCCTCGATGAGAGCCAGCAGAAGATCAGCACTAATAGTACGTACAATGAATCTGTTCCTCATGACTATTTGTATTTCCACCACAGAAGAAAGTGTGTGGCTATGTTGGCTTCTCCCTCTCTGAATCATTTGGTTACAGACATACCACATCATACATGCTGTTTTGTTTATATACCCCTGCTATCTCCAGGCAGCCAAACATTCCTTGTAAACAAAACTACGTATCCTAGATGCCATGAGTTTGCTTTTAAAGCAACTTAACTAGATCCCCTAGCTTGGACTCCAAAAGAAAACAGCCCTCTCCTGATGTATCATTTTGCTCTTTCCCTGACTAATTACAAAGCATGGACATCTAATTAAAATGGGGTTACTAATGGGAACAGCCTTTCATGTTGGAGAACCAGCAAGGAGCCAAAAGAAGCAAAAATGAGAATGTGCTGGTAGAGCAGGATGAAATTATTCCTGTGGAGTTTGCCAGGGTGATTCTTGGCTTGGTCACAAATGTCGAGTTATTACCAGACAAGAACTATTTTTATGACTAAAATGTTGAACTATCACAATGACACAGCCTTTGCTCTTCAGCAGTAGATGGGAATTAGGATTACCAGTTCAGGATTGTTAAAGACCCTAAGTATTCCAAGTCAAGATCTGAGGCCTAGGAAACGTGCTGCAGGTGTCATTGTCCATTAATGCTGTCAATGAACACCAGGTACTATGAGCTATATCTCAGAGGAAAGAATTGGCAAACCACCTTCTTCCCTCTGAAATTCATGGCATTGTCAATAAATTGACAAGAGTCTTAAAGGTACATACATACACAATAAGTACCATGAGCTGTGAGCTTCTTATTCAAATACACACACACACAACCGATTTTCCTGTTGGGAAATCAGGACAGTGGCTGTTCTCAGATCAACTGAAATTCGATGACTATTCCTTCTCACTTGCTTAGGGGGGCCTGGTAAATAATGTTTAATCTAGCCTACTTGTTTCTAGTAAGAAAATGGATGCAGAGCAAATGGTGATAAATGACTGGGAGAGACAGAGGAAACGAATTAAGAAAACACATACTATATATACCCATGCATAAATTAGACATTTTAGGCAAAAATCTACCTGAAAAATCTGGTTCCTTCACACACACACACACACACACACACACACACACACACACATATGGACCAGGCTGTGGCGCAACTAGTTAGTTGCCAGCTTCATTAAATGACTACTGACTGAGAGGTCATGAGTTCAAAGCCAGCCTGGGTTGGAGTAAGCTCATGACCATTAATAGTCTACCTTGCTGTCGACCTATGCAGCCCAAAAAAGAGTTGCATCTGTCAAGTAGGAAATTTAGCTACTGCTTTATACAGGGAAGCTAATTTAACTAAATTATGATGCCATAAAACCTTCCAGCAGCATGCAGAAGAATGGGGAAGTACTCCATCAAAGGACTCGGTGTCAAAAGTGGACGGTGAAGCGGCAGCTCCCCCTGTGACCAGAATCAAGCATACCCTCATGAAGCCGGAAAAGCTGGAATGTTAAATTCCCTCTGTGTCTGTCTATATATGTTGTATGTCTAAATGGCATCGAATGTTTGCCATGTATATGTGCATTGTAATCTGGCCTGAGTCCCCTGTGGGGTGAGAAGGGTGGAATATAAATACTATAAATTCTATACACACACACACACACACACACACAAACCACAAACATATGGAACCTTCCCCTTTTCTTAGTATAGGGGCAAAAGGAGAGGGCCACTTCTCCTCTCTTCATGGGGTGCTGCTTCTAGCCTTTTTGAATGCTTGGATGAGAAAATGGTGGTAGAGGAGACAGCACTAGTGCACAGTGCTAGTACTTTCTCCTCTCTGTGGAATAACTCTCAGTTTATTCATGGATAATTTAAAAATCCACAATGTCATCTTCCATACCTGCCTTCAACTTACACCTAAGGTTGACTTCTGGTAGATCCTTTCCCAAAGAATTCCTGCAAGTTGTAGCTACAAATAAAATAATCCTTAGAAATGTATCCTTACACCTTGCCTGAATATAAACTGAGCAAAACTGGAAAATTTCCATCCCTGGAGATGGGGCTAAAAAACTAAAAATATAGATCCAGGCTCTGAAGTAATTGCTGAAGTTTAATCCTTGTCCTGGTGACAACTCATAGCTGTAGTCACAGTCTTCAGTATGCCTTGTAGGAATAGCACAAAGACTTTAGACTGAACAGACTTTTGTGTATGTGAAGTGGAATAAAAAGACCAATGGAACTGGACGTGTTTCTGTTTAGAATCTCATCTAGTCATCTTATCCCTGAAAACAAAAAATAGGGGAACTTGTAGGTAAATGTCAGCACAATGAGCTGTTTCAAGTCCTTCATTCTCATTTGTCTTGTGATTCAGCAACTGGTGATGTTCTCTCAGAACTATTACTAATAAACTGATAAATAATCTTTATTACTTTATAAATAAATGAACTAATACATAATTCGTGTGCTGGAAACTGTAGAAACTGACATTTTAAAGACTTTTAAAACATATCCCTTTCCCCTCTTTCCCCTCCAAGCAGAATAAATTTGCAGCGGTATTGGTATGTCATTTTGAAAAAAGGGTTGAGTGTTCATAAAAATGTTTATGCATATTATTATTATTATTGCTTTTTTTCTAGATAAAACTGTAGGGAGATCTATTTCTGCCCATAGTATATGTTTACTATGCAAATAAACTTGATGAGTAATCCCTCCACATTTGCTGGGGTTAGGGGCAAGGGAGCCCTGAAAAAAATGCAAATAATAAAATTGCTTTTTTTTTTACTTGTATAAACATCTCTCTATGAATACCCAGCTTCTCCAGTACGGCTCTATAGTCAACATCCACTGGATCACACTGAAGGAGCTACAGATGTCAAGAGAGGTATTCTCTCTAGGGATTTCTAGGTCTTCCAGCTGGTTTCCGTGATCAGCTTTCAGCAAAAGTAGACCATAAAATCACCCTGTATGACCTAAAAGTTCCTAAAGAAAACATTTAATCAAATCTTCAGAAGTCAAATCCACAAATGTGGAGGGATGACTGTACTTCATCAATAGCCAGAGAAGAGCTGGGACAATCTTCTACACCAGTGGTTCTCAACTGGTGGGTCCCTAGTTGTTTTTGCCTACAACTCCCAGAAATCCCAGCCAGTTTACCAGCTGTTAGGATTTCTGGGAGTTGAAGGCCAAAAACATCTGGGAACCACTGTTCTACATCTTATATATTACATGGAAGTGAGGATATTTCTGTTTTAAATATGGCAGTGTTTTAAGTTTTGATCTGTATTTTGTATTTATTGGTTGAAAGAGTTATGCACAATATTGCTGCACAATATCAATGAGACTTGTTTTTCTGTGCACTTTGCCTAGGCTGTAATCATATTCTGTTTATCCAGTTACACAATGTGAATGACACCCGAGTAAGCAGTGCTATGGACACTACGGCCAGTTCTACACAGGTATAAAATATGAAGTGGAAATGCCAATTCTGACTGCATTGTGGCCTGATAGGGATGTTATTGTTGTTTATTTGTTCAGTCGTTTCCAATTCTTCGTGACCTCATAGACCAGCCCACACCAGAGCTCCCAGTCGGCCGTCACCACCCCCAGCTCCTTCAGAGTCAAGCCAGTTATTTCAAGGTTACCATCCATCCATCTTTTCGTTGATGGGGCAACACCGTATGTTAAATGGTTAGTTTAAGTATTACATGATGCTCTTATGCAAGCCATTTTCTGCCTAATCTGTAACTAAACTTTCTTCCACATCACATAAAACTGTGGTTTAGTGTGAAGGAAATGAATTACAACTCTTTCTTCATGGTGGCTGAAAGGAGGAGACTGGAAACCCTTGTTTCTCTTTTAAACACGGAGCAATGGCTTCATACTACAGGAAAGGAGATTCCACCTAAGCATGAGGACGAACTTTCTAACTGTGAGAGCTATTTGGCAGTGGAACTCTCTGCCCCAGAGTGTGGTGGAAGCTCCTTCTTTGGAGGCTTTTAAACAGAGGCTGGATGGCCATCTGTTGGGGTGCTTTACATGTGATTTTCCTGCTTCTTCGCAGGGGGTTGGACTGGATGGCCCACAAGGTCCCTTCCAACTCTATGATTCTGTGATTCCAAATCAACAATATTTTAATATTCTGTTCAAATCCCAAACTAAGGCTGGATCTACATTGCCATGTATGCAATTAATCTGCATTCTGAAACTGGATTGTATGTCAGTGTAGATCAAACATAAGGCTAATTTGAACTATGGATTGTTTCAACAAACTATAGTTAAAACTGACCATAATTTGTTGGCACTGAATGGCAGGGCAATCTGATTTTAATCTAACATAACGGTGAAGTATGTCTCATTATTTTTATGCTGGGGGAGAAGGAAGAAAGCAAACAGCATGTCTGAGATTCACTGAGTCTTTCTCTCTTAATGCTAAATTACAATAAACTATAGTTTACAATCACAGGTGAACAAGCCCACCAGATTGCTGTGAAGGTAATTGCTTCTTTGTTTCTGGATGATAAGATATAAATGTAAGGCAAAGTGTATATTCTAATGTATAAATCAATCTCATGTATAAATCAAAGGCAGGTTTTGAACCCTAAATTATGAATTTTAATACAACCCATGGATAAGTTTGAGTGTCATTCCATAGAGAGGAGAATGCCGCCTCCCGAAGCCCTTGGCTGCTGCTGCCATTTCCCCGCCCAGGCATTCACAAAAGGTTGGAAGTGATGCCATTGTGGCAAGTAAGAGAAGATTTTGCTGCTGCTTTTAGGTTCTCCTGGGATTGACGACTTTTGTGTTTTACCACTCTACTTGGAAAAGGAGATTGTTACTTTTTTTGATAAGAGTTAAGGTATAGTACTCCCACTGATTTGTGGATAAATCAACTCAGAGTTTTGAGGTTGATTTTTGACACTTTTTTTAAGATTTATATCTGAGCATATAGGGCAAACAAATCCATAACTATGACAAGCCAATATATTTTGCCGTAAAAGGTCTGTTTGTAGAACATTGCTCCCTCCCTTGTCTCGTCTCTTAAAACAGTAATGAATTGTACTCATCACAGAACAGGTTCTTCTACCCCTGCTTTTTGGGTCATGTGGAACGTGGTTGCAATCTTCTTTCAATGGGCCCATTGTAGCACGCATATAGATCTTCCTCGTACAAAGACTCCTCAGCAGTTTTCAGTACTGGGCTTCCTCCCACTCTACTCACTGTGAGGACGTTTATAGTGTTTTTCACAGGAGAAGAGCAATGAGGCAATTGTGAGGTGAGTGGGTTAGAAATTACGTAACCACATTCCTGAAGCATTACAAAATATTCAGTAATCCTCTCCTAATTTTTGACCCTTGATTAAAGCTGATCAGCTGATATGTCACCCTGATTGCCTAGAAAGCGAATTAACTAGTCTGACAGAAGAGCTGCTCCCTTGCTTCTTTTTTCAAAAACAACATTAAATCACTTTTTTTGTATTCTGCAGTGGTAATGCAAATGCAAAACAACACCATAGACCTTCCTGTTGAACCAGCTGTGTTGATGCTACCACTGCAGGATAAAGTTCCTACATTCAAATCAACTTGGAAGAATTACCTTTTTAGATTATAATATCTCCTGCAAGCCATGATAACTAGGTGTTGTAGTCTTGGAAATAATATTTCCAAGCTTTTATTTAAATCCGCACTGCAGAGTCTTAACCCCATGTTTTGATTTCCTAGAGTCCAGAATCTATGTTTACTTTTCGAAAAGTACTCTCTCTCAAATTCTTTCCTGCATCAGCTGCATGTGTAGACTAAGAACCTCATTACATTGAGATCCTGGAGCTGGGTGACAGCAAAGGAATCTGTGGGGCAGTGTGGCAAATCCATGGGCAGTAGAGGAAACCGTCACTCTTTTCCCCACATTGCCTCCTTCCCACACTGTTCCTGGCTTACTCAGTCAAAACACGGGCAGTTGCATGTGTTCTGAATTCTTCCTCTCAACACACTTTCAACATGGAGCTGGCACAGAGCCCCGCTAGAATTAACTCTATGTCATGTGATCGGCTCCGGCAGCCTCCGTACTGGCTCTATGTTGAAAGCATCCTATGATGGGGAAAAAGCCCCATGTGATGATATCCTAAAAGGCATTTCACTATCATTTCTGAACATACTATGAGAAAAAGCAGACAGTGCTAAATTGTGGGGCACTTGCCAAGGCCCACATTACATTTCTGGAGGGATGGCAGTCTAAAGCCATTCTCTGCAACACTGGTGGACAAACTGAGATTGCAGGCTACATGTATCCTCGCACCCTCCCTTTGTAGCCCCAAAACTCAATGCCAGATCCTCAAAGCACTTTGGTATCCTCGAAGTTTTTTTAAAAAATGGTGGCTGCAATTTGCAGGCAATTCTGTTCCCAAACCACACTGAATATCTACTTCAAATGCATGAAAACTTAGTAGATCCAATTATTGCTTGCCGAACAATTTAAACATGAAGAGCTTTGAATACCATAGAATCACTCTGAATCTAGAAAATTCTATGGTCAACTTCTGTGGGAAGGAGTGGACGGTCCTGGGATCAAACCCCAAGAAACCAAGGGCCCACTGTAGTATAAAGCCATTACTTGCACATGTTTTCCACTGAAAATTCAAGCATAGGCCCCTTTCAGACAGTTGCATAAAATCCACATTGAACTGGATTATATGGTAGTATGGATTCAGATAACTCAGTTCAAAGCAGATACTGTGGGTTTTCTGCCATGATATTCTGGGTTATACAGCTGTGTGGAAGGGCCCATAACTATAGTTAGTGAGTAGCTAATTTTTAAGCCTTCCAATTTGGCAAAATAAATAAATAAATAAATAAACTGGGACCATGTTGCCTTGCAAAGCTTCTCAATCCAGGATTTTCCTAATTATTAAAATTCTTCTGAAAAGAAGATAATTGGGAGTACAGTCTTCCAATTGGATAAACACAGACATGTGTCAAGGATGGTTGTGGAAGATGGAGAGATTATAGCTTAAAAGCCTATAAACATCCCAATAAAGTGTCTGATGGGCTTAATTCTAGGTAGGCATGCAAATGATTTAACACTGCAGAAAAAAATAGCAGATGATTGAATTGTTTTCTGCTTTTCCTAACTTACCTTTGCCTTGCTGGTTTCAGACAGCAGATGGCACCCATGTTATATTTCTATGACCTGTGCATCTCAAGATTTTGTACACTCGCACCGAGTTTATCAGAAAATAAACATTGGAATTTAATATCAATTTCAGTTGCCCAGGCCAGCCGTTTCTGGAAATGAAATACATTATGTACCTTTTTTATTATAAAAAATAGCAGTTTTTTGGGGGGTGAAATGTTTAGCATCAAACTAGCATGGGATATTTTCCTTACTTTTCCTTCTCAACACGTCATATATTCTAACCTTATGATAAATTTTCATATCCCCAACATCCTGAGGCTGATCCAGAGGGGGAGAAGTTGTTAGAAAGCTCTTTGCAGCTAGTTCATCTTTTCTCCTTAACAGATTTTCTGAGGTAATTTATAAAGGAGGAAGCAGTGGTAAAACAAGTGCTGTTATGAGTAGATGTCAACATATAGAGAAGCTCCTGCAAAATTCAACTAATGAAGGAGAACAATGACATCCAGGCATGTAAGAAGCTGGTCATCCCCTGCAAGGGAGGATTAGGAACATGGCCCACAAATGTCAAAAGAGGACAACTTTGCCATTGCAGTATTTCCATCTCCCTCCCACTACAACAGGGATGATGCAGAGATATAGGTCAAAAGGTGTCTGCACTCATTCTAGGGGCTACCAGTGATGCCGGACTTAGCGCGGACATCCGATCAGCATAGCCCACCGCAGCCTAGTCTCTAACACCAGCACTAAAGACCAGAGATCATGGTGGCCTTTTAAAGGGAGGTCCTCTTGGGATGGCTTCACCACTGCTGGCATGGTTTATTTCTTTATCGTATCAGAAGCGAACCAGAGGTATAGTTGTAATGTGTTTAAAAAACACAAACTTTAAAAAACTTGGCATTATACTAAATGTCCTTTGAGCAGTAGTTGGTCACTTGGAGTGCCTCTGGCGTTGCTATAAGAAGATCCTCCATTATGTATGGGGCAGGGCTCAGGCTGCATTGTAATAGGTGGTCTGTGATTTGCACTTCTCCACACTTGCATGTCACGGACTCCATGTTGTGGCCCCATTTCTTAAGGTTGGCTCTGCATCTCGTGGTGCCAGAGTGCAGTCAGTTTAGTGCCTTCCAAGTCACCCAGTCTTCTGTGTGCCCAGGAGGGAGTCTCTCATTTGGCATCAGCCATGGTTTGGGGTTCCGGGTTTTAGCCTGCCACTCTTGGACTCTCACTTGCTGAGGTGTCCCTGTGAGTGTCTCTGTAGATCTTAAAAAACTATTTCTTGATTTGAGGTGCTGGCTGATATCCAAACAGGGGATGGGCCAGAAATGTCACTGCCTTGGTCCTTTCATTATTGGCTGTTGCTTCCCAGCGGATGGCAGGTGGTGCAATACCAGCTAAACAGTATAATTTCTCCAGCGGTGTTGGGCGTAGACGTCCTGTGATAATGGGGCATGTCTCATTAAGAGCCACATCCATCGTTTTAGCATGGTGAGATGTGTTCCACACTGGGCATGCATACTCAGAAGCAAAGCTCAAGGGCTGATGTCTTCACTGTAGCTGGTTGTGATCCCCAGTATGATATTGTTTTGACCAGAAGCAATTTGTGGCATGATAAAAGGTTTTGCCTGAAACTGAAGTTGGCTTAGAAAGTACTTAAAAAGCTTTGACCTGTTCTCACAAATGAGATAGTTAACTGTCATTCTTATTTATAGATACAGACAGCTGAGGCCAAGAAAGGAGTTTACAGGATGGTCTGGGGGGTCATAGCAAAAGCTCTGGCTACATGACTCAGCACGGCATACCTAAAATGAATGTAGCTGGAATAAAATTAAAGTGTCTCTTTATTGCGCTATAGGAAAAGTTCATGGATATGGTTATTGATTACTTGGAATGTTTGTGTACATCATGCCGAAAGAGAACAAAGAAGCAGTCATATATTACCAGACAGAGATAGGGTTGCATTCACCCCATTGATTTTGCCCATCCTTGTCATGTCACATGTCACTTGTGGCTTAGTATGATTGTCTTTCAGAGGTAGAGTCTTAGCTGTAGATCCATAAATGACTGTGAAGAGCTATTTTGGAGCCAACTGGTCTTTCACATTGAGTACATGATTTCCAGATAATAGGCGGTCATGACAAGGTTTTGCTTGATGCGTCTTCCTCTTGCATACATCTCCCTTTCATCATGTATTTGTGCCTCCTCAAAATTCATAGCACCATTGGAAACGGCTGACCTCCAGTTACAGTGCTCGAGGGTTAGGACTTTCCAGTTCCCAATGTTTACATTTTTCAATTTTTTCAAATCTATTTACCTATCCAAACGTATCTCTCCTTATGAACCATCTAGGACATTAAGATCTTCTGGGGAGGTCCTGCTCTCACTCCCACCTTCCTTGCAGATGCACTTGGTGGGGACGAGAGACCTGGCCTTCTCAGCGGTGGCCCCTCGACTGTGGGATGCCCTGCCTAGGGATATAAGATCAGCCCCCTCCCTCTTGACTTCTCAAAGGAAGGTGAAAACCTGGCTTTTGGAGCAGGCTTTTCCAAGTACAGCATAGCTATACAAACTCACGGAACGACTGACGATGAAACTGAATAATAACTTGACATGGAGATGCTCATGATAATGTTTTTAAGACTTGTATGGTTTTTAAATATTTTTAATATTTTAATACTCTTATATTGTATGTTAAATGTTTTGATGCTATTTTATGGTTGTTTTTAACTGTTATAATTGTTGTGGCACTGAATTGTTGTCAATTGTGAACCGCCCTGAGTTGCCCTCTTGCTGAGAAAGGCGGTATATAAATATTGTAAATAAATAAATACATCTATTTTGTTGTCCACCGACATTTTATTTTCCGTGCTTAAGTTGAGAATAAAGCAACTGCTTTGGGAGATGGTAATCTTGACATGTAGAGACTATATCATCCCATAAAAGGATGCCGGCACTGAGGAGGCTCCCTGAAATCCCCTTTTGCCAGCACCCACCTTCATTTGGAGAATCTTTATGATCCTGCATAAGGATGCAGCTAGAGATCTTAACATACAAGGGGCATGAATGGGATGACCTCTTATTTACACAAGGATGTGGCAGTTATGTCTTTTTGGTTCGATGAACCTCTCCCATCACCACCCAACATTAAATCAAACACCCAGCCCAACACCAACTATGAATGTGGGTGAAATGTCTTGCAATTGTTACTCTGTGCACAGTTTGGTGGCATCATTTGGGGTTATTCCCTTATTGCTGCTTGTAGGTGTCTTCCAGTGTGTGTGTGTGATATGGCACAGTGTAAAAGCAGGATATGAAAAGATTGAAGAGCTACAAAGGGAAATGTGTTGATTTCCCATTTCCAGCTTTGTTGCTGTGGAATCGAGGACAAATAATATGTACGCAGGGGACTATGGCTTGAAGAGAATTAGGAGATATTTGGGAGATTTTTTCATTATCTGATAAGTGCAGCTAGAATGCTCTCAGCACAAAGATGGAAAGATATGACCATACCAAGACAAATAAAATTGTTAATGAGGCTATGCAATTGTTAATGAGGTTATGCTGAAATTAACAAACTGACAAATAGCGAACATGTAGGGAAAAAGTCTGAAAGGCTAAAGCACAAAATGAGCTCAAGTTTGTCAAAGAGATTAAAAACAGTAAAAAGGGGTTCTTTGGCCCCGCACCCAATACTTTTCAACATTTTTATTAATAACTTGGACGAAGGTTTAGAGAGCATGCATGTCAAGTTTGCAGATGACACCAAGTTAGAAAGGATAGCAAATACTCCAGAGGACAGAATCAGAATTCAAAATAACAGGTTAGAGAGCTGGGCCATAAATAACAAAATGAATTTCAACAAGGAGAAATGTAAGATACTATACTTAGGCAGAAAAAAATGAAATGTGCAGTGCAGGATGGGTGATGCCTGGCTTGACAACAGTCCATATGAAAAAGACCTTGGAGTCTTCGTAGACAACAAGTTGAACATGACCCAGTGGGAGTTGCATCAAAAGGGGTCTAGTGTCCAGATCAAGGGAAGTAACGGTGCCTTTGTATTCTGCTATGGTCAGACGTCTCCTGGAATACTCTATCTAGTTCTGGGTACCACAATTCAAGAGAGATATTGACAAGCTGGAAGGTGTCCAGAGAAAGAGGGAGACCAAAACGATCAAAGATCTGGAGACCCTATGAGGAGCAGTTTAAAGTGCTGGGCATGTTTAGCTTGCAGAAGAGAAGGCTGAGAAGAGACATGATGGCCATGTATAAATGTGTGTGGGAAAGTCATAGGTAGTAAGGAGCAGGCTTGTTTTCTGCTGCTCTAGAGATCAGGACATGGAGCAGTGGGTTCAAATTACAGGAAAGGAGATTCCACCTGAACATTAGGAAAAGCTTCCTGACTGTAATAGCTGTTCAGTAATGGAACTCTCTGCCTCAGAGTGTGATGGAAGCTCCTTTCTTGGAAACTTTCAAATGGAGATTGGATGTCCCTTTGTCAGGGTACTTTGTGCTTTTTCTGTATGGCAGGGGGTTGGACTAGATGGCCCATGCTGTCTCTTCCAATTCTATGATTCTAAGTTGCTGAACACTTACAATCACAAATTGGCAATTTAGATGTCATATATATCTTGTGTATATGTAGTTGTATATAAATATATTTAAATATAGTTATTAATTAGTTTTTTATGTATATAATTATGTGTACTTTTATTTTACCATTTTGCTTTCCCCCTATGTTTAGTCTACTATATGTAGGCTTTTGCTATTGGAATGTATGTTAATAAGTATTTTTTAAAACCCCAAATAATATATAAACAGGGAAGCTGGAGAAGGAAGTAATTGCCTCAGGACCTGTTTGTTCTCCTAGGGCGGCTAATGGAGTAGATCAATTTTTCTAGAGCTCAACAGGTGGGAGGGCCAGGAATTTGCCTATGTGCGAGTTGGAAGAACATCAAGCATAGTTTTATTTGTCACAGGACTTTTGTTCTTTAAGTAAAGCCCCGTTGATACAATATGACACACACACACTCCTCTTGCCCTGCTGGCCGAGGGCTTGATGTTGACAATTTTTGAACCAATCATTGCAACACAAAATCATGCAACCAAAATGTGCCTCAAGGTGATTTACAAGAAAGCAAAGTACTATAACAAACCACAACATATTCATTAGGATACTGAGGAATTACTAAACATTATCCTGCACAGCATGGCACAGCAGAAATGAATAATCAAAACCAGGTCATTAAACCTCTCCAGATGCCTGGTAGGAGATAAATGTCTGCATGGCACCCAAACGACAAACATAGCTGGGATGTTCAAGCAAAACAACCATTATGATATAATTGATGTGCCACAGATTTTGGTGACTGAGTTAGTTCAGTGTGCCTAATGAGAGGGCCAGTCTAGCTCTGTGCATACCCTCTAGGGAAGAACTTTCCAAACTGTATGTTGCAATACATTACTCTGTCAGCTGCAGTGCGTAGGTGTGTTATGCAAGCATAACGAAAAATCTCTGAGTCAATCTAAAATAAGCAATACCAACTTGCATGTATTTTTATGCAGCAAAGGTGTTGATTAGTATGGTGCATTACGATACTTCCCTTCTGCCGTATCCATGTATGCACACCACAGTCAAGGGATATATAAGTACTGCACAGTATCCGTAATTGGGCAGAAAAAGCTGATTCCACATGTCTAAAAAGTATGTCACCAACATGAAATTTTTGGAAAGCTCCGCTCTAGGGCATAAGCTCCATAGAACTCAGAGGGCAATTACTTCTGATTAAACATACATAAAAGGGGAGAGAATGGTGAGGCCGTTCAGGAGTTATTTGATTATAGTGTAGGGCTCTCCTTGCCACTGGCTATGATTGCTAGGGCCAATGGAGTTTGCATCCCGAGAACATCTGGAAGCTTCAGTGGTTTCTCAGGATGGAAGCCGACCTTCCATCCACTGGTAGCTGGAAATGTTGGGCACTGGATCCAGGACTCTCTGCCTTCGCAGTGTATTGTCCAGCCAGTGAGTCATGGGCTTTCCTTATGAGCATATCCAGTATTTATCATCCTTGCTTGGCTGCACCTGCTCAAATTCCCTTTTATGCTCATGTTTGTTTTTACAAAAAGAAGAATCACTCAACTCCATCTGCAGTCCCTCTGCACAGCACCCTGGAATATGTTTATCTCTGTGGCTAAAACAGTTACCTATCAGGCTTGGCAAGCTGCCTCCTCCTCCTCCTCCTCCTCATTCTTTGTTGTTTTATTATTATTATTAACCTACAGCTGCAGGGCCTTCTTTCTCAGGCCTGACCTGTTTGGCAACTACCAAAGGTGCAGGCTGTCATTTGGACTTCACTTAAAGAAACAACTTTGGAAAGTTGTTTCTAGGGGTTACAACTTTTATCCTGGCTCAGGGGTCTGAAATGTAACTTTTCCAAACTCTGGATTAAAGATACAGACTGTAATTCCCAATAGCAAATGCACAGCCTACAATTATGCATTCATGATGGTTCCTATTTATCCTTCCTACATATTCAATAACATAAGTTATATGTAGTACAGACATGCATAATGTCCAGCATGTGGGCCGCATGCACCCCCTAAAGGACTTCAGCTGGCCCGTAATGGCACACTCTAGGCAACAATAATGTGTCCAACACCCGTGTCACTGCTTCTTCCATGAACCTGGTAGTTGCCTTCAATATTATCTCAAATGACAGTCAGCAGGACCATCAGTGGGAAAGGAACACTGAAGATGAGGCAGTAGATGAACAGCTCTTCCCTGGGGCAGGACAGCCAAGCCCTTTAGCTGGCAGGAATCACTGGGATTGGGCAACCAATTCCACCAGTGCCCAAGCAAGCCATGCCATCAATGCCAGCTCTCTCCCCTCTGGCCAAGACCAAGAGCTGGAGCCAGGTTAGTGTCTGGACGCTACTACAGTTTTCTTTTCTGCGCCTGCAAACAAGGCTCCTCTAAATCCATACCCTGTTGTTGTACTCCATCCCCTTCACTGTCCTCAGAGCCTCTGGGTGGACAGGAGACACTGGGGAATCAGGCTGGCCAGCCACTTGGCTATCCCTCGTGTTCCCTTGGGTGGCCTGTGGAGTTGGTGTGTGCCTGATCTATGGTACCAGGGAAGGAATGCATCGAGCCACAAGTGACACAAGCAAGGAAGGGGCAGGCAAGCAGGGAGTCCCAGAAACAGCTTTCCTGGCAGCTGTGGAGAGCACAGGGTAGCCTTGCCCTCAGGGCTACAAGAGGAATGCCAAGGGCTGTGTGGGAAGGTTCTCCAAGAGCAAGATGCCACTCCAGCCCAAGTCCTGAGCATGCAGCCTGAAGAAGTCAAGCCTGCTTTCATTTTGGCCACAACTACTGCAAATCCTCTTATTCCTGCGCTCCTGTAAAAATGTACAAAATCCTAGGACAAAGTAGCAAGTGTCGACAACAGAGTCAGGAAACCTGGGACCAACAGGTCTGTATGTGGACCTCATCTCAGGTTCTGGTTTTATTTACCCCTGACTAAAACCCACAATTTGGTGCTGTCTGGAACCACCCTGAGAGGTAAGAGAAAGGTTCTGGAGAAAGCCATGTGCTATATATAATGTTCTATGTGCAGGCATAGTGGGATTCCTTAACTCATACTCTGAACTCCCAGTCAGTTAGCTTCTGAACATGGACCAGAAAGTGGTTTTGTCTAGTAAAGTGTCATGTTCCTGCACAGATGGAGAAAGCTCTGTCTGCTGAATTTATTAACCATATTACTGTTAATCAAAGATATAAAAATCCTGCCAAAATACTTGGTAGCTATCTGTCACGAACTAGCAAAAATACCCCAAACATAAACAAATAAAAAAACCAGCAAGAAGTCTGCTTCTGATTTTGAAACACATTTTGAAACACATCTTGAAACACATAAGTAAACATATTAGTAAAGCTCCCTTCATTTTTAATTTAAAAGAAAATAACCTCTGTCGAATTCACTACTTCTAAATAATTTAAGCAACCATTATAAGAGATACTAAGTGCCATAGTGGTAATTTTTGAAGTGCAGGCATTTAGCACAACTGTCCTCACAGACAAACCACCTCCCACTTGCAGGAGGATCAAAAACTGCAAACAGCTGTGTTGCTCAATATCAACAAACTAGTTGTAGCAGTTTTCTTCCCCACCAGGACTAGATACAGCTAGTGGATCTTGGCTGCCCATTCAAGACCAGGTTCCCCCCAAAATATTTTGCCTAATAACAGGGATATCTTCTAACAATGTGGACTTTATTGGCAAAGGTCACTCCTTCATGGTGACCGTGGCAGATATATTCAGAGGAACAAGAAAGCTTGAGACTGATGTGGATTGATTATGTCGTACTTCCAAAGAAATACTAAAGAATTCAGGTCCTGGCTTCACTATTTAAACTATTTATTTATTTTAAATAATTCTGTTTCATCTCCCAGCTCACAAGGCAATGAACAAATAAAAACTAATTAAAATAATACAATTTTAAAAATACACTTTAAAAGCTCTTGAAAGCAGTCTAAAAACAACTCTCGAATCCAGTTTTAAAACAACAATTTCAAACACGGGGTCTATTTTGAATAGCACTGCTTTGGCTACCCAATGGAAGCTTAAATGAGATTGGATGGGCCTAATTTCCTTGGGCAGGGAGTGCCACAATCTCTGAATTACTAGCATTGTGGTAACATAAAACATGAAGTAAACATTTAGAAATACTGTTTGGTATATTAAAACTTAAGAGATGGATGCTATCTGATGGGTAAATTGATAATATTAATAATATCAATGATATTGAAATTATAGAAGCATATACGCTGTGTTCTGTAAAGTCAGTTAATACATGAAAGCTGCAATCATCTCTCATTCTCCCAAACTATACAGTGTTTTTCTATGCCCAAATTAGTTCCTTCTACTGATCTCTAACCACCTCATCATATTGACAGGGGAAAGCATGGGTGACCATCCCTTTAAGAGCAGAGAATCGCCACTGTTATATTGTCAGCAGTCCCCCTTTCTCCCATCACACTCACACATGGAAACTTAAGAGCCGGCAATATATTCATCACAAGATCAGTATTAGTTTTTTTAAAAATCAGGAGAAACAATACCCCAAAACCAAGAGATCCTTTGCCCCGCCCAAAGCCTCTTCCATTAAAGGAGACGGACACCTTTTAAAACCACTTATTATTAAAACCACCGTTCTATCTCAAACCTCATAGGTTAGAAGAGGCAGTGATCCAAGTTAAAATTATTGCCTTCCATGGGACCCTATGGTTCTCTGTCAAATCCCATAGGATGCAAGAGACTGCTGACAGCTGGGCAATGAAACAGGACGGGAAACTTTAATGGTTCCCATCCCACCTGTTTTTCAGTTGTAAAGATGTGAGTGAAGTGCGATAAGAGGTAGGAGTTCTGAACATGATTGCTGGCCCGTGTTCAGAGTTCCCTCCTTTCAGGACACTTCTGCCTCTTTTCAACCCTGGAACATTATGATGAGCACCATGCCTCTCCATGCTTGAAAAGGGACTGAAATGTCCTATGACTGGGAAATTACTCAATGTGATAAGGTGTGAAGCAGCATGAAAATGCAAGCATAAAATTAAATTATTTATTCAAAATTATTCCACTTGCTGTCAGCAGCAATCATATCAAGTATGCACATTTGGTTTGCAAACTTTAAATTGCTAATGACATTGCATTTTCTCACATGAGCTTATTGTCCGATAATTGATTTGATATTACAGTCTTAGCTATTACATTTGCTTGTTGACAATTACAGTTTAATAATTTTTCTGTCTTATTCTTTCTGACTTCAGCAGGAAAAGCCCTATGTATAAAATATGATTTATGTCACTAGGAGCATGATGCCATATGTCTATTATGTGAAATCAATTCAGTATTGAGGAACATAATCAACTTGGGACTAAAGTACGCCTTGTCTGAAAAAAATTACAATATTGTCACATCATCATTTATATCCACTTTCCCCTTGAAAACTGAGACTCAAAATCCTTAAAATAACAATACAATTAAAAACATAAAAATAGAGATTAAAATAGAATCAAACTATTCATAGCATTAAAATAATCCAAACCTCAAGTTAAAAAGAATAAAATGCAATTAAAAATATACTAAAAGCTATTTAAAAGTACCCAGCACTCCCTAGCCCAGAGGTTTCCAAACTGTATCACTGCAGTGTATAGGAGTGTCGCACAAATGTATTGAGAAATATCTGAGTCTTTGTGAAATAAGCAATAAATCAAATACTTACAAAAATATAAATGAAAGATTTTCATGAGATACTTTGACTCTAAGTTTCGTTACCACAATCTAGGTATGTGTCTATATCTCTTATAAGAAGTTGGTTTAATTTCTGATTGTCACAAAATGTTGCATGTATAAAAATGGTGTGTCACCAACAAAAAGCTTTGCCCTAGCTTTTTTTTTTTTAAAAAAACCCTTATTATTACTTTGTGTTTGTCCTGCATGACATGGGGTTGGATTACATGGCCCATGTGGCCTCTTCCAACTTTATTATTCTATGATTAAAAATTCTACTTTGCCAATAGAAGAACAACAAGGAGTGGATCTTTGGGAAGGGAGTTCCAGAGTCTAGATATTTTCACCAGGCTTTATTGCATGAGGCAGGCAAACTGGCACTGAAGCACGACTGTCATTTTGATGATGGTCCATATTCTTCTTCATCATCATCATCATCCACCTTCTCAGCAAAAATGTGTGAAGGCAGAGTTACATTGGTTGTCAAAAGATTGTGGGACCATAGATCAGTGAATCAGAGCAATTGTGCAAATGAAGAGAGGTGCTCATTTTGGTATGTATCCTGTATCAGTGATCTTGAAACTTCTGTGGAATAATAGCTTTGTGTGATAAAGTCCAGTCAGTTGGTCAAGTATAATGCAACTAGACCTATTTTTTAAATTTGCTATAATTCCAGTTGAGAGGAGAGTAAATGGAATTATAAAATAACATGCCTTTGTCCTACTTAGCCCATTAAGCACCAATAAATGTGTTGCACCCCAGGCCAGGAAACACCTCTATACTTAGAATTGAAGTTAAACCAGCAAAGCAATTTATTGAAGATAACAAGCACTTCAGCAAAAACAGTAAAAACTTCAAAGTCTGTATGTGTAAAATCGTCCACAAGGTTCAAGGTACAAAAGTAATCCAAAATCCCAAAGCAACAGGACATCCAGCATAGGAATGCAAGGAAACCAGGAAATACAAAGCAGCATAAAATCCAATACAAAAAAAATCCTTCAAACTTGGAAGCATGAAACAGGAGCAAAGACATGAAAGTAGAATTCCCTCAGAAAGCTTGACTAGGACTTGGCACGAGCTGTTGTCTCAATAACCAGTGTTGACCAGACTGGCCAGGAAATGATCGCGGTCTCTCTAATAAAGATATGAAGTCATGCTTCCTCCCGTTAGTTTCTGCTATGGGTTTCTTCTGTAAGAGGCACTGTGACCTTCGGAGGTTCCACTGAGCAGCCCGAAGTTTACGAATACTAAACCTCCTATCTACCTGTTCATTATCTTGCAACGCATTATTTTCTGCATCTGGGATTTCAGCCTCTGAACTCTTTTCCCTAGAGAACAGCTCCTTTGCACCATGTGGAATGTAACTTTCACTGACTTGGAAGCACAGACTGCTCATTTTCAGGACTTAAAATCTCATGATGGCTCGCAGGCCCAGAATGACCTAAATCCACATTAACATGAGTACCAGGCACAACCATGGGCTGAACTACAACGAAATGTATGCTTTTCTTTGCCATCTATTACTTTTAATAATCTGGTTTATGACCCTTGCCTTAACCCCAGAGCAGATCAACACTTTTACTATATTTCTTTATCTTGATATTATGGATAGCTAACCAGAGATAAAAGGCCATTATCATTCTCTTTCTATGTCAGATGATTAAAGAGCACTAGAGGCAAGGGCAGAGAACAATGCTATTGCCCATTTTCTCCAATGTTTTCTTTCTGTTCTCAGAGATAGTCTGGTGGTGTAATTATATTTCCTAACCGATGCAATTCAAGACCAAGGAAATAATTTGTTACAAAAACAACAGTTATGCATCAGCTAGTGCCTTTCGCACTACATTTGTTACTTTTAAAGTTACTTCTATAGTTATGTGGGAGTGACTTAACTTATGATGGAGCAAAAAATAATATTTTTCTAGTTTTGGCTCTTCAGAGTGCTTTATGCTATCTTCTGAGTGTAGAGACAACAATGTAAAAAAAAAATCATGAAACTGTATTGTAAGCCTGCACATATATCATTTGTATTAATAAATTGTTAAATTCTCTGCATGTCCTAATTCCCCCAAATTAAAATAAATATATAAAATATGTAGTATCCAGGCAAGTATGACTGGAGGGCTAAAGCAGTTTAAATGGCAAGGTAATGCACCAAATGTGTTAATTACTTGAAATCTGTAGCTGTTGTCATAGATGTGCTTATGTTGAGAATGTACAAAGGGCTCCTGTGTTTGCACAAGATTCTTACATGGTTGAAAACTTATAAATATTTTAAGTCAACTGCTAATTTTCCAAAGACATCTGGTTACAAGATTTTTTTGCCCCAGTTGTTTCAGACGCTATACTCAGGCTGCGCACAAGTCCCCAAAAACGGAGCCGGAATCTCTCCTTGGATGTTAGATCTTCCAGGGAGGTCTTTTTATTAAAGAAAAAAACCCCCAAAGAATAAAACATTTAATATCATATTTTGCTGTAAAAATTATTGCTTCTGACATCTTCTGACAAAGAAGTATTTTCAGAGCTAGATGCCTTCTTACGAGCAAATTCTTTATGTCTGCTGGATAACTGAGCTATATATCTGTATCCATTTTCTTGCTAAAGTATTTAACACAATTTAGAAAAGCATAGTTGTGCAAAATGCAAAAGGAATTAAGCTTTTAGTTTGTTTTTATTTTTGGCCAGTAAGATAAAGACAAATCTCTTTTCCTGCAACCTCAGTTCTCAGCCTCTAAAATTTTGCAGATGTTACATTAGCCTTTTGATATTAATCTTGATTACTTTATCTCCCAAGATCATGGCAACCGTTGCTGCAGAATATCAACTGCTTGCAGAGGAAACAGAAACACTGGGTTCTCCATGCCCAAGGGCTGTTCTACAAGCTGACTGTGATACAGAGGACTTCGGGGCTATATAATCACAAAAGATTATGATAAACGTTGGTTAGTGTGAAGTAAACCTCAGACTGCATTAGTCAGCCACAATCATGTGCTCTTGTTTAACTAGCATCAGTGAATGCCAACAAAAGTTGTCTCTCCCACACCCTTCTTCCGTTGGAAATGGAGCTGAAAAACCACTCCTTAATGAAATAATAAGAATGAAATTGTTATTATCCTCTCTTGTCCTCAGGAAAGAATAAACACGGGTCTCCGGCATTCGTGCTTTCTTGCAGAGTTTTAGCTATGTTTTAGAATGGAAAACTTTTAATTTGAGAGAAAAGAAATTCTTGAACTATTTTGGCTTACAAATAGGTCATTTCACCCTTCCCATTTAAACTCCTAAACCAAACAACAAATGTCTAAGATGAGGTTTGCCCACTGGGTGGGTTGGCCTTCTCTGTAATGATGTGCTTTGGTCGTGCCTGTCAACAAATAAATGCAATGTTTGTTTCCCCCAGCTCATTTTGAAAACCCACAGTAGTGAGCTGTCCCTCTGCCATCAGGCAGATGGATTTTAGAATTCTTGTTAGCATCATGGCAAAGCATTGACAGATGTTCAGTGGCATGAAACAGTTAAGTTGCTTGAATACTTTTTGCATTTGACTTTCAGTTTGAAAAGATATGAAGATCATGTAGTAGAAGTCAAAATCTTGACCTGACAAGTATAGAATCATGGAATCCTAAATTTGGAAGATCTACAGGGCCACCCAGTCCAACTCCATTCTGCCATTCAAGAATACATAGCCACAGCACAGGTGGCAATCCATTCTCTGCTTCGAAATCTCCAAAGGAGGAGACTCTACTACACTCTGAGGCAGAATGGTCCACAATTGAATGACTCTTGCGGCCAGGATGTTCTACCTAATATTTAGGTGGAATTTCTTTTCCTGTAATTTGAATTGTTGCTCTGTGTCTCAGTACCTGGAGTAGCAGAAAACAAGATGCTCTCTCTGACATCCTTTCAAATATTTAAAAATGGCTCTCACGTCCCCTCTTACACTTCTTTTTTCCAAGCTAAACATACGCATCTTCCTAAAGCACTCCTTATAGGACTTGGCTTCCAGACCTTATACGTTTTGACTGTCCTCCTTTGTACAGAGCCCAGCTGGTCAATAATAGCTACTTATATGGAACATTTAGTTAATGTTAATGAATGGGAAATATCCTACCCTTATTCTCAAAGACATTTTGCTTGTTTCCCTTTTATTCTTGGAGAATTCAAATAATATAACTATAGATTTGTTTAGACAATAGGGCCGGCCCAACAGTTAGGCAAATTGAAGCAGTTGCCATTGGTGACAGATGCAAGGAGGCAGAAATGGAGATGCCCCATTCGCTGCCAGTCTGTTTAATTCTGTATGTAGAATGTAGTATGAGAACAGGGTCAGGGGTTTCAAAGAAGTGCTGGATAGATGTCTGCTGCTCAGATGGTTTAGTTTTAGAAAATGTTGGCTCAGTGAAATGAATACAATTTGACGACATTGGAGGTCTCCTTCACTCTTGCGAGCATATAAATATATGCCAGCAACCCAGCAGGACATCTTAACAGCCTTGATCTACGATGCACTGAACAGTTCTTTGACAGCCAGTCAACAGGGCTATTCAGGAGAGATGTTATTAATAAGGAAACATATGCCTTGTGGCTATCTTTTGGCTAGATTATTTAGTAATTAAAACAGTACATCTCCCTATTATTTCAAGGAAGAAATGAGATTACCATAGTGGAAAATGCCTCCTGGAAGAAACGTATTTTAATTGTATCATATGCAAGGATTGACAGGAAAACATTCTTCCTCGGTGTTTGCTGTAGAAGTCAAACAAAAAGGAACAGGATCTGATGCTGACTAAAGTGCTGAAATGCATGTGTGCACAATGTACACACATACACAAACATTTGCTCATAAAGTATACAGCCAAGGTCTTTCTCTGTGTGCTAGTTCAGTTGTAATAATATACAGTCTCAGGAAGATATCCCAGCAAAATTGGATACACAGTGCCAACGCATGTTTTGTCTCAGTGTCTCCTGATGAAAACATAACGTGGAACATGTGCTCCTTGCTTTTGAGAATTCAAATTCAGCTCACTAACTAATGTTAATAGTGCTTTTTGGAGAGGGGGGAAGCCTTGGCTAAAGATCATGGACAGAACACTTGGCCCATCTATGCATTATTGCAAGGGTAGGAATTCCAACTCTCCCCTCTCTCCAGTCTCAAAGCTGTGATTACAGTGCTTACATCGGATGTATATTTATTCATGGGAGGTCCAAGACATCTCTGGAGAGCACTGGAGCCAAAGAGCTGCCACCTACATTGCTTCAGCTCTCACTTTGATCTACAACAAGAAGGAAAGATCTACAGAGGATAATAGTCCTTGATTGACTTAAATGTGTACCCAGCCGATCATATGCAACACATATTAACTTACCATATAGAATACATGAACCACAGGGATATTTCAGTAATTTGTGAAACAGAAAGTCATGAATAAGAATTGGTTCAACTTATTACTGATCACAATGGATGCTCTTACTGCCTATTACAGGGAAAACCAGCTGATCCCTAATCAATCTAAAACACAGACATGTGTTCTTCACCTTAAGAACAGACAAGCATCCCGAGCTCTGAGGATCACCTGGGAAGGAATCCCACTGGAGCATTGCAGCACACCCAAATACCTGGGAGTCACTCTGGATCGTGCTCTGACCTACAAGAAGCACTGCCTGAATATCAAGCAAAAGGTGGGTGCTAAAAACAATATCATATGAAAGCTGACTGGCACAACCTGGGGATCACAACCAGACACAGTGAAGACATCTGTCCTTGCGCTATGCTACTCTGCTGCTGAGTATGCATGCCCAGTGTGGAACACATCTCACCACGCTAAAACAGTGGATGTGGCTCTTAATGAGACATGCCGCATTATCACGGGGTGTCTGCACCCTACACCACTGGAGAAACTACACTGTCTAGCTGGTATTGTACCACCTGACATTCACCGGGAAGTAGCAGCTAATAGTGAAAGGACCAAGGCAGTGACATCCCCTGTTTGGATATCAGCCAGCACCTCAACAACTTAAATCAAGAAATAGTTTTCTAAGATCTACAGAAACACTCACTGGAACACCCCAGCAAGCGAGAGTCCAAAAGTGGCAGGCTCAAACTTGGAAGGCGCTGAACAGACTGCGCTGTGGTACCATGAGATGCAGAACCAACCTCAAGAAATGGGGCTACAAAGTGGAATCCACAACATGCGAGTGTGGAGAAGAGCAAACCACTGACCACCTGCTGCAATGCAACCTGAGCCCTGTCACATGCACAATGGAGGACCTCCTTGCAGCAACACCAGAGGCACTCCAAGTGGCCAGATACTGGTCAAAGACATTTAATCAACTACCAAGCTTGCAAACTTTGTGTTTTGTCTGTCTGTCTGTTTGTTTTGTTAAAAATGTAATACTAATGTCTAGTTGCTCCTGACACGATAAATAAATAACAATGGATGAATATCAACCAATCATGTATTTTGGGGCACAGAAAGGCATCTAAAGTCTGGTTGTAATCCTATGCCTCTGATTTGAGACTGCAGCCTTGTTGTGTTGATATATTTGAATAACAACTTTGGCTGAATTCTAATGCACACACCTAGGGATAATCACCATTGAAAAGAGCGGGACAGACAATCAATGATTTTAGCTATATTTCACATTTTCCAAGAATGGGATTCAAGGTGTCTTAGGACATACTTCCAAGTAAATATGGATAAGATTTTTCTGTGTGGATGGGGCAATATTTTTTCATTTTGGCATTCTTACTGTATGTGGGGTCTAAGATGACTCACAAACAGCAATTGGTTCCTTCCAACAGTGTCTGCTTCGAACATACATCACTACCTTTTTGAAGAAGCGACATTTGTAAACTGCCTCCCTTTTTATTTGTGAATACAATCCAAGGTGCTGGTTTTGAATTTGAATAATATAGTTGAAGGGAACATTGCTATGGTTGTTGTGTGTCCTCACGTCATTTCTGATGGCCTTAAGGTGAACCTATCACAAGGTTTTCTTGCTAAGATTTGTCCAGAGGGGTTTGCTTCTCTGAGCTTCAGAGATGGGTATATCAAAAATGAAAAATTAACACATTTGAACACCACTGTAACTACCATGCCTCATTGCAATGGAATCATGGGAGTTTTAGTTTTACAAGATCTTTAGCTTTCTCTTCCAAAGAGTGCTGGTGCCTCACCAAACTATGACTCAAAGGATACACTTCGGATCCAAGCTGTCTTTGAGACCGCATCTCCTTTTATGAACTATCGCAACCTCTGAGATCTGCCGGGGAGGCCCTTCTCTCAGTCCCACCTCCATCTCAAGCGTGGTTGGTGGGGACGAGAGAGGGCCTTTTCGGTGGTGGCCCCCAGCTTTGGAATGCCCCCCAAAAGAGATCAGGTCAGTCCCCACTCTTCAAGCTTTCCAGACACAACTGAAAACATGTTTTCTTTTCTTTCTTTTTTTTTAAAGACTTTGGACCATGATTAGCACCTTAATCACTAAACCTGAGGACCTAGTGATTGATTCATGTTATCACATTATGGACTAAGATGGTACACAGCCTGTTTATATCCTCAGCCTTACTGTGTTGTTGGATTTTAAATAGGTAGGGTTGTGCAATAATTTTATGCAATTCTTGCTTTGTTATTGTTTTATATGTTATGTAGCTTGTTGTATTTTTTGTATTACTGCACTATTGTGTGTGTTTTTTTAAGCTGCTCTGAGTCAATTCGGGGAGATGGTGGCGGGATACAAATAAAATTATTATTATTATTATTATTAATGAAGTGTGCAGGGCAGATTGTACGGGAGAAGATAATGTTAGATTGATCAGGGAGGCATATTCTCCAATCCATCCCTCCTCAGTGTTAGCAGTGTAGGATCTTGGTCATCATTAGTTTACCTTTTAAAAATATATATTCCTGTGAGCATTTTTATTTGTCTTCAAACTGCAAAAACACTAAGGGAAGAGGGAAACATGTATCACTAAATATCTATAAAGGCATGATTCTGAAAGTCATAATACATCATTACTTTTATTTGCTTTCACTTTTCAGCTCATTGTCATTTTAGTGTGGTAGTTATGACATTACTTTTGTTTTCTATAATGTAGATTTTAAAAGTTTATTTTTAAAAAATGATTCTTAAATAACCAATGCCACAAGTTGTTGTGTGTTTTAAATGAATTTTTGTACAAAATCAAGATTTGTATGGAGATACCTCATGATCCAAAAAACACCAAGGAGAAGCTGATAAACAGCTGGCAAGTCAAGCCCATAAAGCACTTTGTCAAACCAAAGGGCAAATACTCATGCTATGGTCTGCACAATGATTTTATAAGGCATTCCTTTCTCATCCATCCACCAGGAACTGCTTGTTCACAGACTTGTTGCCCAGTTCCAATGGAACTGGGACAGGAATTCCCAGGGACATTTCTATTCAACTCCCCAAGTGCTCTTGCTGTTTCAGTGCCATTTTACTAATGCAACATAAGCTATTTTATTTTTAAGACAGAATCAAGAAAATAATACCTCTTTATTTTGTTATGTTTCAAAATTTAAAAAAAGAAGCCCACTTGATTGTGGGAATGAAATGCTGTGGTTGGTGCAAGGAATTGCCAGAAAACTGGAACCACAGAAACATCTTTTGGATAGAAAAGAATTTCTGACACATTTGCCCTGTGTCAAGGAACAGATGATTTGTGCTTCTTTACACTGACTAGGTAAGTTGCCTTAGGTTGCTCATTAGTATTTCTAGTTCCCAAATGTGGAATTAATTTGCAAAAGACAATCAGCTAAGTTGTCCATGGTTGCCTAGTGAGGTGAGCCTTTAGTTTGTTGAGATATTAACCTTGATACTGTAGATCCATTGATAAGACATTCATTCGACTATCTTGAGATCATGAATAGTGTTTCCATGCAAATATTTTACAATGTAAAGCACTTTGTGCAAATGTATGCAAATTTATAGAGCATTTTCAGTTATGTCATTTTAAATTTTCAGCCCTCAATTTTTTCTTCATTTTTTTCTACATTTTTTTCTTAACAGATAAAAGCTGGAAAGGAAAAAGATGGAATGGATGCCTGGAACCTTTTAAATGTCAAGATTATAAAGCTTTTGATAGCACTCAATATATTAGGTGTACTAACGTTTTCTTGGAAAGCTAATTAACTTGTTCTCATTTCAGATTTCTCATTAAAATTATGCTTTTGACTCCTTCTCTGTTAGCTCTTCTTTGTTAACAATGAAAAACAAAGCTTTAAAGACATAAGATGCCTACCTGATACATTTCATATACTGGAGACAGAGTTGTGTAGTTTTCCAGATGTTGCTGTATTTCCAGTCCCAGCAGCTCCAGTGTCCACATATATTGGGAGTTGAAGCCCAGTAACACCCAGCTCACACCTGAAAAAAGGATGCTTTCCAGCCAAACAAACAAACAAACAAACAAGCAAACATAACAGAAATCTATAAGTATAGACCAATTGAGGCACTCATAAAAATGACAACACCAAAAGGAAGTCACTTAATAATGATGGAATCACTCCATGGCCTATCTACACTGCCATATAATCCCATTTCTGAATCCAGATTGTCTGCTTTTAATTGGATTATATGGTGGTGTAGACTCATATAATCCAATTCAAAGCAGATAAATTGTCAGGAGTATTTTCAATATGTTTTTCTTGCATGATATGTTTTTCTTGCATAATTAATTGTTTATTAATTATGTAATATGTTAGGTTGTTAACTGTTTTTACACTGTAACATTGAATTTTTGCTGTTCTTATTTGTTGTGAACCACTGTGAGTCGCCTTCGGGCTGAGAACAGTGGTATATAAGTAAAGTAAATAAATAAATAAATATGGGGTTGGACTAGATGGACCATGGTTCTATGATTCTATGAACTGCATTCCGAAACTGAGTTATATAGTAGTGTAGATCCAGCCCATAATGATGGACTTGACTTACTTTGTCAACATTCTATAAAAGAGATGTAAAACTCCCACCCACAAACAACAGGCACAGCATTTTGGAGTAAGCTGAGTTAGCGGTTGGAACACATTTCCTAGTTCATCAAATTCAAACCTGTTTGCTGCATAAACTGGTAAAGAAATCCAGTTTAGATGCACCTGCAGGCTTCACCTCTTACTTTTGTATTAATATATTCATCTTCCAAGACAAATCCATTATTGTCCTTCCTAAGAGAAACCGGAGAAACAGGAGCTGAATTACTGTAGGAACATACTGAATTATGAACTGCAGTAAACAGAACAGTCCTGTATCTTCTAAAGAACAGATGATAAGTACAGATGTCAAAGTTCCTCAATGCCTGGGTCAACCCACCACAGGTATATCTCATCTTCATTGGTGAAGTCAGTGTGTTCTTGGGTATTACTTCTTTAAGAGAAAAGTTGGCCCTAGACATGGTAGAAATAACATGGAAAGAACAGAGATAGGAAGTCTTCCTCCAAAATACAAACCTCCACTTTTATTAAAATTTGGTGGCCAGGTCTATATCTATGCATTTTTATAGATTTAGCCTTATTTTAACATGTTGGGGGTAGCTAGTGAGAGGGGCTAACCTGCTTTTCTCTTAATGCATGGTGTAATAAGTAGAGGTTTATTTGGGAAATAGCCCCAGTTATAAAAGATAGAGGCTTTACTTGGGCAATATAATCTCACCAGCTGTACACCACTTGTGATTGAATGTGGCTTCAGTGTTTAAAACCCCAAAATAAAAAGCTGTAAATAAGCTGGAACAAACTTCTGGCCAGAAAATTTTTTGAAAGAGCTTTGGCACCCACCAAACCTAAAATGAAAGTTAAGCCTTTAGCTTACTTGAAGTATCTTAGCTCACTTGAAGCATCTTAGGCAAAACTGTTCTGCTGCAGGGAACTGTTTTTAAAACTTCACCCACAGAGGCACACGTGAGGCAGATGCTGTGAACAATAAAGCAATTATGTTTATTTAAGAGAACTTGAACAAAACAGGCAATAAGCTTAGCTGTTCAGAAGTATTGACTTAAAAGTGTGTGGTTTCTTTAAGCAGTTTAAATTTAGTTGCACATAAACACTCCTTTTCCCCTTCCAGAAATTACTGACAGGATTTATTCTCTGAAAGTAATTCTAAACTCCACCACAGATAGTCCCTTCCTGGATCTATCTCTACACTCCTCCACCAGCTATCTTCCCTAATAGCCGTAAAATCTTCTCACTAGCTATTTCTGCTAGCTAACTGACCAACTTCAGGCCTCCCTGAGTGGGTGACCAAAACAGATCACCAATGGATAATACCTTGCTCTCAAAGGATGAAACCCACAGATTTAGCAGACTAAATTTTCTGATCAGCACCATTATAAGAGGACTCTTTTGCAAAGCTGCTGCCTCCCTGTTTGTGTTCTCTGGGGAGAGAAAAAAAGCCACATGTTTTGCTACTTCAGCCTGCTTGTATATGTTTATTTTGAATGACATAAAAAGAGTCTGGCAATTACATCCAGCTATAACTGATCCTCATTTCCTTAGCTACACAGACAATTTTTGAAAAAAATGACACTTGAGGTCCAAATATCACAAATGCCATGACCTGAGACATACTCTGACTAGGATGGCTTGATCCCCTACTTCCATAAATGCTCTGGATTTGGCATCTGCTCAGAGGGCACATCGCAGACATTGCTCTTTGTGCCATTCGAATGGTTAGCTAGGAAATGCAATAACTGTTCCTAACTAGCATGATGACAGGAAAGGGATTGTCCAAGTATGACACATTCCCTTAAACTTCAGGGAAGGGCTTCCGGAATCATATCAAATAATCAAAATCAAATCAAATCACAGATGGTGGCTGCTGGAGTCCTTCCTACCCGACCTCATTTTTCACTCCTGGGACCCAAAGGAGCATGCACTGGACTATAGACAACTGGCTACATGTAGAACAGGTACCTTAGCCATATGGTATGTCTCTGTCTTGGGCATATGCCAGCCACTCCCACTGCAGATGGCTCTTCACCCTGTGCTTTAGAAAACTGCTGCACAAGCAATACAGCAAGTACTTTAGTAACCACCTTTATACAAAAAAGCTTCTGACAAGACAGAGCTAAATTCAGAGACCAATTGCTCTTTCCAATAAATTGAACATGCAAGTCTGTCTCAAAAGGGATAGAGTTCATGGGCTGAATTTTTGTGGTGAGGGGCTCAAGAGGGCAGGAAATAGCTGGAGAACTTGCCCAAACATAAATACAGGTGGGTTAATATGTATTAACCTCTTAGTGAGCAAATGAGAAGAAAACTGTGTGCAGACTGAAATTTCCTCAGGTGAAAAGAAAGGACCAGGAGAGTCACTCTGGTATAGTGGTGAGAGTGCCAAAGATGGCGGAGAAGGGGTCTGGGTTCAAATCCCTGCTTAGCCATGGAAGCCTTGAGCAAATCACATTGTCTCAGCCTTAGTAGAAGGCTACAGCAAACCTCATTTCAATTCATTTTGGCCAAGAGAGATTTAGAACACAGTCGTCATAAACTGAGAGTCAACTTGTAACAACAACAGACCAGGTGCTGATAGTTTTCAATGAAGACTTGAAGGAGGACTTTGTAATATCTCTTAAATAGGCCTGGAGAGATTTTACATCTCAGTCTTCTAAAAAACTAACAACAGCCCTTTAAGTCTCACTTAGGCCCCTTCCATACTTCCATACTGCCCCTATAAACCAGGATCTGATCCCATATTATTTTAGCCCAGATTATCTGGCGGACTCATATAATCCAGTTCAAAGAAGATATGATCCTGGGATATAGGGCAGTGTAGAAGGGAGCCTCAGTGTTCTTTTTCTGGTCAGCAGCATTGCCTCTGATAAGTGAGATTTGTTGGCAAGTAAGTACCAACCTGTTTGTGGACATTTTTCAAATGACTCCAGCTCTCTCACTGCATCTGCTGATGGGGACTTGACTCGTGCCTTGCAGAGTAACATGGGCTGTCCTTACAGAGAAGAGTTCATGTTCTCTTCCCAGCTGCTTCCAGAGAATGGTGGTGATTGTGTTAACTCCTGCATTAAGAGAATGAGAGGAAAGTTGCCAGCTGAACTTATTTCCTCTATGTGTTTGTATGTGATTTCAAGTTGTCTATTGATTCATGGTGACCCCCATGGATTTTATCTATATACTCCTGTTAAAAGAGTGAGGTTTCTGACCTGCGTGGTTTCTAGGGGCCCTTCCACACAGCCATAAAACCTAGAAAATCAAGGCAGAAAATCCCACAATATCTGCTTTGAACTGGGTTATCTGAGTCCACATGCCATATATTCCAGTTCAAAGCAGATAATGTGGGATTTTATTTGTTTGTGTGGAAGGGATTTAGGAGGCCTAAACTTATCCAGAAGTCAACTGGATATAAACTCTGAGGTTCAAGAACCTAAAGATGACCAGGCCAATTGATTTCATGCGGATGACTAGGACGGTTTTAAATGGTGCATTTTAATATTTTGATAAATGTTTTTAATGTTTATGTATTGTATGTGAATTTGTGTCCCGGCATTGAATGTTTGCCATGTATATGCTGTGCTCCGCCCTGAGTCCCCATCGGGATGAGAAGGGTGGAATATAAATGTTTTAAATAAAATAAATAATAATGATGCTGGTAAATCCTCAGTATCAGTATGGCAGTGGTCTGAAATCACTTCGAAAAGAATGCTGTGATGAGTAAAAGTTAACATGGATGTCTCAAAAACAAATTTTGCCAGACTATTCTTATCTCAATGTATTGTTGAAGGCTTTCATGGCCGGGATCACTGGGTTGTTGTAGGTTTTTCTGGGCTATATGGCCATGTTCTGGAGGCAATTTTTTCTCCTGACGTTTCGCCTGCATCTATGGCAAGCATCCTCAGAGGTAGTGAGGTCTGAGGTATTCTTATAGTGAGGTATTCTTATCTCTCTTTTTTATAGCGTTACAAGTTTGCTAGATGCAGGGAATGCTGTGGATATTGCATATCTTGATTTCAACAAGGAGAAATATAAAATATTACACCCAGGCAGAAAAAACTAAATGCACAGATCCAGGTGGTGTGATGCCTGGCTCAACAAGAGTCCATGTGAAAAAGATCTTGGGAGTCTTTGTGGACAACAAGTTGAACATGAGCCAACAGTGTGATGCAGCAGCTAAAAAGCCAATGGGATTTTGGGCTGCATCCAAAGGAGTATCGTGTCTAGCTCAAGAGAAGTCCTGGTGTCTCTCTATTCTGCTTTGGTCAGACCTCACCTGGAATACTATGTTCAAACCTAGGCACCACAATTCAAGAGAGATATTGACCAGCTGGAAGGTGTCTAGAGGAGGGTGACTAACATGATCAAAGGTCTGGATATGCTGAGTCTGGGAACTTCAAGTCCAAGACCTGCTAGCCACTGAAAGATATGTAGGACAAAATACCCTTCCTCAAGAACTCAGTGATTGCTAGAACCAGGGCACTAATCCAACAGGATGAAAGGCAAAGTAGTTGCAGAATTCATGCCAAAGAGCTTCTAAGCCCGATCTACTCCTCAGAAATAGAAAAAAAAAATACAAAACTGCAAGGAAGAGGAAGATATGGGAATCAGCTGATGCCTTCCTCTGAAGATCCTGCATTGGGAAAACAAGTGTGTATGTGGCAGGGGCGGTGAATATATAAAGTGGAAGCAAAAACATTATGAGATAAAATTTTGTTGCTCATTATGGCTTACTTCTTTGTTGTTCCTCTTGTGTGCTTTCCTCTGCACCTGAGAGAGCGTCATTTTATCCAAGATCTCCCAGTGCGTTTCACAACCAAACATGGATTAGAACCATGGTCTCCTAAGTGCAATGCTCAAACTACTACATAACACTGGCTATTTCTACTTATTATTACAGGTGCCTGAGTGATTTTGTTTCTTGGGGGTAAAAAAAACCTTTCCAGCCTTGCAGTGGCAAATAGGGCCATTAGGTTCTCAGCCTCAGGCAGCAAAATGTCTTTGACAGCCCCTGCCTGCCCGAACCCAATATGTAGCAAACAATTAAAACTAGGGTGCCCTCCACACAGCCCTATATCCTAGAATATCAAGGCATAAAACCCCACATTATCTGAGCATGGACTCAGACAACAAAGCAGATATTGTGGGATTTTCTGCCATGCTATTTTGGGATATAGGGCTGTGTGGAAGTGCCCTAGGTCAGGGAAAAGAGAAACCTTTATGGGGTGCTCCCCTGCCTTATATTGAAAGTGGCTTGTATCTACTGTCTATTACAATTAATGAGAAGGGGAAAGGAATCCTGCTGAACTTTTAGGAGCAAGCAGTTAATTCTAGTACAATTTGGGGTGAATGTAGCCTTATAGTTGCAACAACACTACAATCTGTCTTCCCACTTTAGATTTGAACGAAGGGCCCTTCCATACAGCCATATAACCCAGAATATCAAGACAGGAAATCCCATAATATCTGCTTTGAACTGGAATATGTGGCACTGTGGGCTCATAACTCAGTTCAAAGCAGATATTCTGGGTTATATGGATGTGTGGAAGGGCCCTGCATCTCAAAAGCCTTTGTTAGATATGCCTATCTTTTACGAAATAAATGCCTGAGCTAGTTCTGCACACTTTCTCCTCTATCTCACTGGACTGTGGTGAAAATAATTAGCTGAATTACTTTAAGGCAAGCTATAACTTTTTTATTAAGGATTTCAAAGCACACCAAAGAACCCTTATGAATACAAAGGGAAAAAAGAAATCCAAAAAGGAGAAAACACAGAACAGCTAGAAACAGAAAATAATGGTGCTTGGCTTTCTTTATGGTCCAAATATATAAAACGTTACTTCTCTAGCTAAGCATTACTTCATCTGCTTCTTCTGGTAATCCAAACCCACTAATGATCAAAACCCACAAGTTAGCACAACTCTTTTCTCTATTCCCCCAACCTTTCATAATTTCTGTAACATACTTTTTCACAACAACGATGCCAATTGTAGGATTTATTTATAAGTGTTACCCAAAACTGAACTGTAGCTACGTAATATGTATCATTTAAAAGGAGTAGAATAAGGGATAAAATCATGAATGTGAGGTTAGTAGAATTGTTGTCCTGGCTGTTTTGCTAGCTTAGTTCTTGTGTGTGCTGTGTTTTTGCAAGTGTTAGGTTTGTAGTTGGCAGTAGTTGATGGAAAGTAGTAGTAGTTTTAGTATTATGTATTACAAAATGGTGCTTCTTGGGGGGCATCTACACCAGTGGTTCTCAACCTATTGGTCCCCAGATGTTTTGTCTATCAAACCCTAGAAATCCTAACAGCTCGTAAACTGGCTGGGATTTCTGGGAGTTGTAGGCCAAAACACCTGGGGACTCACAGGTTAGGAACCACTGATCTACACTGTAGAATTGATGTAGTTTGATATCTCTTTTACCTGCAAGGGTTCCATGCTATAGAGCAGGAATGGCCAAACTTGGGCCCAATGGCTGAGGGGGGAAAGGAAGGGGCCTGAGACTGTTAGGGATTTGTGGGAGTTGAAGTCCAAAACATCTGAAGGGAGGGCCCAAGTTTTCCCAGGCCTGCTATAGAAGGTTGTAGTTTGATGAGGGACCAGCACTTTTGGTCAGAGAAGGTTAAATATCTTGTAAAACTACAACTCCCAGGATTGCATAGCATTAACCCAGGGAAGTTAGAGCAGTAACAAGGGGCATTCTTTCTACTGTGTAGAGATGGACCATTTATAGTTCATCTAAAATCAAAGAGCATTTCAAACCCCACCAATGGTAGAATTGGGCCAAACTTCCCACACAGAACCCCCACAACCAACAGAAAAGATTGTGTTTTCTGATGGTCTTTGGTAACCCCTCCAGGGGTCCCAACCCCTGGGTTGAGAAATATCATGTTATTATTTATTTTAATGTATTTTACTGTATTTAATCATGTTGTGAGCCACCCCAGTCCCTTGGGGAGATGGGGCGGGGTACAAATAAAAGTTTATTTTTCTTGTTGTTTATTCGTTCAGTCGCTTCCGACTCTTCGTGACCTCATGGACCATCCCTCGCCAGAGCTCCCTGTTGGCCGTCACCACCCCCAGCTCCTTCAAGGTCAATCCAGTCACTTCAAGGATACCATCCATCCACCTTGCTCTTGGTCGGCCCCTCTTCTTTTTTCCTTCCATTTTCCCAAGCATGGTTGTCTTCTCTAAGCTTTCCTGTCTTCTCATGATGTGGCCAAAATACTTCATCTTTGCCCCTAATATATATCCTTCTCTCCAATGAGCAGTTGGGGTTTATTTTCTGAAGCATGAAGTTTATTATTATTAGTATTCTTATTTTCTCCTTACGTTTCGCCTGCACCTTCAGGGTCTTCCACAATTGTTGTTGTTCATTCGTTCGGTCACTTCCGACTCTTCGTGACCTCATGAAACAGCCCACGCCAGAGCTCCCTGTCGGCCATCCCCATCCCCAGCTCCTTCAAGGTCAAGCCAGTCACTTCAAGGATGCCATTCATCCATCTTGCCCTTGATCGGCCCCTCTTCTTTTTTCCTTCCATTTTCCCCAGCATAATTGTCTTCTCCAAGATTTCCTGTCTTCTCATGATGTGGCCAAAATACTTTATCTTTGCCCCTAATATCCTTCCCTCCAATGAGTTTATTATTATTAGTATTCTTATTTTCTCCTGACATTTCGCTTGCAACTTCAGGGCCTTCCACAATTGTTGTTCATTTGTTCAGTCGCTTCCGACTCTTCGTGACCTCATGAACCAGCCCATGCCAGAGCTCCCTGTCGGCCGTCACCACCCCCAGCGCCTTCAAGGTCAAGCCAGTCACTTCCACAATGCAAATAATAGAATACTTTTTGCTAAAAAGGAACGCCCCTCTGACTCAAAGCGGGTAGTTCACCCATTTCGGGTCCAATTAACCCTTGAGTCTCAACAGCCTTGCCCTTCCCTTCCCGGGACTCCGCCCCTTTTCTGGCGGGGCTCCAATCACGGGGCGGGAGGGGAGTATTTAAGGCGCGGGGTCCAAAGAGGAGCGCGAGAGTGGCTGTGTAGTGGTGAAGTGTGTGAGAAAGGTAAGGGCGGTGGCTGCAGGGGCAGGCCAAGAAGAAGAGGAGGTAGTGGCAGCAGAGGTTGCTAAACTGACTGTCTGAGTAACGAAGGGCGCTGCTGAGTAGTTGCACCCATTGTAACTTGGCTGCGACCCAGAGGGAAGGAGAAAGAGGAGGAGTTAGGGAAGGCGGGGCCCTTGGTGGCGGCGGCATGAGCGCGAGTGCGCAGGCGCGGGTCCCGGTGGCTCGCGGCGACTGGAGCGCGCACAGCCCGGACTCGCAGTCGCCTGCTCTTCCTCGGCCGGAGCAGCAGCAGCAGCAGAAGGAGCAAAAGCAGCAGCCGAAGCAGGAGGTGGGAGCAGTGCCCCGCGCCTCGGAGCCCGATAGCATCATGCCGGTGACGGAGAAGGACCTGGCGGAGGACGCGCCCTGGAAGCGGATCCAGCAGAACACCTTCACCCGCTGGTGCAACGAGCACCTCCGCTGCGTGAACAAGCGCATCGGGAACCTGCAGTGCGACCTGAGCGACGGGCTGCGCCTGATCGCGCTCCTGGAGGTGCTCAGCCAGAAGCGCATGTACCGCAAGTACCACCAGCGCCCCACCTTCCGGCAGATGCAGCTGGAGAACGTCTCCGTCGCCCTGGAGTTCCTCGAGAGGGAGAACATCAAGCTCGTCTCCATCGGTGAGCCCAAGGGAAAGAGGGAAAGAGGGAGGGGGTGGCCACATGTTGCTCGGGGATGGCTCAGAGGAGGTTTTGCCGGCCTCTGGCGGTGTTTAGCTGCAGGGGAGAGCATCCCAGCCCCACCTTGGCTGCATCCACCTTGTAGATAAGCAGGCATGGGCCAACTTGGGTCCTCCAGGTGTTTTGGACTTCAACTCTCCCAATTCCAAACAGCCTCAGGCCCCTTCCTTCAACACTCACGATTCCTGACAGCCTCAGGCCCCTTCCCTCAACTCTTCCAGTTCCTGACAGCCTCAGGCCCCTTCCCTCAACTGTCCCGATTCCTGACAGCCTAAGGTCCCTTCAACTCTCACGATTCCCAACAGCCTCAGGCCCCTTCCTTTAAGTTTCACAATTCCCGACAGCCTCAGGCCCCTTCCTTCAACTCTCCCAATTCCTGACAGCCTCGGGCCCCTTCCCTCAACGCTCCCAATTCCCGATAACCTCAGCCCCCTTCCCTCAACTTTCCCAGTTCCCAACAGCCTCAGCCCCCTTCCCTCAACTCTCACGATTCCCAATAGCCTCAGGCCCCTTCCCTCAACTCTCCCAATTCCCAACAGCCTCAGGCCCCTTCCCTCAACTCTCCTAATTCCCAACAGCCTCAGGCCCCTTCCCTCAACTCTCCTAATTCCCAACAGCCTCAGGCCCCTTCCCTCAACTCTCACAATTCCCAACAGCCTCAGGCCCCTTCCCTCAACTCTCCCAATTCCCAACAGCCTCAGGCCCCTTCCCTCAACTCTCCTAATTCCCAACAGCCTCAGGCCCCTTCCCTCAACTCTCACAATTCCCAACAGCCTCAGGCCCCTTCCCTCAACTCTCCTAATTCCCAACAGCCTCAGGCCCCTTCCCTCAACTCTCCTAATTCCCAACAGCCTCAGGCCCCTTCCCTCAACTCTCCTAATTCCCAACAGCCTCAGGCCCCTTCCCTCAACTCTCACAATTCCCAACAGCCTCAGGCCCCTTCCCTCAACTCTCCCAATTCCTGATAGCCTCAGGCCCCTTCCCTCAACTCTCCCAGTTCCCAACAGCCTCAGCCCCCTTCCCTTAACTTTCCCAATAGCATCAGCCCCCTTCCCTCAACTCTCACGATTCCCAATAGCCTCAGGCCCCTTCCTTTCCCCCCTCAGCCGCTTAAGCGGCTGAGGGGGAAAAGGAAAGGGCCTGAGGCTGTTGGGAATGGTGAGAGTTGAAGTCCAAAACACCTGGAGGGCTCATACCTGCCCTGTACCCATCAATTGCTGGCCTATCCTCTCCCCAGTCCATATGGTCTTTCCCATGTATGGACCTCTGTTCCTTCCTACATCTAATCAGGGAAAAGGCAAACCCTGGCGCTGCTCAGACAGGATTTCCTGAGGTGCCTCCCCTCCCAGCAGGTAGAGCCACTTCCTTTTGGCTGCAACAGGACTTTGGTTTCTGTGCTGGATTCTTATGAAGGGCTCACACTGTTAAAAGGGCAGCCTCTCATTTGGAGAGCTCAGGCTTTATTTGGACTGCCAGTTCGACTTTCCAGATAGACAGTACACATGTATGCGTTTTTGAAAGAAAGGAACAGCAGCAAGGGTCTTGGGGAGGGGTCCTCAAACCTTTCAAACAGAAGGCCAGGTTATAGTCCCTCAAACTGTCGGAGGGCCGGATTATAATTTGAAAAAAATAATGAATGAATTCCTATGCACCCTGCACATATCTTATTAGCAAAAAACACTTAAAAACAATACGATTATTAAAATGAAGAACAATTATGGGAAGAGTGGGCCTGCTTTTGGCTGATGATATAGGGTTGTTGTTGTGGTGGTGGTGTGCTTTCAAGTCGTTTCAGACTTAGGTTGACCTTTATCGAGGGCCGGGTAAATGACCTTGGAAGGCCGTATCCGGCCCCCGGACCTTAGTTTGAGGACCCTGGTCTTGGGGATCTCTTCTGCATGGCACTGTTGGAAAAATAACAACCAAACCCATCAGCCTATCTATCCTCTTCTCATTTTTTTTACACCGAGCCCCCGTGGCATGGTGGATTAAACCCTTGTGCCGACTGACAGGTCAGAGGTTTGAGTCCGGGGAGAGTGTGGATGAGCTCCTTCTGTCAGCTCCAGCTCCCCATGTGGGGACATGAGAGAACTCTCCCACAAGGATGACAAAACATCAAAACAACTGGGCAGTGTCCTTGCAGATGGCCAGTTCTCTCACACCAGCCCCAACATGCATTTTCTCAAGTCTCTCCTGAACACACACACACACAATAATAATTTCTACACATGGATCTCCCAAAAACATATCATGTTGTTGGATGGGCACTAGGTATGCAGTGTGTGCAGATGTGTTAAAATAACAGTTTTAAATAATGGATTTAAAGTGCTTAACAAACTTTCTACAGTGCCTACAGCATATAAACCAGGTCTGGTCCAACTTGGGCCCTCCCTCCAGGTGTTTTGGACTCCAACTCCTACCATTCCTAACAGCCTTGGGCCTCTTCCTTTTCTCCCTCGGCTGTGAAAAGGAAAGGGCCTGAGGCTGTTAGGAATGGTGGGAGTTGAAGTCCAAAACACCTGGAGGGAGGGCCCAAGTTTGCCTACGCCTGCTATAGAAGGTTGTAGTTTGATGAGGCACCAGCAGTTTTGGACATTGAAGGTTAAGTATCTTGTAAAACCGCAACTTCCAGGATTGCATAGCATTGAGACAGGGCAGTTAAAGCGGTGCCAAAGTGCATTCATTCTGCTGTGTTGAAATGCACCCTTGGTTTTACCATTCTCTTTCTCAAATAAATAAAAATATTATTTGTGGTATTTGTATACCACCCTTCTCAACCCCGAAGGGAACTTGGGGCGGTTCACAGTGTTGGCAACAATTCAATGCGATTGATAAAAAACAGTATAAAACATCAAAATTGTCCCTCCCCTGATAAAACATTAAACATTATTGAACACAGGGGTGTTAAATGGTTTCTGGGCTGCAAGGTCCTGTTCTAGAAGCATAGGAATGACAGTGTTTTAATTAAAGTTTTATAATTTTATTGTTAATGTTGTATATTTGTGTTTTGGCTTATCTTGTTTTTTTCTATTGATGTGATCTGTTATTTATTTTAATGTATTTTGCTGTATTTATTCATGTTGTGAACTGCCCCAGTCCCTTGGAGAGATGGGGTGGGGTACAAATAAAATTTATTATTATTTTCTCCCAATGTTTCGACTGCATCTGTGGCTGACACCTTCAGAGTCTTCCACAATACAGATAAAAAAATACTTTTTGGGGAAAAAAAGAATGCCTCTCTTTTCCAAAGCGGATAGTTCATCCATTTCAGGTCCAATTAACCCTTGAGTCTTCACAGGACTCCGCCCCTTTTCTGGCAGGGCTCCAATCATGTAGTGGCAGGGGAGTATTTGAGTGGCTGAGGGGGAAAAGGAAGGGCTGTTAGGAATTGTGGGAGTAGACATCCAAAATACATGGAGGGCCCAAGTTGGTCCATGCCTAGTGTAAACAGTGACCTACAACTACAGTGATCTTAAAAGGATCAGCTTCTTGGGTTTTTATATTTATCTTTCAATCTAATTCAACAGTAGCAGTGTCATACATTTCACAGACAGTATGTTTTACTCCTTTGTAGTTGAGAGGACTCTTTGTTTTGGGGTAGACTGCAACTTGCTTCCTGCTGTTCAAATTGCTGGGCCAGAGACAGGCAGTCTTTAGATATCTGGGGGTCTCTTTTCTTTCTGAGGTCCACATGCTGGTGCCAGATGCAAACAGAGATGATCATATACTAAACATGAGGGGATAGGATGCCTCACCGCAGATCAGCCAGCCCAGAGGTTTGTGGTCAGCACCACGATTTAAGTTCACATGCAACATTTTATACAAAAAATTACTCTTTCTCTTCCACGGCTTTTTTTAGCAATGTAATTTGGGGTGGGTTGGACAAGTTTCCACTACTGAACAATTTAACTTTTGGGATAAGCTACTACAAATCTGCAGAAGGCTATTGGTATGTCAGGTAGGCCACATGATTCCTCCTCCCATTCAAAAGTTCCAACATATCTTTGATGTCTATACTATACCTTTCACCTGCATCCATAGCATCTAATGAACACAATCCATAAAACTGTATGCCATAATAAGTTCAGCCTTTGAAAGGCCACACATATCTAAGGCCTAAATCCAGTTGTTACTCCCAACTAGCATTGATTCAAGTGGGGGAGCTTGCTGCTTATGGTTTAGTGCAGACATGGGCACACCTTGGCCCTCCAGGTGTTTTGGACTTCAACTCCCACAATTCCTAACTGGCGATTAGGAATTGTGGGAGTCCAAAACACTTGAAGGGCCAAAGTTTGCCCATGCCTGGTTTAGTGGGGCTACTGCAGTTGAGACTGACAACTGGACTGTCACTGTAGGTTTTTTTCTTTTCCTGTATAGCCGAAGTAATAATCCTAAGATTTTGGAAACTCAATATTGGGAAACTATAGAGATCCCATAAGGGCCTCCTGGTGGCGCAGTGGGTTAAACTGCTGAGCTGCTGAACTTGCTGACCGAAAGGTCGGCAGTTTGAATCCGGGGAGTGGTGTGAACTCCCACTGTTAGCCCCAGCTTCTTCCAACCTAGCAGTTCGAAAACATGAAAATGTGAGTAAATCAATAGGCACCGCCTTGGCAGGAAAGTAACAGCACTCCATCCAGTCATGCTGGCCTCATGACCTTGAATGTGTCTATGGACAACGCCAGCTCTTCGGCTTAGAAATGGAGTTGAACACCACCATCCAGAGTCGGACACAACCAGACTTAATGTCAGGGGAAACCTTTATCTTTTATAGAGATCCTATAAGGAATTAAAGCTTTTGCACTTTATCCTCTTTTTGAGGATGCCTTTTGCACGTTTATCAAAATTGAGCAATGGTAGGGCCAGAGAAGGAAGATACTGAATTTTAAAAGTTTAGTCTGGATCCAGTCATGAGGGACTATTTACTTACCTAATGACTAACATGCTGTCAGTGTCCATGTGAACAGGCTGGGGATCATTGTTGAACTGTAACTCCCAGTAGTCCTTGCTAACATAGCCAATGGTGAAGAATGCAAGGAGTTGGAAGTTTCACAAATTATGAGGGGCTTGTGGGTCACACCTCCTGGGTTGCATAATATAACTCATTCATAATGTGTGATAGCATAGTATATGAAAAGTTAACCAGAGTGTGAGCTGCCTCCTCTCAGTGACTGTGTTTTTCTACTTGGTTAAAAAAAAAACTTATTCTGGCTGTGAAATTTACTGTTTTGTACTTCTCAGCAGCTGAGCTGCTTTATTGCTTAGCAGTATTTGTGTTTGGGTTGCCAATCGCAACTCTTTAAAGTTGGGAAATGTGTGTGCTTCTGTCCTTGAACATTTATATAAGTCCAAGGCACAAAATTGGGTCTTGCTCCCAAGTAAGTGTTTGCAGGATTGTATTCACTGTTTAGCAAAACACAGTTTTTTTCTAGTTAAGTCTTTCATCTTTACCACTCTCCCAAGTTACGTAAATAGCCCTGGCCAGTATTCTCAAGTAGAACTGACCCCATTGAATCAATGGGATTTAGGTAAATAACATTCAAAACATTGATTAATTGTCAGACTTTAGGACTATGAATAGGATGCAGGTCTTACCCTGTCAGATGAATTGTAGTTATGCATTACAGTAATTGAAAGTTCTGAGTTGAAGCAGGAAAAAATGCAAATATGAGAGAAATTCATACAGAACTGGGATATAAAGACAATATAACCTAACATAGGCCCCTTCTACACAGCTGAACAAAATCTCACATTATCTGCTTTGAACTGGGATATATGTAGGTGTGGACTCATATAACCCAGTTCAAAGCAGACACTGTGGATTATTCTGCCTTGATATTCTTGGCTATATGAGTGTATGGAAGGGCCCATAGAGAGTCAGCCTGGTATGGTAGCTTGTGTGTTTAATTAGGACTCTGAGGGCCCTTCCACACAGCCATATAACCCAGAATATCAAGGCACATAATCCACAATATCTGCTTTGAACTGGATTAACTGAGGCCCCTTCCACACAACTGAATAAAATCCCACATTACCTGCTTTGAACTGGAACATATAGCAGTGTGGACTCAGATAACCCAGTTCAAAGCAGATATTGTGGGATTTTCTACCTTGATATTTTGGATTATATGACTGTGTGGAAGGGCCCAGAGTACATACTGCCATATAATCCAGTTCAATGTGAATTTTTATACCTGTGTGGAAGGAGCCTGAGAAACCAGGATCTGAATCCCTTCTTAGCTTTGGAAACCCACTGTGTGACCTTGGGAAAGTCAGTGGCGCACCTTCTCCACAAAATCTGCCAAGGAAAGCCCAATACTAGCTTTGCCTTAGGGTCACAAAAAGTCAGAAATGTCTTGAAGGCATGCAACAACCATAATTTGCCCCATATGCAAAGGCAGAACATCTCCTGAAGCTAGTTGTAGAACCTGTTCTTGAATTTTTATGAAGTCTGTGATATCCAAGGTGGGGGTTGTATTGCTTCTAGTCGCTCCTGTTATTCCATTTTTAGAAGTCAGGCATGCATGCATAACATTAGAATAATAACTGACCCTAATGTTGCAAGATGGATCAATGTAGGAAATACTATTTCTGACAGGATTATTTTCCTGGGCAGATACTTCACATTTCTGCAAACAAGTGCTCTTTCAATTGTGAAACTCTGTGACCGACTTTCATTGAAGATTTGTTGCTGTTAGATCATGTGTAGATCTTTTTAAAGTGAATGGACTCAGAAAATGGTTTTAATAAAACATATTGTTCTTGAGTTACTAAAGCCAAGCAAGTCTCATCCTCATCAGTTCTTAAATAAACTTTAGGTTTAATAAGTGATAGTATTCTGAGAGTCCCAAAGGAAGAGTCGAGATAAAGACATAACACATGGTCTGCAAATGAAAGTCGCCTTTAGAAAATTTAAGATGTGAAACAGTGATTCATTTTCTTTAACCCAATCTTGCTGTGCTCTCAATCAGCAGCCAAGTGGTAGCATAGAATTAGTATGCTTAACAAGTAAAGGAAAATAAAATTAATACCTGCCTGTGGGAGCTGAAACATAACTTTTAAATAATTGTTACCCTGTTTGGTGGAAGGCTATCTGAATTTTAAGTAAGGAAGTAATTAGGTTTTCTTTGCCGTGTGTCTCTGGGGTATAAAAGTATGTTGTTATGAGCAAAACGTGACCTTGAATTAGAGACCTGAAGCATAACTTCAGAGACCTTGTGTCTGTGTAAATAGACTTGAGGCTTCAAGAAAAAGCATAGGAGAAGGAATGTTGGTTTTCTGTATGTAACCCATATGGTTTGAAGCAGGGGAACCTTGCTGATCTCTGAATCAGTCTCCTTGTGGGAAAATACCTCCGACAGCTGCTACAACTTGCGTTTCCAGGAATTACTTCACTCTACTCTCTTTCAGTTTAAACATTAACAGCAGAATATGTTGTGCAAAGTGCCAACTAAAGTAACAATAAGAGTCATGTGTACTTTTGTCCTACTCATGCTGGGTGTTGCTGGTAAAGAACTAGCAGAAAGTTGACAGAATTGTTGACATGGGTGGGGGAATGTGTGCTACAAAAACCCCACAACCCCCCCCCTCCCGGATACCTTCTGTATAGCACATGGAAGATGTGCTTCCTCTTATAAAGTGGTGCTGTGATTAATGCAGAGCTTTCCAAACTGTGTCACAACACGTTTGTGTGTTGGCTGCAGTGTGTAGGTATGTCATACTACATAATGAGAAACCTCTGAATCTATGTGAAACAGTCAAGAAATCCCATATTTTTAAGAAATTTGAATAAAAGTATGAGATATTCTGTGTCCCCATACATTTTGTTATTATAATTTATGTATTTTATAAGGAGTTGGTTTAACCTCTGGCTTGCTAGTAAAACTGTGTTATTGTGCTGTGAAAGGATGCATGTCCAAAAAAGTGTGTCACTAACATGAAATGTTTAGAAAGCTCTAGAGCAAGCATGGGCAAACTTCGTCCCTCCGGGTGTTTTGGACTTCAACTCCCACAATTCCTAACAGCTGGTAGGTTGTTAGGAGTTGTCAGAGTTCCGGGTGCCTTAAGTAAGCAATGTTAACTGGTTTGCTGGATTTTCATCTCATGAAGCCATTTTTGTCTCAAAACTTTTTGATTCCTGACAGCAATGTGTTAGTATCATTATCCTGCTCGACAGTGTTTATCTCAAACAACTTTGTCCAAATTGGTGACTTTAATATATAGAAGAATAATACATCGTTACTCTCAGTGTTCTCCACTGTTCTAATGTGTTACCTATATCAAGACACCCCACTCCCAATAACCTGTATGAATAATTTTGACTGGTTTCTGACTCTTCACATAGGTGTGTTCACCTGAATATTCAGTGAACAGCCTCGATACTGAACGTTTCTCCAGACAAGAAAAGACATATTAACTACCAGACCCATTTTTGTTGGAAGAGTGCAGTTAAACACCTGTGTGTCTTGGCAGTTACATGCAGCTAATGACTAGCTATCAAATTTAATAACTGACACTTTACCAAGCCATTCCAGTTCATTTGTTATAAGCAAATTATAATGTAGCTTTTTGCTTAGGCTCAGAATAGGGTGTCAGTCGGAAATCTAGTGACTGTTGCAGACATGGGAGTTCATCTGCATTTATTGTAATTGCTGCATGATTGAGCTTGCCACTCCCAAAGTTCAGGTTATGGTGCGCCTTGCGCAGTATACACAACCAGATTTTTGTGTGAGAACTCTTTCCTGCAATAAACTTGGCAGATTTTTTCCATGGGTAATAAAATACTAGTTGCTAGTTTAGTGGCAGCGCTAACATTCTGAAGACATCACTCATGAACACAATCGTATTGCCTCCAATGAACCCGACTTCTTGGGTCAACAAATTAAAAACTATTGCATTGAATGCAGAAGTCTGCTGGTCAGAGTTGAGTTCCGTTTTGCCTTTATGATCCAGCCTGGGAGCACATATGGAATAAAGGCCCATAGCACTGAGTGCATTGTATTGGTGTGTGTCAGCTGTAGATCTGAAAACACGTAATACGCTGTGCATAGGATAACAATTGTACCATATTTCTTTTAATGGCAAGGAATATATTTTCTTTAAAAAATAAATAAAAATGCATCCTGTTGCACCCATGCTGATTTAGTAAAAACTGACTCAGTTTATCAAGAACATTGATAAGCAACAGTGAGAAAATGACATTTTGTGGAGTTTCTGCCAAGCCTAGTTTACATTAGGTGCTCAGCAGTTCAAAGGTGCAAGTGTTGAACTATTATCAGTAGTTCACTTGGGTGTGTAGATGCGTGTGCTAATTGCATTCCAGTTGGCCAACTTGTACCCTCCCCGGATTTTTGGGTGGGGTGACACACCTGAAATGTTTGATTTATGGATTTATGTACATGGTGTTACTCAAGTGAAAAGAAGCAATATCTTTTGAGTACAGAAGGCGGTTTTATTGTTGACAATTAATGTCCACACCTCTTGCATGCATATGTGTGTGTGTGTGTGTGTGTGTGTATATATATATATATATATATATATATATATGGTGCCCCCCATACGGATACACCCACAACAGCTTATAATTCTGGGTTTTTTGGTAGTTTTTTCAAAAACCGTACGTCCTTAAAAATATTAACAATTCTAATAGTGGAGAAATGGCAAAAATAACAAGAAAAACATTAAGTGAGGTTCACAATCTGTGCTTTGACAATGTGAACAATGCATTTCTGTGCAGGAATGACAATTTGAATGCCTTACATAAAATTGGACTATGCCTAGGCTGTGTTGCTTTCACATTGTATGCAGATTTAGATGTTGTTACCATGGGTGACACTGATTTTCTAGTTATACCAAAAGGAAATAGGGAAGAAGCTAAAAAAAATCTGGGTCACCCTCAGTATTTGGACCAGTCTCAAGGGTAGCCTAACCTAAATCCTACTGTTGTGTAGTTTTGAGGTTTCTAATGCATGGGTCACAGTGTCAAAGTTATTCCTATCTGGAAATAGTCTTAGGGTGATGTACCAGTTGAAGCTGGTATTATGTGCTCAATGAACACAATCATTGAAGGCACATTGGAATAACTAAGTTTTCAGGCTCCTCCTGAAGAGTGCCAGGGTGGGGGCTTGCCTAATATCTCTGGGGAGTGAATTCCAGAGTTGGGAATTCAGTGATTCAACCCTGCTGTGAGGGATGCACATCCAAGACAGGTAAAGTACTGAATGACTCATAGGAAGTGCTTACTCACATAACATCTATCTCACAGTGCTGTTGGTTGACCTTCATCCAGCACTGCATTGAAGCACAGGTTGAGCATTGCCACTCCTAAGATGTTACAGAGAAATAGATTGGGTGATATTTGCATTCTGATGACTCTTCTCCCAAAATCAATAATGACTGTATCCAATGACTGTGGAAAGATGTTAAAGAGCAAGATCACACCCTTTGCACTCCCCATTGCGAGTAAGCAGTTACACCAATGATACATCAGCATTCTTTCCGCTTTCCTTTCTTCCTGGGAATTCCTTGAGAAGGCAAAGAGGAACGCTTTGAGCACTGCTTTTTTTTTGGAAATGAATTAGTTACTTTAGGTTTCAGCTTGTATTTGTTCCCTATGGAACTTCTTGGAACATAGTGGTAATAAATATATTTTTGACAATCCATTACTTTTCTAGTTTTACACATTGATCCCTTTTGTTGCAGTATCCAGTATCACATTTGCTGAGGGCTGAGACATAGACACTCAACATGTTTCTCAATTTTTCAAAGAAGGCACTGCTGGAACTTCTGTTCCTTCAAATATAATTATTGAATTTTAAATGAAGACACAATTTATTCAAAATATTGTGACCTTGGTAGTTTAGAGATGCATTTATGCTTTGCATGGAAACAGACATTAATGGTTCTGCTTTAGAGAAAATATTATTTACAAAAATACAGTAAAACTATTGTTCTCTTCCATGCTGCCTGTTCAGAACACACGTGTGTAAGTTTTTTGTCAACTTATGGCGACCCCATGAATTTTGTAGGTTTTTTTTAAAGGTAATAATAATAATAGTAATAATAATAATAATAATAATAATAATTTTATTTCTTACCTACCTCTCCTCGTGGCTCAAGGCAGAGGTGGTTTTGCCAGTTCCTTCCTCATAAATGTAACTTACAGCACCTGGTATTTGTTGTAGCTTCTCATTCAAGTAGTGACCATGACTCAGCCTGCTTACTTTCTGAGATCAGACAGGATCTGATTCCTAGTGTATTTAGGCCCTCCAGCTGCATCCTTCCTTTTCCTGCTGAAAGAGATGTGACGGCTTTTTTTTCTTCACAAGTTTATTATCGGAAAAGCTTGTGACATGGAAATAATAAATGCTAGCAAGTTATCAGAATGGAAACTCAACACCTTTGCTGCTAGAATATGCTGGATGGTATGTGGCTTTCCTGATGTTGCCAAACTACAGTCTCCATCATCTTCATTATTGGCTAAGGCTGTTGAGGACTACACTGCAACAGTTTTGGGAGGTTTGCCCATTTCTCCAGGTCTATTCTTAAATAATGATTTAAGGGACATGATGATCTGTGAAGGGCCAATCGATTGATCTTCACCCGATGACTAAATCTGTAATCATTTGTTCACTGGAAACACCTTTCTTATCTTGTAAAACTAAATTGCTTATCTTCAGAATCTTATCTCACAGGAATTTCAACTCTTTTTCTAATTTATTTCAAGTACACTTCCTGCAGACCAAACTATAATTCTTCTGTTATTCTGTATTTTGATAATGGGTGATAAAAACATCCAGCTCAGACAGAATAGCTATTGAAAGCATTTTTTTGTCCAGCTCAGAGGCTAGGATTCAAGGACTTCAAACAGTGATTCAGCACTAAAGGGATTATTGCTTGCGATGACTGGATGCCATTATTCATGTTTGTCTAGGGCTCTAAATGTTCAGTTTCACTGAGGAGTGGCTGCCTATGTGGGACGCTAAAACATTGGTGCTTTTTTTCTCACTTGCTTTTACTTTCAAGAGCTTGTCCTTTAAGAAGGAAGTAAATCATACAGGTTTTGCAGAGCTGGGAGTTTAATCCTGTAGATTCTTCAGTAAGCTGCCAAAAATGGAATGGTTCTGGCTGTGCTCTTGCTGGCAATATAACCAAATACCTGCAGAAATTGAATCATCTGTAGTGAATGGGATTTTTAGTCTGAAAAATTGTTATTGTGAGATGTTTCAATTCATTACTAAGTATAATCTGCTTCTTTAGAGTGTTGCAGGAGAAAACTCTTTTTGACATAACTCTTGGAACAGTTAAGTTGTCATAGTGGAACTAAAAGACCAAGGCTTCTGGTATTTGAAACTGTTAGTTCAGCTGAGAGAATAAGTACCACTAGATGCCATTAAATATTTTTCGTTCACTCAATAGTTGTTTGCTGGGCTTACCCACTAATTTTCACTTAGGAGATCATGATTTTGGTCACCACTTTTAACCATAACCTTAAATCTGTCAACTGTTGCTTAAACGAAGAAGGATAATTGAGTTAGCCTATGTTTTGCCTTCCTTTGATTTTGTTATACAGCGTAGCGTTGCAAAGGGGCTTTCTACACTGTCATATATAATCCAGTTCAAAGCAGATAATCTGAATTTTAGATGGCAGCGTAGAAAGGCCCTAAGATTCCCAGATAGTTTGCCCAGGGTGGGATCTGCTAACTTTCAGAAAGATGGCTATGTCATTTTTTTGTACATTGTGTACCATTCCACATTACCAAGCTTTTTGCACATTATGTCAAAATAGGAGCACCTCTTTCTTCATAAGAATGAAGGATGTCTGCCTCTGCAGCTTCGGTTGGGCAAGTTTGGAAGTCGAAGGGGCTGCATTTGTCTCCCATGAGACTTTGGAGGGCTGCATCCTTCAATGTGATTTATCATCATATATAAAGGGTATGGAGTGGTGTTGTCACCATGTTTTGGGGCATGTTGGAGAGGCCTTTATTTAAGAACAGGAAGTGAGCAGAAATCAATTAAAGTGCCAAACAAAACTTCCAGGCATTAATTGACCTGGTGACATCCAAACATGGTGCCATCTGCAGAGCAGGAGGTCATTTTGCTGGGGTCACAGAAATAGTGAGGGAGTTGCATGTTCCTCACAGGCTATGCTTTGCCCACCTCTGCAATACAGAATAAGACTTTTAAGTTCACATATGGTTTGTCCTTGTACATGGTTTACTAGCCTATAGATCAGGCATGGGAAAACTTCAGACCTCCAGCTGTTTTGGAGTTCAACTTCCACAATTCCTAACAATCTACTTGTTGTTAGGAATTGTGGGAATTGAAGTCCAAAACAGCTGGAGAGCCGAAGTTTGCCTATGGCTCCCAAAGATGGACTTCTTTGGGATACTTTTACATGCCTTTTGCATGCAAATAATTTCCTATGTCATTGAACTATGACAGTTACTTTTGCGGTCTTCGCAATGCTACAATGATGCAGGAGACTTTCTCTTTTCTCCTTCCTGCTGCCAGAGTTCTCTAAACAACCCATAGATACTCAAATTTGGCAAGATCATACTGTGTATGTGCATTGGGGGGGGGGGGGGGGAGAGAATAAAGACTTTGTATAGATTGGATCCTTTTTATACAGTTCTGTGTTTTAAAAAGATAGCTGTCTTTCTAGTATACACAGACTCTAATTCAGATGTACAAGGTACCCTTAGTATCCGTTGGGGTTTTATTCCAGGAATCTGCCCCCACCGCACACTGAAATCCATGGGTGCTCAAGTCCTGTTATATACAATGGTGTTGTAACATTGTGTCCTTCTTATATACTTGTAAAATCCATTTTTTTTCCAAAAAAATTAATCTGAACGCAACTGAAACTGTATCAGCAGAAGGCCAACTGTAATTTCTGAAACATTGTCTGGGGACCAAACAAGGCCTGGGTATCCAACACCTCACTCTATCTGTTTAAGATATTTATTATTGAGCCTTATGGGTGAAGGACTGAAGAGCAACAGGTTGGAGGTTCGAATACTGAGAGAGTGCGGGTGAGCTCCCTCTGTCATCTCCAGCTCCCCATGCAGGGACATGAGAAAAACCTCCCACAAGGATGGTGAAACATCACAACATCTGGGCATCCCCTCAGCAGTGTCCTTGCAGACGGCCAATTCTCTCACACCAGACTTGCAGTTTCTTAAGTTGCTCCTGACACGAAAAAATTTTTTGAGCCTTATGGCATGGCAAAGTCAGTATGAAGTGTGTGGAAGTGTGATTGCTATGTTGCTTCCCCATAGCCTTGTGAGGAGGAAAAAAGGCTGGACAAGCAGTGTTTGAGGTACATTTTGTCTTACAGCACACTGTGTTTTGGAAATAGCTCAAGAAGATGGGCAAACAAGCATCGTGATCAGACAGGCTTGCTGGGCCTTAAGCCAGGATTGTTATCTCCTGTGTCAGGAAGGTAGTGGTATCAACCTGACCATCCCATGTACTAACTATACTTACCGATCTCATCTGCCACAGCAGGATGTCAGATCTGATGAAGAGATGAGAAGACAGCTTTACTTGAACTGGACAAGTTGCAAAATGTTTTAATGTCTTTGGTAACAAGCCTCCGTTTGCTGCCTCTTGGCAGCTGAATAGCACTTGGGCATAATCCAAAATGTTGCTTGAGTGCCACAATAGATGCAGGTCCTGAGTGCAGCTAAATGGGGTGACTGGGTGGTTAAATAGGAAGATGAATGCCAAACAAGTTTCTATTTTTAGTAATAGTTATGATTGGATGAGATGTTGGACTTCAATGTCTCCACAAAGGGTGGCAGCTTGAAAATACTTCAGATTGCTCTTTTCTGAATTCACTATAAAGCACCATGTGCATTATGTCAGAGAAACTTTTCCCAGGATCTCTGGATAATCTATTATGTGATGAAGTGGTAGCATTTTCTGTGTAAAAAGAAACTGGAACATAAGCGAATAAGGAAAAAAGCTTGTTTTGTAGCAGTGTGACCGAGTCCCTTTTAGTTGACATGGCAGAGGAGCCTTGTAATTTGTGAGGACTGAATTAGGTTCAGGTGAAAGAAGTTGTGGAAGTCCTAATATGGGGTGCTTCTGTGATTGGAAAGGGATAGGAATTGCTAGGATTTTCAGTAGGTATCACGTGTGAAAATACCAGCACACCTTCTGTATAGCACACAGGGGAAATCTCTAGTCAATGTAGAGTATGTGGTTGTAAATCTTCATGACAACAAATATGAACATGGCAACTAGTAATTCTGCAAAACTACCATTTAAAAAAGGAGTTCCTAAACCTTACTAACTGTAAGAATGAATGAATAATTAAATATTATCTTGTCTAATTATAAGAACCCTCTAATACAGTGGTTCTCAACCTTCCGAATGCTGCAACCCCTTAATACCGTTCCTCATGTTGTAGTGACCCCCAACCATAAAATTACTTTCGTTGCTACTTCATAACTGTAATTTTGCTATTGTTATTAATCATAATGTAAATATCTGATAGGCAGGGTGTATTTTCATTCACTGGACCAAACTGGGCACAAATACCCAATACGCCCAAATCTGAATACTGGTGGAGTTGGGGGGGCGGGGTGATTGATTTTGTCATTTGGGAGTTGTAGTTGCTGGGATTTATAGTTTACCTACAATCAAAGAGCATCCTGAACTCCACCAATGATGGAATTGAATCAAACTTGGCACACAGAACTCCTGTGACCAACAGAAAATATTGGAAGGGTTTGGTGGGCATTGATCTTGAATTTTGGAGTTGTACATCCAGAGATCACTGTGGATTCAAACAATGATAGATCTGGACCAAACTTGGCACGAATACTCAATATGCCCAAATGTGAACACTGGTGGAGTTTGGGGAAAAATAGACCTTGACCTTTGGGAGTTGTAGTTGCTGGGATTTATAGTTCACCTACAATCAAAGAGTATTCTGAACTCCACCAACAATAGAATGGGGCCGAACTTGGCACACAGAACCCCCGTGACCAACAGAAAATACTGTGTTTTCTGATGGTCTTTGGCGACCCCTCTGATGCCCCCTTGTGACCCCCCCCAGGGGTCCCGACCCCCAGGTTGAGAAATGCTGCTCTAATATAATTGGGTTGTATATGATTAGTCTGCCTGGTTACTCCCCTTTTGGAGAATTTGAATGTTCACATACTCATGTGGAATTTTAGTGGGCCCTTATACAGGTATCGCCTGCCTATGAATTTTAAGATTTTTTTCCTTCAAAAAAGAAAAAAAAGAAAAAAAGAGAGAGCTTCATGCTCGCAAGGGCACCCTCCCTGGATTGGAGGATGTTTACATTGACTGGGAAGAACTCTACTGTCCCATAGCCTCCTTTGGAGATGCAGCCGAATTGCCAGTTGGCAGTCAATGCTCTTGTTAGATGGATGATGTATTACATTACCAGTAATTTTATAGAATCATAGAATCATAGAATCATAGAGTTGGAAGAGACCTCATGGGCCATCCAGTCCAACCCCCTGCCAAGAAGCAGGAATATTGCATTCAAATCACCCCTGACAAATGGCCATCCAGCCTCTGCTTAAAAGCTTCCAAAGAAGGAGCCTCCACCACACTCCGGGGCAGAGAGTTCCACTGCTGAACGGCTCTCACAGTCAGGAAGTTCTTCCTAATGTTCAGATGGAATCTCCTCTCTTGTAGTTTGAAGCCATTGTTCCGTGTCCTAGTCTCCAAGGAAGCAGAAAACAAGCTTGCTCCCTCCTCCCTGTGGCTTCCTCTCACATATTTATACATGGCTATCATATCTCCTCTCAGCCTTCTCTTCTTCAGGCTAAACATGCCCAGTTCCCTAAGCCGCTCCTCATAGGGCTTGTTCTCCAGACCCTTGATCATTTTAGTCGCCCTCCTCTGGACACTTTCCAGCTTGTCAACATCTCTCTTGAATTGTGGTGCCCAGAATTGGACACAATATTCCAGATGTGGTCTAACCAAAGCAGAATAGAGGGGTAGCATTACTTCCTTAGATCTAGACACTATGCTTCTATTGATGCAGGCCAAAATCCCATTGGCTTTTTTTGCCGCCACATCACATTGTTGGCTCATGTTTAACTTGTTGTCCACGTGGACTCCAAGATCTTTTTCACACGTACTGCTCTCGAGCCAGGCGTCCCCCATTCTGTATCTTTGCATTTCATTTTTTCTGCCAAAGTGGAGTATCTTGCATTTGTCACTGTTGAACTTCATTTTGTTAGTTTTGGCCCATCTCTCTAGTCTGTCAAGATCGTTTTGAATTCTGCTCCTGTCCTCTGGACTATTGGCTATCCCTCCCAATTTGGTGTCGTCTGCAAACTTGATGATCATGCCTTCTAGCCCTTCATCTAAGTCATTAATAAAGATGTTGAACAGGACCGGGCCCAGGACGGAGCCCTGCGGCACTCCGCTCGTCACTTCTTTCCAAGATGAAGAGGGAGCATTAGTGAGCACTCTCTGTGTTCGTCCACTTAACCAATTACAGATCCACCTCACCGTAGTTTTGCCTAGCCCACATTGGACTAGTTTCCTTGCCAGAAGGTCATGGGGGACCTTGTCGAAGGCCTTACTGAAATCCAGGTACGCTACATCCACGGCATTCCCCGCATCTACCCAGCTTGTAACTCTATCGAAGAAAGAGATCAGATTAGTCTGGCATGACTTGTTTTTGATAAATCCATGTTGACTATTAGCGATGACTGCATTTGTTTCTAAGTGTTTGCAGACCACTTCCTTAACAATCTTTTCCAGAATCTTGCCCGGTATCGACGTGAGGCTGACCGGACGGTAGTTGTTTGGGTCGTCCTTTTTTCCCTTCTTGAAGATTGGGACCACATTGGCCCTCCTCCAATCTGCTGGAACTTCTCCCGTTCTCCAAGAACTCTCAAAGATGGTTGCCAATGGTTCCGAAATGACTTCCGCTAGTTCCTTCAATACTCTGGGGTGTAGTTGATCTGGCCCTGGGGACTTGAACTCATTAAGAGCGGCCAGGTATTCCTGGACGACTTCTTTCCCAATTTGGGGTTGGATGTCCTCCAATCCCTCATCCACTCCATCTTGCTGAGGTTGAAGACTCTCTTTTTGTGAGAAGACCGAGGCAAAGAAGGCATTAAGTAGTTCTGCCTTTTCCCTATCCCCTGTCAGCATTGCCCCATCTTCTCCTCGAAGAGGTCCTATCGCCTCCTTGTTTTTCCTTTTTCTACTGACATAAGAATAGAAGCCCTTTTTATTGTTTTTAATGTCCCTGGCAAGTCTGAGCTCGTTTTTTGCTTTAGCCTTGCGGACCTTTTCCCTACAGGTGTTGGCTATTTGTTTGAATTCTTCTTTGGTGATTTCTCCCTTTTTCCACTTCTTGTGCATGTCTCTTTTGTGTCTTAGCACAGTTAGAAGTTCTTTGGACATCCATTCTGGCTTCTTTGCACTTGTCCTATTTTTTCTCTTTGTTGGCACGGTTTGCAATTGCGCCTTGAGTATTTCACTCTTGAGAAATTCCCACCCATCCGTAGCTCCCTTGTCTTTTAGTATCTGTGTCCACTGAATGCTGCTCAGCGTTTCCTTCATTTTTTGGAAATCAAGTCCAGTTTGTCATCTCAGTTTATCACTTACTGTTTGCAATCAAATTATTCAAGATGTGACTAGATGTGAACTCCAAAGGTCAGTGTGTTTGTCCACTTTGCCAATTGCAAGAATTATATAAGTTCATGACCAGTGTGAATCTCAGTTAAGAAACAAAACTGAACACTATTGACTAACAAATACTGTTGATGTTGTGATAACACTTTCACATGGTAGCACCTGAGTGGATGTATCTCATGCTTACTATATAAACTACACCAAAGTCCCTTTTCCAAAGCATTCAACAACACATTAAATTGTATTGTTGTATGTAAGGATAGATGACTAGTTTTTGTGCTCCATTGATGTGACAAGGCTACCAATTGTTAGAGGAAACAGCTGGACTTCCTCTCATTCTAGGTTATACGATAGGTTGAAAAACATGATTCTGCAGTGGTATATAGCATTGTGAGAGGGAGAGATGATGATAATATATTTATATATGATGATAATATATTTGTTACCTGCTTCTCCATGCGGCTTGAGGTGGGGTACAACATGGTTAAAACAGATAGATGAAACAAAACACTATGAAAATGCATATACCAAAATATACACAATGCAGACCCAACACCAATATAATGAAAGCCTTCTGCACTTTGCAACTCAGGCACCCCAATGTGTTTAAATTCCCCACATGTTAGTTCAGCATAACCATGGCTATATTGATTAGATGATACTTATTGTAGTCCTACACAGGAGTTGATCTAGGAAAATTATTATTACTATTTTATTTATTTAATGTATAAAAGGCAAAGGATTTCCCCTGACATCAATTCCAGTCATGTCTGACTCTGGGGGTTGGTGCTCATCTCCATTTCTAAGCTGAAGAGCTGGCATTGTCCGTAGACACCTCCAAGGTCATGTGGCCGGCATCAGTGCATGGAGTGCCGTTACCTTCCCGCCAGAGCAGTATCTGTTAATCTAATCACATTTGCATGTTTTCAAATTGCTAGGTTGGCAGAAGCTAGGGCTGACAGTGGGAGCTCACGCCACTCCTCAGATTCGAACCTGCGACCTTTTGGTTAGCAAGTTCAGCAGCTCAGTGGTTTAACCTACTGCGTCACCAGGGGTTCCCATTTAATGTATACTTTCCTTTTTGCTTGTCATAGTATCCACAGATTTCTAAAAGCTAAGGCTGAAAGTTATCAATGCCAAACTGTTGTATCTAATATGAAAAAGAAGGCAGGAGGCCTCCTTTTTTTCTTAAATGGTCCCCTAAGATAATATACTGTAAGAGTGCCAGGAGCAAACCACCTCCTTAGCTTTTCATTAGGTAGATAAAAATGGGATTGGCTTTGGGGTTTATATTGCAGGTGCCAAGTTGGCAATGTAAATTTAATCAAGATGTTTTGAAAGTAGGTAGCATATGAGGAGGTAGCTCATGGCATCAAATTTTAAAGAGGTGTGACAGGCTGTGAATTGTAAAATGTTTCCTTGAACGAGAGCACTTCATTTTTCTCCCTGAATGCTGTCTGTGATGGAGTCTGGCTGAACTGCACACATTTGCATGAATGGGATTTCCTCTCACCAGTCCTGTGAGTGTGGTGACTCTGGATGGATTCGGACGGAAAAACTGAATCAAAGTGTACATTGTAGTCAAGGATTTCCCCAAACAGTAATCAGTTCTGATTACTTCCAACGTGTTGCTTTTGGCTCCAGGAATCCATGTCCACTGTGGCTGTAGCGCTTGGCGTGTGCTGTGGAGAAGATATTTGGCTGAACCATATCTGAATAGCTTCACTTATCTGCTGCAGTCCTTGGCTGGCGGCAGCTGCCTAGAAGCATCTTGACCCACACCCAGTGTGAGTAAACATGCTTGCTAATGCTGAAGACATTAGTCTTGGAAGCTTGCTAGACCTTCACACTAGCATGGAGCCTCTTCGTGCTGCCAGCAACCCAAGGCCGGCTGTTATAGTTGACTAACTGGGATCTGGTGAAATTTCATTGAGAATAAGTTTCACCAGATGCCTGCAATACAGATTGGATGACGTGGAGCAGAAATACATGGTATTTAGACCGGGGCTAATAAATGAGAACCAAAGCAAGAACAAATAGAGTTTTCTGTTTAAAAAGCCAATTCTTATGGTCACTCCAGCCTGACTTTCTCGAAGTGCAAAAGGTTTCCTGACACCAGATTGGAAGCAGATAATCCCCAAAGCCAGTCAAGTTATTTTAGTACTTGAAGCAAGAGATCCACAAGGGCTTTTCCTCATGCCTTGCATATTTTAAGAAAAAGTACAACAATTATTGCCATTTTCTTGACATTTCAAATTAATTGCTTGTGGTAGCCACATCCAGCCTTGAATGGCAGGTCTGGCTTGAGACTTGATTTGCCATTTTTTAAGATACACATTCAGGCACGAGCTAGTGACTTATATTCCAGTGACTTATAATAGTGACTTATATTATATATGACCTATAAGAGAAGAGATCCCATGGAGCACAACTAAACTATCAAAATGAATTACTTACTTACTTAGGTGATCCCCATAGTCCTAGGATGATGGCTCTCCAAATGTAGTGTCTTGATAGTGGATACATAGGTGGCTGTGGAGACCTATTCTTGATCCACATGTTCTTCCACAGTGAGGACATTGGTTTCCAGGTGGAAGGCGGTCCTGGCCAGGGTTGGCTTGACACATCTTCTTCTTGGCACATTTTTCTCTTTCGCCCTCCATTCATGCCTCTTCAAATTCTGCAGCACTGCTGGTCACAGCCGACCTCCGGCTAGCACACTCAAGGGCTAGGGCTTTCCAGTTCTCAGTGTCTATGCCACAATTTTTAAGGTTGGCTTTTAAGCCCATCTTTAAATCTCTTTTCCTATCCATCAACGTTACGTTTTCTGTTCTTGGGTTGGGAGTATAGTAATTGCTTTGGGAGATGGTGTTCAGGCATTCAAGCAACATGGTCAGTCCAGAGGAGTTGATGGAGTAGGAGCATCACTTTAATGCTGGTGTTCTTTGCTTCTTCCAGCATGCTGACATTTGTTTGCCTGTCTTCCCAAGAGATTTGCAGGATTTTTCAGAAGCAATGCTGATGGAAACATTCCAGGAGTTAAGTGTGATGTCTATAGACAGTCACAGGCATATAGCAGAGTTGGGAGGACAATATCTTTATGAACAAGCACCTTGATCTCCCTACATATGTTCTGATCCTCACTCTCTTCTTCATTTGGAAAAAATGCTGCACTCAAATAAGATTAGCCATATGGCTTGTCCAAAGTTTAGCTAGACTTCTATCTGAAATGTTGAGTAATAGTTGGAGGAATAGTTGCAAAAGCTAAACTCGAGAGGAGGGACTTCTGTTGTAGATAAATCAGTTCTTGCATTTAAAGCAGAAAAAGAATAATGGCACATTGAGAGGAAAGTGATGGGACTTAAATAGGCTTTAGTGCTGCTGAAGTCCCTTTCTTGGATACTTGGACTTACTGTATTCATAATGGTGAGAACTGAGGTTCTGGTTTTTCTTCTGTGGGAGAGGTTGCGCAGACGTAAAAAAGTTAATGCATCCACATAGTGCATATTTAGCAAGCAACACTTCTATTACTTCTTTATTTTTTGCATCTCTAGGATATAGTTATGATTTGTGCACATAAAACTGCAAATAGCACTGTGTCCACGCAAGCCATATATTTTGACAAGACTCAGTATTATCAAATGAAGGGGTTCTGAGAAGGAGGAAATGAGAAGGCAAGCAGCTCACTTCAAGCTGACATAATTTGTGCTCTAACTTTGCCCACATATTCAAAGCCAAGCCTGTTTTAAAAGATAACTGCCAGCTTCATTGAGGGTCTGTTTTCTGAGGCTAGTGAACTGGAAGAGCGATACTGATCATTCTTGTAGCCTTGGTCTGAGGCAATGCTATTCTTATTCTATTGGAAAGCCTTCACTGATATTAAAGATGTTTACTTGCAGCAGAATAACATGCACTGAAATAAGGCATACATAGACCATGTGGGTTGCTCAAGCCCACAGCCCTGCATTCTTCTGCCTGGTCTTTCTGGAAGACTTGTTTTTCTGACAAAGCCTCTCAAATGTCAAATTGAAAAGCTAGCCTGCCTATGTGGAAGACTAAAGCGTGTGGCCTGTGAAAGAGGCATTTAAGTGAAACGCCAAATTGTCCAAGCGGATTGGGCTAACTGTTTCCAACATTTTCATGCTGTGAGCTTAATAGATGGGTGCTGTTTCAGAATGATCTAGAGTCAACAATGTCTGATGGGTCTTCCTGGCCAAGCCAAAGCTCGTCCTTGCCAGCACCCATACCAGCCTCTGGCCTTTTTACTGGTGAAAGGAGGGGTTGTGGGAGAGAGTACACAGTGTCCTTAAGACCTCTGCCCATCACTCAGTGTCCTCCCCATATCTATCCATCATCTAGTATTTTGTTGGGGAGTTACTGAATGGTGAAGCTTGCTCCATTGCACTTTACTGCCTATTAGACCCTATGTTTTCTGCCTGCCATATTTCCTGACAAACAAAAGCACTCTCCTTTTTGCTCTGGAACAGGAAATCCCAGTGTAATGTCCCTAAACACTAATGTTTCCTGATGAAGGAACTTGGCTTGGTTATTCAAATTTAATAACAATGGAAATTGGAGTATCATAAACAATTATCTATATTGGCTTCAAAACAAAGTCTGAGGTAATGGAAGTATGCTATTCTAAAAATGAATATCATACGCATTCTGCTGCTATTGAACTAGTTCTTCATTTGGCAAATCCTGGGTCTGGCTGTTGACACTTTTGCTGTGATGTCAATCCCTGGAAGAAACGGAGTATTTACGAAGATCAGAGCAGGCTTTCTCTCTTTGGAATATTTGTCTGTTGGCAAACACCTTCCTTCTGATTTTTATTACTACTATCTTCATACACCTCTACTACATACGTGCTGATTTGTGCAGTTTACTCATAAGTAGACATTCCTTTATTTCATAAGAACAAGATGGTGCAAATAGATTGATGACTAAACATTCCAGGCAGTCATGTTGAGCAGTAGACTCAAAGGGGCATTGAGTTCTCATACTAGTCAGAAGCTATGGATGGAAAGTACCTCTTTACTCAGGTACTGATGTAGATACAAGGAAATGCACAATAGTAGTGTGAGGGCTTGAGTCATTAGGACTTATCTCCATGTCAACTCACCATACAGTTGTCTGGGTCTGTTTACCTGGAACTAACTAGTAGGGTCCTGGACTTAATCTGAAGTGTTACCTTGGTAAAATATGACATTCTCACACAAAGTGAATTGATGTATGTGTATACCAGATCATTGGAAATAATGATTGAGAATGGATGCAGGCCTATGGTCATCTTGGGGTAAGAGCGTGCAAAGCTGTGTGTTAACACTCAGGAAGCTTTAGGTGTGCCTAACTTAAATCTATATAATGTTTAAACTAAAACAAGCTGCTTCTGCTAGTCCTCCTCCTCCTCTTACTCCTCCTCCTCCTCTTCTTAGCATTTATCCCACAAATTCGTAGGGTCGGCTTTGCCTGTCATTTTCACATGGCTTTGTTTTGGGCATTCCTAAAAAGACCTCTGTGGTTTTGACAGGTTGATGCAACTGTTTGTATTGCAGATGACATGTCACACCACCTATCAATGCAGACTGTTGCCCCGTTGGTTGGTTATACAGCTGGCACCGCTAGGAGGTGGGGTCGGATTTTTGCTGGCCAAACTAAAACAAACTTACTGTGTTTCCTAAAAGGGATACAAAGGAGCTTATTTAGTTAAAGTCAGGGAGATGTGTCTGTCTTAAACATGTGGCCCCAGACTTCTGTCTGTGCCTGCCCAAAGGCATTCTAGCCGGAAGTTAAATGCCCACTGCTCAGGGTAGAAATATTACTTCTTAGACAATGATTTGTACTCTCCCACAGAGGGTATGACTGGTGACCATGGTTTCCAGGTTCTGTCTTGACCTTCAGGTTTTCCAGAGCTCCATAATATAAATCTCTCTTAAGTGATACCTAACAGAAGTTGATGCCTTTTCTGATCTAGGTGGGCTTGTTGGCACCCTTTAGTATCCCTCATTGGAATTAAGCCTTAAAATTAACTGGAGAGTTTATTGAAGGAAACAGAAATCCAACCTACATTGGAGAGAAGCAGCCGTATTGAGAAAGTAACTCTGTACATTTGCGCATATAGGTTGGAATAGCTGCCAAGAAAATCTCCCTGGAATACTTGCATCAATATTCAGAGATGCTTCACAAGGCAGGATTTCAGTCAAGGGAATAACAAAGCAAACTGATCTCATCTGCAGCTTCTGGGGGCTTTTCACATACATGGGGAGCAAGAGGTGACCTCACTAATGAGGAATGTGCTTTGCTAAGTATAAGAGGGGGGCCTGCTCTCCTGGGACTTATTGTCAGTATAACAAGTTTCTCAATGATGTCATTTATCCAAAGCATGCTGGAGCAAGCTGTAAGGATACAGGAAGAGCTTAGGGAAGTTGGACGTTTCTGTTTTAGCAATAAATGGAAGCAAAGTACTACAGGGTGAGGTGGAGAAAAAAAATTACTTGAAAAGGAAGCATTACCAGGTGTGGAGTCCTGGTATACCACTGCTGCCAGATATTAACAACCAAAAGACTCTAATTCAGACCATGGTGACAAGTGAGATGTGGAAACTAGAACTAGGAGTAGGATAAGGTTGAGGAAGCAAGTTAAGTGTCCTGGCTTAATCGCTCCAACCACTGTAGGCACTGAACCACAGTAAAAAATAACAACTCAAGTACAGGCAGTCCCCAAGTTACAAACATCTGACTTACAAACAACTCATATTTAAGGATGGGTGTGAGACAACAGGAAGTGAGAGAAATATACCTCCCAAAAGGGGAATTTACTCCTGGAAGAGTTATCACGGGGGAAAGGTGTCTCCACTGACACTTTCTCACCAATCCTTGTTTCCACAACAAACTATTTTTTTTCAAAATCCAGTTAGCACAAGGACAGAAAATGTGGTGATTTTTTTCTGAACAGGGGCACAGACATCCAAACAAATATCGCCCTTCCCTTTGCTATACAAAGCTAAAGATATAGATGTCCTTGGCTGGAGCTACACTTACAAAATGTACTTTTTTTTTCAACTTAAGAGCCAACCTACAGGGGAATTCCAGACAAGAAACAATCAGGGCTAGCTAATCCCCTCCCAACAAAGGATTCCCTCAGGCAATAAGAAGTTAGACCTTGAAAACTGCTAGGCATTACATACTAGGTGTGCTATTTTCACACCTATCCTGGAAAACACACAACAACCAAGAACTTAACTTGTTCATAACTTGGGGACGGCCTGTATGAACCTGTAACAGCTTGGCTTATCTTTCTAGTAATCCCTCTGCCAGCATGACCAGTGCTTGGGGTGTTACCGTAAAAAAGAAAAGAAGAAAAAGTGGCAGGGGAAGAAAATGAAATTAGCATTTTTATCTCTGATCACTGTACCCTTGCCTTGGCATGTGTTTGTCCTGGCTGTTAGGAGCAAGGAATACTATAGCACAGGAGACATAGGCAGGGATGACATCCCAGCTGCCAAGGCCAACGTGTCAGTCATCTTGCTGTGGTCTAGACATGCCACAACATCTCCTGAGGCACAGGTTAGAAGCTCACGTAGCAGTCGTTGACTGTGGCAGCATGGCTTAAAAGCTCAGTCCAACTTAACATGCAGCCCAGTTTGCATTGTGACTCAAGTAAATTGTGAAAGCAAACTTCCTAGTTTTGCTTCTTGGTGTGCTTTAAAGGCATGTGGTGGAAAGCTTCCAGTAGTATTTTATCTTTCCGTGGCAGTACCTTGCAAGTCAGTTAAATCGGAGTGCTTGCGAGTACTGTCCTGAAACACAGTATGTTTCACACAGTGCCTGCATGGCTAGAACCTTTTTAGAATAACTGTGAGGGCTAAAAACATGTGTTCATGTCAAAGACGGAAAGTATTTCTGTATTACAGCTACAGAAGACAAACAGCTGTGGCAATGTATTCTGCAGTTCTGAACTAAGTGAGCCCTTGGAACTTTTTGCTAAAACTTGTTGATTAACTTAAGCTTTTTGCTAAAAGAGCTGTAATGTAAAGAATAGGCATAATGTTGACCTTTGTGGTGATTGGGTGTATGAAGTGTTAAACTATGCAACAGATGCCTCTTTCATAGTCTTGAAGGATGCATCTCCTCCTGGTTTTCTGTATAGTAACTCAGTCTGTCCCATTTCGAAGCTGCTGACAGGGTGTATGAAACTACCTTCACTGCTTGATGCCAGCATTGCACTCTGACATTGCTTGGTTTCTGAAAAAGACAGATTTCTAAAGAATCCATGCAAAATCTTCTGCACCTAAAAGACTTGTGACAGACTATGTGTCTTGACACATTATTGTGTTGGCTACAGTGTGTAGGTATGTCACACGAACATAATAAGAAACTTCTGAGTCTGTGTGAAATAAGAAATAAATCATATATTTAAAATATATATGAAATAGTTTGCTGTAAAATGGAATTACTGTGTCACAGAATGATGCGTGTATAAAAATGTTGTCACCAACATCAAATGTTGGGAAACCTCTGCCCTAAGGACTAACAATTGTTGTTAGTTTTAAGTGTGTGTTATATTGTTAGTCCTTAAGGATGCTATCAGTTTTTTGTTTGCTTTCCAATGGAAAATGGCCTAGATTTATAAAGGATTCTAAAAATTACTCCATTTCCAGAAGTCGTTTAGATTTGTATTCCAGTGTGTGTTTTTAGAAATACAAATAAACCAAGATATTCATCTAATGAACTACTATAGAGTTGAGGGATAACTCTCTTCAGCAGGAGTCCTCAAACTTTTTAGAGGGCCAGGTCACAGTCCCTCAAACTGTTGGAGGGCCGGATTATAATTTGAAAAAAACATGAATGAATTCCTATGCACACTACACATATCTTATTTGTAGTGCAAAAAAACACTTAAAACAATACAATAATTAAAGTGAAGAACAATTTTAACAAATATAAACTTACTAGCATTTCAATGGGAAGTGTGGGCCTGCTTTTGGCTGATGAGATAGGATTATTGTTGTTGTGTGCTTTCAAATCATTACAGACTTAGGTTGACCCAGAGTGAGGGCCAGGTAAATGACCTTGGAGGGCCTTCGTTTTCACACCTATCCCGGAAAACACACAACAACCAAGAACTTAACCTGTTCTTGGTTGAGGACTCCTACTCTTCAGAGGACTCCTACTCTTCAGAGTAGCCTGCTGTTTTTGGTGGCCTCGCTTTAGAAGGAAAACAACCAATAAAATAATTAATCTACATTTTAAAAAATGGTGCATGGCATTAGTGAGCGACATCTTGCTCTTCTTTTCTCACTCTTGTGCCCGTTCTTGATTAACCTATAGTTTTAAATGTAGAGAGAACCACTTCTTAAAAGGGTATGAACAAGGTCTAAATTGTGTCAAAGACCTGTATTGATGTTGTTCATTTGTTCAGTTGTCTCTGACTCTTCGTGACCTGTATTGATACCTTCTAACAATAGACCAATTGAAAAAATGATTTGAAAGTGACCTGTATTGATACCTTCTAACAATAGACCAATTGAAAAAATGATTTGAAAGTTCTAAGCTGTTACGATACTTTCTGAAGAAAAATGCATTGTCTCTGTCAATATCACAAAGATTTGTATCATATTTTTTTTTACAACAGGTTCATAGACAAGTCTCATGGAAAAAATATTAGGATCAAATTGATGAAAATCGAAGAAGACCATAGTATGTCATTCCATTCAAAGCAAGAACTACACAGTCAAAATAAAATTGTATATGAAATGACCTGTTGACAGTGGCAACTTTGCCCATGTTACCCTGTTGCAATAAAATTACCTTATGTTAGTGCAAATGTGAGGGAACTGTACTTCAGTGGCCTAACTGCACTAAAGTTGAGTACTGTTAGTTGCACCTTCTAGGTATCATTGTTAAAGTAACATGTCAGTACAAATAATTTAGTGGATAATTAATATTTTCTGAGTTCGTAAGAGCTTATTCGTATGCTAATAGAAGGAAGAATTGACATTGCTGTGAAATGGAAGACTGTGGAGGGCATTGATGACTAGTGGATCAGATTGGATCGGTTTTCTTGTGCTTTTTAAAAAACTTTTCATATTTGGAGATCTTTACCTCATGATAGTATTAGTATGAGAATAATAAATGAAGAAAACGATCGCAAAGTTTTTGTAAGGAATACATTTACTTGATCATAGTTCATGAGCTCTGTTAGACTTTAAGGTGTGGCAACTAGGTTTTGTAGAAAAGACAAAAGTGTTGCTATCTGTAAGTAGGCCAATAAATAGTTTCTCGTCAAGCTGCAGTTCTGCTTGAGAATTTGCACTGCTTGTCCCAACAGCATTGGGCCGGTGACTACATGAGCTCTGTCCCATTGGTGTATAGTAGGATTGAACAGTGTGTGGTCTTTCAGACATTATTAGTCTCCACGCCCCAGGATCCCTTTGTGCCCAGTTGATGTGGGCTACTGGAATGTGGATTCTGACAACATCTGGAGGGCTGTATTTTGCCCACCCCATGGGCCAGATATATTCATGGAGCTGCTTACATGTGCAAGGGGAGCCTTTGCTATAGCAAAGTAGACAGTCTTTTCAAGAAGGTTCTTTTAAACCAAGAAGGCCATGTGTACTTCAAAGCAGTTCTATTCAAAATGATCTGTAAACTGATATAGCCCTTCCTTGATGAGTTTCTCAAAAAGATAGAAACACTGTGCATAAATATGGAACTGGTTCCTGGCAAAAATACTGGTTTTCTAAATACACCCATGTGTTCTTTTTAAAACCCTTCTGATGACAAAGATTTCTTTCAGTAATCCTATAAGTGAATATTTATGATATGGGAATGACTCTTATACAGACTAATGCAAGAAGCAGTTCCCAGGATATCATATTTCACCAGCTATAAAGTACCTTATGCTATTTGATGAGGTTGCTATTGGGAATCTCTTCCTGGTGCCCATTATAACTGAAGTATAAATGAAGATGTCCTCCCAGAATAATCCACCTGAACACAAACAGAAGAAGGGTTTTGACAGCTAATAATAATAATAATAATAGGACTTATGTTGTTGTGTTTCAAATAATAATAATAATAATAACGACAACAACAACAACAACAACAACAACAACTTTATTTTTATACCCCACCTCCATCTCACTGAAGGGACTCAGGGCAACTTACATAGGGAGAAACCCAGAAAAACATAGGTTTAAAAGCAACCCAATAAAATAAAATCAACAATAAAATCAAAAGGAACAAAAATAAAATAAACACATCACAATAACACAACACAACATCATAAAACAATCCCGAGCCTGAACAGTAATACTGAGCTTGGAGGGCTATGAGTTTGTGCAATAGTTGCAGCTTATGCCAGACAGAGGAGAGCTTGTCATTATGCCGATGCTCTTAAAGAGGTTAGTTGCTGTGTATTGGGTTCACTGCTGCTGAATCATAGAGTTGGGAGACCACAAGAGACATCCAGTGCAACCCCATTCTGTCATGCAGGAACACACAGTCGCAGCACTCCAGACAGATGGCCTCTGCTTAAAAACCTCTGAAGAAGAAAACTCCATCACATTCCAAGTCGGCATACTCCACTATCAAACAGCTCTTACTGTCAGGACAATCTTCCTAATGTATTGTCGAAGGCTTCCTAATATTTAGGTGGAATCTCTTTTTCTGCACAGTGGATACTTAATGGGAAGCATTGGAACCCAAATCTCAGTGCATCACTCCAAGACAAGGAAGCCCAAAGATTTTTGCTGATGACCTCCCAGTGGCACAATAAGTTAAACTGCTGAGCTGCTAAACTTGTTGACCAAAAGGTCACAGGTTCGAATCTGGGGAGCGGTGTGAGCTCCTGCTGTCAGCCCCAGCTCCTGCCAACCTAGCAGTTCAAAAACATGCAAATGTGAGACTAGGTACTGCTCTGATGGGAAGGTAATGGCATGCCATGCAGTCATGCTGGCCACATAACTTTGGAGGTGTCTATGGACAATGCCGGCTTTTCGGCTTAGAAATGGAGATAAGCACCATGCCCCAGAGTCGGACACGACTGGACTTAATGTCAGGGGAAAACCTTTACCTTACCTATATTTTGAGAAAAGAGATTCCACTTAAATATTAGGAAGACTTCTGGTGGGAAAGAGCCACTTGGTGGTGGAATTGGACTGCTTTATAGTGATGCATTCAGCCTCTTTGGAGGTTGGATGCTTACCTTGGTTATATATTTCTCAACTGCCCAGGCTTTGAGTATATATTCCTTATCTACCTGGGCTTTGGATTTAGATGACCCACAAGGTCCCTTCCAATTCTGTGTTTATGAGCTGTCCTTCTGAATCACAGTATATCACTGTTTGGAGTAGGCTTGCTAGCTTAGGTCCAGAAGTTTATATAGCTGCGAAATAAATTACGAGGCTGCACCAATTACAATTACTTTTTTTCTTACCATAAACAGTTTCAATTTAGTGTTGCTGTCTAGTGTTCTCTGTGGACTGAAAAGGACATATACCCCTTTAACTGATTTTAAGATAATTCTTTCCCATGGAGATTATGAATAATCGCAGGTTGTGTATGCGAGCATACAAAGTGAATTGCAACAGAACCTTCTCTGTCCCCTTAAGGCATGTTGTAATCTCTACTCAGTTTCCAAACTGAATACTGGCTTTTGTAAAAAAAAAAAAGTATTGGTTAACAGGACCTAAAGCAATGTGCTTCCTTGGTACAATCCATTTCAGTGAACAAATTTGTGATCTAAAATTACACATTTGGGGTCTTAGCCTTCCATTTCTTACAGATAGCCCCAGGGTGGTGACAAGAGGATTCGTAGTATAGAAAAAAGCAGATTTTTTTGCCTTCTTTTTGTTGGATCCTGTATGGTTTGTACTGACTCTCACATGTTACTTTTCTTAGCAAAACAGCTGTATTGTGATGGATAATACACAACTCATCTTTGTTTAAGGAATCATTGTAACCTGTGATACTTTGCAAAATCCCAACCTCCTTTCCTTTTCTCTGCTTCATGGAATAGCAACTAGTATTGCAGTGTTCAAAATGCAATATATATACTACCTCATCACACTAGGGAATGAATCCACTTTAAATCCGGTTTCTGCCTCCTGCAGAATTCTGGGATGTGTAGTGTAGTGAGGCTCTTAAAGGCTCCTCCCTAAACTACAAACCCCAGAATTCTGCAGGAGGCAGAAACCAGATTTAAAGCAGATTCATTCTCTAGTGTGATGAGGTATAAAAACAACTACAACATTTGACAGAGCTCACAAGGTTCTGTGTGACCCTGGATGGTAAAAAAAATACCCTTGCAGATTGTAGAATGCTGTACATGGGCAGAAACCTAGTTCATACACCCAGTTTTTGAATGCCTGTAAACCAGCACAATAGATTCCAAGTTCATAAATAGCATATGTATTTGTATCCCTTCTGTTGGAGACAAATCTAAATCAAGGCTAGACAAGGAGGACATGCTGGTTTATTTGCTTAGTGGTTAAGTCTTAGCCAAGAGCTTTCTAGAAATATTTGAACAAACAGAGTTTGCTATTCTATCTCTGTGTTACAGGAACTATGTTTGAAACTCAAATAAGTGAATGCATGCGCTTGCATAATCACACTAGTTACAATCAAAGCATCAATAAAAGTCAGAACAGCTTGCAGTGGAATGGATAATTATGAGTGCTATTCCGAACTGTTTATGGTGGGGGGAAAATTCACGAGCCTGTGTTCTCTATATCTGAGATGGGCATTTACTAGTCTCAATCAGAGCCTGGTGGAATTAATGTGCATTTACAACAAAAGACGTCTAAGCCCAGAAACCTGTTTTTGAGTTCTTGAACTGAAGACTCACAGGCTTTCTTTATCTCTCTAGAACAGTGGTTCTCAACATGTGGGTCCTCAGATGTTTTGGTCATCGACTCCCAGAAATCCTAACAGCTGGTAGACTTGCTGGGATTTCTGGGAGTTGTAGGCCAAAACACCTGGGGATCCATAGGTTGAGAACCCCTGCTCTAGTCTTGTCTCCTGCACTGTGCTAATAATATAATATAATATAATATAATATAATATAATATAATATATTGTATATACATACAATAGTATAATATTATAATGTAATAAAATATACTAATAATAATAATATGGTATAATTATATATGTTCTATTACATGTAATATTACTATTAATATTACAGTATAATGTATAGTACAATATAGTAATATATAATATTAATATTGTGCTATGGTAATAATATAATATATTGTATTTACATATTACTTTAAGCCACTCTGAGTCCCCTTTGGGGTGAGAAGGGCGGCATAGAAATGTTGTAAAGCGTTTGCTTTTTACTGCTATTGATAAGCATTTGGGAATAAGAAAATCCTTGCTGATATACCAGTAAGTGTTTGGGCTATTGTGAAGCTCTTGTTTCAGATATTCAGTTTCTAGTCTTTTGAAAATCTATGGGAACAGAACAGTTATAGTGGGGTAGTAATTCAGTCGTTTGTCTCAATTGAGTGCAGAGAAAATGTTTTGTTTTGTTTTGTTTTACTAAAGGGTAGCACAATTTGGACTTCCAGTTGCACTGTTGTCTGTAGATTTGTTTTGTCCAACAAATCCTAGTGAGCGTATGTTTAAAATCTTGTTCATGACCATTGCACCTGGAAAAAAAACCCACAGATGGCTCAGCAGTGCTGCCTCGAAACTGTATTCAGTCTCATTGTACCTTGTTCTGGTCAGATAACCTCCAGAGTCAGCCTTTGTGGAGAAGATTGGGAGATAACCCGATCTTCTCAAACTGCTGAGTCTACTTCATATGGCTCTTTCTTGTCCGTGGTTTGATTTCCTTGCTTGGTGTCCGAAAAGAGCACAGCTCTTCTGTGTATTGCAGTTGCCAAGGAAACCGACTACAGTAGCTTATCATGTTTCCGCTAATTGTCTAACAGCAAATTCCTTGTACTGCAGCAGGACAAAGTTCAAAAAAGTATCTTATTTAGCTGTTTTGCTCGGGGTTTTAAAGCTCTGCGACACAATCCAGGCAATTACGTGATGAAACGGTGCTGTAAGGTAGATTATGAATGGCAGTATCGCTGAATAATGAGTAAACAGTGCCATATATATTTAAAGGGCCTTTAAAACAGTTTGCACTGAAGCACCCTGGGGGTGTGTGTTTATTAAAATCCCGGAGGTGTTGCCTTCAGGGTGCCCTCCTTCGGTGTATTAGATCTCAGAGCTCATTGAACCGACAAGCAAGTGCCAACAATAATCCAGAAGTAAATATTTAACACTTATCTCCAGGATCTGGCTAATTTTCAGAGATGCAAGTGCATACTTACGCAATTGCTCAGTCTCTCAGTATTGATCAGCTATGTGGAGTTCACAGTGTATAGGAGTGGGGCTGAGTATGGATGCTGATTTCAAATCCTTGGCTAGTGATGAAGTATATTAGAATAGTTTTCAGCAAATGTGAACTCTGCACTTCTGTAGAACTTACATTTGAAAAGTGACAGCATGATTACACATATATTTGAATAATTCATCCTTTAGATAACTAACAAACATTGTTTTCTCCTTGGAGAACTCTGTGATCCAATCTCTCCCAGATGCTATTGAGATTACTCCATCAGATCATGCAAAAGTTTCCTCCTTATACTTGCTGTGGACTAGGAAATACCTTGTTAGCCCAGTGAAAGCAACTGCAACTTGTAATACCTATTGTGTTGTGGTGCTCTATCCATTCTTCTCTTTGACCTATTTTCCCCCCAGAGCTGTACGGTCCATGTTGCACATTTTTTCCTTTATTTTTATCCTGTTTTTCTCCAAATATAGGGACTCAAGTTGGCTGGGCACATCATGATCTCACTTAATCTATTCCACTAATTCATACTCTCTCTATGAACTAGTTTCTGTATCTATAATGTGAAGACAGTGGTGTGGTTATCATTGCAAGATGGTAGGCGTAACCAGTCACAAAATAATACAGAAAAGGAAACTGTTGAGGCTGAAAGATATGAATACGGGTTAGCTGGCAGATGGCCCAGTGGAACTGGAAATACTTGCCACTTTCGTGCATTAGGAATATCTCTGAGTTCACATAGGGCTCATAAACCTTCTGTTTTGGGAGTAGGAAATGAATATATCAAGTAGCTGCAAGTAGCAAGCATCAATTTACAGGAGTCAAAGCTCCTTTAAAAGAAGAAACAACAACAATGTTTAAATAGTACCCTATTTACTAATATCTCAGGGCAGCACACAATAAAATCAATTTAGAACAATTTAATACAATAAGAAGTGTCTTGAAAGAATAAAAGCATGTTGGAATCGTCGAGTTGAAAGAGACTTTGTGGGCCATCCAGTCAACTCCCTGCCAAGAAGCAAGAAAATATTCTCATTTAACCCAATTAACAATTAAAAGACTATTTAAATTGTTTCAAATAATTTAAACCATTACACATGAGCCTATCTGGATGCAATCAATTAAACCTCAAAAATTTTAATAAAAAAATTATTTTGACTTGATGCTGGAATGACATCAGCTTTTGTACCAAGCAGGCCTCTTAAGAAGGCTACTCCATAAGTGGGGTGCAACTGCTGTGAGCAATGTCTTCTCAAAGCATTGCTCCCAAGAATGTTCATAGAGAAGAAGGGTTCTGCCAACAGATCTTGAGCAAGTGTATATCTGGAGTTGGACTTTCTCCAAGTAAAACAAACTTCTATCATATGTACGGAATAGTTGCCTTGCTAATTGACTTCCATCAAGTTTGCTGCTGTGAATAAAAATGATAACCCTTCCGATTTTGAGCACCTTGTGACTTGTTCAGAACTGAGAAATGTTCACTGGAGTATAATAGCTTTCAGTGCACCTACTAAATGGCCACAAAGCTAACATACCTTCAGCATGAAGTTTCTGCTTCAAAAGCCTACGTAGTTGCACTCTTGTACTTAGCTAAACCTTATTTCTACATTATATACTTTAATTACCTTAGATTAACAGCTTGTTGCTTAAGAAGTTTAAAAGTTTCATTAATAAACTACACTGGCAGGATATAAATTACATTGTTAATTGCCTGTGGAATAGATCAATGCCTGAGGCTAGAAACATAACTAGAAAACCTTGTAGTCAAGGAAGGTGTGTAGGTTGAATGAAGCTGATTGCGGAATACTGCATTGCTTTAGTCTGAATAATTTGAAAGTCCATCTTTTAGCAAGGCAGGTCTGGTTGGTAACCGTTTAAAAATATTATTATAGGAGTCTCCAGGGGTTGCTTTGTGTGGTGCAGAAATAACTTGTTCTCATAACTCAATGACTGTAAACTTTCTTGGTGTAACTTACCCTCCTGAAAGAGCACTGGTGGACTGCAAACTCCTTCATAAACTATTTAATCATAGTACCTTTTCTCTGATCTCCTTTTTTCCTGTTAAGTTTCTGATTTCTAGCCCCTTTTGACATACCACTTTTGAGAGGATAATGAGAGTGATTCCATTTAGAAGGAATAACATTTGTCCTTGCCTTTGAACTTGTTGGTGGGGAGGCTAGCTTTTAAAGTCCAGCTTCTCAGTGTGATGCCATTTTTGGAGCATGCTTGTTTTGCTTTCTGCTTCACTAACACTCAAGTGTCCAAGGCAAACTTTTATTATAGGACACTGTGGAATTTCTAGCATGCACAATTACTGTTGGTTCAGTGATAAGAGTGGGAAGTATTTTCAGCAAAAAGTAAAATTTTCATACAGATGCGAATAAGCAATTGCCCAAAATAAGCAATGGGGAAGAAAAGTGACTTTGTTCAAAAGCTGCTTTGTTTGATAGATTCAAGATGTCTGGGAAAAGCCTGGACCAGTCTTATTTCTAATCTTGTTATCACCCCACCATATGAAATGCCTGTCTCTTGGGACATAAGGGCCATGCACAGTTCGGTGCTAAGAGCACATGATCTACTCTCAAAGTTCCCATGTTCAATCCTTTGTATCTCCAAAAAGTGCTAGGAAAGAGTGAAGTCTCGTTGCTACTCACTGTAAACCAAATTTTGAGCATTGTGTAGCTATCGGTTTTGAATCGTTTAACATTTTTGACAGTGATCCATTTTGGGAATGGGATACAAGTCAAATGATTTTCAAGAGCAAATCAAGCCTGTACTTTTCCTAAAATAAAAGATGATGATGTTGGGACTGCTATCCTTTGGCCATATCATGAGAAGACATGCTTACTAGAAATGACAATGTTTGATAAGGTGAAAAGCAGTAGAAGAAGATGAAATTACAGCTGGATAGACTTAGTCAAGGAAATCATGGCCCTGAATTTGAAAGACCTCAGCAGGATTGTTGATAACAAGGTGACTTGGAGGTCTCACAAGGGTTGCTGTAAGTTAGTGGCAATTAACAACAAATGGTAAAACTTTCATTAGTTTGCAGTTCAGTCCAGGTGACCGAGTTTTACCTTTTGGGGCTTTTACCAAAGAAGTAATCTTGCCAGTTTGTTGGTACTATATCTGTTTAATTAATCAGTATAAATACTGTTTCATCTTTCATGGGAAGATCTCGGACTGAGCTGGTTTCTCCTCAGTTCCCTTGATGTAATGTGGAGGCTGATCTTAGTAGCTATTTTTGTCATAGGATTATTGCCTAGCCAGACTTAATTTTTCAGGGGGTGTATTTTACTTATCACTGGAGCCTTCAGATGTCCACTTGGAGGCCGGTGCAAAGCAGTGGGTCAGGCAAATGAGCATTGGCACCAAAAATACCTTTGAGGGCATGCTGGGCACAGGAATTCGCCCACATAACCTTTCACATAACATCTGCCTAATATGTATTAGTATGTGGCCTAGATCTGGCTGCAATGTTTTATTCCTGCATAGAGACATACATAGGTTCAATAGATGGTTCAGTGTTGAATGTTTGCCAGTTTTATGTTTGTAGGCTGCCCCGAGTCCCTTTAGGGAGAGAAGGTGGGTTAAAAATAAACTATTATTATTATTATTATTACTATTATTAATTTAATATAGCAAAATTCTCCAAATGGAATTGCAGTTGAACATTTCATCTTTCCACCTGATAAACTTGATTCCTGAGGGCAATGTGAATAGTAACTTTTTTCTTTTGTTTTCAGACAGTAAAGCTATTGTTGATGGGAACTTGAAACTAATCCTAGGGTTGGTATGGACCCTTATCCTCCATTATTCAATCTCTATGCCCGTTTGGGAAGATGAAGGAGATGATGATGCCAAGAAACAGACTCCAAAACAGAGACTCTTGGGATGGATTCAGAACAAAATCCCGTATTTGCCAATTACAAACTTTAACCAAAACTGGCAAGATGGCAAAGCGCTGGGTGCCCTTGTTGATAGCTGTGCTCCTGGTAAGCTTCTTGTGACCTCTCCCTCTTTTCTTCCTTATCAGCTTTAATGTAAATGAAATTCCTTTGCCATAAGATATCCTGCCCTGACATAGAAGCTATAGGTATAAAATCTAAGAAAAATGTCTAAAGGTTAGGAACTTACAGTGAACATCCTGTGATAATTCACAAAGTTTAAAAATTATTAGAGAGCCTGTAGGTTACTATATACAGTTCTTTGTGAATAAATAATGGTTCTTAAATGCTCAATAAGTCATTAAGCAACTATTTAACACCAGGAAATATTGCATTCATTCTAAGACGTATTTCTGCAAAATCTTTGAAATTTGTATTGGGAAATGTAACACTCTTCCAAGAGAATGGTTGTATCACTTCAGTGGCTGTTAATGCTGTAACAGTATTGCTGTTGCACACAGCTCACAAGCAGATTAGGAAAATATTTCAAAGTTACTTTTTTGCTGTTGTCAGTAGTCTTATATAGAGCATGGATAGAAAATATACCCCATATGTTGTTGCACTGCAACTTCTGTAAACCTTCATGGCTGTCTGTAATGCCTAGGGCTCATGAGAGTTGCAGTCCAACATGTGGATGCCTCACACTTACATGTCTCATTTTCAGTTTTGCCTCGTCCTTCGAAATCAGAAGTGAGAAAGGTGTGGCATGCAGGTCATGATAGTCCATGACATTTTTACACGAAAAATATTTTTAAATATTTAGTTTGCTATCCTCTGCAGAAATGAGGGTGTTTTTTCTACATTTTGGCCTCCAAATTCTTTCCAGTTTCTCATTTTTGTTCTAAAACCTTTGTTGATACCGTCTAAAATTTTAGAGTTTTTAAAGAAAAAATCAAGTTCTGTGTTAGATTAACAGCATCAAATGTGTGGTCTTGGCATACTTTCTGAACTGTTGAATATGCATTTCAGATTAATACTTCCTCTGAAAACATTGTCTCTTGATTTCTGTTCTTTACTTTTATGCAGTGCAAGTGTAGATCACTATGAAATTAGTGTTAACTTACTTCCATGTATGTAGCCTTTTGATTACATTAGCACCTGTAAATCCTAAAGTCTTATTCTTTGTAATGCCCTTTCCTAGGTCTTTGCCCAGATTGGGAAACCTGGGACCCTAAGAAGCCGGTCGACAATGCCCGTGAAGCCATGCAGCAAGCAGATGACTGGCTGGGTGTACCTCAGGTAGGATATGGACTGGTGTTTCTCTATACATCAGTGGCAGGAAATAAACAGAATGGTCACTTTTAGCCATCTCGCATCTGGCAGTTTCTGCCTCCTTTCTGTGGTAGATGCTCTGGCTTTTATGGAAAATTCAAATTGATTGTGAGTTTCAAAGTCACTTCCTTGCTGTTGGTTCTGAGGTTACAGCTGCAAGTTCCTTTAGTAATTTTGGATGCAGTTCCTCTGGCCCTGGAGACTTGAACTCATTAAGAGCAAAGGGAAGATGCAGTAATACATGATGCAATAAAGGGACTGCAGCCCAGAATATACAGAGAGGTATTACTACCTTTTTGTATTCTGGGCTGCAGTCCCTTTTCTGCATCATTTATTCTATGTGCTCCAGATGGAGCACGCTTTTCTCTTTGGGAGAAGATTGAAGCAAAATACATGTTAAGCAGTTCATCATCTTCTCTCTATATTGACCCTGCCTTTTCCTTGTTCCTTTTCCTTTGAATATAGCCAAACCCTGCCTATTATTATTTTTAACCTCTCTGACAAGCTCAAGCTTGCTATCAGCTTCAGTTAAGTTACTGATTTTCTCAATACCAAAACCGGATGTTGCTTTATATTTGTCTTAGTATTCCATTTGTTACTCTAAGTTTAAAGATCCCTAGGCTTGTAGTGCCTGGAACCAGCCTTAACTGGTTTGGAATGTTTTTTGTGGAGCAGGATGGCCTGTCCATAGTTCTTGCATTGGTTACCTCCCATTCAAACTACTCCATTGCATTTAGTGTGGAATTACCCCAGAAACTCCCATCGGTCACAAAAATGGCAGTGGCTACATCGTTGGCTGAAACATCCTATATAAACTGTATTGCAGCAATTTTAGAGGTGTTAGAATTCCGATGGCTTGAATTTGAAGTATTACTGATGGTACATGAAGTCTTAATTGAATTCTGACCATTTTCCTTAAAATATTGCTTTTTCCTTCGTATGACTGGCCAAGAATTGTAGTTTGCTGGAGAGGGTCTTCTCTGCCCCCCACCAATGCATTGCACTATAGAAGGATGAGAGAGAGGGTCTTTATTGCTGTGGTCCTTATTGAGTTTTATAAAGACAGGACCAAGAAATTGCCTGGATCAAACAGTAATCTGCCCAAGGGATTGTGGACCTAAACCACATGCATCAAATGCAAGGACCATGGGCCGAATCCAGGCCGCCATGTTATTTTCAATACGAGGCTTTCAATGCCAGGGCAATGTGGTTACATTTATACAGTCTTATAATTACAAACAGCCCTTTGGAAGGCATCCATAAAGCAGATGTGGCCCTTGGGGAAAATGAGTTTGACACCCTTGGTCTAAACTTTTTGAGGAAGTCGCATTTGCTCTATGAGACCAGCTTTTGTTGAGTTCTTCAAGGAGTGAACTTGTCAGACCTAGGTGGCAAATTAGCTTTTAAAATTTCTTTTCTTGATTACAAATAATGATTTCTTTTGTCAAATATCTCTAGCTGTTGGCTAAAATATGTATGCATACAACACAGTGTAATCTTTAAAAACTTGATTATTCTTAAGAAGGCTTTCTTTTGGTCATATTTCCCAAGTTACAGAAACAGTTATACTTTAAACTGTTGAGTGATACAAATTGGGAGGGTTGGGAGGTTTAGGGATTATGCACAAAAAAGAGGGTTTGGTTTTGGAAGTGACTTGTGATCAGCAGGCTGCACTTTCTTAATTCCTGAATGAAGGAGGAAATGATTCATAGGGGTAGAAATGTACAAAGTGAACTCTTATCCTGCTGAGAATGCCTGTAATTGTTCCCCAGGTCATCACTCCAGAAGAAATCATACATCCTAATGTGGATGAGCATTCTGTCATGACGTACTTGTCACAGTTCCCCAAAGCCAAGCTGAAACCAGGTGCTCCTCTGAAACCTAAACTTAATCCAAAGAAGGCAAGAGCATATGGCAGAGGTAAGGCTTTGTTTTTCATGAGTATTCACAACCATTTATTTATTTATCGTGTCAGGAGTGAACCAAACAGTTGTATTGCATTAAAAAACAAACAAACAAAACACAAAGTTTGCAAACTTGGTAGTTGATTAAATGTCCTTTGACCAGTAGCTGGCCACTCGTAGTGCCTCTAGTGTTGCTATAAGAAGGTTCTCCATTGTGCATGTAGCAGGGCTCAGGTTACATTGTAGTAGGTGGTCTGTAGTTTGCTCTTCTCCACACTCGTATGTCGTGGATTCACAACCATCATCTTGCTTTATTTAAATCCAATTTGTAGGGAGATTTTCAAGTTCCATTGTACTCAATTGTTGCAGTGGTGAGATTCAGAAATGTGGAACTAGTCCAAGAGCCACTCCTATATTCACACGTATTTCCCAAATCTTTGAGAACCAGTTTGGCAAGGCTTGTACCTTGTGTCTTTCAGATTTCCTTTCACCATATTCCTGAGTTGTCGCATTATCTATGCCCTTGTACATCTTTTTATCATTTGAACTTAAACCAGCACTGTCAGTGGAGACATGACTGCTTAGAGAAAGTGGACTTGCAGAAAGTGGAGTTGCAGAAACAGGAAAATGTGAAAGTGTTTACGTTTGAGTTTTTTTTTATCATGTCAGAAGCAACTTGAGAAACTGCACGTCCCTTCAGAGACATTGCCTAGGGGACACGTGGATGTGTTACCATCCTGTGAAAGGCTTCTCTCATGTCCCCGCATGAGAAGCTGGAGCTGACAGATGGGAGCTCATCCCATATTGTGAATTTGAACTGCCGACCTTTGGGTCAGCAGTTCAGCTGGCACAAGGGTTTCACCAATTGCACTACCATGTCTCCTTTTTGAAATAATACATTTGTAGGAAGCTTTGATGAATGGATGGAAATATGGGAGTAGTTGATTAGTAAACAATTGAAGCAAGTTTGCCTTTTGTCTCACTGTTGGAAAATTTGTAAGGATTATCGTATTCTCCAGATGTTGTTAGATTGTCAATTCCAGCAGTTTTTAGACAGAATTTCCCGAGTTGAAGAATGCTAAGAGCTGCAGTGCAGTAGTATGTGGAGTACTGCATTCTTGCCTTCCCTATTTTAAATGTTTCAGAGCTTTATTAGCAAACAGTTTTCAGCATGGCTCTTGCTAGTGTGGTAGCAGATGAGATTGTAGGGGATTGTTTCCTAGTTACTTTGTTTTTACGCATTTCATTGCTATTAATGTGCTTTCTTCTGAAGATGATTATAGTTTATAAAATTGCACAGCTGTATATCAGTGTAAGTCTCAGTGGAGGAACACAAGCAGTTTTACTTGAGGCTTAGGTTAGCCTTGAAAAATAGAAAATTTAAGATCCATATATATTCCTAAGGAAAATTGCCATCATTCCTCCAGTTGTGTTGACATGGTATTTTCAGCATTTATTATTATCTCTAGTTTTGCTATTGTATAATTCATTTAGGATAGAGGTGACACTCATGCAGATATTTTTTTGTTCTCTGAAACCCCTGATATTCCTAGCATTGGTTGTGGTGGTTTTAGTTCTGCTCAGACTTGATTCTAACAATGCCTGGAAAGCACCATGATTCCCACATCTGATCTAGGGCATTTGAGGTCTCTTTGGTTCTTATGGATGGCAAGTGGAGAAAAGGGAGGTGATATACACAGGGGAGAAGAAAAATATATCTCAGAATATGAGAGCTGGGAATAATAGGTTAGGGACTAAAGGATGTCACTAAATGTTTTCACAACTGAACAAGAGTTGCTAGCCTGCTAGCTTAGATTATTTTAAGAAAGCTTAAGCCAGTTCTCAGTGAATCTGTGTGCCAGTGACTTTTAGCTGTAATGGCTGAAAAATACAGCCTCCATCTTTACTTTCAGTGTTTCATAATCAGAAAAGTACTGGGGTCTTGGCATGAGAATTTCTGTCCCAAGGCTACTTTTTAACAGCAGGGGTAGTTCTAAAAATTTGCTGCTGTACAGTCTTGGAAATGCTGCTTCTCACTGAGGTTTTAATATGCAAAGGTTTTCTGGTGCCACCTGACAATTGCATTTATGTCTTTGCAGGAATTGAACCACATGGAAATATGGTGAAGCAGCCTGCCAAATTTACTGTAGACACGATCAGCGCTGGCCAGGGTGAAGTCATGGTTTTTATAGAAGACCCAGAAGGCAACAGAGAAGAGGTGTGCATATCAAGAAGTATTGGGGAAGATGAGAACTTGGTTGATGGCCTGTTCTCTTGCATTTCTTGGATGCGTGAAGGGATTTTAAGAGCTTGGGTGATAGTTCTGTAGCAAGGTATCTATGGAAAGCAGCAGGTTCAAATTCTGGCCTTGTCACTTACCAGGATTTGATTGTAGATGTTTCAGGGGAGGAGACTTCTTCTTGAGCTGCTGTCTATCAGAGCGGACAGTAGTAGACTAGACAGAGATCTTTTCACCAGGTTGGTCTTATTGTGGTGAGTCCTTGATAATATGATGCTCCTAAACAGTTCTGTGAAATGAAGAGCAAATTAACTGATTTGGCCATAATTGAAGGGATAGCCAGCCTGTTGAGGTTCCCGAACCACTGATAAAATCCTACACATGGGCTTGGTTCCCATGTAAGCCACCCTGAGTCCCCCCAGGGAGATGGTGGTGGGATACAAAAATAAAGTTATGTTGTTGTTGTTGTTTTATAAAATACCCCAGGAAGCATAGTTCTCCTTTAAACAGGGACATATTATCTGTAAATCTTGTTTTAACCTGGAAGTGGGTGTTTCTTTACATCTGCCAGCTGGTTTTGGAAGCAAGAGAGTGTTTCCCTGGCAAGCTTCAGTTTGGGTTCATTGATCTCCTGAATGCATGGAAGTTGCCCACAACTTTAATGACACAAAAGCAGTTACCACAGCATATGCCTGTACTAGACTTGTGAAAGACATCAGAAGCTTTCAGGTTCATTGGGGGAAGGCCACCGTGTGCTCTTTCCCAGCCACAATAGTCTGGTGCTTGCATGGGATGATGCTTGCATGGGAAGGGGCTATCCTTGATTACTCTTTCTTCATGACTTTGTATGTTTCCAGAACTATGCAGAGAGGATGTGAGCTCAAATGTTTCTCAGTTTGCTAAAGTAACATTGGAAGGAACCTGAAGTGTGAGTGAGGGAGATAGAAAATTGGTGTCCTCACAAGTCATTTGTTCTTGGATTTTTAATTTTTAATTCATGTCCATCCTTTCATCCAGAGCTGAGATGTAAGGCTGCTCTCAAGATTAAAAACAGATAAAGGTAGAAACAGAAAAAGTTATAACATAAAAACAGCCACACATAAAAACAGCATTTAATTAAGTAAATTCTTAGGCACATATTGTAATGTCCTGGTAGAAATAAGGGCTCTGTATTGTCCCTGAGAGACCTGAGACAGTGAATGGTTGACAAGAAGAAGGACTAGGTTTGGCAAGCATATTCTGCTGCAGATAAGCATTCTTTTCAAAACATACCATTTCAAATGTAAAACTGACTAAGCTATTGAGAGATGCTGATTGGAAAGATGTCCTGATGTCTTGCTCTTTCTCAGGCCATGGTGTCTCCAGAAAATGACAAGAACAAGACCTATGCTGTTCAATATGTGCCAAAGGTTACAGGACCACACAAGGTGAGAAAATTCAGGGTTTGGAGGGAGGGATGCTTGAGTTTAAATCATGACCCTTATTCAGGACAATGTTACAATTATCTTGGATCTAGTTAGTATAGTAACCATACTTAGAAGCAACAGCTTCCCCCACTTCTATAATGGTAGGAGTTGGCCATGTCAAAAAGCTGGTTCGTCTATCTACTATTTGTTCAACCTAAAAACATGGATTTTTAAGCAGGCTTTTGGCCTCGAGTAGTCTGAAATGGGCCTACATGAAGTTGACACTCCGGCACTTTAGTTTGAATTGATGGCAGCTAGTTTTACTACAGATGATTCTGCATTTTAAATTGTGTTATTTTATTTTATGTATCGATACTGCTTGTTTTATCATTTTTATGTGATATTGTTTTAAACTCCTGTATTGTTTATGCTATATACTATGGCTTACTGTCTTGTAAGCCGCCCCGAGTTCCTTTTGGGAGATGGTGGCGGGATATAAAGTTTATTTATTTATTATTTATATTTAAAAACATGCAAAAGAGGCAAAGTCTAGTGGCTTCCTCAGGAAAGAAATGGCTAATGTGTCTATATATATTTGCACTCTTTTGACTCCTTTTTTGCTGAGAACGGTATGCATCTTAAATTTGAGTTTCTAACTGGTTCATCCCAAACCAGATAGGAAGTGTTTGCACCTATTAAGACTCTGCCCCATAAAATTTAACCTACCAAAAGTCATTTTCCACAATTTAAAACTGTATTTTCCTAGTAAAAATTAAGGATTTTTTTCCTGGTAGCATTTGGAACCCTTAAGGACATGGTAAGGCACCATTTGATACATCTCTTCATGTATGTTTCAGATAGCACTTCTTTGGTAAAGGCAATAACCTTCACATATGATGCATCCTTACATTTCTTAAAGTACCCAAAATATTGCTGAGTTGTTTCATTATTTCAGTACCCAGTGGTTACATTTAGAACTTTAAAAACACAGTGAAGACCGCCTCTTTTCTCCTCCCATGTCAGTTTTGAGACAGAGGCTTTGCTGCTGAGGAGCAGCCAACAACTCATGCAGTTCCTAACAAGTCGTGATGTGTTGGTGGAAGGCAGTGCTGGATGTGATGGCAATTCATGCATTTAGGTAGACTGGAATAAACAGGATTTCTGAAACCAGTGTGATTTATCTACTTGTGGTGGCCCATACACCACATTCCATATATGCCTAAAACACCTGAATCTTTAAATTTTAAGTGTTTTCATTAGCAGCTGAATGCCAGTTTACAAAGTCATAATTCCTTCAGTTATGTGAACAGGCAAATGAAAAGTGCCAGTCAGTTTTGATCGTGGATATCTTATGTGAATGCTATTAACTATATTTCTAGGTTACAGTCCTGTTTGCTGGCCAGCATATTTCAAAGAGCCCGTTTGAAGTCAATGTTGACAAAGCACAGGGAGATGCCAGCAAAGTAACAGCCAAAGGGCCAGGCTTGGAAGTAACAGGAAATATAGCCAATAAACCTACTTATTTTGACATTTATACAGCAGGTAAGATGTGCTAATTAAGATTGGTACACATTTTTCACTGTGCAATCTGTCAGCTGAATTGGTGCACCAACTTGGTTTTCCTCATTGCAAGGGTCAGAATTTGTTTCTAAAGATCTCCCCTGAAGATGTCTTAAATGATCTTTACTCAGAGTACACCTGAAGGTGTGAAAAATGTACTTGATAAGCTTGATAATTGATTGCCAATTAATTTTTTTTTTGGATACTTGAGATTATCAACTTACTGCCACAGTGCTACTTTTTGGCACTTTTATTTTGGCTATGGGAGATGTACTTTATCTCATTCAAACACCTAGGTTTTCCAATTCTTAGTGTTCAGTGAAGAAGTCTGAATACAGCACTAATGATTCCAACAGTAAAAGGCAGATATTGACTGAATTTGTACTTATTTTGCCAAATGATGGTGGTTGATGCTCTGGTTTCAATTTGGAAAGAAAGTTGGCACACAGTTTTTAAGTATTGCCCTGTGTGTTACTTCTCTAGAAAGTATACGTTTGTGGTGCAACTGTTCTCTTAAGCCTAACACTTTTTGTCATTGTTCTTGGGAATGCAGGGAGAAATAAGTGGAAAGGTGTGGAACGTGCCTCTTGCACAGTGTATGCTATGTATGCCAGAGGTTCTTAAAGCACACCTTAGCAGTGGCTACAGCTGCAGACACATCAGTTGTCTTTCAGCAACTTTAAAACTAGTTTGCTTGCTCAGCATGGATCCAACATATACAACTTATATGAATGACATCACTATATGTGATGGCCTTTTCTCCTCCCCCGCTCCTCCACCATGTTTTAACTTTATTTTTAAAAAGTTTAAAAAGGTACATCAAAAGTCCACAAAGGGAATCAAGAAAAGAAATACAGAGTGGAAACAGAAAGAAAAGGGCTACCTGAAATGCTGGGAAAGTAGCTGGACAAAGAGTCTGGTAGATGATCTCGTGAACTAGGCTGGAATACTAGATGTACAAGTATTTATTGCAGTTTAGTTTTACATAGAAACAATCACCTATTTTGTTTGCTTAATATAACAAAGAATTTACGAACAGGAGAAGCAAGTTTTGTTCCAACACTTTGGATAGAAAAACTGATAAAAGTTGGTATGAAGGAGTGTTTTTTTGTTTGTTTTTTTAAATGTTGAAGCCCTTGCTGACTGTCAGGAGAATCCATTTGGTGGCCCAAAACTCAGATGTGCATTTAGTGTTGTGCAACTCTGCTTATCAAGCCAGAAACTCTGTTTTACAGCCCTCTGTTTTACAGCCCTCAATCAGATACACTGGTGTGTATGTGTGTGAGAGAGAACACTAAAGAGCTGCCTTTTATGCAAAGACTGCAGTTACACATCAGTCTCATGCTGGAAATCCCAATTTCTTTTTGTGTGTCCGTGTCCTCAAATCACCTGCTCATTTGTAGTGATCCTATTAATTTCATTAAGTGTCCTAGACAAGGAATATTCAGAGGTCGCTTTTCTGGTTATTTCCTCTGAAATATAGCCTATAGTCCCTGATATTTGTTTGCATTCTCCCATTCCATCCAAGTATTAACCAGGGCTGATCCTGCCTAGTATATAAAATCAGACTGAATCTGGTGCCTTTAGGATATTTAGGCAGGATACCAAGTACTGTATTTGTATTTGTTTATGGCCCTGGGTCAAAGCGAGAAGAAAATGCTAATTGTGATAACTGACTGTTAAGCTTATGTTTACTATTTTGTAGGAGCGGGTGTTGGTGATATAGACATAGATGTTGAAGACCCTCAAGGGAAGAACATTGCTGAAGTTATGCTAGAAGACAAAGGGAATCAGGTGCACCGCTGTGTGTACAAGCCTCTTCAAGCTGGCCCTCACACTATTAGAGTGACGTTTGCTGGAGAAGAAGTTCCAAAAAGCCCTTGGGGAATTGTTGTTGGTGAAGGTATGCATTAAGAGCAGATGTATATCTCCTTGCTCTTTTACAGAGTTTAAGTAAATTTCTTATTCTATTATTTGCTTTTAAAAATGTGAATTAGTCTTCCAAGTGACATGCAAACAGGTTAATTATTCTTGCTTGGTAGTCCTTCCAGAAAAAGTGCTTCTAAGTGTTGTTGTCTTCTTGCTTAACCAACTGGGTTTAGTTTGCCATCCTAAATGGCTATAGTGCTCTTTTTGACACTTCTAGACGCAAGCTCTTCCTTGCTATATCTCTTAAACCTACTATATTCACTTTGCTTTGTGTCACAACTTTTTTTCTTCTTTTTCTGAACTGATACTTGGCTTTTCTATTCCATCCGTGCCTGCTCCTGTGCTTTCAGACTTCTGCTCACCTCTCCTGAGCTCTCCTCAATTTGTGGGATATTGGACTGCACTGCTATTGGCTTCATAGTTGGGCAAGCTCTGTCGGTAAGAGGGTATGCAGGGTGTGTCTGTGTGTGTGTGTATGGGCCAGGGTGCAATTACTGAACACCTAGCCTTCAGCTTGAAGTAAAAGCTATGGGCTTGTACAAACATGTTGCAAGCAGTTTGCTGGGCTTATTGGTTACTGCAAACTGTCTTGCAAGAAGTCAAAATGCTTAACCACAAACTGTCAAACTTCATTGCGAGATACTTGAGTTTGAACTTCAGCTTGCTGAAGTATCCCCATTTTGTCTGAGTGAGCAGGTGAACATAGAACAACTGGTAAATACAGACTGGCTGGATAAAAAGAGTAATCTCAGTTCTTAGAATAGGATAGTTGTCACATGGTCAACTGTCTTTCTCTCTAAGGAGGTAATTTCCAACTCAAGAAAGACATGCATGGATTGATCTGATTGGAGCCCCCACTTTCCGTCCAAGAGGCTGTAAGGGTGCATGGCAATTACACCTCAGTATTATGGCTAGTTAAACCTTGATGTGCAGGCTCACAGCTTAAGTTCTTCTAAGTGGTCATTTACATGCCCTAATGTTTCACTCTTTGAGTCAAAGCAAATGTTATATAAAAGATGTAGCTACCAGCTACTTCAAGTCTTTTGTTTTATTATAGCCAAGGAATTGGGATGTTACTTTCCATAGATGAACTTAAAGATATGCTGAAGCTGTCAAAAATGAAACAATTGCAGGATAATACTATGGGACCTAAAAGATCCTACTACTACTCAATTATGTATGTCTGCATCCTGTCATTATATTAGTTATTTTTAAGAATAACTGACCAACTTCTGCTCCAGAGTTGTTTGGGGACCCCCAGCATGAGCATAGGAACTTTGACTTTCCCCTTATATTGGTTTTGATCCACCTCAGATCCACCACACCAGGTCTTTAAACTGTAGAATCAGTATCCATTAAAGTAATGACTCTCAACCTTTGTTCTTCCAGGTGTTTTGGACTTCAACTCCTACAATTCGTAGCAGCTGGTATGATGGCTGAGATTTCTGGGAGTTGAAGTCCCCAAAACCTGGAAGACCAAAGCAATAGAAAAATTAAGCTCCCTACCATTTCCACATTAGGGTCCCAATCTGGAATGAGATTTATGAACGTTACCCTGCAATAAAGTAGAAGTCACAGCCAGAGGTAGTAGTTGGCCTAGTTTTTAATGTAAACTTTGATTCTATATGTTGCCTGCCCCACATTGTATCTGTTGTATCTCTCATTTTCATACATAGTGGCATGCTTTCCTAATCGTACAGATTTTTAGCAAAGCATGCCTTTCTCTCGGTGGGGGTTGTGAGAAAGCATCCCACACTCTTTTTATATTCCACCTCATGGTTTTGCTCATTTCAAGCACATCTGCACAGACCTTTATTTGGAGATCTGGCTTGCTAATGTAGCATTCCACATTCCCGCATTTCCATGGATGTGGTGGTTGCTTGGTGTTCTGCAAGGCATATGGAGACAGTAGCAGGATCAGCAGTACTCTGTCACTCTAGGATACAATGTTTGGAGGGCTTTGGCTCGTACTCCCCTCCCCTCCTCCTCCTTCCTCGCTGAGGCGAAACCTGGGACTTTGAAAATCTGGTTTACATTAGGTGGTTTCACTTGCATGTATACTGTAAGACACATGCCTTCAGGAGAATTAACCCCCCCCCCCCCCAAGTTTGGAGCTTTGGAAATTAAGATACCCGATTACCTTTTACTATTATTAAACTGAACCCTTTCTTCAAACTGCAAAACTCAGATGTTTGGAAACCTTGTTGACATTCATGCTACTTTAATGGAATGTGGTTGTAAGAAGTATAGGAGTTCAATCCCAAACTGCAGTCCTTACTTTTATATGAATATAATGTGCCTTGACAGCCACAACCTTTCTCCTTAATGCTACAGAATGACATTCAGGTTTTACATTTCATAAAGTAGAATCTCATCCATCTTAAAGCAAGCTGAGAGAAGCTGTTTCTGTCTAGCTTGGTTGAGTTAAATATCTCCAGGAATCAAAGACTGCATTGATGTCTGTCTGCAATTTGCTTGTAGCCTGCAATCCAAATGCCTGCCGTGCCAGCGGCAGAGGCCTCCAACCTAAAGGAGTTCGGATCAGAGAAACCGCAGACTTCAAGGTTGATACTAAAGCCGCAGGGAGTGGAGATATCCATGTTGCAGTAAGAGGGCCAAGTAAGTGTTCAGCTCCTTAGCATTGCTTAGGTTTTGGGGTGTGGTTGAAGGAGTTTGCAAAGGGCTTAAAAGTATATCAATCAACCTGTAGTAGTACTATCTGTATATTGACTTTTGCCCTCAGGGGAAGTCCAGAGGTTAAATGGAGCTCCTTTTCCTCCCCACATATCTAATTTAATTGCAGAAGAGCAGAACTATAAACATGACTGGAAGTATAAAATGGCTAATTCTTTTAGTGTAATAGTATCTGCTTTACATGTTTGTGTAAAAGTAATTTGAGCTGTGCAACTCCTTTGGTGGGTTGGGAAAATCTTGTGGCCTTGAACTTCATACATGCATGCATGTGTGTGTATATATATATAAATCTGTGGTTGGTGATATGCTAAGCTTTCATTACAGTGTCATGGGACCAGACTAAGCAATCTTTATATAGGTTGGGGTGAGTTTTCGATAAATGCCCTTTGGCTTCTCACTTGGGCCAGGACTTCTATTCTGGCAGCCAGAATCCCAAGTCCCTTTCACAGTACTTTGGGTCCTTGAATTGTCAGCCATAGCAGAAAGGTTTAGCTTACTTTTGTTATTAATACTGGAGATCAAAGGAAAGAGATAAAGTTAGTCCGAAATTTGGAATTCCCTGTATATTGGACAAGCAATGCTGCCATAAATTAGCCGTTAGTGTGGCCACAGCAAAACTACTTGGAAGGATTTTACTTTTGCCATGACTTGTGACCTCAAAGACTTTTTTGAAATGTGATAATTAGGAAGTGATGGAGAAACTGGCATTCAGTGTCAAATCTGCTGCATGTAATGTAACTTTTCAATTGTAGAACCATTTCAGACTTCCAGAGCATTCATTCATAGAATCATAGAGTTGGAAGAGACCTCATGGGTTGGACTGGATGGCCTGGAAGAGGCCATCCAGTCCAACCCCCTGCCAAGAAGCAGGAAGATCTCATTCTAAGCACCTTCGACAGATGGCCATCCAGCCTCTGTTTAAAAAGCCTCCAAAGAAGGAGCCTCCGCCTCACTCCTGGGCAGAGAGTTGCTCAACAGCTCTCACAGTTAAGAAGTTCTTCCTACTGTTCAGGTGGAATCTCCTTTCCTGTAGTTTGAAGCCATTATTCCATGTCCTAGTCTCCATGGCAGCACAAAACAAGCTTGCTCCCTCTGACTTCCTCTCACATATTTATACATGGCCATCATGTCTCCTCTCAGTCTTTTCTTCTGAAGGCTAAATATGCCCAGCTCTTTAAGCTGCTCCTCATAGGGCTTGTTCTCCAGAACCTTGATCATTTTAGCCATCCTCCTCTGGACCCATTCCCGTTTGTCAACCTCTCCCTTCAATTGTGGTGCCCAGAATTGGACACAGTATTCCAGTTGTGGTTTAACCAAGGCGGAGAGGGATAGCATGACTTCCCTGGATCTAGACACTATACTCCTATTAATGCAAGCCAAAATCCCATTGGCTTTTTTAGCCGCCTCATCACATTGTTGGCTCATATTTAACTTGTTGTCCAAGATCTTTTTCACGTGTACTGCTCTTGAGCCAGACATCCCCATTCTGTATCTTTGCATTTCATTTGTTCTGCCTAAGTGGAGTATCTTTCCTTTGTCCCTGTTGAACTTCATTTTGTTAGTTTTGGCCCATCATTCTTCTCCATCCCTCTGAACTCAATAGATCAAGTTTTTTTTTCACATCAGGAAGGACTTGGGAAACTGCAAGTTGCTTCCTGGATTTGAACCATCAACCTTTTGGTCACCAGTCTTTCTGGCAGAAGGGTTTAACCCATTGCGCCACTGGGGGCTCCAATAGATAAGTGAAACCTAGTAAATTCAGGATGTTGTTACCTTGCACATTCCTTAAAACCTAGATGTAAAACTCTTATAGAAAGAATGTACTCAAGTTGAAATTCCAGGTTGGTTTTTCTGTACTTCAGCTTAACATATCTATACTTATGAGGAGTCACAATGCATAGGAAGTGATAGCTGTATTGCTAATCCATACAGCAGAACAGCTTTTTAATACTTTAAGAGAGAGCTTGGGAGTAGCATGTTTCAAATATTGTTACTTATAAGATGCTACTTTTTACAGTAATGAGGAGGCAGCATTATGCGATACAGTGTAACTGCTCATACCGACTAAAAATAAATTATTACTTGGGATGGTATTTCAGTGAATGTTTATAGTTTCAAATTTTAAATACAAAGTGGCATGTTACTAATGAATATCACTTATTAGTAATTAGTAACATGTAGCTTTTTAGAAGAATAATACTAATATATCTGTGTTTTCAATAATATTCCAGCTCAGCTATTAGATGGGACTTTGAAGTAGATTTGATGTATTCTGGGCCTCAAGTCAAACAATTGACAGTCCGCCTCAATGTCTTACAAATTGGAAAGGCTGATGGGGGTGGGGGGCTGGTGGAAAAATGCCTTGTAAAGTAATGTTTACAAGATGATGCTTGAGCATTGGTTGGGAAAGGCTGCCAACTGTGTGCTAAAGACAATAGGCTAGTATCAACAAACTTCAGTATATTTAGACTATCGCAAGGAAACTAAATGAAATAGGCATTCTCCAAATACTTGTGGTCACGAGGTCTGACAAAGCATAAGCTTTCCTTGTTTTAACATATGACATACATAACGTTGTAGACTAAGGAATAACATAGGAGAATGAATTAAGCATGGTAATGCAATGCACTCACTCATCATTCTCTGATGGAAATGTTTATGCTATCTTTCTTAAATGACTAGAGGTAGTTTCTCACTGCAAACTATTTCTGGATTTTTAAAAAACTGACATCATTCTTGGCAATTGATTGTTAATTATTAGAAGACACAAAAGAACCCAAAACCAGATAAATTAGACTTTAATAACAGGAGGCTAATGCTAAATCAATGGTTTTTCTGCAGAGGGCTTAGAGGAACTTGTGAAACAAAAGGAATTCATGGATGGTGTATATTCGTTTGAATATTACCCAGTAACTCCAGGAAAATACATGGCGACAATATTGTGGGGAGGCCATAACATCCCCAAAAGGTGAGTTAGAAAGTTTAATTTTTTATTACAGTGGATATGTATTCCTACTGAAATTTTGGAGGCAACAGAAAGTGCCACTGTTGCTTAGAGCAAAGTCAAATGACAGAAGTTGGCACTAAAATTCAACTGTGAGATTTAGTCTGTGTAAAGTTTTTCTTGAGGATTTAGTCTGGATAAAGGTGATTTCATCATAGTGTTCAACTTTATGTATTCATGGTACCGTCAGGTAACTGGCAGTGTAGTGAGGCTTAGCAACAGTATTCTAGCTTCCACTCCTAAACAAGGTGTGATCTTGTCTCCCAGAGGAGAGCCCCTCCGGCAGAATCAAAGAGAGCCGCACCTTCAATTGTCAATGTCCTAAGCTCTTTACAGTTTTGAATTTCATAAACAGCTCCTTGAATTCCAACTTGATGTGGATTGCTTTAATGAGATTGGGAAGAGATGAAACTCAGGAAGCATGGGCAATGGAAGACCATGTTTTGCTTGAATGTAGATCACTACTTTTGAGGATTGGGGCCAGCCATTCAGATTCTTCTCCCTCTGTAGCTATAGTTAATCTCATGTCTGCACATTTATTTCTATTTATTTTGTTTTCTGATGTTTTTCCTCATAGCCCTTTTGAAGTTCAAGTAGGTCCTGAAGCAGGCCCGCAAAAAGTAAGAGCTTGGGGACCAGGTCTTCATGAAGGAGTTGTTGGTAAATCTGCTGACTTTGTGGTAGAATCCATTGGGCCAGAAGTTGGATCACTTGGTAAGGACTTGGCTGACTGCACTGCATTTACCCTGAATAGCTATGGCGTGATTACATGATTTCACATGGAAAAAGTGTCCACATTAGAAACTGAAGAAAGCGTGGATTCCCTTACAAATGTGACTTAAGCCAGTACCCAGCAACCTGTTTTCAATTCTTTTGCCTTCTCTATCTAGTACTTCTGGCAATATCAGCAGTTCACCCATTTTAGAAATAATAGTAGCCAATGTGTCATGTGTTTTTTTCTATATGGACTTTTTTGCTAACTGCTTGAGCTGCCTTCCAAATAGGGCTTACTGCTTATAATGCAAGGGGAATAGGAAACAACTTTATACTAAATCAGACTACTGTTTCATTTAATTCAGTATTGTCCACTCTGACAAGTACTGGTAGGATTTTCCTTTTGCCCTGCTTGCAGATCTCTGATATCCACCTGACTGCTAATCATAAAATGAAGGATGTCAGCCAAAAGTGATAGGAAGTGTTACTGCAATTGTGGGATCCCTACAATCTGTGCCATGGGTTATTCTGAGTGCAATTAGGGGTTAGTTCAATCTTGCTGTTGGGATTACAGATACACAAGGAAAAAATTACTGTGAACAGATAGCTGACCATGTATAGGTTCTTTTTGGAAACCTAACAGTACCATTGTTGGCTTCCTTTCTTTCTCAGGCTTTGCCATTGAAGGCCCGTCTCAGGCAAAAATTGAATGCGATGATCAGAATGATGGCTCATGTGATGTGAAATATTGGCCCAAGGAGCCTGGTGAATATGCCATCCATGTCATGTGTGATGATGAAGACATCAAAGACAGTCCCTACATGGCTTCCATCCAACCAGCTTCTCCAAACTTCGACTCCGACAAGGCAAGATTATGAGGAACTGCCTCTGTTAGGAAACGTTATTCATACCAAAGTCTTCTAAATAAGTTGTGATCACGTGGATATATGTAGCTATGTTCAAGGTCCTAGTCCTAATGATAAGGAAATCCATTTTACTTCTCCAAGCACTAATTCCACTACATGTTACTACATCATTCAGTGGCATGGCAACAGTAAATACAAATAAGCCCTGTGTTAATCTGAGAAGTATGTGTATCTGGAGAAGTTCGTTATCTGGAGTATGGCTATAAATACATGAATAATTTTTTCTTTGTGTTAAAGTAAGTTCCCTAAAATATTAGAGAACTACTTTGTGACAAGTAAGATATATCCCAGCCAAACAGACATTGTATCTACATCTTGAAAAGGAATTGTGTCCTCTGTAGATACCAGAGTCTACAAAGGAGTATTACCATGTTTGACATTTTTGCTACTCTTTCCTAGGTAAAAGCCTATGGTCCAGGGTTGGAGAGAACTGGTTGTATTGTGAACAATCCTGCAGAGTTTACAGTTGACACAAAGGAAGGTGGCAGTGCTCCCCTGAAGATATATGCACAAGTAAGGCCAAAGATCCAAGTTTGGCATTTGTTTCCTTTTCCTGCATGTTGAGGAATTGTCTTATTAGCATTGCCCACAAAGCTCTCATGTTTACACATTATTTGGATGGTAAGGGAGGAAGGGATGGGGAAATGATTCCAGCAACACTCCAGTAAACTGAGGATTGGTTCTGAGTGGGAGTGAGTGAGATAAAATATCTTAACTGGTTGTTGACAGGAAAAAATATTCACCATGTTGGAGAGGTGAAGAGAGGGAGATAAACCATTTTCCTTTTCTTTTTTTCCATTGATTGTTCAATTCAGCCAATTTTGCATTAAAATGTTTCTGTATTCAATTAATTGAAATAGTATGATATTTCTAACCCATTGTTTCAAATGCAGATCCTTTCAGGAAGCTTGTAAAGTACCAAAGGCATTTATTAATAAAATCCTAGATAATAAAAAGAGTATCATCCAGATCCATCCATAGTAGTTAAGAGCAGATGGCCGGGAGGGTGGGTGGTGTATCAAGTGAATGGGTCCAGATGAAATGGGAGCAGTTGTCTGCTATCTGTACTTGCCTGACCTCTTCCTTTGGGATCTTTCCCAAAGGACAGCTGGTAATACATGGACCTATATGGAGAGAAAATTGTGGGCAGGGAGTGGGAAGGGCAATCTGGAAAAATGTGACTGTATTTTGATAAGGGTCCTCACCAGGCATCTTCAAACTGCAGCTGTTTGGGACTCCAGCTCCCAGAATGCCTGACCATTTAATTTCTGGGAGTTGGAGGCCAAAATACCCGAAGAGCTGCAGTTTGAGGATGCCTGGTCTTCCCTCACATGTTGCCCTTCAAATGTAAATTGGGGTCAGATATATGTAGGGAAGATTGTGATAAAGCGATGAGATTCCATTTATTGGGTGGCTGTAATAAATGAGTAGTATTTATTAACTACACTAAAATTGCTGGTATTATCTTGTACATCAAGTAGACCCTTGTTCTCCTTTTCTTTTTAGGATGGGGATGGAAATCCTATTGATATCCAAATGAAGAGCAAGCCAGATGGCATCTATGCCTGCTCGTATGTTCCCACAAAGCCAATCAAGCACACAGTTGCTGTTACTTGGGGAGGAGCAAACGTGCCTAATAGTCCTTACAGAGTAAGTATTAAAGCAGTTGCAATATCTGTCTTTGGGCTTGTTCTCCAGTTCAAACTTGCCTCTGTAATAGCTTTATGTTCACACTTATAATTTAACTGGCATGTCGTGATGGTTATACAGTCAACCCCTTTTACCCACAGATTCAGCCATGCATGATTTCAAAATATTAAAATAAATTCCCAAAACCAAACTTTGATTTTGCCGTTTTATATAAGGGACACCATTTTACTATGCTAGTGTATATAATGGGACCTCAACATCCACAAAAGGGTGCTGCTATATAATTAATTTTAACTCTAAACAAAGGTTAAATCATCTTAGTAGAGTTTAGAATGAAACTGGGACCTTAGATAAACAAAGAACTGTATTATCAAAGGGTATTATTGTAAAACAATTCAACAGCATCTTAAAGTGAATTATATTCCACATTAATTTTAAAAATGCATGTGCTCTCCTAGGTCCAGATTGGCCAAGGCAGCCATCCCTACAAGGTGAAAGTTATTGGACCAGGAGTGGAGAGAACTGGACTAAAAGCTAATGAGCCTACTCACTTCACAGTAGACTGCACAGAAGCAGGAGAAGGTAAAACCAGGCCTGTTTACTGATGTTCCCTTCTGAGCAACAAGGTTGGGTTTCTACTGTCACAAAAATTAAATCTTACTGCTTTTGAAAGGGAACACTGCACTGCAAAGGAAGCATTCTTCCAGAAAACTGGATTTTTGTGGGCAACTCATTGACAAAGCCAACTGCATATCTTAAGTGCACAAATCTTCAAGCAGTTTGTAGTAAGAGAGCAGTTGTGAAGTAGATTTATGAATCCTTTTGCTTTCTTTCAAGGTGATGTGAACGTTGGCATCAAATGTGATGCTAATGTCATAAATGAAGAAGAACAAGACATAGACTTTGGCATCATACCTAATGCTAATGATACATTCACAGTGAAATATACGCCTCCTGCAGCTGGACGCTACACTGTCAAAGTGCTTTTTGCTGGAGAGGTATGTTGTTTTTTGGGGAGGCGGAGATGTTGAGACACTTAGGCTAAGGGTGCCACCATATTGGTTGCCTGTAAATTGTTTATGCATTAGCATTACTTTTTAGTTCATATAAACGTTATTCCCTTCCTTCCATTTTTTTGTTCTCAAAGTGCTTAAAGTGATCTACAACAACAAAAGAAGTATAAAGTGCATCCAATTTTTATATCATGAAATTGGTTATATTTGCAGCAATAAAAATACCAAGGGCCCATATAATTAATGTTAACTCTAAACAAAGGTTAAATCATCTTAGTAGAATGTAGAAAATGATGCCAAGCTTGAGACACCAGTTCTCACAGTCAACTGTGCTTCCTACATCAGACTATGAGACTAGACTGCAGCATTTTCTTAAAAGACTTCTTAGCTTTCCTGGAGCTAAATTTCTAAAAAAAACACCAGCAGTTCTTGTCTGGAATCAGTTCTTGACTACAGTGCCAGAGAACACTGAATACATTTTTCCTTTTCATGCCGTTTGCATATTAAATACAAAGATTTGTTCCTAAAGACCAAGCTGCAAGCTACATTTCATTTTATCTTACAACATTAAGAACCAACTGCATGGCATACAGAAACTACTTCTAGACACTGAAATTAGAAATAGACATTTTTGTTGTCACTGCTTTAAAAACAGTCCTATTTCTTCATTAGAGGAGGGGTGGGCAGAATCCAGCCCTCCAGCAGGAGTTGGACGACAGCTAACATTAGTCTTAGCCAACACCGCCAGTGGCTTTGGATACTACTGGTAGCTAGTGTCCATAACATGTGGAGGAACACACTTGCCCTCCCTGACTTAGAGATTCACTTAATTGTCTGGGAGCTAATTAAAAACAAAGCAAAACAAAACACCCCCCCCCCCCAGGAATTCTTGTCTGTGAAATATCCCATCAAACATATAAACTAAAACAGGTTTCAGGTGAAGCTTGATTTAATTGGCATTAAAATGGACACTGAGTTTCTGAAGCAAGTGCTGTCTTCTAGTAGAGGACTGGTATAATAATTGGTTTTCTTTAATATCCCAAAAATAAAAAGCATTTTAAAGGTGTAATGCAAAATGTTTAAAAAGTGGCATTTCTCTTGCTAAATTTTTTATTTAGCATTTATTGCTTTAGTTTAGAAGGAAATCAATATTTTAACATTGAACATTGAACATGTTTTAATGGTTTTTAACTGGATTTTTTAAAAAACTGTTTATATTTGACCCTCTTTTAATGTTTTCATTCTTTTATATTTTTAATTGCATGCTGATGCTTTTATGTTAAGCCACTTTGAGTCTCCTGTGGGAGAGATAAACTGGGGTATAAATAAATATAATAAATATAATAATAATTTTGGCTTTTCAATAAGTTAGGCAAAATGAAGATGCAAGGAATGTGGGAAAGAGAAATGCTTCAGTGGAGCTCTTTCATCTGTAGTAGTACTGCAGAAAACTATTACTTGTATTTAAAAACTTGCTTTCTGTCTTTAAGGAAATCCCTACTAGCCCTTTCAGAGTGAAAGTGGAACCTTCACATGATGCAAGCAGAGTGAAAGCTGAAGGGCCTGGTCTCAGCAAAACAGGCAAGATTTTTGCTAATTTGCTATGCAAAATGGGAGCTCTCTCCCCCCCCCCCTCTCTGTATATGCACATGTGCGCATGAACATTAAAACAACACAAAAGGAAACTTACAAAAATTAGCTAAAACTACCACATACAAATTATGAAAGAAAAGAAAACCTACATACAACTAAACTAAAATAAAAAGGGGGAAATGCAGAAAAAATGCAACTTTCCAGATTAAACTGTTTAACTTTCTATTAATGAATGCCTTATTTGCATTTAAAGGAACATGTAAGTAAATGCATACTAGAAAACTAAATCAGGGGAATCAGTGTTACACTTGGTCAGAAGTTGGGCTTTGAAAAAACATACCACTTGCAGAATCACCCAGGTATTGTGATCAGCAATTAAGCTGCCCATGTAATTCTGGGAATCGTTATGCAAAGAAATATTTTTGAGGTTCTGCATTTGGTGTTTGCCTGGCTTTACCATCCTGCACTTAAGATCTTTCAGAACTCATTCATTCATAATATATCTAAGGGTGACCCTTAACTCTTTTCTTCCTTGACTTAGGTGTGGAAAATGGGAAGCCTACACACTTCAATGTCTTCACAAAAGGTGCTGGGAAGGCCCCTCTTGATGTCCAGTTCAATGGACCAATGGCAGGAGATGCTGTCAAAGATCTTGACATCATTGACAACTATGATTATTCTCACACTGTGAGATACACTCCAATACAGCAGGTAGGCCCACCTTTAAAGTGTTAAGAGTGCATTGTCCAGTTAACCTATAGCAATGTGGACCTAATACAAAGCATTAGCAATTTCTAGAGTGCAGTTGTGGCAAAATCATGTTTCAGAGTTCTGAAGGATGTTGTTAATACCTTCTTTGTTGACAACTTTTTGGAGAATAAACTATTGGCATATGCAAACTTCCTGATTTGAAACAAAAAAAAAAATAATGATCAGTTTCCAAAGCGGCTTTGTATTCCTTGTCTTATGTTCCGGCTTCTAACAGTAGCTGTTCTGGGAAGTTTAAAGGACGAGTGTTCATTGCTACATGTTTGTGATGAGTGAAGTTGTTACTGGCTTTGGATATCTCCTTTCAGTGATCAGCAAATAAAATAATAATAAGGCAAGCCACTCTGGATTAGATTGTAAATATAGATGTGCTGGCCTTGGTTTTCCTGCTGAGGCACTGTATGGTTGGTGCATATTTCTTGCACCCAAATCCTGTGCATTTTCATGCTGGTATTATTCATCTGGTACCTTGCCTGCCCCAGCAACATTTGGATGTCAATATTCTGCAGATGGCTTTGCTTTAGTTGGATCTTAGTAAAGGAAGTTCTGATGCCAGCTTTCTCTTTGGCTTCCTACTCCTGGATACTGGCTGGTATAAATGGAAAAACGCTTCTGAAACAGTTAGTGCTGTGTACTGTATTCCAGCAACCCCTGAGGGTTCAGAGTGGGGTGAGCTTGAGAGGCTGCCTTCAAAAGCATGGTTGACTCTTGTCAAATGTGTCTCTTGGAAGGCAGTGAACTTTCTGGCCAGCTTAAAGTACTAATCTAATCTATTCTAAGATATACATTAATGACAGTCAGGCCATTTTATATATTCTATAGAATTGGGTGAAAATGTAGATTGCACCACTTCAGGGGAAGGTTGGTTTACTAAGTGATATCTCTGACTAGCACCCCTAGGAGAAAGCTGTAATATGCAACAAGGGCCATTTTGCAACAGGGGCCAGTTGTCATCCTCACATCTTCCTCAGGCAGGCCAAATAGGAGCATTTACACCTGCAAATATAACCCAGAAGTGCTTGTAAGTCCACTTCCAGTTTGTGTTTCCTGTATTTTCAGCCTTCTTTTGGGTATTGTGAAGCACACAAAAAGAGGAAAACCATTGTATTTTAATCTTGCTTTGAAAGGTTTTTGCTAAATAGGGATGAGCTTTGCCTGGAAAAAAGTCATTTGGGGCTTTAGAGGAATTTAATATTACAAAAAAAGTGATGATGGGAGTACATGCAACTTGCAGAGAAAACTTTCCCTGTTCTTATCCTGTTCCCTGACACTTTAACATGCTGCATGCAGGAAATTTCTGCTACAATGGGAGCATTAAAATGACACTCACCTCCCAGTGTGAAATGGTACAAATACTTCCCTAGGTTTCTGTGTGTGGATGGAGTACATGTCCTTGGCCTCCCAGCTTAGAGAAGGGAAACCCAGATAAACTCAGGAAACGGAGCAGTGGCATTCTGCCAGCATCCTGTCACAGGCTGAAATTTATAGTAGGTGGTGTTGCTGTTCAGAAATGCTGCCTTGTTTGAAGAGTGCACTTGTATGTACATCAGCAGATGTATTTTTTTGAAATTAACCTGACAAAGGGAGGGGAGAATGAGCAGGATAAACTGAATAAGGGGTGGAGTAAGCAAACATTGCAGGTAGTTCTTGGCTGTGTCAGTTCTGTAAATATGGCCGTGACAAATACTAGCTATCAAACATTAAACTGCTTCCAGCCCTGTGAAAATGTAACTTTCATAGTCAGGCACTTATCCAAGGGATTATGTCTCAGAACTGAAACACGATATGCACCTTAGTCATGGGGAGTGAACGTGTTATAATGTTTTGGCCCTTGCCCAAGTGGCTTAGCTGAAAAATTGTAATTTCTTAGTATCCTTTTTATAGCCATTTTCCGTTTCTTTAAACTAATCACAGTCCATAGAAAAAAAAAATAAAGCAGTGTTTCTCAACCTTCCTAGTGCTGTGGCCCCTTTATACAGTGGTGATTCCTGTGGTGATTCCCAACCATAAAATGATTTTTGTTGTTACTTCATAATTGCAATTTTGCTACTGTCATGAATTCTAATGTAAATATCTGATATGCAGGATGTCTTTTCATTCACTGCACCAAATTTGACACAAATACCCGATATGCCCAAATTTGAATACTGGTGGGGTTGGGGAGGATTGATTTTGTCATTTTGGAGTTGTAGTTGCTGGGATTTATAGTTCACCTACAATCAAAGAGCATTCTGAACCCCACCAACAATAGAATTGGGCCAAACTTCCAACACAGAACCCCCATGCCTTGAAGGAACTTGCTGGCGTGATGCTCCCTCCAGCCTTGCATGCTCTCCCTCACCCCACACATGCGCACCACACTGCCATGCACCAAGCACACCTGTTCTCCCCTCGCCTCCGTGGAGTCTCAGAAACAACCCTTCCTTTGGCTGAGATGCCAGCTGAGAGACCGGCCAATCACAGCAGAGGAGGGGCTTTTGGTGGGAGGATTCTCCATCTGTTTCCAAAAAGGAAGAGAAAAACAGGTGGAGAGATCTCCAGAATTGAGAATCAGGCTAGATATCAAACAGAGTAAATGAACTTTGAGGGAAGGGAGTGGAAAAGAAAAAGAGCCCAATGTTCAGTTCAGGGAGCCAGTCTCTCACAACAGTCCAACAGATACTGAAATGGACTCAGGTGTTCCAGGTGCATGGCTACAGGCTATGCACTAGGAGACAGCTACAAATTTCTACATTTCTAAAAATCCAGCTATTATTCAGAACTGTCTTAATATTTTCCTTGATGGCAGAAAATGAGATAAATGAAGCCTATGCTTTGCAGTGCTATGGGTAAAAAGCAAGGCGTTCAGTGGATTTTATTGAAGTTTGATTTAAATTAAAGAATTTCAAAACACAATCTGGACAAAGTCAAGGTCTTGGATTTTCACTTAAAACACACACAGCAGATTACCTGGGTGTCTTACCAAAGCATAGTAGCATTTAATGTGGAACATCGAAAAGCTGCTTCCTCTACCAGTTTGAGTTGTCTACTTCCAAGCATTTAGCTGGCTTTATAAGCAAATTTACTTGTACTTTGTGCAGTTCTGAACCACAATCTGAAACATATGGGTAGCTTCCATCTGGTTTGATCTATGGAAAATGCTTTCAAGGAATATTTAAATGCTCACAACTGGATCCTGTGATTGCTGGGATATCTTGAGTATTGGAATGTAGAATGAAATTAATAAACTGTCCAACCTTTCTAGGGAAACATGGATATTCTGGTGAATTATGGTGGTGATCCCATCCCAAGAAGTCCTTTCACTGTTGGTGTTGCTGCTCCACTTGATCTGAGCAAAATTAAGCTTAATGGTCTGGAAAATCGTAAGTAACTTTTCTAATTGGAGTGTTAGATTGATTAGAAACGAGAACTAGCTGCAAGACGTTCAAAAAAGGAAAACAGCATCCCATAACATTTGAATGTAGAGTTGTAACTAAGTTGTTTGTTCTCTAGCACTTGTGAACATCACAAGTTTTGAGTAAAACGTTCTGTCCAGTAGATTTGTGGAAGGAGCAGCTTTTCAGATAAGTGTACTGGAGTATGATTTCTTGATTGTACTGATAGTAAAATGCAGCTTGTTGGCTTAATTGTAGATCAGCTTTGGTCCAAGTTAGCAGTGTAAATACCTGGATGAAGGTGCGTCTATATTAAATACTTTTGCTAGAAGCTTACAGGTGGATCCTGTAAGAGAATGCCCTTCTCTCTCTCTCTCTCTCTCTCTCTCTCTCTCTCTCTCTCTCTCGAGATGTGTGTTTGCCTTGGTTTTGCAGTCTCACACACACTTGTCTCTCAGGACTGAGTTTTCATGACATTTATTTATCATTTCTAAGTTTAGAGATTGGAAGTGTAATGAAATGTGTAAATTAAATATATTATGAGAAACACAAGAAGAGCTCATCTTGAGAAGTGATGTGCAATTAATGTAAACAAATGAGGATGAGAAAGGCTATTCTATGAACAGAAGTCTATTTCTGTTTTGTTTGTAACCCCTGATCGCCATGACAAAATCCAGAATGCCACATGGGGAAATGCTTATGCAGATTATTAGAGTTTGTACTAGAGGTCTGTTTCATTTCATTCATAAGTCCCTCTCTCAATGACTAACTGGAGCTGAGATTGTCTAAACAGTAGCGAATCACTTAGTGAACTAGCTTCACTTTTCCAGAATCTGACTGAATATTTCATTTATTTACTTTTTATTAGTTATTTTTACATCTTACCTTTTTTCTCCAGTGAGTTCAAATATCAAAGAAAAGTAATATTTCTGGCAGGACTGTGTAAGAATGGCCAATTCTAAGCATCTCTTTCAGGTCATTTTTACTTTGGGGATTTTATTTTCTGGGACATATGGTGGTGCAGTGGGTTAAACCACTGAGCTGCTGAACTTGCTGACCAAAAGGTTGGTGGTTCGAATCCAGGGAGCGAGGTGAGCTCCTGCTGTTAGGCCCAGCTTCTGCCAACCTAGCACTTTGAAAACATGCAAATGTGAGTAGATCAATAGATACCACTTCTGCAGGAAGGTAATGGCACTCCATGCAGGCATGCTGGCCACATGACCTTGGAGGTGTCTATGGACAACACCGGCTCTTCGACTTTGAAATGGAGATGAGCACCACCCTCCAGAGTTGGGCATGACTTCACTTAATGTCAGGGGAAACCTATTTTCTGTGGCTATTTAAGTAGTATACTGTATAGTTAACATAAATTATTCCACTAAGTTTCCCTTTATGCAGATTACTGGTACATTGAAAAATTGAGCTAGAACACAAATATCAGGATTACTTAATACAAGTATTTTTCTAGGTGGTTATTTAAACACATCTAATAATGACATGACCCTCCCTATTGTTTTGACGAATTCTAAATGTGACGCAGTCAGTGGAAAGGCGGACTTTTCAATGTGTTCTATTTATTTCCTACAGGAGTTGAAGTAGGAAGGGACCAAGAATTTCTGATTGACACAAAAGGAGCTGGTGGACAGGGCAAACTGGATGTCTCGATCTTCAGTCCTACTAGGAAAGCTGTGCCGTGCTTAGTGGAGCCAGTGGTAGGCAAAGAGTGTTGCACAGCAAAGTATATCCCAAAGGAAGAAGGGCTTCATGTGGTTGATGTAAATTATGATGGGAATCCAGTTCCAGGAAGCCCTTATACAGTGGAGGCCACTCTGCCACCTGATCCCACCAAAGTAAGTAAAAATCTAGCAAGTTCCAATTTATGTGGCTGGGTGAAGATTTGGTGTATTCATCGATCAAGCATATGTGATATATTTGTCATGTGCATTATGTTATGTATATTATTCTGTTTCCAAGTTTGATCTTTAAGTATCTGAAACAGAAATTGCACAACCTATTCTGCCCAATTCTGGAGTCGTACTAGTGGAGAATTTTACACAAAATATAATGTGGACCGAGTTAATAACTTCTTTCGGTGCTTCCTGTTTTATTCAGAAGAAACTTGAAGTTCCCTTTGAAATATTCTCTTTTTTAGTCTTACTGCACTTGAAATAAGTATACATTTTACTATAAAGCCACTTCATTAAAATGAACAAGGGTCTGCAGAACAAGCCCTATGAAGAGCGGCTTAAAGATCTGGGTATGTTTAGCCTACAGAAGAGAAGGCTGAGAGGAGACATGATGAGGGCCATTTATAAATATGTGAAGGGAAGTCATAGGGAGGAGGGAGTAGGCTTGTTTTCTGCTGTCCTGGAGACTAGGACACGGAACAATGGCTTCAAACTACAGGGAAGGAGATTCCATCTGTACATTAGGAAGAACTTTCTGACTCTGATAGCTGTTCAGCAGTGGAACTCTCTGCCCTGGAATGTGGTGGAGGCTCCTTCTTTGGAGGCTTTTAAACAGAGGCTGTTTAAAGGCTGTGAATGTGATTTTCCTGGGCTGGACTGGATGGCCCACGAGGACTCTTCCAGCTCTGTGATTTCATGATTCGTTATAAATCCCCACAACATATCTGCTATTATAATTGTTCTGTATCAGCTGTGTCTGCAGCTGAATCTCACTTGGAAATATATTATCGTAATCTAAACTTTTATGCTGTGTTGCGCCTTCATGATTACCCCCCTCCCTTGTCTAGTTCCTGTTGAAGAAAAGATGGAATTTTAAAATAAATTAACAATAAATCTTTTTTGATCGCTGCAGCTTTTGTTTCCCTTGTTTATTTAGCCCTCTTGCTTTCAAAATCAATTAGACTAATGGGAATCAAGTTGATAAAAGCATGGCAATATGCAGATTAGACTGCCTATTATGCAATAATGTTGATATCTCCTAAAAACAGCAGATAGCGTGTTGAACTTGCAACTTTGGTGACATGCACTAATGTGCCTTCAAATAGGCAGGGATTCATGTGTTTTTCACACATGAAGTTTTAGGCTACAGAGAAGTGACCTATTTCAGATGTTCTGGGCTACAGCTGATACTCTGCAGAAGTTTTTGAGCTACAACTGCAAACCCTAATTATATGCTAGCTGTTGCTTGTTAGAGAATAGAGTGTATATTTGTAGTTAATATGAGTTGGAAGACATTGTACATTACATGCTAAACCAGGGGTCTCCAAACTTTTTAGGCTGAGGGCAAGTTCATGGTCTCTCAGTCTATAGGGAGACCGGACTATAGTTTGAAAAAACATGAACACATTCCTACGTACACTGAACATGTTTTATTTGTAGTGCAAAAAAAAAAAAACCCATGGAAGGCACTGAGCAGTGTGGAGTGGAAGGGGAAAGGCTCTGAGCAAGGGGAAAAGGCTTTGTGCAAGGGAGAATGGCTTAGATAAGTGGGCGGTAGGGTGTGTGTGTGCAAACTGTAGTGGGATGGGAAAATTACCTTGACGGGCCATATCCAGCCCACCGGCTGTAGTTTGGCGACCCCTGTGCTAAACTGTCCCCAGGATAGTGACCCTAGAGGAAGATTTCTGAAGTCATTGCTGACAAATGGAAATGAGAACTCTCTTGTAGAATTGGTTCGGGCTTTTTTTTTAGTGATACCACTGATGGTGTAACACATAAAGTGGCCCCATTTGCTTTGGCTGCAAAAAAAGAAAGGGAGATCTAACTAAAATTGGGTTGTTGTAGGTTTTCGGGCTGTATGGCCATGTTCTAGAAGCATTCTCTCCTGACGTTTCATCTGCATCTGTGGCAAGCATCCTCAGAGGTTGTGAGGATGCTTGCCACAGATGCAGGCAAAACGTCAGAGAGAATGCTTCTAGAACATGGCCATACAGCCTGAAAAACCTACAATAACCCAGTGATTCTGGCCATGAAAGCCTTCGACAATACACTAAATAAAATTGTAAAAAAATGCCATGGCAACTCAAATTATTAGTTTCATTTTCATGTTGGAAATTTACCTGTAACTTGTAAGGTTTCTATTGTTTTTATAGGTTTGGTAATAATAATGGTTAGTGTCTTTTGTACCTTTTATCTTGAAGGTTCCGTTTTGTATATTTTGTATCTCTTTGTCATGGCCTTTGAGTAGCATAGAAAACATATTGATTGATTTATGATGTTTATGAACTCTTGGTTGCCTGCTAAGCATTTACAGGGTAATTAAATTCTTCATTTTTAAAAATTAAACTGTCCAGGTGAGAGCCTACGGTCCTGGTCTTGAGGGTGGTCTTGTCGGAAAGCCTGCAGAATTCACAATCGACACCAAAGGAGCTGGAACCGGTGGCCTGGGACTGACAGTCGAAGGACCGTGTGAAGCTAAAATAGAGTGCTCTGATAATGGTGATGGAACATGCTCAGTCTCTTACTTGCCAACAAAACCAGGTGAATACCTTGTCAACATTCTTTTTGAAGAGGTCCATATTCCTGGCTCTCCCTTCAAAGCAGATGTTGAAATGCCATTTGATGTTTCCAAAGTTATTGCCACTGGTCCTGGACTTGAACATGGTAAAGTAGGTGAGGCCGGATTGCTAAATGTGGACTGTTCCGAAGCTGGGCCTGGGAAACTGGATATGGAGGCTGTGTCAGATTCTGGTTCGAAAGCAGATGTTGACGTTCAGGATAATAATGATGGTACCTATGCAGTCACATATGTACCTGTTTCTGCTGGGATGCATACACTCAAAATGAAGTATGGTGGAGAACCGGTACCAAACTTTCCGGCACGGGTCAAGGTTGATCCAGCTGTGGACACAAGCAAAATCCAAGTGTATGGACCAGGCATCGAAGGAAAAGGTAAGCCTTCTTTAAATTTTTCTAAAACTAAAAGGTGAATTTATTTTAGAAGACCTGGTCAATAGATTTCATAGTATATGAAAGATATGAAGTAGATGAAGATTTGGCAGTTCACCCTGCTTGCAATCTCACAATACTATAAATACTAACTTTTCTGGGTAGGCTAGCAGCTCATAATAGCCTAAGAAAGCAATTCAACAGTGGCTACTGGATCAGCAGTTCTGAAGGGAACTGTAAAGATAAAAGGGAAACCTGGGTGGAGGAACCAGTGGGTGGGTTATGTTTACATTGTAAACCATTTGGTTGTCTTTGGCACCATGTTGGGGATTGAACTAATCTGTGAGAAGACAAGTGTTTACATGTTGGTGGAAAGCGTGGGTCTATTCAGCTGAAATGGTTCTCAATAGATGTTGCTTACATTGCAGATGTCTTCCGAGAAGCAACAACAGATTTCACTGTGGATGCTAGTCCTTTGACCAAAACTGGTGGAGATCATATCAAAGCACAAATTACAAATCCCTCTGGAGCTTCCACAGACTGCCTTATAAAAGACAACGCAGATGGGACATATGCTGCAGAGTTCACTCCATATGAAAAAGGTAAAATGTGGCTAATTGCCATAGACTTGAGGAAGTGGGATAGAGAAGTAAATCACACTAAGCAATACCATTCTGTATTTCACCTGTATAAATACTTGTAGGATTTAAGTGCTCTGGAACACATAACAGAACCTTTTATCTTGAAAATACTTCAACCATTGGCTTCACCTAATTTACATTGTAAGTAAGGCTAATTTTCCCAGATTACCAAGAAATCAATTACTTGAGGCAAGGAGGATACTCTGCCATGTAATCTTTGTGTTGTAAATCTTCAAAGAGCCCACAAATGTTTAAGGTTTTGATCTTTTGCTTACAGGCCCTCATACTGTTGACGTGACATATGATGATGTTCCCGTGTTAAACAGTCCTTTCAGAGTTGATGTCACAGAGGGATGTCATCCTTCACGTGTCGAGGCCCGAGGACCTGGGCTACAGGAAGCCCTCACAAATAAACCCAACCCATTCACTGTTATCACTCGGTAAGCATCACAGGCTGTTGTGTGAAATATTCACATTAAGTCATGTTAGACCATAATTTGGTATGAATGTAGAATTCAAAGACATAGCTGTTTTATTATGGATAGATACACTAAGAAAACTTGCATCACCTCTGAGGCGAATTGGGGAAAAGCGTGTGCTTGGGTGCTTAAAACTGCAAGATGTGACTATAGGTGCACATAGGTTTCCACTTAACACTAAGTCTAGTTGTGTCCAACTCTGTGGGGTGGTGCTCATCTCCATTTCTAAGCTGAAGAGCCAGCATTGTCCGTAGATGCCTCCAAGGTCATGTAGCCAGCATGATTGCATGGAGCGCCATTACCTTCCTGCCAAAGCAATACCAGTAGTGAGCTATTCACATTGGCATGTTTTTGAACTGCTAGTTTGGCAGAAGCTGGGGCTCACAGCAGGAACTCACCTTGTTCCCCAGATTCAAACCGCCAACCTTTCGGTCAGCAAGTTCAGCAACTCAGCAGTTTAACGCGCTGTGCCACCAGGGACACATATCTGAGCAGAAATAGTTGCAGTCATAAAATGGCATAATAGACTTCAGAGTACAATGATACACAGTAACATAAGCATAATATAAACTTTTGTTGTCTTCACAGAGGGGCTGGAATTGGTGGCCTTGGAATAACTGTTGAAGGGCCTTCAGAATCCAAGATAAGCTGTAAAGATAACAAAGATGGCAGCTGTAGTGCAGAATATATTCCATATGTTCCAGGGGACTATGATGTCAACATAACCTATGGAGGTGAACATATCCCTGGTAAGAGCATCTGCATTATGTACTGATGACAATAGTGTTTTAAATCATACTATTTAAATGCTTTAAAAATTATTTCTAAATGTATGTTTTAAATACCTTCAATACGATTAATAGTTTATTTAAAAATTCACTCTTTTTAGAAAGATCATGACTGATGATGAGCTTCTGACTTTCTGAAGAAAATTTTGAACACATATTATGAATATTGTATCTTAAATATGCACTTCACTTAGAAAAGTTGAAGTAGCATGACGTTGCAAGAACATTTGAGATTTCCTGTGCTATCTTCCCCCTCCCTCTTTCTAAAAAAATCATTATTTAGATTTATATCCAGCTTTTCCACCTCTGAGCTCAAGGCCATGTGTAGAGCTTTCTTTCTCCCCATAACCACCATGTAAGTTATATCAGGTGGAGAGGGAGTAACTAGCCAAAGATCTACCTCTGAGTTTCATGGCTTCCTGGAAAACCTGCATTCCTCCAGTCCCTCTCCAGCACTCTTCACTAGTATATCATATTTGGTCTTGGTGTTCACCCATCCTTACATTCCTGTTTCTCAGTTTATTTTTTTAATGATTGCGTGCTTCTGGGATTTCTTCATCGTCATTAGCCTATGCTCCATTAAGCTGCTCTAGTCCCTGGGGCATGTGTGAAGTTTTAATTCCAGCACAATAATATTTTTCTAATCTCTCACAGTTGTTCAGACAGTTGTATTCCTGTACAGATTGTTTGTTTGAGGAGCTTTCAAATAGTTTGTGCATTTTTCTTTTCCCTGATCTTCTGTCCTTCTTACAAAAGGCTCGAGTTCAGTACTATAAGAACAGCACATACAAAAGTATTCCTGTTAAACTTAAGGAACAGTGCCAAATTAAAAATGGGCATCTCAAACATGTTTAGAGCTGGGTTTAAATGAGCAGTGCGAGAAGGGAGCTCTGTTACTGAGACGGTGTCTGCTATCCTTGATGATCCCATTGTGGTTATTATTATTTTAGTGAACTCCTTGCAAGGCTATAACCTCTTGCTTCTGCTTTGTTGGCAGGAAGTCCATTCAAGGTTCCTGTAAAAGATGTCATTGACCCCTACAAAGTGAAAGTTTTGGGACCGGGCCTGGGAACAGCAGTTCGTGCCAAAATTCCCCAGGCCTTTACTGTAGACACCAGTAAGGCTGGAATTGCACCACTTGAGGTTGCTGTCACAGCTCCCAGAGGTAAAGTTTCACTGTTTGAGCTCAGAATCAGTACTATCTTTAAATAAGGATTCATACCCACAGATATGAATGAGAATTCCTATTAAGACTCATTGAGTAAAAAAATAGTAAAATAATAGAACTCAAAGGAGGAGTGTTGTGTACAGTTGAGCTAATAACAATATTATTATTATTATTATTATTATTATTCAGTTCTTGTGGGTTTTTTCGGGCTATATGGCCATGTTCTAGAGGCATTTCTCCTGACGTTTCGCCTGCATCTATGGCAAGCATCCTCAGAGGTGACCTCACCTCTGAGGATGCTTGCCATAGATGCAGGCGAAACGTCAGGAGAAATGCCTCTAGAACATGGCCATATAGCCCGAAAAAAACCCACAAGAACTGAGTGATTCCAGCCATGAAAGCCTTCGACAATACGTTATTATTATTATTATTATTATTATTATTATTATTATTATTATTCCCCTCCTCTTCTCATGGCTCAAGGCAGGTTACAGCATAGTTAAAACAAACAAACATTGTAAAAATTCTATAAACACACATATTAAAATGTATTTCTATAAAAGATACATATTAAAAAACATTTCTATAAAATGCATATTAAGATACAGAGAACAGAGATGAAAACGTGAGACACAAGTTTAAAATTCATGATTAAAACTGCCTGGGTAGGCCTGCCGGAAGAGATAAGTTTTCAAAAGTGTTTTAAATTCTGACTGCCAATTTAACTGTCGGAGCTCTTCTAGTAGGTCGTTCCACAGTCTTGGGGTGGCTAATGAAAATGTCCTCTGGATGACAGTCACCAGTTGGGTTCTGGTTGGTTGGAGTACATGCCTCACAGAGGATCTAAGTGTTTGGGGTGGATTGTATGGGAGAAGGCGATCCTGTAGGTAACCTGGTCCCAAACCATGTAGGGCTTTAAAAGTAAAAATCAACACCTTGTATTGTTGAAGGTTTTCATGGCTGGAATCACTGGGTTGTTGAAGGTTTTTTTGGGCTGTATGGCCGTGCTCTAGAAGCATTCTCTCTTGATGTTTCGCCTGCATCTATGGCAGGCATCCACCTCTGAGGATGCCTGCCATAGTTGCAGCCGAAATGTCAGGAGAGAATGCTTCTAGAACATGACCATACAGCCCAAAAAACTTACAACAACCCAACACCTTGTACTTTGCCCAGAAACTAATTGGCAGCCAGTGGAGTGCTGGCAATATGCTCACTCCTGAATGTTCCTGTAACTAATCTGGCTGCTGCATTTTGAATTCAGAGATCTGAATTCTTCTGGGTAACATAGCTATTACTTTGCAGCAAATCTTAGAAAAAAATATATTTTTCAATTAATAACTCTCAGAATCTTCCCCCACAAGGGTCCCCCTACTCCCCAGCACCCCAAAGCTATGATGTCAGATGGGAATGCTGTAAGGGGATTTCTGATAATGGTAGTTCAAAAATAGCTTTTCTATGCTCTACTACAGAAATGTACTAGATTTAGTAATCAACACATTCCTCATACAAGTTCTGATTAGGAACCCTTCAGCTGCTATTCAAGCAGAATTGGAATGAGAACACTTTGTCTCAATACTAGGAATGGAGGAGTTTGGTGTGTAACCATTTAATGACTCTCTAGCACTAAAACAAAACACAGTAAACTGGTTGGACAACATGTCACACACACAAGTTGTTCTAGGACTTCAACCCCTGTACTTCCCTCGCCATTAGTTATATCTATTTGACTTTGGAGCCCAACTGGAGAATTTCAGATCACATGCTGCATAAGCCCATAACTCCAGGGCATCTTATATGGGAAGCTGTGGGCAGAATGAGTCATCACCTAGAATGATCTCCTAGCTGAAGTGGAGAACAAAATCAATGTGTGTTGTGTTGGAATTCACAGATGAAAGATGAGTTGACTAATCTCTGACACGGTCAGCTGCCCTAGTGTCATGCAGCAGGGAATTCCTGGGTGTATTTCAGCATCGTATAAAATTTTTTCCTCAAGTTGGCTTCATTTGAAGTATTTATGTTCCTTGAGCAGAGTAAGCAGAAAGATAGAAGAGCTGAGGACAAGAGAAGTATGCCTATTGAGGGCTGGGGGGGGGGGGGGGGGGAGGGAAGGATAGAGGTAAAGGCCTGAGGACAAGGCAGATGTGAGTACTGGAGGAAGATGGATTACAGTTGAAGGTGCAAGGCCAAGAAAGAATTTCTATGAACCAATCAGAATGACTGCAAGGGAAAGAAAAGGCCATAGAGGGTTTTTTTTATTACTGTCAGATACCAAAACACATTCACTTGCTAGTTAAAAATCTTGTATTGTCAAGTACAGAAATCAAATGTATATACTTGTGCCAAATAAACAACTATCCGGCAGTCTTTCTGTGAGTACTCAAAGCTAGACTTCCAGTATGCATGTTGGGAGGACTTCTCCGAGCAAATTTATTTCAGGCCTGTGACTGCTGGATCTAATTCAGCTTCTTATGTAGAATTATTTATTCTCTGTACCTTTGATAAAAGTTACCCAAAGGGAGGTAGTAGTATTCCAAATTAATCTGCACCTGTATTATACCATGAAACTGTGACAAATGGATTTAGCATGGTTATTGCATGTGAAGCTGCTTTGTTTGTTCTGTAATACAGTTTAAGCCCTTTTGCAAGGGACAACTGACAGGAGTTCTGGTTTTGGATTATTAAGTTAATAGTTTTCTGATTCTAGCTGATGAGCCGGATTCCCAGTCATGGCGCAGTCCACTGAAAGCCATTTCAGAGTTCTTTAAAGGTGACCCACAGGTTGAATCTAATGAGACAGGTTTGAACTTTCACTAATTACTTGTGTCTTTTAGAAAATCTTGTAATCCCAATAACTGTGCTTTGTTGCTCTAAACTAGCTCAGTTAAATAATTCTTCTTTAGTGCTATGCTACCAGCTTGCAATTGAGATAACCTTTTTGTTACTTTTTTCACTCCTTTCCCCCACTAATATGACCTAAATTGTGACTTCAGAGATGTCTAATCACAGCTTCATGCATGTGCAAATAATTCTGGGAAATGCTTTATGTACCAATCCATGCATCTTGATTTCTGGGATATTAAAATGCTTCAGTCTTGCATTGGCAGATAACCCAACTCTTGCCTGATAGTGCTGGATTTATTCAGTTCTTTAAACTTCTTTGTGGCAAGCTGAATAAATCCACTGCCTGTTCTAAACTAACAAGCCACCATTTTGGATTGGAAGTTGTGCCTAACCACTGATAGTGGGTAATAGTGGAAAACAGAAGTTTCGTTTCCTGCTTCTGTGAGCTTTTTGGTAACTATGCCTGATAACTGACTTAACCAGCTGTCTAATTTTGGAACAATAAATTCTTCCAATCTGTCTTTGATACTAGGCTCTTAGCTTACAGCTGTTGGACTTGAGCCAACCAAGAGACTGCCTGTGATTTCACTTTTTCTAATTGGTGAGGTCACAGACTGGGAATGATAGGAATAAGGCATATATTGGTGTTATCTAAGCAGGTCACAGAGCAGATGTTTGTGCAGATTTCTTGCAGGGCTTTAAATTAGTGTTGTGTGCTCATGCTCCAAAGTGGAAAGTTAATTCATGTAGAACTAAAGTCCTGGTGAGAGGGCAGCTAAATGATTAAAATGTGGTCTCATTTGTCATCCCTCCTTAGGCCTGGCAGAACCTGTGAGCGTAGTTGACAATGGTGATGGCACTCATACAGTAGCATACACGCCTACGCAGGAGGGCCCTTATACAATTGCAGTAAAATATGCAGATGAAGAGATTCCTAGAAGGTAAGAGGAAGAAGGTCAAACCTAATTTTGGAACAATTTTAATGAAACGTAGCTATTGGATGGCTTCCACATTTAGGATGGGTTGCATCAATACATATATTAACTGTTGTCTAATTCTATCTTGGAAGAATTAGCCTGCATCACGTGGGCTTCATTTCTCTCAGTGGTTGTAGGAAATAGAAGATCCAAAGTGATGTGCACTGTCATGGGGAATAGAAAATGGCACACATTTATTTGTCTGGTGTCTCTTGAAAGATCTACCTTTATATTGCAGACAAGCTTCTACATGTAAGAGTTTTGAGTAGTGTTGCACTCCAGGCCTGGGAACACCTATGACCACCACACCACACAAGAGTCCAGGAATACAAGCAAGCAGTTAATTGCAAAAACCATATAAAAAGCATATAAAAATCAGGAAGAAAAAAAGGGAAAAACTGACTATGATAATAGACATTTCCAGTCTCTGAAGGAAATTAACAGATGGAGACAACGCCAGAAAAATGAAAGAAATTTGGATGAGAACCATACCAAAAGGGGAAGGTTCTCTTTGAAGACTCTGGGAAGTCCTTCACATGGGGGGGGGGGGGGGAGGAGGAGGGAGGAGACAGGTGGGGGCGGCACGGGGATCTTTTAGGCGGTTTCTTTTTTTTTCTTTTTTTTTCTTTTTTTTTCTCTCTCTTTTTTTAAATTATGTATCACAGAAAAAACTGCACAATAAACATTATAACAAAAAAAAAAATCAGGAAGAAAGGAAGATCTATAATCCAAAAAGGTTTAGCTAAAGATGGTAACCAAAAAATAACCCAGGTATCTCATAAAGTTCCAGAGGTGACAAAGTCCAGGAACAACCAGGAATCACAGATACAGCATAAGTCCACAAACAGGAAGGTATAACTAGTAAAACTTGAACAGGAGTACATGAACAGGAACATGGAAAACTTCCAGGATATATTACATCCAGAATCAGAGCTTGACTTGAACCAGGAACAAGAGAACTCAGGCTTAGCTTTTCACTCTAACACAGCATTGCCTGAACTGACCTTAAGGTAAACAACTTGTAGTTTGAATTGTCGAAGGCTTTCATGGCTGGAATCACTGGGTTGTTGTAGGTTTTTTTTGGGCTATATGGCCATGTTCTAGAGCAGTGGTTCTCAACCTGGGGTCCCCAGATGTTTTTGGCCTTCAACTCCCAGATATTCTAACAGCTGGTAAACTGGCTGAGATTTCTGGGAGTTGTAGGCCAAAAACATCTGGGGACCCCAGGTGGAGAACCACTGTTCTAGAGGCATTCTCTCCTGATGTTTCACCTAGAATCATAGAATCAAAGAGTTGGAAGAGACCTCATGGGCCATCCAGTCCAACCCCCTGCCAAGAAGCAGGAATATTGCATTCAAATCACCCCTGACAGATGGCCATCCAGCCTCTGTTTAAAAGCTTCCAAAGAAGGAGCCTCCACCACACTCCAGGGCAGAGAGTTCCACTGCTGAACGGCTCTCACAGTCAGGAAGTTCTTCCTCATGTTCAGATGGAATCTCCTCTCTTGTAGTTTGAAGCCATTGCTCCGCGTCCTAGTCTCCAGGGAAGCAGAAAACAAGCTTGCTCCCTCCTCCCTGTGGCTTCCTCTCACATATTTATACATGGCTATCATATCCCCTCTCAGCCTTCTCTTCTTCAGGCTAAACATGCCCAGCTCCTTAAGCCGCTCCTCATAGGGCTTGTTCTGCATCTATGGCAAACATTAAACTTGTAGTTTAATAGACACGCCTGAAATATTTCCATTTCCTGTGAAACTTTTTCACAACTTTCCCATGTAATCTCTCTGACTTTCGCAGTCTATTTTTGGCTCTGATTTGTAAACAAAGACTTTTGTTGACCTCCGTGGCTGCAGGTGGGTTTCCATGAGAACCCTCCTTATCACTCATCTTCTCACTCGATTCTTTACCTTGCTGCTGCTGCTTCTAATACCCCCCCCCCCCTTCTGCCCTTGACGCTCTACACTATCCGAGTTGTTTGTCTCACAGTGAAAACCATAATTTTGCAGACTTGAGGGGCCATCACTTTGTGCCACAGGAAAGCTCACAATCCTCTCTAAATCATTAGCTAAATCAGTTAAATCATCAGTCTCTGGTGGCTATTCTATAACAACTTGTAACTATGCTACTGTTCAGTCTAAAGACTACAGGACTAATTAATATTTAATGTAGATAGGTATGCTAGACTTGCATGTTTTCTCATTTTGCACCATTTGCTATTATGACAACTCCAAGATAAATGTAGATGATTTGTGATGCTGGAAATAATGTCCTTCTTTCAACAGCCCATTCAAAGTGAAGGTGCTTCCTACATATGAAGCCAGTAAAGTGACTGCTAGTGGGCCTGGCCTCAATGCCCATGGGGTCCAAGCAAGTATGCCTGCTGATTTCGTTGTTGATGCTAGAGATGCTGGTCAAGGACTTCTCTCAGTAAATGTAGCTGTAAGTTATTCTTTTTGTGTTTCTTCTAAAATAGACACTTTCTTCAACAGACTAGCTCAATCTTTACATGATGAATTGTAAATATTTGAGATGCTTGCCTGCTAACAGATAAGGGACATAAAGCATTGCCTCCTGATGAATTTTATTTATTTATTTACTACGCTTATATACCGCAATTCTCAGCCTACTTTAAAGTATCAACTTGGATTAAATAGCTTTCAGAGAACAATTCTTCCAGACATTTCCTTAAAAAGTGTAAGTTGCATATTAGCAAAATGTTGTGTGGCTACAGCATGTTGGCTCTGAACTTTTCAGGCAAAATTTTTAGATTCTAATATAGGGTGTCCTGTACAGAATACACGATAAAGAGCTTTAAATGTGAACTATTTCTGGCCTTTTCACATTCTCTAAACTAGTGCAGTATGCAGTTTTCACCATGAATGAGCATATACAAGGTTTTGCAGAAGGCAAATGCATGATTGGGAGCTAATCGTAGTGGTTCTGGGCTCAGTTTCAGGACAGCTTTGTTGGAAGCTTTTGTAATTACAGGCATAGGTTTAGAAATGTTAGTTAACCCATGCAGCAAGACAAAACTCCTTAATTTAAGAGCTGAATACTTACTAGGCATAATACTGCAATTTATGGTATATCTTTTATCTAATTCGCATCTTTGAAAAATGTTTTATGGGGAAAAAATTAAAATCTTAGTCAAACCAGCCTATTTCAAATAAGGACCTTTATTATCACAGCTCTTGCATTACAACTACACAACACAGATACTACATGTAGACATTTTTTAGTGGCACTGGTGACTATTATAAGCTAAGTTAAGGAAGCAGTAGGTTAACATGATTACTTCATGTTGGTGCATGTAAGTTGTCTACACACATTCTGTGGGGATCCAGAGTCATTGTTTCTTACAAAATCTGAAGAGTCTGAATATTTGCTCCCAAAGACCTATTCCCAATGACTTTTTGACCATGAGGTGAGATTTCATGAGCTGCAACAAACTAATTTGATGGGTTAATTCAGTGTCAGTGACATTTTACTGCTAAAATCAACAGGACTTCAAAAGAAAATGAACTATCAAGACTAAACAGCCTTCAGAGGGCTTGTCTGTTAATTCTGGTATTACTTCTGATGTTCAGGACCAAGATGGCAAACCAAAGAAGGCAGATATCCATGACAACAATGATGGCACTTACGCAGTAACGTACATTCCTGACAAGACGGGTCGATATTCTGTTGGCATTAAATATGGTGGGGATGATATACCTCTTTCTCCTTACCGAGTTCGTGTATCACCAGCTGGAGATGCCAGCAAGTGTCTAGCAACAGGTAAATTCCTACCTCAGTGTCTTCTAATTTCCCTTGTAAGTACTTGCACAAAGTTTAGGAGCCAAGTAAGCCATGCAGTCATCCTACAGACCTTATGTAGATATATCACACTTGATTAAGATATAGGCAGTCACCAAGTTACGAACAAGATTGGTTCTTAAGTTGAATTTATATGTAAGTTTCAACCGGTACATTTTAAAGTGTAACTCCTGATATATATATATATATATATATATATATATATATATATATTAGCTTTGGATAGCATAGGGAAGGGTGAAAATCCCTGTGATGCTTCTTTTGCTGTCTGTGCCCCTGTTCAGAAGATTTCACCTTACTTTTTGTTCCTGTGATAAGTGGATTTTGAAAAAAATGGCTGGTTGTGGAAACAAGGATTGCTGATAAAGACAGTGCCCTATAGATTTAATATTTCCATGATAACTCTTACAGGAGTGAATTTCTCTTCCTAGGAGTAGATCTCTCTTATTCCTGTTCCTGACTATGAGTTGTTTGTAAGTTGGATGTTTGTAATTCGTGGACTGCCTATACTCAAAAATTTCCCCTCTGTATCAGCAAAGCAGAAATATTAAATCTATAGGGCACTTAAACATTACAAAAACACTGCTAACAGTTCAGGGCAGGACAGATTGATACTGTGAGTCCCATGGGCAGAGAAGTGCTCTAAAAAGGAGTATTTGATCAGAGAGGTTACTACAAACCCCCTGAGAATTACAATTTTGATGGAAGGGCATGTTGAACAAAACCTATTGGTTTGTTAGGTGATCTCGCATTTGATCACAGCAAGACCTGCAACCATATGTGACTCTTGTGTCTCTTATTTGTATGTTCAACTCCATTCATTGAAGGTATATAACGACATGCACATGTCTCACTAAACTCAAGATACTGCTTGAAAAACACAATTAGACTTCACTGGACATAGACCTTCTTCAATGGTCATTTTTTTTACTTTTCTTGAACAGCTAGGGTTTGATGTTTAAATGTAGTTTCCTCATATGTCTAAGCTAAGACCTGTGTTTCTTTTTATACCCCATTGAGAGTGGTTTTAAAGGTGTTTAGCCTTCTCTGCCAAAGAGTGATGGTGCCTCACCAAAGTACAACTCCAATGATCCTAAAGCATTGAACCATGGCTGTTTCAGTGATGCGAAACTGCATCAATTCTATTGTGTAGAGGCATCCTTAATTTTAGAAGTTCCCAATCAGGCCCTGCACAACCAGAGAACAATCTATACCTATAGGTTCACTGATGATCACTTGAAGAACCACAGTTGCAGGCAAGCAGTTTGTTTTTCAGTGCCTTCCAGTTGCTTTTTTTTGCTCCTCCCTTCATATGAGGAAAGCTTTTTTCCACATTCACAATTCTGATTTATTGTGACAAGACTTTGGCTCTCCAGATATTTGGCTGCAGCTTTCAGGATGTCTTATCATTGGTTGGGTGGAGCTGATAGAAGTTCTGTGCCAGAACATCTGGATGGCAAAAGGTTTCCCTTACCCTGAGAGTACTTATGCTGCAGTAAGCCATAGGAAAGGTATCTCAAAAGTACCTTCCACTGTATTATGATGGCTGTTGTGTGGTTCGCATAACATTACTGAACTGAAAGTTCTGGCCACTTTGTGGCAAGTGATGTTGGCAGTTGAAACCCCCCTAAATTCTGGAAAGCCGCATAATTCCTACCATTGCTTTAGATTGTGTAGATCTAGAGACTGGACATTTTCAAGGATGTGATCAGTTTGGTTCTTGATAAAATTATTCAATAGTGGGAATGCCATTTCAATGAGAAATAGGTCTTGAAGGCAGTTGAATTTCTCTCTGGTTCTTCTACCTTTATACGCAGCAGTCAGACACTTGATCTGTGCCTTGAAGAGGGCCTTCAGTGTGTATTTGCCTGCTTCCAGAGGTTTATATCAATATTTTTACTTCTGAGGGTGGAATTTTGGTTTTGCTTGCTGTGTTTTTCATAGTGCAGACATCCAAGAGGAAACATCATACTTCTTCCTTGGCAAAGGTATGCCGAAGCTTCCCTGACATTCATACAAATTGCTTTCCAGGTCCTGGCATTGCAGCCACAGTGAAGACAGGAGAAGAAGTTGGCTTTGTAGTAGATGCTAAATCTGCGGGCAAGGGCAAAGTGACATGCACTGTACTGACACCAGATGGCACGGAAGCCGAAGCAGAGGTCATTGAAAATGAAGATGGAACATATGACATTTATTATACAGCTGTTAATCCAGGAACCTATGTAATTTATGTCCGCTTTGGTGGAGTGGATATTCCGAACAGCCCCTTCACTGTTGTGGTAAGAGGACTAGTTGCTATAATTTTGAAGTGAACAAGAGTTTCTCCACTTGAGATACAAATGGCTGGCAGAATAACTGTGACAAGTTTGGCACATGTTCAAAATAGCCTACTTTTCAGATCCCTCTAGCATACACAAATGAGAAATGCAGCACCCCAAACCTTACTGGCGAACACTTCCCTTCTTCGCACTTTCTCAACGTCCATTGTTTCCTCAAGCTGCTGTCCTTGCAACTTGTGTGTAACCTTAATGACTTAGGAATGCGATGGTCACTAGGGTGTAAATAGAAGGTCTGCTAAAAACTTTATGTCCAGTGAATTTGTGCATATGAAATGGGACAAAGTTGATTGAGAGCAGATGATGAGTGTAGTCAGGAAGATAAGATCAAGCAAACATACCAAAGGTGCTGGAACTTTCTAAGCAAGCACATTTCTTTTCAGTGATCCCAATAGCAGGTCAAAGAACAACTTTGAATATTGACAAAAGAATTTACAAAAACAATCCCTCCACTTCTGCCTGTCATAGAACATCTCAAATTATAGCCAGTAACTAGTTTTGCTTGACTTTGAAGTGACGTTTCAAAATGAGACCCACATCAGCCCAGCTGCCCGACAACAAAGTTTGCATTCTTCCTCATCTATTTAGTAATTGAGTAGTCATGCAACCTCTTTTCAGAAGCTAAATGAACAACCATTTGTTAGTCTTTTAGTGGAGTGTAAAGATTAATCTTCCAGATCTACTCTTTGCTTCCAGCTCCTTTCTGACTGGAGTGAAAGATGCCTTTGACCTCAATAGTGGGTCAAGAAAGAAATTTGGCATTTGGTTCAGTTTTGGTATTGTGGTTGTTCTAAATTGGCTTTTGGAAGTTAGTTGTTCTGTGATGATAGCTGTCCACTCAGTTCTGCCATCAGCCATGTTACTCCCATCCTCCCTCAAGATTTTGGTGAGGTTTTGGAGTGAGGCAGCTGGGGGGTGGTAAGCAAAACCAGAGACCATTACAAAGTGTATTCAACTTTACTTTGTGCAGCTGGTTTGCTTGAAAGTGTTGCCACCCTAGAACCATATGCTTAGATATATGCCTTGTGATAGTTTTTATTAGCTGTATGGAAGGAAGATTTTTTTTAAAAAAAACCTATAACTTGCTTTTTGCCACTAACCAGGCTACAGATCCAGATGAAGTTGCAGTATTGTCTCAGGAACCACTAAATGCAGCCTGTCCCCCTGGATTCCAGCCCTGGGTACAAAAGTTTTGTTTCTGTTTTTAACATTTTCTTCCATTTTCCATTCAAGAAGTAATTGCGTCTTGGAATTGCTCGTGCTTGCTTTCATGTCACATCTTAATGGTGGTCAGAACTCTGCCTAGGGAAAACTCCAATTTGGTTCAGGATCTTTCTTCATTGCTGTGCTAATGCTATTTTGAACAATTTCTAACCTCACAATCATTCCAGCTATGGGACTCTTTTCTTAGGGGACCTAATACTGATTTCTCTCTTGTTATAAGATGGCAAACAGTACCTTCTGGAGTGTTCTTGCTGCTCTCGCTTTACATTCTGGTGTTTTCTTTTGGAAGGTTACTTTTTTTCAGGCCATAATCAAAAATTTCAGACGGAGCTCTCTTGCATCTTGTACATGTCCAAGGGTCTTGCGTCTTCATTCCTCCATTTCCATGTTTAAAACATTCTCTTCTGAACATGTATGATTGAGAGCAAGCCTGTGTTTTGGTCTCTGTAGTTGAATGATACCTTCATTCTGGGTTTCAAGTGCCTGAACCCACCAGTTTAGTCAAGCAGAATATTCTCTAGTGGATCAGAAAAATTGACAGTAACTTTTTAATGCTTTAGGTCACAGAAGAAGCTTATGTACCTGATGGTGCCATGAATGGTTTGGGATTTAAACCCTTTGATATGGTCATTCCTTTTGCAGTAAGAAAAGGAGAAATAACTGGTAAATAACTCTCTGCACTCATTTGATTACTCTCTATGAAATAATCCAAGTAAGATTCTTTGCATATTCTCCCCCTTTGTGTGCGTTTTCTGGGTATTTGCCCTCACGTAACTAATGCACGGAACTAATTTTAAAACAACTTTCAACCCAACATTATTGTTCCACTGAATTGCATAATCCTTATGTGGGCGGGAAGGAGAAAGAAAACAAAAGCCTCCTGAAATAGCTGCTATTGTCCATAATCCTGCATTGTGGCTTCTTCATCTTTTTTTCTTCAGCCTGGTCCAAAGTAAGAAGACTTGGCTGAACTCTAAATCTGTCAGATTGGGCAGGTTGTGGCAAATCCCAGGTGTGATTTCCACCATGATACAATAGTGATAACAAATGCTATTTGTCCACTGTAAATTTCTCTCTAAAGCAGTTCTACCTAAGTTATGCTCTTGTTTACTATATAAATCAATAAATGTATCTGTACTCTTGAAAGGAAGAGAAGTAGAGACCCCAAACAATCTTTGTAGCTGATAGCATTTTTTTCATCAGTATCTGGAAGATTTAAAGAAGAACTCCCATAAAATACAGAATTGAGAATAAAAATATCTTTTGGAGCTGGTTTTGATTTTTGAGAAAAAAATATTGTGTATTTGAATTGTATTTCATTCTTTTTTGAGGGGAAGTCCACATGCCCTCAGGGAAAACCGCAACAGCCGACATTATGGATAACAAGGATGGCACGGTCACAGTCAGATATGCTCCTGTTGAGGTTGGATTGCATGAAATGCATATCAAATACATGGGCAACCATATTCCAGGTTAGTATATTGCCTTTTAGAATTTGCTGGGAGGGTGGAGCTGGAATGATACTGCATTTATGTCATACTTATTTTGAATGATGCCCCATTTCTGTCCTCTGGTTTTGGGTTGCATTGCTTGCTCTGCCGCAGGAATTCTTAGTGGGTTTGTAGTCTTTGCCAGGCTTAAAACAGTATTGGTTTTTGTGGAATTAGGCTTGTGCCCTCCACTGTATAATCAAACTGAAACTTATAATTTGAGTGCAAACCTATTGAAAGTTGAATAAAAAAGTGAAGTGTATGGATAGAATCTCAGACCCTCTTCTGTGAAATGATAGCTTGGAGAAGGGATATGGCTATGAAGAGCTAAACCCAATTAGAGAAAATACTAAGATGGCAGACTCTGACTGCTTACATCATATTGCTAGCTGGTTATGTAAACAAAAAATTAATGTTGAATAAAAATCCTTTTGACTTTCTTTCCTCCGAAACCAAGCAGTATTAGCTAAGTTGGGGTTTACCACTTGGCACTTAACATTGCATATACTTGTTGTCTGGGAGAAAAGCTAAATAGGGAGTAAATTCCCAAAAGCTTAAGAACTTGCACATAAAGTCGTGGTGTACTGATATAGCTATAACCAAGAATCCTTCATGCTTATTATGTGTCATATCCATTTAAAAATGTAACAACTACTGAAAAATAAGAGAGGTACACATTTACTAGCAAAAAACTACAACATAAACATAAGTTAAAAACAAACACATAAACCCCCAAGTAGTGGTTCCCAATCTGTGGTTTGTGGACCACCAGTGGCCAAGAAGAACTAAAATATGGTCCACGGCCTCACCATTACTACACCATGGCAACAAGAGTGACTGGTCTCGCAAAACTCTCTTATAGTGCCGAGGCAACGGAGATGTCAGGAGAGGAGAGGCTGTGCTTGATGACTGGCACATTCCAAGTTTTGTTGGCAAAAGCTGTGCACTTTTTCATATAATCTGTATCATTAAATTGTCTGTGTACATTTTTGGTACAAAGATGAGAGAGAAATATAAATAAGTAAATGTTGTAAGTAGGTTGCTTTTAAGTGCACATAAATTTGGACTTGTGGATGTCCAACATTAGTTGAGGCTAGAAACCTGATTTGGATAAGATTAACATGGGTGGAAGTGAGCAGCATACTTGGAGGTAGCATGTCTTTGTTTTATTTCCTCCTTGACATAAAAGCAGAAGTGGACCTTTGCTCTTGTGTTCTAATTCAAGGTTTTGTGGTGGCATCTTTGGCTTTATTTAGCAGGGCACTTAAAGTACTCCAAAAGGAAATATACAAAGAGATTACAGTAAAAAAACACTTTGTGGTAAAAAGAGTCTTTAAACCAAGGAATTAGAATGTATTACCCTCCAAGTTGTTTTACTTATAGCCAAGAAAAATGCAATGTGTCTCTGTGTGTTTGTATAGTTTCAGTGTGACTCTCAGTACACTAAATCTCATTAGCCAGCATTAGCCAAGGGTGAGGGATGATGGGCATCACAGGTGGACAGATAGAAGACCATACATTTATCATCCTGTGTTAAAATTATTGGATAAAAAATGCATGTGTTTTTCTCCTTTAGAAAATTAAAACAACCTGTTTAAAAGTATCCATCTTAATGTATGTTTAAGTATAGTATCTTGTTCTCTGCAGAGAGCCCTCTACAATTCTATGTCAACTATCCAAACAGTGGAAATGTGACTGCATATGGACCTGGCCTTGTCTATGGTGTAGCAAACAAACCGGCAACTTTTACCATAGTCACAGAAGATGCTGGTGAAGGTAAGTATTCACCTGCCTGATCTCAAATGCTTGGATGTTGAAATGGATCCTGCCTGTTTGGGGAGTTTTAACTGTCAAATAAGCATGGTTATTGGGAAGTTAAGACACCCAAAACAAGCAGGATACATTTCAACACGGTTATTTTGAACTCATGCTGCAAGCCAAATGCTATAAACAGACTCGAGGGCAATGAATAGAGCTAATTCATCAGTTTCACTGATGAAACAGTCTTACCCCAATTCACCCAGTTTCGCCGTAATACATCCATAAAGTTACCCCTAACCTTAGGGCTGCACAAGCCAATTAACACCATATTTACTCGTTGCTAGCAGGACTGTGATGTTTTTTTTTGAAGTACTTGGAAATTATATGGTGCATCAAAACTGTCCTGTCTAAACCTGAAATGAGGATTTTTAATGTTAAGCCGGGAGCTAACTAAAGCCACAAAGTAAGCTCCATGGTTAAGCTTGAATATGCTCGTGTGAGTCCTTTGTGAAATTGATTGGATACTGAAACATATTCTAAACATCTCTGTTTATGAACCCACACGTTCTCTTCGTTCATCCGGAGAGGCCCTGCTCACGATTCCACCTGCGTCGCAGGCGCGTCTGGTGGGGACGTGAGACAGGGCCTTTTCTGGTTTTTTTTGTCATGTCAGGAGCGACCTGAGAAACTGCAAGTCGCTCCTGTTGTGAGAGAATTGGCCGTCTGCAAGGACGTTGCCCAGGGGACGCCCGGATGATTTTTTTTGATGTTTTATCATCCTTGTGGGAGGTTTCTCTCATGTCCCCGCATGAGGAGCTGGAGCTGATAGAGGGAGCTCATCCACCTCTCCCCGGATTCGAACCTGCGACCTGTCGGTCTTCAGTCCTGCCGGCACAGGGCTTTAACCCACTGCGCCACCGGGGGCTCCTTTTCTGTGGTAGCCCCCTGACTCTGGAACTCCCTCCCCAAAGATATCAGACAGGCCCTTACCTTGGCAGTCTTTAGGAAGAACTTGAAGACCTGGCTGTTCTGATGTGCCTTTCCAGAATAGGAAAACTCCAGTAACATGTCCCAGAAGCACTTTATTAGAGTTTAAGATTGCCCGCACATTGCACTTACTCTAAAATCCGATATACCACCTGTCACATCAGCACTTTTAACCTGTACCCATTACATTGGCCTGGCCCTGTTTTCTTGTGTTTTGGTGTATTGTTTTTATTGTTTTGTTGTTTGATATTGCTTTAATTGTTTTGATTTGCTTTAAGTTGTGTATTTTGTTATGCTATGTTTTATTGAGGCCTTGGCCTGTGTAAGCCGCATCGAGTCCTTCAGGAGATGCTAGCGGGGTACAAATAAAGTTAATAATAATAATAATAATAATAATAATAATAATAATAACAGACATTATTTCCATGGATGTAGAATTAGCATGGGATTTTGTATCCCATGCAGGACTGCTATTTAATACATGAAATCAGTGCTGATTTGATAAGTAGTTCGACACAGACCTTTGTTAGTTAATTTTCCTTTACTTTTTAAAATGTTCACTTGTTTATTGTGTCAGGAGCAACTGCAAGTCACTTCTGGAGTGAGAGAATTGGCCGTCTGCAAGGACGTTGCCCAGGGGACGCTCAGATGTTTGATGTTTTACCATCTCACTGCATGGGGAGCTGGAGCTGACAGAGGGAGCTCTCCCCGGATTTGAACCGCTGACCTCTTAGTCAGCAGTTCTGCTGGCACAAGGGTTTAACCCATTGTGCCACCAGGGGCTCCTACTTTTTAAAATACAAATTGCACACAAAGAATGCAAGTTGTGGTGCTCTGTCAAACCTTTCCAGAAGGATCCCAGGCAGCTGGAACTGCATCTTGCCTTCTCAGAAGAATCCCGAAAATTGTTCTTGATCTGAATGGCCTGATTGCAGTTAGTCTTGGGAATGAAAGTTGCAAAATCCTGGAAATGTTTTTCCTCCTTTTTTTTTATAGGTGGCTTGGATTTGGCAATTGAGGGTCCTTCAAAAGCGGAGATCAGTTGCATTGATAATAAGGATGGTACTTGCACAGTCACTTACCTGCCAACTCTTCCAGGAAATTATAGCATCTTAGTCAAGTACAATGAGAAACATATTGCAGGAAGCCCGTTTATTGCCAAAATCACAGGTATGAGCATGTTTTTAAATGGAGTAGTTTTTCATAAAGGATGGACTTAGATGTGTTGCACTTGCTCAGCATTTAGTAATCTGACGTTGTTGTGTGCCTTCATGTGATTTCTGACTTAAGATGAACCTTTTATAGGGGTTCAGAGACTAAGAATACATGACTTGCCCAAAGTTAGTTAGTGGATTTTCATGGCTGAGCAGGGACTTGAACCCTGGTCTCCAGATTCATACTCTGATCTGGTGTATTGCTGTTTAAATATGTGTATGGAAAGGGATTTTCTTTGATACTCAGATACTCTGTCCAAGTTGCTTACTGAGAATACAGAACAAAAAACAAAAAAACCCAATTCACATTGAGAAGTGGCAACTTGGTTTTGTGGAAAGTGATGTTAAAAACTGAGGATTCATTGTAAAAATTACCACAAAATATATTCCCTGTAGTAAATGCTTCTGAGTTATTAATTCAAGTATTGTTCAATTATTGCTCATCTAGCTTCCCAGTTTCTTGGAGCATAACTGATGTGACACTACAAATTTCTCAGACATATGATTAACATGTATATTTACGTCGTTCACTGAAGCTTTATCTTTAAATTCTAAGGCGAAAGGCACAAGTGGTTTAATTCAAATTTTAAGACAAAATGATGGTTAAAGATACTGCTGAAAAGTTGTTTAGTGTATATTTTAATGGGGAATCTGTTTTTCGAAAGATGACAATAGGAGGCGTTCCCAAGTTAAGCTTGGCTCTGCTGCTGATTTCTTGCTGGACATTAATGAGACTGATCTGAGCCTCTTGACCGCCCATATTAAAGCACCATCTGGCAGAGATGAGCCTTGTCTTCTGAAAAGACTACCCAATAACCACATTGGTAAGTCTCCCAGGTATTTCCTAGAAGTCACAACATTGATGGCTCTGGCTTGTGGAAATTGGAGGATGACCTTAAGTTCACTAGCCAGGGTCATAATTGGGAGCTGCTGTAAGCTTCCTAAATGTGTGATTAGTTTGGGGATTTCCAGGTGCTGCCTTAATATTAACACAGAATATCCTCCTGTGGTTTTTATTGCAGTTTTGTAAGGGATTTTCTTTTTGTGGACGGGGACAAGAATGGATAGGTTTTTCTTTTAATAAGGTGGAATGGTGCAAAATCTGTCTCACCACCAGCTTCACTTTGACAGGTATCTCATTCATTCCACGGGAAGTGGGAGAGCACTTGGTCAGTATTATGAAGAATGGAAGTCATGTACCAAACAGCCCAGTGTCTATTATGGTGGTTCAGTCTGAGATTGGTGATGCGAACAGAGCGAGAGTTTATGGACGTGGCTTGGTGGAAGGGCGCACATTTGAAATGTGTGACTTCATTGTAGATACAAGAGAAGCAGGTTAGTGTTATAAATCCATTCTGCAAACCTTGACTGGTAAGGACCTCATGTCATCCCACTATAGAAAGCTGCTCCCTTGTATGAGTGACTGACACTTCTGTGAGTGATGGACATAATATGCTCTGATTCCATCAAATGAAGAGAGCTATAGGTTACCCAAAGAATTCACATTTGACCTGCATATTTTACTCTGTGTGTTTGTCTTCCTTCATGTTTCCTGTTGACTTATGAATTTCATAAGTTTTTCTTAAGCAAGGAATACTCAGAGGTGGTTTTGACAGTTCCTCCTCTGAAATCTAGCTTACATGAGGATAATACGCATGCAGAATTTAATGCAGTATTTTAAAAAATAGTATATACCGTGTGTGTATATATGTATGTATATATATGTATACATACACACAATGCACAGTTAAGCAAAGTAAGCAGGAAAAATGTATAATGTGATACATGACAACATAGTCTTCCTTGGATATATAAATGTAACCATTGTATCATCAGGCAACCAGGTTGACTCCTACAACAGTGGTATCTCTTGTTCTTTGTTTCTTGAAATTTGGCCATGGTTTGAAAGCATTTAGAACCTGGAAATTCCAGCTATAGACAGAACATCTGACTTCTGTATGATTATTTTTATACACATACTCACATAACACACCCTTTGCTCCATGTTCATGGGTTGTATTTTTGGTGTGTATATTTTGAACTAAATAGAGCAGGTTGTAATGCTCTTTCATTCTTATAACCTTTGAAAGATAAAATTCATAGTATATCATCAAAAGAACATTTGGTAAGGTTATATCTCTTACTGGTTTGCCTATAATGTAATATCCACCTTAATTTAAAAAATCATTTAAGTGGGAGCTCTTTATAGTTTTTGGCTCTCAGTGCTGCTGCTTTTTTCTAGGTTATGGTGGGATATCACTAGCAGTGGAAGGACCGAGCAAAGTGGATATCCAAACAGAAGATCTAGATGATGGGACTTGCAGGGTGTCATACTTCCCAACGGTTCCTGGTGTTTACATAGTGTCAACTAAATTTGCTGATGAGCACATCCCAGGTAAGAGAAAAGGAAAAACTGGGTAAGGTCAGCTACTGTTCAACTTATCTGCAAGCAATGATTCACTTGTAGGACAGATTGTGCTCATGATTTTCTCGATTTACTGTCAGAGGATTGCTAATATGAAAATACTTGAATGAATAATCCATTAGCAATAGTCTACATGATAAGATCTGTGCATTTGTAAAGTCTTTTGAAGTTATGTTGTTTGAGAGTGTGTCTTCTATTGACGTATACAGGTTTCTCTACCACTTTTATACATAGTTTGTTTGCTACATTAAAACTCGCCATGACTGTTGACTTGTCTCCTACTTTTTGTCTGTGTTCAAATGAAGAGATCCAGTCTTGCTGAGTGGAAAAGAATTTTAAGCCACTGTGAAAATAACTTTTTGCAACTAGTATACTTATCAAAAATTCTCGTTTGCCTATATATACATCTTGTTTACTTCTCCTCTGAGAAATGCAACTCAGTGTGATCTTGTTTGTACTCATTAAAGGGAGTCCATTCACAGTTAAAGTAAGTGGTGAAGGAAGAGTGAAGGAAAGCATCACCCGTGCACGAAGGGCTCCGTCTGTGGCCACCGTTGGAAGCTTGTGTGATCTCAACTTAAAGATTCCAGGTAAATGTCAGTCTCTGGTATGGTTTAATGCTATCTGATTGAAAGGTGGGCTATGCAAAACATACAGGACTTCATTTTTCATTCTCTGCTATATTAATTTCCACTGGAGCATGAACAAAGAAGTCTCTATGTTTGGTTTAGTTAGTTGTTTGGATTTATTTATACAACCTCTGTCCCATCTTTCTTCCTAGAATGGTTGTCTTCAGAAACTGGAAGATCTAAATATTGCCAATCACTAAAAAAACCCCTAGTTTTTCTTTTTGTTTCCAGCATGGGGTGCACGCAGTCACTTGTCAGTTTTCTCAGCCCTCCCAGAGAGACTTGACTTTCAATTTAGATTTAGAAAAGTGCAGTGTTTTGTCTAGCAACCCAAAATTATAATGGAGTGTCTTTTAGAATTAAACAACACTGTAACTGCAGACATTAGAACAGTGTTGATTCTTGTTGCCCTCTGCCTATTTGTTTAGATTATATTATGCTTTTCTTCTTCCATAAGGAACCTGAAGTGGCTCAAACCATAAATTGAACAATACAATAAAAACAATTCTGAAATATTTTAAAGTATTACATATGAACCAATTAAGAATATTAGTTGAAAACAATTAAAGAATACTTTAAAACCTACCCATTGCACTACCACAATTAATTAAAAACTGAAGGATTTTTAAAATTGAAGAGTCTTTGATGCCAACAGAAGGAGAATGAGTAAGGAGCAACTGAGTTCCTTGGCCTGGAAGCAGCCACTGAGAAGGCTTTCTCCAGGTCCTCATCAACTCTACTTGTGAAATTGATGGGACTAAGAGAAAGCCCTATGCTGAAGACCATAATGCTTGGGTCGGTTTGTGTAGGGAGATACAGTCTTTCTGATATGAGGCATTATAGGATATCGCCAGCCATTTGAATTTTGCTTGGTTATGGAATAATAACCATTGAAGCTGTTTCAGCTAGGGAGTTATGCGCTCCCTATAACTGGCTTCAGGTAGCCCCATAGAGAGTGGGTTACAGTAATCCAAACAGGTTTTTTGGTCCATTTTTTGTGTGAAAGAGTGGAAAATTGCTAGTATAGCAAGGTATTATTTACCCTCTCTTTTTTATGTGGATCCAACTGGGAAAAAAGACACAGTAGTAAAACTTGCCTGGCTTTTTAACTTGCCTTTGTCAACTAACTCGCTAAAAACTTTGTGAGAACATATTCTCCTCATTGAAAGATCACACAGTCTACTTCAAATATTTGAATTAGATGTTATCCTTCAGCATGCTGCTGTTCCCTTTTACTATATATTGTGCCACTTTCTTTCCTTCCTTTCTCTGCTACTCTAATCAAAGCTTACTCTTCCTGTCTTCTGTTCCTTTCTCTTCCTCTGTTCTCTTCTCTTCCTCTGTTGCCACCTTATAGTTACATGGTTCCAGATGGCTGTATGTCTGGAGAGACTGTCCTATCTTTCCTACCAATTCAGTCCCACTTTCCTGTGTGCTGAGCAGGAGGAAAACTGCCAGACGCAGTTGAGAGAACGGCTGTGTCCCATTTTTACTGATGTCCCAGCTAATACCAGAAGAGAAAGTTTCCAATCAGTCTGTTTTTGGGATCTGCACAAGTATTATATGCATGGATTTGTAGGGATTGTGGGTATGTGTAGTATTGAGGTTGTTCTGTATATACAGCCTATATATTACAATAAAATTTGCTTTATGCCCCCATGAATGGTAAATGTGTCACTTAGTATTTGTTGCAAAGACTGTGTCTTGTATGTAATTCTCAACTGATAGGAGAAAAATGGCTGTTTTCTTTCCAAAGTGCTTGGAGGCTAAATCTCATATTCAGCTAATAATGTTATAAATACAAGCATTTTTTCTCTCTGGTAATAAAAACCATCTGTGTAAGTAGGAATATAGTCAAATGCTTGTAGGCTTATATTCTTTAGGGGATAGAGTGAGCCTTCAAAACGGGAACAGGCTAAAATGTAAAATCTTTGAATATTTTTTCCCATTTTGGGTCTAATGCTGTCATGGAGTCTGTTTTCCACATGTTCCTTTAAATCCCATTCTTTAAAAGGATAAGGCTTAATATTTTAGGCCACTATCAAATCCCATATTTTTCTATTGCAGTCAGTGTTACAAAAATGTATGATGGGATTCAAAAAGAAATTTCCTGCTAAAAACATTTGAGCGATGCTGCTTGTCCCTGCTCATTGTTAGCAGAAAAACAGCTCCTTTCGGGAGTTATGCAAAAACCTATCAGCTTTTTGAACATCATTAAGTGGTGACTTTGTAGAGAGAGTTCACCGGTATTCGATGGTTTTGAGCAAACTCTTGGTTGTTTATCCATACAATATTATTCTGTTCTGGTATATAAATCTGGTGGAGTGGATACATATATGAATTTTACATATGAAACTTTATTTTGTATTTTTAAAGCTTGCATGCACTCTGTAAGCACTTTGTCCCTAGTCAGTATTCTCACTTAGAAGTCATTTAAATTAACCTGGAATAGAACTTCAATATTGTGAATCTATCCATAGGATGCTCTAGAATCAGTCATTGTGAATGGAGTCCCACATTGCATGATTCTTGATATTTTGCACCATTCAGTGCAGCATGTAAAAAAAAAAATCCTCCCCATTAACACCAGACTCTTTTCCTTTCTTTTTAGAAATTGATATTGGTGACATGTCCGCTAGGGTAACTAGCCCATCAGGGAGAACTACAGACGCAGAAATTGTAGAGCATGATAAAAACACATACTGTGTCCGCTTTGTGCCACAAGAAATGGGAGTCCATACCGTTGATGTGAAATACAGAGGGCAGCATGTGCCAGGCAGTCCGTTCCAATTCACTGTTGGGCCACTTGGTGAAGGAGGAGCTCATAAAGTCAGAGCTGGTGGGCCAGGACTTGAAAGAGCAGAGGCAGGCATCCCAGGTAAGACTGCTGCTGATATGTCTTCTACATACAGTACATGACAAGAATTTGTCATTGTTATGCAGTGGGGAATAATGATTGGTGTCTGTTAGTGACATAAGCCTAACTTATGTCTATGTCTTTTTTGTTTTGTTTATTGTGGATATTGGCATTTCCTCCCTCCCTGTGTTGAGCTAGTACATCCTTTAGCAGATATTCCATGGCTGGTGGAGAATGAGTTGAAGTAGAACCAGAAAAGCATCCCTATAATCAGACATGAAACGATTTTATCATATCTTAAGACATTTGGAGAATCTTGGTAGAACTCATCAAATGACATTATCTTTATGTCTCTGACTAGTGGGACCTAGCCAAATGTTTCTCTGATTTCCCACCAGCTATGGAATGGCCATAGTGAGAGACTACAGTGGCTCAACAGTAAATCTAGGGAGGTGTTGAATGGCTAGCTATAGTGTTATCCTACATGTAGAACTGTTACGCTATGCCATGTCATATAGGATCTTGATACAAGACTACAAACCAGGATTAGTATGGTTTACCATCTTTGGTTGATGGTAAGTCTCGTCACATCTGTTGCAATGCATGTTGGGCATGTTATCCTACTTGTTACAAGAAAGTGACTAGAAGATCATGTGTCTGTTTCTTACTGTTGTCTCTTGTTTACAGCTGAATTCAGCATATGGACAAGAGAAGCTGGAGCTGGAGGGCTTTCTATTGCTGTAGAAGGCCCAAGCAAAGCAGAAATCACTTTTGAAGATCATAAGGATGGCTCTTGTGGTGTATCATATACTGCTCAAGAACCTGGTATAAAATTTATTAATGACCTGAAATATTAATAATTTGCAGCACACTTTTTCATTCCTTGTTTGCTGAATGAAGTTCTTGTGTTTTTCAGGTAACTACGAGGTGTCCGTCAAATTCAATGATGAGCATATTCCTGAGAGCCCCTACTTGGTTCCTGTGATAGCTCCTTCAGATGATGCGCGTAGGCTCACTGTTATGAGCCTTCAGGTGAGACACAAGGAAATATCTATGCAGCTTACCACAGGCTGATTTCATCCTTGTTCTCAGGCTCTTACACTCAGTAGCAGAATTTCTTAGGACGAAATCCTTGGCAGGCAGTCAGGCCTTTTCAATAGGGGACAGCTCCTGACATAAATCAGTGTTTCATAGTACACTTGTTCGGGAAAAAAGAAACCCCATTGCTATATTTTCCAGTAGCTCATAAAATTAATATTACATTACCTGTTTAAGTAGTTCAGTTTAGGTCTGTAAGACTATATTTGGCAGCAATCAGAAATAACCATGGCCAGTTGCCTTTAACGATTGCAGATGTAGCCTTATTATTCATATGCAGGCAAGGCATGGAAGAAGTCTTGTGTTCACCCAAGTGGGAGAGCAATGCTGATGGGAGAAGACCCCTCACTCTGAGGTGTCTCTTTCCTGACTGCTTGACATCCAGGGTCTTCGGAGCTGAGACACTATGGGAGAGCTGGTGTGGAGAATTGCCACAACACACCAGAAGCTGGGTCCTCATGAAATAGCCGCTCAGAGTCAGTTGCTGCCACTTCCTGTCCATCTCCAGCATAACTACACTGAGATAGGATCTTGGACCAATATTGAAGCATGTTGCTAGGTTCTAATAATGAACTTGACTGAAGAGATTGGATTCAGGGGACAAGCACAAAGTAGTAATTCACACTTGTGCAGGTGTCACAAAACCACAGGTTTGTGGTTTGAATTGTTTTTAGTAGCTGCCAAAAGTAATTTGAATGCCAGGCCTTTCAAAATTTGAGACTCTGTGTAGCCCATTATTTTTATATTTGTGTGGTTAGCAGATAGCTTGATGCAAGTAACATTTTAGACCTGTCCTATACCTAGATTGTAATGACTTTGGATGAGAGACTTTGTTTCAGCCAGGTCCTGCTACCATGTGTTCGCTTTCCTTCATCTTGAAGGTGGGACTGATAGGTAGTTAGATTACATAGTCACACAGGACCTGTGCTTTTGTGCACTGGCCCCTGACTGTCAGTCCAGTCCAGTTCTTTAGCCAAATTTCCACTGAAACAAGGAGTTACAAGGACGCTAATTAGCCGCTGTGGTACTGATGTTTTTCTTGTGTTTCATTTAAAGACTCCTGACAGAATGTGTGTTGTCACATGATTTTAACCCTGAAGAGGGAAATAAAATTGATGAGCACAAGGGTGGGGGAAGAGATGTGATCCTTTTCCAGAAACAGGCTATTGTTCTTTACTCCATAAGCTGCTTGATGATGTTTAGTGTCCAGTTTTGGTTTTAAGCTTTTGCTCATTCCAATTTATTTCTCTCTTGAGGGTAAAACTGTGAATGGAATTGCAGGTAAGCTATGTACTAAAGCAAAACGTTGTGCTCTAACACCCCTGGTGATATAACTTGATTTTCCCAATAGTTAAAGACAGGAAACACATAGGCATATTACCTGGGACTGTTTCTGTGTATATGTACACACACACACATCCAATTCTGGGTACCGCAATTTAAGGGAGTTTGGGAAGCTGGAATGTGTCCACAGGAGGGCGACTGAAATGACCAAGGGTCTGGATAACAAGCTCTATGAAGAGTGGTTTAAAGAGCTGGCCTGCAGAAGAGAAGGCTGAGAGGAGGAGGCATGATGGCTATGTATAAATGTGTGAGGGGAAGTCATAGGGAGGAGGGAGCAAGCTTGTTTTCTGCCGCCCTGGAAACTAGGACGCGGAACAATAGCTTCAAATTACAGGAAAGGAGATTCCACCTGAACATTAAGAATAACTTCTTAACTTTAAGAGTTGTTCAGCAGTGGAACTCTCTGCCCCAGAATGTGATGGAAGGCCCCTTCTTTGGAGGCTTTTAAACAGAGGCTGGGTGGCCATCTCTCAGGGGTGCTTTGAATGCGATTTTGCTGCTTCTTGACGGGGTTGGACTGAATGGGCCACAAGGTCTCTTCCAACTCTATGATTCTAGGTAATGTTCAATACTGAGCAGCATTTCAGATACGCTTCTGGTTCCTCCTTCACTGTTACCAAAATGTCACCTGTGGGCTTTGGGATTTTGAGAGTGTGATTTTTAAAACCTGTGGAACATTTTTAGAAAGGCTTTTCAGAAGTCTTATGTTTTCTTTAAGGGATTATTTTTAGCTTTTCAAGGGAAAATCGCATTTTTTCTTTCTAGAGAGAAAAATGGTTTGTGAGGGTTGAGGGTTACCCACTGAGTAAGTCCTTCATATGTATAAGGATGGGGCACTTAAGTCCCTGTCCAGAGATGCTTCTGCGAAGAGCAGAATTTATGCATTTTTCGATGACACGGTCCTTTTATTAAAAGGAGATATGGTCCTACTATATATTTCATCTTAGTTCTGTGGTGATTTTTTAGATGGAATGGTACAATGCTTCTCTTGCCTTCAGAGACACTGAATTATGGACTGTTGCAGACTGTTTTCCTTGCAATCGAAATGTCAGACTGTGATAATCTCAATGTTGCATTCTTAGGAGTCTGGGTTGAAAGTTAACCAGCCAGCAGCCTTCGCAATTAGACTTAATGGGGCAAAGGGCAAGATTGATGCTAAAGTGCACAGCCCAATTGGAGCTGTAGAAGAGTGTCATGTTTCTGAACTGGAGCAAGGTAAGGAAGCACGAAAACCAGGTGAAACCATAGAATGTGTTAAGTATTGCAGCATTCCAGCATGCATAAATCTTCACAAAATGTCACCACATACCAATAAAGAAACATGTTCAGTGGAAATTAGGCAGTTATTTTGGAGCCCAAATTCTAGAAGCTGTACTTCATAAGAAGTTGGAAATTATTTCCTTGCTTCAAATGCTTGAGTAGAACCAACTTCTGTTTGTCATTTTATCCCCGAATCTTTTGCAAAGGCAAAGTATGCTAGTGCATATAGGTTCCCATCTAGCTGAGAAAGGTTACAGATACATTGATGGCCTATTGGGATGTGCTGTTTTATAGAAAGCCATATCACAACTTCTTCACTTTGCCATTGGTCTGTATATTGGATGCAGCAGAAGGTAAAATATTGTGACCAGCAGTATGTTAGCTGAAGCCACTTTCCATTCTGCCACACTGTGTCCCTTCTTGTTTTTAGTACAACTTGCAGATTGATTCCAACAGTGTCTTTACTTTCTTGCGTAGAATGGGGGGCACATGGCTTGAGAGCAGTACGTGTGAAAAAGATCTTGGAGTCCTCGTGGACAACAAGTTAACATGAGCCAACAATGTCATGTGGCAGCAAAAAAAAAAGCCAATGGGATTTTGGCCTGCATCAATAGGGGTATAGTGTCTAGATCCAGGGAAGTCATTCTACCCCTCTATTCTGCCTTGGTTAGACCACACCTGAAATATTATGTCCAATTCTGGGTGCCACAACTGAAGGGAGATTTTGACAAGCTGGAATGTGTCCAGACGAGGGCGACTAAAATGATCAAGGGTCTGGAGAACAAGACCTATGAGGAGTGGCTTAAAAAGCTGGGCACATTTAACCTGAAGAAGAGAAGGCTGAGAAGAGACATGATAGCCATGTATCCTCTTGTTTTCTGCTGCCATAGAGACTAGGGCGCAGAACAATGGCTTCGAACTACAAGAAAGGAGATTCCAGCTGAACAATAGGAAGAACTTCCTGACTGTGAGAGCTGTTCAGCAGTGGAACTGTCTGCCCCGGAGTGTGGTGGAGGCTCTTTTTTTGGAGGCTTTTAAACAGAAGCTTGATGGCCATCTGCCAAGGGTGCTTTGAATGGAATTTTCCTTCTTCTTGGCAGGGGGTTGGACTGGATGGCCCACAAGGTCTCTTCCAACTCTATGATTCTATGATTGTGATAATGCCAGTGGGGCTTGCATCTCTTGGAAAATATTAGCTATGTTTCCAGAACAACCATCAGGCCAGTGATACATTTTGTACAGCAAGATATATTTGTTGTTGCTTTTATGTCAATGTCATCGTAAGTCAATCCTATTCTAGGAATATCTTGGCAAGATGTCTCCTTTGTATATGGCCATTAGAGTATGATGGCAATGGAGACTCATATATTCCAGTTTAAAGTGGATAATCTGGGATCAGATCCTGGGATAAAGGGCATTGTGAAAGGACCTTCAGACTCCGAATTCACTCAAATCACTAACCTGTGCTGGCTCACTGAAATACATACCTTAGCATACAATCTGCCCTTCACATTCCCTTGGGGTTAGGTGCATAGGACTGTTGCAAAAATGAGAAAAAGTGAATAATTTTTTTAAACCTGAGAGAAAACCTCTCTAGGTATCTCTAGGCCCACCAGTGGAACTCTGTGGTCAACCTTCACTGGAATTTGATAAAAAAAAATCATGGAGGATCTATAAGTGCGTAGAAAAGTGCTCTCTCTTGGAAACTAGATCCTCCAGTGTAACTCTGTGGCAGAAGTTGACCCCAAGTGGCCCTTCCACACAGCCATATAATTCAGAATATCAAGGCAGAAAATCCCACAATATCTGCTTTGAACTGGGTTATCTGAGTCCACACTGTCATATATTTCAGCTCAAAGCTGAAAATGTGGGATCATATTCAGTTGTGCAATAGGGGCCTGAGCAGGACCTAGAGTATTTTTTTTAAAGAGAACATATTATTCAAAGCCATGAATAATCAAATCCACATAAGTGAAATAGGCAAATGTGGAGGGACAACTGTACTAATGTTTATTGTGGAATAAAGAAATTTGGTTCTCAGTGAACATGTACAACTGTTGTTCAAGGAAGATTGGTCTTGAGTTTCTACCAATAGTTTTTGTTTCTTGGAAACAAATCAACTTTATTGTAGTTGAAAGTGAAGAGGCAAAGCCTGGTTTAAATATGCCAACTCAAATTCTGGTGCATGTCCTCTGCGAGGGCAGGCTGGTCAGGCCATTAAGCACAATAAAGTTCAAACCTCAGACAGCAGATTCTTAGGGTCAGAAGCATTCTGTCCCCGACATATGAGCATAAAAGGCTATTGTGTAGTTTAGGTTGACAAGTGCACTATCTTATTGGCAAGTTCTAAATAACAATGTTATATATGTTTTACAGATAAATACGCTGTACGGTTCATCCCACGTGAAAATGGTATTCATTCTATTGATGTGAAGTTCAACGGGAGCCATGTTGTAGGCAGTCCTTTCAAAGTCAGAGTTGGAGAACCAGGTCAGGTCGAAAGCCCAGCTCTTGTTACTGCCTATGGCCCAGGCCTTGAGAGTGGCACAACAGGTAAACCTTTTCCCCATCTTCTTATGACATTAGAATACCGAAGAGTTCTTTTCCAGGAAATCTGCATTCCTTGTATTTAGCTAGCCTGAGTTTTTTTATTTGAACTATGAAGCAGGAAAAAACCAATGTCGAGGCAACTTTAGAATTAGATGCCAAATCTATCTGAACAATTTCTATGAGGTGTAGCATTCTGCTTTAGTACTTGGTTAAATGGTTGCTGAAGGACAAAATTGTCTTGAGTGTATTGGCTTTCTTCAAAAAGATATTTTAAAGCCAGAGTGGTGAACTTTTGTCTCTGGATATTCTGGCCCACAACCACATCTGCCCCCCTTGGCATGGCCAATGAAAGGGGACAGTGAGACTTTGAAATGCTTGGCAGGACAAGGATTCTCTAGTCTTGTATTAAATGATGGCATTGGTGCTCATTCCTTGCTTTCTCTATGGGCATTGAAGAAATTATCATTGATTGAAACAACTGATGAAGGAAATATCAGTTGTCAGTTTATTTATTATGTCAGGAGCAAATTGAGGTGCTGCAAGTTGCTTCTAGTGGGAGAGAATCAGCTGTCCACGAAGACATTTCCTAGAGGATTTGTTACTGTCCTGCGGGGAGGCTTCTCTCATGTCAGTTGACTAGCAAAGTATTGATTGACCATCATCGCTAATTAGCTTTTGGGGTGTTATTGGCTCTGTAGCAGGGTTCTATGTAACCATTACGTTTAAAAGAAGAGGTTTTTTTTATACAAATGCATCCAGTTTTGTTTTGTTCTTCCCTTCACATTTTTGTCTAACAACAGTTGGAAGTGTGAAATAGGTTTTGCAAGCACATTTGTAGTGCCATCAAGAAACTTGTGATTGGCATGATTCAGACAGTACAAATAGATATGATTCCACTTTGCACGTGCATTCCTGTGACAGGGCACAACACTTGGAAGGGCCTAGTCTGATACTCTTGATTGTCATTTTCAAGAGGTTCAGGTTCTCATTATCAATAAATGATAGAGGATGTGGCAAAAACATATTTCTGTATAGACACTGAAGAACTACAGTTATTCATGATCCTGCATATGTGGCACATATTTCACAAATGTGTCACCTTACATTAAAATGTACATTAAAAGTAAGGTGGTGTGTGCTGAATTTTGGAACTTTTTGGTTTTCCCCCATATATTTAATATTTATTTATTTGATTTAGAGCCCATATTTCTTCCCAATAATAGACTCTGAAGTAGTTTACAGTAATATTCAGTCAGAAGTATAGTGTGCCCTTGGTATATGCTGGGATTTGGTTCAGGACACCAATATCCATGGATGCTCAATTCCCATTATATACAATGGCATAGTAAAATTATGTCCCTTATATAAATTGGTAAAATTATTGGGTTGGTTTTTGGGAAAAAATATTTGCAAGCCATTGAAATCCCTGTCTGTACACTTAAATACAAACCAAAATTGAAGACAAAAGTAGTATTACGTTTAAAAATGTGTATTTTTCTTTCCAGGATTGCAGTCTATGTTTACTATAGACACCACCAAAGCTGGCCCAGGTACCCTTGCTGTTACCATTGAGGGCCCATCGAAGGTGAAAATGGATTGCCAGGAAGCTCCAGAGGGCTACAATGTCATGTACACTCCTATGGCTCCAGGAAACTACTTAATTGGAGTTAAATATGGAGGCCCTAATCACATAGCTGGTAGCCCTTTCAAGGCAAAAGTGACAGGTAAGAGAAGTGAGCTGGTCCTTAAAATTGACTTTTGATCTCACTGCATTGTTTGGGAGGGAAGAGGTTCAAAGTGAAGAAGATGGGGGTTCAGCATCATTGACTTGTTTCAAATAGCAGACAATTCTGTTAATATTGACTTCAAACAAAGGTGTAGGTATATTGCTAGGCTGAGCTTTAATTCATTTCATTTCCTTTTTTAAGGTCAGCGATTGGTTAGCCCAGGCGTCTCAAATGAAATGTCTTCTATCATGGTGGAGTCTGTCACCAGGTCCACAACTGATACCTGCTACAGTGCCATTCCCAAATCTTCATCTGATGCAAGCAAAGTCACCTCCAGAGGGGCAGGGCTTTCTAGAGCTTTTGTGGGCCAGAAAAATTCTTTCTCCGTTGATGGCAGCAAAGCAGGTAATTTGCCCTTCTAGAAAGGGTGTGAGTGTCTTACCAATTTAGCGACCAGACCTGAAATTTTCACTTCTGTTGTAAGTCTTGAGGATTAAGAAAACCATTAGGGCATTTATGTCACAGGTAAAAAAAAATGCGTGAATTGCTATTGATAGTGGAATATCAAGTCACTCATTGCATGCAGCAAGGAAGTAAATGAACAGACTGCTGTGGGAACAAAATACTGGAAGTTTAGTTTAGAACCTGGTGTGTGTCTTTGCCTATATATCTTGGCTGTATAATGTGTCTATACAAACATGCACACACACACATACATACATACATACATACATACATACATACACTAATTATACATTACATGGAGCAGTGGTTCCCAGCCCTTTTTTAAAAACCAGGGACTACTTTGAGCAGGGACCACTCTCCAATATTAATACCAAAAGGGTTACGAATCAGTTTTTGGTCAACTTTAGATTCGGTTTGATTATTTGGGGTGCTGATTCATAAAATTGCATTGGATAGACCACATCAGCTCTACTTTCTGATACAAAACATATGCCATCCAGTAGTCGCCATCTGTTTGCCCATATTTAATCTAGAGCCGTGGACCTTATTTAGGTCTCACGGCCCACACGTTGGGAATCACCGACGTAGACATATTAAAACACTTAATATTTATTGAGTTCCTAAATTGTTTAATTTCAGAGCCAGTGTTTTCTGTTGTTATGGTAGTGCTAACCTTCTCCTTCTGTCTTAGGTTCAAATATGTTGTTGGTTGGAGTTCATGGACCAACAACACCTTGTGAAGAAGTATCTGTGAAACACTTGGGAAACCACCAGTACAATGTAACATACGTTGTGAAGGAGAAGGGTGACTACATTCTGGCTGTAAAATGGGGTGAAGAACACATTCCCGGAAGCCCGTTCCATGTTACTGTTCCCTAAGTTCACCTCTTTTCAAAAGATACTACTTTCTACAAATGAAATTGTACATTGCAATACTGTGAGCGCTCCTACAAGAAATGTAATGCACATTTTTAATGTTCCCCCTATTAAATTCATTGTGTTTAAAGTACCCCTTTCTATTGTCTTACGTATCACTGCTATCCAGTGTGCTCCTTTGGTCACGTTCCAACTCTACCTTTCTGAATCAGTACAAAATCATGTAATACTGAAGGATATGCTGTCTTTTTGTTTTGTGGATTTTAGATTTTACAAACTGGAATTTGTCTTGGATGATTGGGTATCTTAAACTACTGACTTGCGATGGGTGTTTTTAGACTGGAAACATTTCATTTAGTTGTAGAATATCACGTTGGCATTTGCCAGTTAAAGGTTCATCTGTAAAGAAATGAGGTTAAAGTGGTACTTAACGTGCCTTTGTATACTTGACTTGTTTTTTTAGTACCTGATAATGAAAATTCAAAATCATGTTACAGCCGAACACTAAAAGGTTTTACAGGATGCTTGGCTGTTTACATTTGGAGGAAATTAGAACTGTTTGCCTTTTTTTCCTTAAAGGGACTCAAAAGAGGGCCTTGGGCTGTTTCCAGAAGCCTTTATTATTGTTCTTATGGTGGTGGCTTGCTTTTAATTATGATGGTTCTTGACTGGATGCCAAATTAGGGTGACGTTCTCACACAGAGGGATGCACCTTGCTGAGTGCTCAAGATCAGTTGTGATGCCCTCAATACAACCTGCAATAAGTCTTACTGCAAAGGATTGCTGACTGTTTCTGCCCATTGAATGTTCAGGAAACGCAGATTGGCTGTATTGAAAAAATTCTTAATTTCCACAGGTGCTTAGTCCAGTCCAGTAAAAAAGTATATTGGGATTCAAGCATCATAATATCAAGTAATGGCTATGTGAAAATGAATCTCAGCAGTTAACCATTAAAGGACTCTGGATGTTTTTGGGTTAGTTAATAAGTCAAATTAAGAAGTTCATGCACAGATGTTGAATCCCCTTCTTTGTTTTGGCAGAAGGATATGAGTACATAGCTGTTCTAACATTCAGAATGTCAAAAAAGGTCTCAAGTATCTATTTCAATGGTTATACAAATTTTCCATTTTTTTAAGCAGAATTTTCTCAGCTTTACATGGTGGTCAATGGAGGAAAAGACTTAATTGCAAGTGACTTAGTTCCTTTCCCTGTTTAGTAAAAAATTCTCCTGGGTCAACTTTATTTTTGTAGTTTGTATATCAGTGAACTAAGTTAAGCACAGCTTCTTGGAGGGGAAATAAAGTAACAGGATTTTAACTGTGCTGTGTGCCTTAATGTGAAATACTCACAACATTGTAAACTATTAAGTAAAAGCAAAATAAACTGGAATAAATGCAGGATTGTAATATTGTATCTCATAACTTATTAAAATCGTGACTGTTTGCTTCATGAAATAAAATGTGCATGTTAACAAACAAACTCAGGTGGGCTTATCAATAATGGTTTTACTGTGATTTCTGTCCAGTATGGGAAACTTCTATTGGTGGTTCTCAGGAGTGGCAGCTTTTAGTAGCACAGACGTAGCTCGTGTCAGTCTGTTTCAGCATCAAAAAGTTGCAAGGGAATTCTGTAGCACCTTTGAAATTGAGAAAATGAAGTCTGTTGCATCGGCTTTTGCAGACCTCAGTCAGCTTTGTCAGGTGAAAGCACCTCAGTCTGAAAGGTGCTTGCTACGGGATTCCTTTATATATTTTTCCTGAAGGAACGAACATAAGACGCCAAAAAGTCGCAATAACGCAAAGGGATTTTAAATACAGAGTAAAATGGTTACCTCCCTTCCATTCTGCAGTCTTGCTTTTTGTAATAACAGCAGGTGCAGCCTTCTAACTCTTAGGAATGTTCCAATCTGTCCTTAAACTACTCACATCCTATTGTTTTGACATACTGAATATTCTAGGTCAGGAATGGGCAACATGGCTCTCTAGAGATTTTCAGACTGACTCCAATGATCTCTCATTCTTGGCTGTTCTAGCTAGAGTTGGTGAACAAACCAATCCCGTAATGCAAATCTGGGGCCCACAAATTGTCTATTTGAAATAGACCTGAAAACATGGATATGAAAGAAGGATTATGTTAATAAATGGCATGACAAATCTCTGTTTGAGACCCTGGTTAGATGCTGGCAGTCTCCCTAGGTAATACCTGTATTTTAGAGGGAGGTATGCACAATCTGGCATCTCATGTTGATATCTGAGTAGGAATCCAGTTGAAGATGAACTGATACATGTATAGGTTAGGGTAAAGGTTTCCCCTTGGCATTAAGTCTAGTCGTGCCCGACTCCAGGGGGTGGAGCTCAGCTCATTTCTAAGCCGAATAGCCGGTGTTGTCTGTAGATGCTTTCTAGGTCATGTGGCCAGCATAACGTCATGGAGCACTGTTACTTTCCCACTGAAATTGTACCTATTGATCTACTCCCATTTGCATGTTTTTTAACTGCTAGGTTGGCAGAAGCTGGAGCTAACAGTGGGAGCTCACCCTGCTCTCCGGATTCGAACTGCCGACCTTTTGGTTCAGTTTAACCCGCTGTGCAACCAGGTATAGACAGCTGTAATCTCCTTCCCCCTGAATTGCAAATGAGTCAGTCAATGAAAGAGCTTCCAAATGGTTAATTTAGCACATGAACAGCCTCCAGGTAACTGGTAGAATTGTGTCATCAGATGAAAGATATAACAGTAGGTTCATGCATTTGCCGAATGTAGGCATGGATTATGCCAGCATCCTATTTACCTGTAAACTTGCTGACTTTTACTTGAACAACTCCCTCAAGGGGGTGCATTGAGATTTTCCATGGGATCAGAATCTGAAGAGACCACAAAGGCCATCCGGTCCAACCCTCTGCATGCAGGAATATACAATCAAAGTACCCCCAACAGATAGCTATCCAGCCTCTGATACAAGACCTCCAGAGAAGGAGACTTTCCTGCAATTTGAATCCACTACTCTGTGTCCTAGTCTTAAGAGCAGCTACAAACAAACCTGTCCCTTTCTTCAGTGTGAATGATTAAACATGGCTATCATGTCCCTTCTTAGTCATCTTTTCTACAAACCATATCCAAATTAGGACTCTCTTCTGTTGGTGCTATAATAATAGTGTATTTCAATTTGGGCTATATTTAAATAGCACAACCTGTTTCACCCTTGTGGTGAGAGTACAGAAGTTTATAGTCCAACCCAACACATCTGGCAGGGACTAGACATAGTAATTGCATGAAAATCACTAGTTTTGAATTGCTAGGCTGCAAAGCCTAATGGAAATGGGAGGGTTAGAATAGGAGAACAAACATGCTGTACAAACATTTGTACAACACAGGTAGTCTCCTTGGCAAGATGGTTCACACCTGACTGAATTTGTCTCCGTCAAAGGTTAATAATTAAGGTGCCAGTTGCTATAGAAACTAACACTGCCACAACGTTTGAACTGGAACCTTCCTCACTTCCGTTTGGTTAAATAAATACACAAACTTGGTAGAGATCACTGCCTCATACATTGGTGCTTCTTAAACTGTCATGGGTAAATAATGAACTGGCATGGTTTCCCCCCACCCCCATGTGCCAGAAAACCAGCACCATATTTGTGCCTGTTGCCTACAGCTGAACCTTTCATTTCCAGAAACTTGCTACAAGCCAGCAGTCAACGGTTTGCAGATCAGCACAAGTTCACTGACCATGCAAAACCATGCAAAGCAGCACTCATTTTTGAGCCTAGGCTAAATACGTAACATAGCCCACTTCAACACTTATACCACAGTCACATATGTACAATGCTATGAGTTATGGCAGAGCATTGCTATGCAAATTCCAAATTCATTGGTAATTGTGCAATTGCACCCTACAAGGTTTTTATGGCAGAGCATTGCTATGCAAATTCCAAATTCATTGGTAATTGTGCAATTGCACCCTACGACTCAAGGTTTTTATGGCAGAGCATTGCTATGCAAATTCCAAATTCATTGGTAATTGTGCAATTGCACCCTACGACTCACAAGGTTTTCCTATCATATTTCACACCCTGTTTTGCTTTGAAGAAGAATCCTACAAATCTCGCTGACTGTTTTGTAGACTTAAGGTCTGTCTAAATAATGCAGACGTAGACAACGCCTGTGAATCCAGAAGCTATTTCATCTCCCTTTCAAACCTTAATGCATTGCAAGCCCCTTTGCCACAAGCTCCAGGAATATGGCCTAGTGCTATAGAAGGGCAAATACAACACAGTCCACAAAAGGGTGATACCTGTTTTGTGTGAGGATTTGAAAAAGGATGCCATGATATGGTGGGTTAACTGGGGAGGCATGTGTCAGCAGCTCATTGGCTGAGCATGCCAGGAGCCAGAGTTCTGATTGGTTGCTGCCTCTGGCTAGCTGCTGAGACCAATGGTTCTAACTGTCATTCTGCCATTTTTCTCACTTTGGACAGTGAAGAGAAAATGCTGGCTGCCAATTATCTTAAAGACTGATCATTTTAAGGCATGAGGCTTATTTTAAAGACTATTTTAAAGGACTATTTTATTCCTTTGATCTCTGCTTGAATTCAAAGAGACTGAAATATATATTGTAGCACTGTTTGAACTTTTGTACTAAAGTAAAGATACTGTTACTTGTTTTACAAGCCTGAGTGACATTTTATTATATTGCAGGATATATCTTGGTTTAAATACTGTGGTAAAGCTTCTGCATATTCTGCTTATTCACATTTACCAACCCTCACATTTTGGAAAACCAAATACAAGCATTCAAAGATTCATTGGCTTCTTCATCAGGCAAAGATATTAAAAATCACACAGGAGAAGGATTCTTCTTCAAAGCACACAATTTTTTGCCCCTGGCACGAAGCTTGCCTGGGAATTTTTCCATCCATGGCTTGTACTTCACTACAGAGCTATAGAGAAGGTATGGTTATGAAATGTAGTTCTGTCATTGGAGAGAATATTAGCAGCTGACAAAAGTTGATGACCCCCCCCCCTTCCCCCTTTTTTTGCAGTTGGAATTTGAAATACAATTAAACAGGGGAAAAAAATCAAAACCTGAATTAAAATATATGTCATTAAAACAAACATATCAGCACATCAGTTATCAGTATCAAGCATACTGTGTGAGGCAGATCTTTATATACAATCTCATCACACTAAAGAATGGATCCACTTTAAATCTAGAATTCGGGGTTTGTAGTTTAGTGAGGCTGTTAAAGGCTCTTCCCTAAACTACAAACCCCAGAATTCTGCAAGAGGCAGCAACTGGATTTAAAGTGGATTCATTCTCTAATCTTTTATCAAACGTCTGTTGGAATAGAAAAGTCAGTTAACTTATTGCATACTTCCTGAATTTTGGGTGGAGGCTCTGGCATATAAATCTTTTTAATTCATGGCTTGTTTAGCTCCCAAAGTCTAAGATTTTCCCATTTCTTTCAGGGTGTGGTAGTTCTTGAACTGTGATTAAAGCCTCAAAGAATGAAATCAAATGGCTGGTATGGCATTTTTCTCTGTATAGTTTCCTTCCCCATCCCTGTAGTTGCACATGCTTTTTTACTTCTGTGCTTAGCTATAAAAGGCAACTGTTCAAATGAACACTACAGGACAGGAAAGATACAGAGAATATATTTGCATGCATTTAACATTTAATTCAATTGCTGCTCTCTCCCCCTCTCTCTCCCCTTCTCTGTATACATTTCTTGAAATAATGTTCTCCCCTTATTATGCTACTTTCCAGATGTCAATATATTAAGATGACTGTATGAAAAAGGGGACTTTTTGAAAACATTTGCATTTTTCTAAATATAAGATGCAGCAAGAACCAGTACATCAGATCTTTGTACGCAGATCGTAGAGTATGTGTGAGCTGGGCATACAGACAGTTTCATTCATTTTGGGAAGTGGCAGGATATGGAGTGGCAGTAGTCAATCTGGCATTTTGAAGCTTCGACAACAAACGTCACAACCTCTCAGGATGCTTGCCCCGGATGCAGGTGAAACGTCAGGAGAGAATGCTTCTAGAACATAGCCATACAGCCTGGAAAACCTACAACCACCCAGTGATTCTGGCCATGAAAGCCTTCGACAATACAGCTTCTAATTAATTTAATTTTACTTTGGGTTAATTCCAGCACAGTTCAAAACTAGATCAATCCAGTTTGGCAAATCTAGTCCTTTTCTCAGGGCTGATTCCATCAATTTTCAAACAAATATTGATTAAACATTTTAAAGCTTTTCTCCCTCAATCAGAATATATTCCTTACAGTCAGCACCAGTAGAAAGGGGAATAAGGGGGAGTGATTATATGATTTACAGGACCTGCAATAATAATACGCCAACTGGGTTGTAAAATCATCTGTGAGGCCATCCTGGAGGCAAACTTGATTCAGCACTTCTCAACATCCCACCACAAACCTTCTCAAATACAGTCCTTATGTCTTTCAATAGGAATATAATTCTGGGGTTGGTGAAGGACGGAGGGAAACAGGACCCTGGAAACTGCCAGCCAGTGTGATGGCTGCTGTAATTTGAGCCCAGCTTGACTGGCCCTTTTGTGCAGGTTTCCTTGGACACCAGAAACAGGCAGTGTTCACTTATACTAGGCATACACATACATAGACGCACAGACGACAGCCACTGCACAAGCTCTAGTTATTGCTCTGGGGCCATGAGGGGGTTTCTAACCACACAGGAGCAGAATGGATGGAGGGAACTGATTAACAAGGAAGCCTTCTGCAGAGTCGGCTGGAAAGCCAAATATGGGTCCAAATACCCTCGACGGGTGCCTGACTATAGGATCTCTCAGAGAAAATGCTTCTTGCCTGCTCTCTGCCCTCCAGGTGATGGTGGGAACCCTTCTACCTGTGAAGACATAACTGTGCAAAAGAAGGAAGGAAGGAAGTTACCAGAAAGAGAAGATGATCCCCCTCTTCCGGAGCCTCTGCCCGAGATGAGAGCCCCAACTCCGCAGACAGTGCAGTTGCTGTACCAGGGCTTCTCCCATGAGGGCAAAGGCAGGCAACACTATCTCAAAGAGAGGACGAGGAAGAGCCCTGAGGAAAAATTCTACTACCCTTTATTATCATCATGGGACTATGGCTGGCGCTTAGGTAAGAGTAACACTTCTTGAAGTGTATCTGCACTGTGCCATAGTAGCACTTTGGTACCACATTTTGATTATGGAATTCTAGGAATTGCAGTCGGCTGAGGTTCTTAGATTCTAGCATGTAGAAGCCCAGCAGATGAAACTTTGTGTAATGAAATATTGGGAGTGGCTGAATTCCTGTGGAGTCTGCTACGATTACAGAAAAGAGAGAGAAAAGTTGGCAATTCATGTCCATATGCTAAACTTTTGTATTTTTTCCTTGTATGAGACTAGCCTGAGATTTTGTTCATTATTCTTTTCTAGGCATAGTTTTCTTCAGTGGGAGACACTAGTGTCCCATGGTCGAGCTTGAAATTACTCTCTATTCCCCATTGTTGGCTTCAGATGCCACTCATAGGTAAACCATGGACCTTTTCTACACAATTACAGGAATTTTTCTTCCTTAACTGCCACTCTATGAAATCCTGGGCTTTGTAGTTTGGGGACATAGGGCAGGTCCTCTCTGGTTGAGAAATCTGAACACTTCTCTCTAAACTGCAAATCCCAAGATCCCATGGGCTGTAATTGCAAAGCGTGAAAGGACCTTATAATGAGAACTATGAACCAACCTCGGTAAATAGATTTTCAGATCAGTCGATCACTAAGTTCATTTAAAAGGATGAATATTCACGACAGGACTTGGTCCCCCTCCTCAGTTAAAATCAGTACTCCTCAGCTGCAAGGACTGGAAATTTTGGGTAAACTGAATGTTTCATTCTCGCAGCTGCAGATGGGGAATGCACGAGCTGGATGTCACTAGGAAATACATGACACATTTATTGCTCTCTTTCCATATCAACTGACAGTGTGTGACTGTTTTGCAAGGGAGTCTGAAAATCACATCAGTTGGCTGTTGACTCTGTACTCAAAAATGTTCAAACAAGTTTATGTTCCCAGAGATCCAACTGAAATGACGTGATGTACTTAGTCTGGTAGTTCATATGCCCAACCCTAAACCATTGGATGAAAATTGGGAAAAGGCATATATATACATATACACGTGTGTGTGTGTGTGTGTGTGGTGACTTCAATGTGCAAAACACTTTTGCTGTTGTATTGTGTGTCTTCATTTCTGATTTATGGTGATCCCAAAGTGAACCTCTGGTGGAGTTTTCTGGTGCTGTGAGTGTGTGACACACCCAAGATCACTCAGTGAGTTTTCATGGCAAAGCAGAGAATCACACCCTGGTCACTGGAGTCATAGTCCAATGCTCAAACCATTGCACCATGCTGGTTCTTACATGATAGTTGACACAATAATAAATTTATACAACAGATCAAAAGAAAAATATGAGTCCCAAGGAACAGTTTAAAATTCAATGCAACCCTTCCCTTGGGTTTTCTTAGCAAGATTTATCCAGAGAGCATTTGCCACTGATTTTCTTTAAGGTATAATAAAACTTTGCCCTATCTTGCTCACTGCTGGTTTCATGGCTAAGTAGAGATTCCAGGTTTAGTCTTAGGGCAATAGTCAAGTGACTATATTACAATGGTTCCAATCAGAATCATCACCTTCCTACCTTTTAATCAATTTAACTCTTTTCTCTCCACAGGAGATGCTGTTAAGGACATCAGAACCCCAATGTATGGCAAATCCAGAATTGTAAAGGATACTTTCTACATCAAAAATGGAATTTTCTATCACCCTTCAAAAACTGACAAGCTCTCATGAATATTAATGCTGGTTGAAATGTGGGTTGTTCCCCCCCCCCCCCTGTAAATTCTGCCTTCTCATGGATCTTTGTTGTGCTCTATGTGAGCTCTATGAGTTTGCCATAGATTTAATCATTTATATAATAGACACATAAAAATAAAGATTTTTTTTATTATTTTAAGAGTTCTTCTGCATTCATGTCTAAAATGTATAGCCCACCTCATGATGACTTTTTCAGGTTTAAAATATACCAAGGTTTTGATCTCTCTGTAATATATACCTGCCAAGATCCTGCATTGTGGGCTACATCAATGGAGCCCACAATGGCGCTATAACAATGGAGCTACATCACTGACATGATTTGCAACCACATAAGAGTGCTGTGATGATGCCACCATACAAGATATCCTGTCATTCAACAGACAACGGGGCACCATGCAAGATGTCCTGCTGCCCAGTGGGGGTTCACGCCATACAACCAGGCACTATGGAAATTTGGGACACTCTCACAGTTGGATGGAGGGAATCCATGACTTTTCATTGACCTCCATTTTGAATTATCAGTTCTCCACGACTCTGGTGGGGATTGTTGCCCACCTCCTCCTAGCTCTGCGTCATTGCATAAGTGCAGCTTATTCTGCAAAGTGCCATTCTGTAGTACATCATGACCATGCATATCAGCCACACTGCTTGCTTATTTATGTCCTGATGATATTTACCTCTTGGCCAAATGATATTTGTGCAGAGATATAATCTAAACCGATACAACTGTAAATTGGTTTATGATTTCATTATGATGTCAGCCAACACTTCTTGTGCAACAGGGGTGCGGGCATGTGCCATTTGCCTAAAGTCTCTCTGGGGGAATCTTCTATGCCAATGTGGACAACTTGGGCAGGTCTGGCAATGAATTCCTGGCTGTGAACATACTGTTGACTAAACTTTCACCACCGCTATGTTGTTGAAATTCCTCAGAAAATGTTGCCATCAGATTTGGGTAGTAGAGCAGAAACACTACGTTTAATTAAGACCCAAGCATTAAAATCAGCATTTCCTGTTTTTTTAAAAGAGGGGGAAATTTCTGGTTCCCTGATAAATGTAATCAGCATGCTTTTGGGAACCACATATTTTGTCTATCACCGTTGTATCTTAAGGCTGTGCATATTATTTGTGTTGCTGCTCTTATATGCCTTCAACTCAGCTTTGACTTAAAGGTATAAACAGCCCTGCTCAGGTCTTGAGCACTCGAGGCTGCAGCTTCCCTGATGGAGTCAGAAGAAAAAGAAGACTGGTCTCCACATGCTTGTAAATGTAGATGGTCAGAATTTATTTTTAACAAACCTATACATACGTTATTTTTCTTCTTCAAGGGCGACATTAAGAGTAAACACAAATACATATTTAATTTAGAATATTTAACAAAAGGACTATGCATTAATAAACACATATTAATAATAGAATACTATTAATATTGTACTAAGTCGGTGTTAGAGCAAATACATAACATTAAATAAATCAACAGCAGAAATGTCTGAAGTTCCAAATATGGCATCTTCATTATCAGTAAAACATGATAACCTCATTTTTCATTTATAATTTTAATACAGCTCCTGAAGAAGGCTACAACAGTTGATCTCAAATGTCGACCGCCAGTTACATCACAGTATAACTTTGCTGCCACCAATCTAAACGTATTGATCTACAATCACACCATTCACTCTTCCCTGTCCCACTGGCCCATCGACCACTGGAGTCAGTTCACAGAGCCACTAAAAATGGAGGGAAACTCTGAGTGATGGCTATTATCCAGATTGATCCCCTTTTTATATTCAGGCAGAGAAAGACACACTGAATACTTGCAGTAAAGTATAAACAGATTTGTGAAGTTTATTTGAACTAGATCAAGAAGGCTTCAGACGCTTAGTGGTTTCAGAAGATTATCAAGCTGTTTAAAAGAAAATTGTTTCTTAACTTGTCTTCCGCAGAACTATGTTCATTCACAGGTGAACTAACCAGGCTTTTGAAAACCCCCTCAGTCCTCCCTTCCAGAGGCTCCTAACATAAGCACTCTGTCCCTTAGAGACTCTCTAAGAATGTAGCACTTCTCCCCGAAGGCTATTTTCAATTCCCTCCTCACAGAGGTTTTTCCCTCCGACTTCCAAAAATGCCATTTCTCTCCCTACTTCTTTCATTTCCCCCCCAGTCCAACCTCCTGCCAAGAAGCAGAAAAATCACATTCAGAGCACCCCCAACAGAGTCGTGTTATTTAATTATATGTCCAATATATAACTACATCAGTTTACCTCTTTTTAGCTTCTAGTAATGCATATGATATATTGCACATATTTGTGCCAGTTCATCTTTTTGGAGCAAGTTCATAGAGAGATTGCAACTGTTTTAATAGTTGATTTTTTTAATCCAGGCTGTAACCGTTCCCTAGCAAGCAGAAATGGCTGAATGGCCATCTGTCAGGGGTGCTTTGATTGGGCATGGCAGGGGGTTGGACTAGATGGCCCATGTGGTCTCTTCCAACTCTATTATTCCATCATTCTACCAGGAAAACAATGAATTAAAAGCAAAGTATCAGCCATAAGCATGTATAATAAAGTTAAAGGCTGTCTGGGCAGGGTGGACAAGCAATCAATCCCACCGCTGCCACCAATATAGCATAATTTGAGGCTGACCCTATGTTAAATATGTCAATGACCGAATGTTCTTGGAAGTATAAGCCGTCACCACCTCAGAATTATTGGCCTGAGGAACCAAAGGTGTGAATGTGTATTAGGTAAAGGGTGTTTGAGCTCTTGATTCTTCTATGGCTTCCTCACTGGATGACTGGACTTTAAAATGGTTTGACAGAATGAGTTCTGAGGAAATGGATAGACTGAGGCATACACCAGTTAACAGTGAACTAAGAAAGAGTTTATTGAACTTTATATTAACAACAACTCGTAGAAGAGAGTGGTACAGAAGCGTGATTCAGTTGCCGAAACTTGGTTACTTAAACAGATAGTTCCCCTGACAGAAAAACTTTTAACAACTGTGAGACTCCTTAAACATACTGTTCTATCTTTAGACACAGTATCAGTTGAGAACAGACTCCTGTCTGCACAGGGCAATAAGCTCCCCCTATACTGTCCCTAGTATAAGGAGACAAATCTTTCTTTTACTGGCCCTAACAATACAGTAAAAATTCTAGCCTTTGTCTTAGCTTATTCCCTAAACTTAAGGCTCACTAAAAGCTCTTCCTTTTCTGTCAGATCCCTGCTCTATCTAGCTTCCTCTCCTCAAAAAATCACTTCTTTCCCTGTCTGATCTCAAGACACTTCTCCCTCTCTCTGTCAAAAGCTGACAGCTTATTTTCCCTCTCTCAACCGACTCCTCCCCCCAATTGCTATACCCAATCAGGAGTCGGCTTGACTCCTCCTCCTGTCCTGCCTGCCTTCCAAGATAACAGCCACTGTCATGCAGGCTTCGGCCCTGTCGTCTCAAAGGTAGATTTTATGACAGCATGCTATCTAGATGCATCAATCAACAAGATGAGGTTCATGGAATGGTTTGAAATTCCAAAAGGGCTGATTATGATGATGAGGACGAATATTATTACTATCTGGAGAAATGCATAAAAAGCAAGGGGAACTACTCTATAGCAGAGTGTGCCAAATACTGTTCCTGAACAATCGTATCACTGGTAATTTTGAAGTGCAGGCACTCATCATAGTAATCATGACCTCCAAAGGAATACAATACTACAAGCTACTTGGTTGTTTCTGTTTTGTTCACCCGCAAACCAGTGAAAGCCATTTTCATCTTTACAGGAAGCAGGTATTTTGTAAAGCTAATAAATCTAATTGGCCTCCCAAATGCACTATATATAACAGATGGAGCAGTTCAAAACAGCACATTGCCACTGGGGAAAATGTCAATTCCCATCCCCACTCCCAACTCATGCAAGAATATCAATTATAAGCTAACTTAGAGGGAACAGAGAAATCTAAGGAGAGAAGAAGACAAAGTCTGGAGTAGGATGAGGATGGTCAATGTGATGGTCTACCCTAGGTATGGGCAAACTTCACCCCTTCAGGTGTTTTGGAATTTTACAATTCCTAACAGCCAGTAGGCTGTTAGAAATTGTGGGAGTCCAAAACACCTGGAGGGTTGAAGTTTGCCCATGCTTGGTCTGATAATCACAAAAATCCCACCACCTTGACAACCATCCTGTCTCTAGATAATGGGATTGTGAAAGACCCCTGCCTGGGGCTTTGGAGAGCAGCTGGTGGTCTGAGTAAACAAAACCTAACTAGGCTGGCCAACAGTCTGACTGCAAAAATCAGCTGCTTATTGAACTATCATAGAGTTGCTAACTCTGAATTATTCCCACTGAGCAAAATGAACCTATATCTCTGCTGTCTGCGTAGTGATAAACGTAGACCACATAGGGTTTATAGCTGTAATTTCTTGTTAAGTCAGATATCAATATGCTGGTCAGTTCCTTGTTGTGGAGACAATTAACAGATGGTAAATAAAAGTGAGGCACAGCTGTTGGAGGCAGGAGGACTCTGATTTTGAATGATTTATAGGATGTTCCAGTTTCTTTTTAAAAAAAATGACACGAGGACAACACCTGCAGGGCTTCTTTTATCATGCTTAGAGAGCAGCTCAGAGATGAACTAATCTGTGAGGTCTTGCTGTTGCCTGCCAGGGTCAGCTACACTGGGGGCAAAGGTGAGAGGCCCATGTGGAAAGGGAGGTGAATTTGGGGCTATCTAAACCCTCTCCTTTTCAAGACTGGTTTCTTGGTCCATGATATATTTCTCTCTCATTAGATGAGATAAGTCTGTCCCTTGAATGTTTTGACAGCTCTCCATTACTCCCAGCTGCCACATTATGGCCAGAACTGGATGAACAAGGAAGCCTTGTTGTTATACCTCCTGGCTTAATAATGTGAGATTTAAAATAAAGTAGAGTTGATGTGTGCCTTGTGGATGCTCCTGCTTTGAGGGTGCACAGGGAAGGGGTGTTTTTCCAGGCCTTCTCCATAGTTAGGACGGAACTGATGTTTTAAATGAAAGCTGAGATTCTCAAAAGTCAAAGATGTTTCCTGGAACCAAGAAAAATGGTACTGCAGGCTACAGCTTGTATTACTCAGTCATTCTATATATGATTCATATTGGACATGGTTGTTTCCACTGTTTTCTTCATTTGATCTGTAACCTGGATGACAATAAACATTTCATCTTTCTTTCTCTCCCTCTTTTCTACTTTCCCACATCTTTATTTCCTTTTGCTTGAGAAGTTGAAGAGGTCCTATGACTCATGGCTCCACCGGGACTGCGAGACCAGAGCAAAATATTGTCAAATGGAGTCCTGCAAAATAAATTTAGTGAACGAGACCATACATTTCTGTGCAACAATGTATCTAAAAAAGTGCCACTTTTTTCACAAATCATGAACAATTTGTACACCTAGGTTGTTGTGCCTTGTGCCTTATTTTATGATTTGACCAAGAATTGTTAACAACATGAAATAGACTTTTGGTTGGGTGATTTACTACTGGAACACTGTCTAAGGGTCGGCATAGGAATAAGAGTTAAAAAGTTCAGCCCACAATGTGGTATGTTGCTGATATTATTATCTGCCCTCAGCAAAGCCATAGCCAAAATTTTGCAGTTCAGCTTGCACTGAGTTCTGGGTGAAATCACAGCATCAGGTTTTTGTGTGGGCCCTTATCTTCCTGGCACAAATCTCTTCGTATTTCTTTTGTATGTTTATATAACCCATTTCAACAATTCAGAGCAGGTAATAACATGCTAAATATTCTGTCCAGTGGCACAGAGCATAATGTAGTGGTTAGAGTCCTGGGCCAGGACCTTTGAAGATAAATTTGAAGGGAAAAGAATTGTGAGCTGAAGGAAGAGTGATATACCATCACCATCATCATCATCATCATCATCATCATCATCATCATCATCATCACCATCATCATCATTTTATTTCTTACCCATCTCTCCTCGTGGCGGGCTACAGAATTAAAACATGTGTAAACATTGTAAAAAAACATACACACATTTTACAATGTATATCTATAAAAGATATAGATTAAAACATATTTCTATAAAATACATATGAAATTACACAAAACAGAGTTTAAAATTCATGCTTAAAAACTGGCTGGGTAGGCCTGCCAGAAGAGTTAGGTCTTTAGATGGTTTTCAAATTCCAACAGCTGATATATGAATGTAACTAATAAACACATCTATAAATAAACATATAAACAAACTGGTTCAAACAGACAACTTCCCCTTGCATGCCTTTATGGTGCTAGTTCTTCCTAAATGGTTCTCCAACTCAAACAACCTGGATAGTCTTGTTGGGCTATGTTTTCCAAAATTCCTTCTAGCACTCCAAGGTTCTAGAAGTGGTGTATATGTGTATATATGCCTTCCTGTTGCCTGTTAGCTTAAGGTGCCTTCGTGGATTTCATAGTGTTTTCTTAGCCAAGGAAAACTCAGAGGTAGTTTTGCCATTTCCTTCCTTTGAAATATAGCTTATACCAACTGGTATTTGTTGGTGGTCTCCCATCTAAGTATTAACAAGGGCTGACTCTGTTAGCTTCCAAGATCAGTCAAGATGTGGTGTTTTTAGGGTAGTGGTAGCTTCCACGAAAAAAAAAATCCTCTCCATCTATGGGCTGGAGTATTGTGTAGGGAGCAAGGTTTTCATCCATAATCAGCCATGAAGCTGATTTAATGTAGTGGTGCCTGTCACATGTCATTCTTTTTATTGGTGATTGTAACACCTGAAATGTTTTGGTACAGGGATCATTGCCAGTGTCCTTGAATTGAGAATTAAACTTTGTGAAAACACGTGATGGAAAGTTGAGGAGATACAACACTCAAGATGCTGCATAAGAACACTATTATGTGTCTTAAGAGCAGCACAATAACAGGAAGCTGCATATTTCAGCTTCCTTCATGAGACTAGTCCAATACCACCTGGTGAATAAATAAGTCCAGTATAAATTAGAGTTGTGCATTCGGGGTAAACCTTACACCGTTTCATGTCCCGGCTTTCATTGGGGACCTCGATCCATTTTTGGGACCAGTTTGGGCCCCCCAAAATCAGACCATTATGGGAGGGGGGCCTTCCCATCCACTTGCTCCCCTTCCTGGCATGCAGGTGTGGTGTATAGGCAGACTCAGAAAGGGCACACACTTGCCAGTACCTGCAGCCAAGCACCTTTTACTCTAGAGTAAGAGGTACTCAGCTGCAGGTGCACTCCGGGCCTGCCTGCACGCCTGCCATACACTTACTCTCTGAGAGTACATGTATATTGGGGCATGCAGGCAGGCTCATAGCTCACCTACAACCAAGCTCCAGGCCTGCTTGCATGCCCCACCACACACTCACCCTCTTTCCAAGGCAAGAAGGCAAGTCTGGCTGCACACGGAAGCAGGCTTTCGTGTTGAGAAGATTTTTATGTGGGGAGGGGGCTTCTCGTTTTGTGCACCCCAAAAAACGGAATACATGAAAGAAATTGTAGAAACCATGGGAACTAATTCCACACACAACTCTAGTATATACACAGTATAAAGGCTTTTAAAAATTATCCTTAGAGCAGTACCAGATAACAATAAAAGAAATATTGGCTAGAAAATTCATTTGTTATATGAATTGTTTTTTTTTCATTGTTTTCAGTGTTAGCAGTGGTTCAATATTTACAGAAAAGAATGGTAGAGGCTCTGTGGCTATAAATAATAATAATAATAATAATAATAATAATAATAATAATAATCTTGATTTATATCCTGCTTTTCTCCCCATAGGGAATCAAGGTGGCTAACACCTATAAACACTAAACAGTTTAAAAACAGAAACACATAAGTTAAAAAACAATAAAATAATAACAGTGTGGTAAAAACAGAATGAAAATAAGGAGATACATTAAAATTGCCTTTAAAACTCATAAACTCTGTAGCTATAATGTTTTGGGGCAAGCCACTATCTATTTGCCTCAGTTTCTTGCTCTGCTATATGGGAATAATATAGGACCTACCTTTTATCATACCAGTTATAGTAACTCTCTTTGAGTTTTATGAGACATCCTTTCCAGTAAATGCAGATGGAATACAACCTTAGCTAATCCATCCCATAACATTGTTGTGAGGCAAACATTATAAACTAATGTTTAATGCTGTGAGATCTCTACAGGAAAGGCAGAATATCCATGTGATGCACATTGATCAAAATGGGATGCATTCAGCCTTAAAAAGTGAGCAGATATGATATTTGTATTGCATTATTAAATGGTTGGAGGCTTAGCCTCTGTTCTGTCTAGTGGCTCAGGCTCCCCTTTGGAAATACACACAGATATAAACAAATTCTTGTTACAGTACTGTGGAAAATGTGTGACTCAAAAGCTATATACAGACTGAAGATGGGCTATAACATGAAAGAAGAACCTGGGTGGTATTAGCAGCAGCCAAGTGTGAAATAAAAATAACCTTCCTTGCTGACCACACAAAATGTTTTTTTTTCCTTTTCCATTTCCTTTCCCTTTTCCTCCAAGGTCCCCTGAAAAGTTTAATGTAATAAAATATAAACACTTTTCATAGGGCTGATATGTCAAATGCTTCAAAAGGGAAGATAGGATGCAAACAGAAGAATCTAGTATATTTCTGCTATGCAATTTATGAAAATGCAATTTAAACTGCATTTACTTTGGCATTATTTGCCGGCCTGACTTTTTGCTAGTTTTTGTTCTTTTGGCAATATGACACTATGAAACGGCTAGACAGGATGAAAGCTGCAGCGGGTGGTAAAAGCACTGGAAGTGTTTTGGTTTGGGAACTTGAACATCGTGTCACAGCTTCATTTTATTCTCCTAATTCCTGGTCATAGCTTTTTTAAAGGCACACATCTCACTTTAGAAGCTGATATTTTTATGATCCACCTATCCGCACAAATCAGGTACGGCATTACACTACACCATTTCAGATCCCATTGTGTTGAGATCTTATATTGTGACAGTAACTGGTATTTTAAGAGTCGGTATGTGTCACATTTCATAGCCACACATATGGGGAAACCTTTTTGGCTAAGGTGGGCCATACACCAACTGTGTTGATCCAGTGTTGGCATGGCTGGGCAGAGGCATCATCTCCCTCTCCTCCCTGCCCCCTGTTTCAGCCCCCAATATAGAAGAAAAGGCCTCCTTACTGAGGCATAAGGCTTGCCTTAGCTATGTGGCACTAAGAAAGTATTGACATAACTTTGCAGAGGAAATCAGGGCCCCTCCGTTGCATCAGCACCATGGAGCTAAGGCAAGAAAAGTATTCCTTTTCTTCTATATTTGGGGCACTGCCATCCCACCTTCTTGCCTGCATGAGTTGGCAGTTGGAACATTTCTTGGAATCATGGATGGTGATCCCAGGAGGCAGTTCCAAAAGCCTCATAGTTTTAAAACGTGGAATAAATCTGGATAAACAAGTTTATTCCAGGTTAAAACACATAAGCCTTTTGCATCATTGGGACACTCCAGGCTAATGTGATTAATATGCCACATTATGTGGCAGTGTGGACGGGCCCTCAGAGTCCTAATCCAACTCTCAAACCATTATTGTCAGTCTGTGGGAAAGCCACAGAAGGAGCTGATTTACATATCCTCTGATATTTCACAGATGGCCAAGCAGTGTCTGAATGTGCTCAAGATGACAAACATATTAACGATGAAAAACATACAGATTATGAGAGCCTGCAACAGTTTGCCTAAGACAGGGGTTCTCATACTTTTAAAGCTGTGGAGCCTTTTTTGAAGCAATTTTTTCTCGTGGAACCCCAAGCAATTTTTCTCTATCATAGCAGACATGGACAAACTTTTTTACCAACATAAATTTAACAGTATTTCAGTGGAAGACTCCTGGGGCCATCCTGTCCAACCCTCTTCTGCCATGCAAGAAAAACACAATCAAAGCAATCCCTGAGCGGTGGGGGGATAGGGTTTTGGAAGCAAGGAAGGCATGGGGGAAAGGATCTGGGTGGTGAAAAAGGTGAGGAATAAAGGCTTTTGGGGTGAAGGAAAGGGGAGGAGCAGGATAGAGAGCTTGGAGGGGGCAGAAGGGGGAGAAGTGAACCCTGGAGCCTCTCAGTATGCTTCGTGCAGTCTCAAGGCTCTGTGGAGCACAGTCTGAGAACTGCTGGTCTGAGCCTACAGTTGAGTAAACAGAGAGCCAACTCAATTTGCAGCAGCTGAAATAAGCGACAAGGAAAGGAGTATTGTGGGAAGAAGAGAGAGCAACTGGGACATTTTAAAAACTGAAAAGCTGGGGTGACAACAGGTTAATCAGGACTGTCCCTGAGAAACTGAGACAGATGGAAAGAATGAGCCTATCTTCCATCAAGCAGGGCCTTTGAGAACCTGGGAGTGGCTCCTAAAAAGCCTGCTTCTACCTTCTCGCCCACCATACCGCCAATGTCAAATAATTTACTAAGCTTTCTCCCAATGATATAAATATAGATATAATGTGTACTAATGTTATTCCCTCTACTAAGCCCAGCTACAAATGGGCATGTTTTGGCAAGATGGTGACGCCAAGGACAAATACTTTATGTAATGAAAGAAAGAGGGTATTCTTTTCTTCTAGCATAACATCAAATAGAAATATTACAACAAATGCAAGCATTGGGTTTTATGAATAAACAAAGGGAGGAGACCATAGAAGACAAACACAGAAACATCACATGGGAGGCATTACTTTTTATATTTGGAAGTACTTTATTAGGGGCCAAGAGTTGATTGTTATTATTATTTTACTGGAATGGAAGAAGGAGAGGTTGTACATTTCTGGCTTCTTTTCCTCAGTGGAATGTATCTATTTTAAAGGAAGGATTTCATTGTTGACAAAATTTCTGCAAGCCATTATCTGCAGATATTCCCAGTTGAGTCACAAGGAAATGACTTCACTAGAGAAAATGGGAGTTTGTCCTGAGTCAGAAATGAAGCACAGAACTGTCAGTGTTTCCTTTCTGAGCTTTGTATTTGCTCAGCCAGGACTGGCCGATGCAAATAGAAACATGGCTGTCATCTTGGGCTGGGCCTTCCAGGGTACATCAACATTACAGATTTAATATAGTTTCACACCACTTTAGCTTTCTCTGCCAGAGAGTCCTGGGGCCCTTTTTACACAGCCATTTTTGTTGTTGTTCATTCGTTCAGTCGTCTCCGACTCTTCGTGACCTCATGGACCAGTCCACGCCAGAGCTCCCTGTTGGCCGTCACCACCCCCAGCTCCTTCAAGGTCAGTCCAGTCACTTCAAGGATGCCATCCATCCATCTTGCCCTTGGTCGGCCCCTCTTCCTTTTGCCTTCCACTTTCCCCAGCATAATTGTCTTCTCTAGGCTTTGCTGTCTCCTCATGATGTGGCCAAAGTACTTCAACTTTGTCTCTAGTATCCTTCCCTCCAGTGAGCAGTCGGGCTTTATTTCCTGGAGGATGGACTGGTTGGATCTTCTTGCAGTCCAAGGCACTCTCAGAACTTTCCTCCAACACCACAGCTCAAAAGCATCGATCTTCTTTCGCTCAGCCTTCCCTAAGGTCCAGCTCATATATCCCAGAATATCAAGGCAGAAAATCCCACAATATCTGCTTTGAACTGGGATATCTCAGTCCACACTGTTATATATTCCAGTTCAAAGAAGATAAAGTGGGATATTATTCAGCTGTGTGGAAGGGGCCCAGGTTCCTCAACAGCTCCCATGATTCTATAGAATGGATCCCTAGGAAATAAAGTAGTGTCAAATGTCATTAATTCTGGGTTGTTGTAGGTTTTTCCGGGCTATATGGCCATGTTCTGGAGGCAATTTTTCTCCTGACGTTTCGCCTGCATCTATGGCAAGCATCCTCAGAGGTAGTGAGGTCTGTTGGAAGTAGGAAAATGGGTTTATATATCTGTGGAATGACCAGGGTAATGTTTCAGCTGATCACCTTGATTTGCATTCAATGGCCTGGAAGTGCCTGGGGGGAATCTCTTGTTGAGAGTGAATTGATGTGCCTGATTGTTTACTCTCTGTTGTTTTGCTGTTGTAATTTTTGAGTTTTTTAATACTGGTAGCCAGATTTTGTTCATTTTCATGGTTTCCTCCTTTCTGTTGAAATTGTCCACATGCTTGTGGATTTCAATGGCTTCTCTGTGTAGTTTGACATGGTGGTTGTGAGAGTGGTCCAGCACTTCTGTGTTCTCAAATAATATGCTGTGTCCAGGTTGGTTCATCAGGTGCTCTGCTATGGCTGATTTCTCTGGTTGGAGTAGTTTGCAGTGCCTTTCATGTTCCTTGATGCGTGTCTGGGCGCTGCGTTTGGTGGTCCCTATGTAGACTTGTCCACAGTCATTAATTCTACAATGTAGATGTGCTCCAATTCTCCAGAGGTCAAGTGTAGCTATAGAAGTAAAATGCTATCCCTCCTCTTAAAATTGGCAAACACAGGAATTCAGTCTCAAAAGAAACTTAGGTAAGTAAAACATTGTCCCAGGGCAGGAGATACTTGTTTGGCTCAATAAATCAAAGCAAGCAATTGCTTTATAGCTAAAGTTTCCCAAAAACAGGAAAGACCTCATGCTCCCTCTTGTGGGGAAAATGGTGCAATACAAGCACATCCACACACAAAACAGAAGGAAGACACTCTCCCCTTTGAAAATGCTGCAAACAATGTGTTTTTAATATTTTTATGTGTTTTTTAATTTAAAAAAAATGGTGGTGGGAGATAGAGTTTATTTGTTAGTTTTAGCTGAAAGGGCTCTTGGGAAGATCTGGAGAAGGAATATTATGAGATTGGTGGGTATTTGATTGATGGATTGATTTTGATTGATTTTAGTATCCATGTCTTATTGTTTTTTTAAAAAATTGTTGGATTTAAGTTGCATTTTTGAAAAAACGATAAAAGTTAAGTGAAAAAAAAAATGGTGAATCAGTAAGACCCATATACGTGTTGACTTTCGGAGTTATTATTACTGCCAGTTTGGAATGAATAATAGGATTTATGAATGAGGTAGGGGAGAGGACATCCAGTTGAACACCTTTCTGCCATGCAGAATACACAATCAAAACATTCTTGACAAATGACCATCTAGTCTCTGCTTAAAAACCTCCAGAGAAGGAGACCCCATCAACCCCGAGGCAGTGTATTCCACCGTTGAACAGCTCTTACCACCAGGAAATTCTTCCTAATGTTTAGCTGGAATCTCTTTTCCTGTAGTTTGATCCATTGCTCCATGGAGCAGAAGAAAACAAGATTGCTCTCTCCTCAATACAGCAACCTTTTGAATATTTAAACATGGCTATCATGTCTCCTCTTAACTTTCTCTTCTCTGAACTAAGCACATCCAGAAAAGGAGAAAGTCTTAGAGGTGGCTGGTAGAATATTTGAAGATATTTGAATATGATTGGTAAATGGCAGTTAGTGCAGTAAAACAAAGATTCTAGAGTGTGAGTGTAGGTTGAAAGAGTGAAGATTAGAGCTGAGCGTGTGTTTAAGAGTCTCCGTTAGCTAGGAGAAGAGTACGAGCAAGAATGAAATGTTTGTTTTAGATCAATTATTAATTTCTCTAAAATGTAAGTTAAACCAACCCAACTGTTGATCGATTCAACCGCTCATCCAGCCTGCTGCCAAATCCCATGGGGATGACAGGGAAGTGACACAAGGGCATCTGACCCATGTTTGCTGGCTTTCTGTGCCAGGAGGTGCAGTGAAGACATTTGACCCTGGGACCAGTTCAAACTTGCTTTCCACTCCCTGTGCCCTGCATCTTTTGACCCCACCCCCACCACCAATACTTTCCCCATTGCCCAATGGGCATGGGGACTTTATTCCCAATGCCAATCTCCACCCACAAAGCTGTGAAAAAATGGAACAAATGCTTGGCAGTAAAAAATTCTGCATGACCAAACACAAGCAATAAAGAGCAGGCAGGTGGTCAGTGCTCAGAAGGCATTGCCTTTTCAAGCTTCAGTGAAAGAATGAATGCAGTTTGGCACCACTTTAATTGATGTGAGTTGGTGCTGTGGAACCATGGAAGCTGTAGTTTGGTAAAGTATCTGAAGGCTTTTGGCAGAGAAGACTAAAGATGTTGCAAAACTACACTCCCTGGATTCCATAGCATTGAACCATGGTAGTTAAAATGATGTCACACTGCATTAATTCTACAGTATAGATACACTTCTTAAATACCTAGGGCCTGACCTCAGTGAAAACACTCAATCTTCAGTCAGGTAGCTTGCATCAGCCAATCAGTTCAAACCAGGTGGTTTAATCTGATTGGCTGCCTCTTTCTTGTCCCCCTTCCAAGCAAGTAACAGCATAGAGACAGCTGGGAAGGGGAAAGACAGCTGATGCCACATGGCAGACCCCTCCTTCAACCATCACTCCACCAGTCCCACAATGGCCTTGCATGGTAAGTCACGAGGGGTAGTTGTTTTTCTATTATAGTGTTTGTACTCCGCATAGTTAAAGCAATAGTATTCCCCATAGTCACCTACGGATGTGAGAACTGGACCTAAGGAAAGGCTGAGCGAAGGAAGATAGATGCTTTTGAACTGTGGTGCTGGAGGAAAATTCTGAGTGCCTTGGACCGTAAGACAATCCAACCAGTCCATCCTTCAGGAAATAAAGCCCAATTGCTCATTGGAGGGAGTGATAGTAGAGGCAAAGATGAAGTACTTTGGCCACATCATGAGAAGAAAGGAAAGCTTAGAGAAGACAATGATGTTGGGGAAAATGGAAGGAAAAGGGAAAAGGGGCTGACCAAGGGCAAGATGGATGGATGGCATCCTTGAAGTGACTGGATTGACCTTGAAGGAGCTGGGGGTGGTGACAGCTGACAGGGAGCTCTGGCGTGGGCTGGTCCATGAGGTCACAAAGAGTCGGAAATGACTGAACAAATGAACAAGACAAAACTCTGGGGACATTAGATATATAAAGAATGGGTTCAGATAGGATGTCTGTGGTGGCAGCAAATGAAGAAAGTTGCTGTCCATTTGAAATAGAAGTTTTATTATATTGGCCACAGGAATCTAAAGGATATCTAGTAGTTCCTCACATTTGGTGGTCATAGTAGTGGGGCATGAGATCTTCACACTGCTGGCAGAAGAGGGGATAAGGGAAAGTCCTCACTCTGGATGGTAACAGTGTGATTTAATACTTCATCAGACGGATGGGAGGAAAATGAATGGAAAGCAGGGGAATGCAGGGAAAATGTGAGGGTACCCTCCCATCTTTCCCCATCTTCAGGGATGGTCAGCCATCCCATATCCTTACCCATCTTTCCCTGTCTTCTTCCTCCGCATTCTGCAGCTTGGACTCCTTTAGATGGTATTTGAGCTTCATTTCCATATGCTTAGGAAATGGAGTCTCACCAGAAGTGCCCTTGTGTCATCTGACGGCCTCCGCGGGACTTCTGGGTGCATGGAAATGAAGACCGAAGAACATCTGATGTGGCCTTTACACAAGTCTTTCAATATGATGGCAGTAAGGATTTAGGCAGAACCTTACAACTGATTGGAAAAGTGGTAGAATAAGAGGCAAAAGCTCCCTATTACCCTCCAACCCTTGATTCTCTTTCCTAGGTGACTTTGCCTCCTATGTGAGACCCACCAAACATTTTGTGATTACCTGTAGTTTATGGGGAAAAACCAGGGTATTTTTTTACAACTATAAACCTTAATTAAAATCTATAGAACATCTACACTGTAGAGTTAATACAGTTTGAGAGAACTAGCTATCATAGCTCAACACCACAGAATCATAGGAGTTGTAGTTTGTTGAAGCACCAGCACTGTTTGGCAGAGAAGGCTAAAGACCTTGTAAAATGACAGCTCCCGTGATGTGACTGCATGGAACAATATTCTTGAATGAAACATGCAGAATAATCACAGGATGTCTGAAACCTACACCTGTTGATAAACTTAACAAGCTAGCTGCCATTACACCCCCCCCCCCCACCCGCAAATGTGCAATGGGAAGTTGCTGCTAATTGTGAGAAAAATAAGGTTGAACACTGTGAAAGCCATCCACTGCATGGCTATCAGCATCCTCCCAGTAGACTCAAATCAAGGGAAAGCTTCATAAGAACCACCACTACTCTTAACATTCCTCCAGCAACAGCAAGAGTATTCCTCTGGGCAGTTAAACTAGGAAATCCCAACTGGATGGCCCCCTATGAGGGTCTTGCTCCAGGGGCAAACCAAGAATGGGCAACTTGGAAGTCCCTGAACAGACTCAGAAGTGGAGTGGGCAGATCAAAAGACAACTTGGCAAAATGGAACTACCTAGAAGATTCCTCCACCTTGTGTGACTGTGGAGAGGAACAGACATCTCGGCATCTGTATGCTTGTCTTTAATGCCCTGCCTCATGAACAGAGGAAGAATTGTTTAAAGCTACAGACAATGTGATTGTTGTTGCCCATTTTTCGTCAAAAGATATTTAGCCACTTGTGCTCCTTCTATTTTTATCAGTTCTGTACTAATTTATGCAATGCTTTTGATATGAAATAAAATAAATTAAATAATCTCAGTTAAAGTAGCATTAAACTGCATTAACTCTACACTGTAGATGCATCCCTAGCTGGTGTGGCTGCTGTAAACCATTCAACCAGTTCTATTTTTATCTTTGTTTTGCCTTGAGTCTTGGGCTATTAAAGCAAGAACAGAGAACATAATTAAGTGTCAATTCCTGTGTTGTGTTCCCCCAGCAACTTCTTCCATTGTACTCCTAGTTAGAGTATATCCTCCCTAGAGGGTAAGCATCTTCTTGTGCCAAACTGCTCCCCCTCCCCTTCTTCTCTCAGAAGAATGAATGTTTGAAAACAATTGCTTTGGGGAACAAGGTACCCCCCCCCCCCCCAATCTGCCTCTCTAGACTGTCAAGGTTAGAGTTGCTTTTGTCAATGTTCATATCTTTAGAACTGAATGGGATCAAATAACCCAAAATAGGTATAAACAGAAGTTGAGTGTCTGTTGTTGGCTGGCAGGGGAAAGAACTAAAAGCAGGAGAGGGCAAAACCATTGCTGTGCTAAAGAGAGACTTCCCATGCAATCCTCTTAGTGACTTGTTCTGATGTAAGTGGGGTTTATGCCAATTATGCCATATTGCCTTGTGCAATGGTTCTCCCCAGCTGCACAATGGCAGCTGCACAGTTTTACCCCCTGACCCAAAAAGCTACTGATTGGATAGAGAAATGAACTGAAATGCCCTTGCCCTCAATACCAGGCTTCCTGTGTCCCTCTTTCCCAGACTTCTTGTATAACAATAGAGTGTTATACTCCATCAGAAATACACACAATTTTGGCCACTGTCTGTATAGAGTACAATGAAGTACCTGAGACATCTCTTGCCTGATCTGAGAAAGAAATATAGTATTCTATCTTATTTCTCTAGAATTAAACATTCCAGCTGTAAAGAACAGTGAATTTACATATAAAAAAGAAACTCGGGATTTCTATAGCAAAAATGTCATGCTTTCTCTACCCAAGATACTCTGTCACGGTTGTGGAGTGTCAATCTCCCAATGCAGAGTTCCCCATTGGTTCAGCTATGCAACCCTTATGCTAAATAGCAATGTGGTACAACTTAATGTATACCTGAAAGTACAAGCAAATGGGGGAAAATGTCTATTGCATGATAGTACACTCACACAAGAGCACTGAATGTACAAGTCTGCTTCTGCAACTTTAAGTTGAGTGCAAATATCATACATTGGCAAACATATCAAACTATTTCTACAGAAGAACATAACACTTGCACCATTCACTGGAAGGATTCTCGCTACTGTGTTTTTTGTCTACCATCAAGTTTCCAATTGTCATTTATATTCATGAGGAAATATAAGTGCTATAAAGATAGTTTACTACTGGTACTCCAGCAGACATTGATAGCATTATGATTCCACTGTAACTGCCATGGCTGCATCCAATTGAATACCAGGATTTGGATTTTGGGGAGGGCTATATAAGAATTTGTGCCCAGAAAATGCGAATGCCTTATGAAACTACAGCTATGGCAGTTGAAATGGAATCATAGTGTTGTAATTGTGTACTGCAGTGTGAAAGTGCATCAAGTTCTTTTTAAATAATCCATATTTAATGACATCCATCATGCATTAATCCAGTCTGGTTTTGCCTAAAGACAAAGTGCACAATCCTGCGCCCACTTACCTGGGTGTTGGTTCATTGAAACTTATTTCTGACTATGGTTGTTATTGCCTGGAGGGCCATTTTGTGTCTAAAATGTAATTACCCACAAATAAGGAGAGAGAGCGGCAATTAGTGGCTATTAGTCATAATTACTATGTGTTACTTGTAGTATTAGAGGCAGTCTATGTTTGAGTACCAGTTGCTAGGAAATATGAACAAAAATATACAATTTCCTTTGTGCTTTGTTCATGGATTCGCAATTGACGTATCTGGCTATCTATTCTGGAATTGAATGTTGGACTACATATACTCCTAGTCTGATGCAGCAGGGCTCTTATATTTTTATAATGTGATGTTCTGGTTTGCTCCAGGGCAGTTGAACAGTTATATTCAGATGATGGTAATGCTGCATATTGGGAAGTCCATTTCAACACTTTCAGTACATAAGCTACACTGATCATTCTATATGTGATCAATGTAGCTGATACATGAAACCAATATGGGTTCTCAATTAATGTTGGAGAGTCAAATTATAAAGTGTCTTATGTTTTCCTCAGGATGTTGCTTAAGTTGCAACTGATATCCAAAACGGAGGATGGGAATCTACTTTCTGACTGAGGCTTCAGATGTACATTACTGGTACATGCATCTATCTATTTACGTATCTATCATCTATTGCCCTGCCTAAGGTTTCAGGTCACTATATTCCCATCTGTCAGAGCATTATGCTATGGGAGGTCATGGGGAAAGACTTCCTCTGCAGTGGCACCCCAGTTATGGAATACTATCTCTTTATAGGCCCCATTGATGTCAATGCTGTTGTGCTTCCTACATCAAGTAAAACATGGCTGCTTATTAAATCATTACAGGGCATTTGATTAATTTTAAATTATTTTAAGCTGTTTCAACTACTTCTGAATCATTGTTTGATATGTTTTTAGCTGATTTTTTGTGTCACCTGGATGTTCTACCATCCTCTGGGAGGCTTCTCTCATGTCTCTGCATGAAAAAGCTGGAGCTGACAGTCAGGAGCTCACTCCACTCCCCAGATTCGAACTGCCAGTCAGCAGTCCTGATAAATTATTTTAGCTGATAAATTATTCTTATTGTTTTCAATTCTTTTAAACAATCCACATTGATGTTGTCCTTGGATACGGGATGTCATTATTTGAATAAATACATTAATAAATATTACCAAAGTTTGTACTTCACATACATAGCCTCATGTGCTTTTTATGTTTTATGGGCAGTGGTTTACATCAGCCTGACATGTGCTTTGATCTCTCACTTTTTGCCTAAAATGCTCCTATGAAGGCATGTAGCCGGGGGGGGGGGGGGGGGGGGAGCTTGAGAGGTTTCACCCCCCCCCCCCCGAAATTCTCATGGTGATCCGCAAGAAGGCCTTACTGGTGCATTATTTAAACTGTTATGTTTATTCATATCATGATCTGATCACCATGCTCAATATATCCCATATGCATGGGGGTGTTGGGGTAACGATACAAAAGGTTTGCTAGAGTAGACCCTCTTTCACTCAGACTCAGCCCCCCCTGGAATCAAACTCAGCCCCCCCCCCCCCAAATCAAAATCCTGGCTACGGGCCTGCTCCTATGTGAAGAATGCTCCCACGTACCTGGTTCTCACCCCTTTAGAGTATGAACCGTTCTAGTAAAATGCTTCTCTGAAATATGAAAAATGGCAACAACAACAACAACCAAAAAATTAGTGAAGAAAAAACAGATGGTGCAAAATTGACAAAATTACACCGGCATCATTAATCAGTCTGACTTAAGGGTAACTTTCACTGTCACCTTATATAGCAAGAAATTAGACCCCAAGTATCAAAGGAAGAGCAAGCTGTGAGAAGAAATCTCCCTTAGCATCCCAGGCCTAATTGCACCTGCACATTTTCAACTGTGATCATCTTTCATGTTTATTTCCCCCTTTCACCAAGACACCTTAGTAAAAGGGCAAATATCACCCATTTTGTAGAATTGTTTGAGGGACTTGATATGTGCATCATAGTGCACCCAGACTGAGTTTTTTTGTTTGCTATATATATATATATTTCCTGAAATCCGAATCTAGGTGGGATTAGGTGATCACTTCTTCACCCAGCTCTATGGATTTTATTTTGGTGTCTTGCTCAAATCAACTGCACCAGTAGTTCTCAACCTGTGGGTCCCCAGATGTTTTGGCCTTCAACTCCCAGAAATCCTAACAGCTGGTAAACTGGATTGGATTTTTGGGAGTTGCAGGCCAAAACACCTGGGGAACCACAGGTTGAGAATCACTGAACTACACGTTTCTGACTTCAAAGAGGAAGCTATGTAGGTCTATAAGATTTGGATGAGAATATTGACAAAAGGGAGCATTTGTTGTGCCATCGCGCTTGGGGGCTATTAGTCTTAATGAAGGAGGGATGGACATGGCACCTTTCCCCCAAGGGATTGCTTCTTACCCTCCTATAGGAAACTGGAACTCCCAAAAACACAAAACACTGTAAATAGCTCAAGATAAGTTTTATTTATCACAAAGTCATTTCTTCAAAGCAATGAGCTGGAAAACTTTAGAGGGGTGAAGGAAAACATAGGATACAGTCTCAATTAGTCCTGGGTCCAAGGGATTTGAAGCTGAGAAGCCTCACCAAGTTTCCTCTTTCCTCAATGGCTGTGAATGCCAGAGCAAACCACAACCCCAGTTCAGATGGCCTATGTTTTGAAGACTCAGGATCTTCCCTTGGTGCCAAAAGAACCGGCTTGAAGGCACTTGGGATCTCCTCAATGTTATCCAGGACGATCTGGACATAAAGCATGAGTCCCAAGGGTAAAAAACCTCAGAACTGTTGCTAAGAGGTAATTTAAATCAGGGTCCTTTAGAATCAAGTCTTTTACTTACGTCCATGTGGCATGAACTCTGATGGCAGAATGAAGAAGAAAAAGGAAGCTCTCCCCTGTTGCAGGAAGAGGTGGAGCCAAACAGTACTGATTGACAGCTACAAGCAACCAATCCATACAACTATACATAAGCAGGGTAAAAAGGGGCAGGATTAAGCATGATACAACAGTTTAAATCTTACAACTAACAGTTCTATACATAGGTGGCGCCACTCGCGCTGTCACATTTGTACATACCTGTTCTTAGTTCTTGGCAGTTAACTTTTATTTTGGCTGAAAGAGCTAAATGAACAATAAACGAAGAACTCAGAATTGATGTATGTACTATGAAGGCATTCAGACTGTCTCACTGCGTTTTAGTTTTTAGCAAAGTTTATTTTAATTTCTTTATTTTATTTAAGCTAATTTTGAACAACACAAATATTTCATTTTGCTTTTTGAGGTGTATCTCATGATGAAGGAGATGAACATTAATTTTTAAAAATATGAATCTTGCTCTTTTCCTGGGAATATATATTTTAAGATTTTTCTCTTTGTAGATTGGTTGTCTACTGGACATGTTGTGCATTACGATATCTATGATTTCTGTGATGCCTTGAATTCCTTGCCTTCCTTCTTGGGGAGGATCTGGTGGTCCTCAGCTGGAACTCTACTGGGAAGTGATCGCTTACAGCTAAAGCCTGTGAAAGAATGTCACAGAAGGCATGGTGTAATTGGACATCATGTACTTGTTCCAATACATTACACAAGTGTTAGACATGAACTCAGTTCTGTGTAGAATAGTTGCCATTTGCTATGACATGATAGCATTCAGAGACCAGTCTCTGCCAGGTCTTGGTGTCTTCTAAACAGGGCCATGGCCAGAAAAAAAATTCGGGGAGGGTTGAAAATTTTGAGAGGGGTGTGTGTGTGTTGAAACCTGCCTCCTAGCTCACGCTGAAGCAAAGAGCACAATAGCCTGCAGCTCCGCCCCCTGTCAACCACCTCCACCAAGTCTGGCCTCCTTAATGAGAGCATTCAACCCCCTCCCCCCGCAACTTGGTTGCTTCGCTACATCGGCTATTGCTGCAAGTAATGACAGTGTGAATAAATTGTCAATATTTGCTTGAGATTGTGCTTGCAGTTCTGGAGGGACTCTTAATTTTTTGCGTCTCATAGACTTAGACATGGGGATTTGGTTAACCAGTTAAAATTCATGAGTAAACCAGGTTTTTTTTTAACCTGAAAAATTTCAGGGGGAGGGGGGTTGAACACCCCCCCTCCCGCCCCCGGCTACAGGCCTGCTTCTAAATCAAAGATAACATAACTATTATGGAAGTTGCCCCAAGATTGCCTGAGGGCAACAGCAAGATGTTAGCCCTTCACATGTAAAAGCTAATGAATTGCAATTCAACCTTGCTTAAATACTGGGAAGGAAGCACCACCACTCCCAAAGGCAACCAGCTCCTTTATGAGATATAGGCAGAGTATCCCTTATATTAAATGTTTGAAGCCTGAACGATTTTGGATTTTAGATTTTTTGGGAATTTGGAATATCTGTTTTTGCATATACATAATTCAATATCTTGGAGATTGAACTCAAATCTAAACATGACATTAATTGATGTTTCATATATGCCTTATGCACGATGCCTGAAAGTAATTTTATATTCAATATTTTAAAATAATTTTGTGACCAAAAAACGTTTGTGTACATCGGATTTTCAGAAAACAAAAGTGTCATTATCCCAGTTACCTATGTAGACAAATTTGGAGTATTTCAGATTTCACAATTCTGGATAAGGGAATTGTACAAGACTAGCCATGTTTCATACAGTTCCAATATCCAAAAGATGGAAATGGCTGGGAAATTCAAGAGGGATTGGAGGGAAGGGTTGTCACTTCTGCCTGATAACACCTGTTGCCTAAGGCTGGGATCCTATGGGTGAGATACACCAGCATAATCCTTAATTATAAGACAAAATAGGCATTTTAGTAAACATTTCAGAAGAAGGAACTCACTACCCTCTTGTACAATGCCCACCTTCCTTGGCACAACTGCAGTCACCATACCCCCACAGCGAATTAATGACTGAGAAGCTGGGAGCACTGGGACCACCTTCCGATTGCAGCTGGGAGGCCAGGAGAAAGGAAGAGCCATTGCTCTCCTGGACCTCCAACTGCATTTTGGATCTACCACTAAACTATGTGAGCTGTACTTCTGTGTGAGCTACATAGGGGAATATATAACAAAAGAGAGCATAGCATGGTGATTGGAACATAGTTGGATGACATTTCTATAAGGTTTGAGATAGGCAGGTGAGGTGAAGTTGCTTAGGTAAGTACACTTACAGTAATTAAGTGACTAATACTGCTGTTTTTTCTGTAAAAACCCACCATGTGTGAATTTTGCTTAGAATAAATCCTAACATTGCTGAAATTCTTATCTAGTTCATGATCATGTATCCTGATCTGGACCATGGATAGATAAGACTTGGATGTACCAATTGACACATGGGTCACTGTTCCCACCAATTCAGGATGTCCCCAATAGACTGAATTGTTTCCAACCATAGTGTAGGATCCTCCCCTGTGTGAGGGAATGATAGGCTGGAAGCCTCCAGAAGCAACATAAGGCATTGTCATTTAGTCCAGTTATACTTTGGCAAACCACGTGACTTGATGGCATGCGCACACACAGGGTTACTGCAAGGAAGGAGGAAGGGGACAAAGTCAAATTTTAGAGAGTCTTTGTCATTTTTGGTTGCTGCAACTGCTCATTATCTTTAACTTCCAATCTTGATGGGTACCTTCTGCCAAGGCGTCATACACATGGCCCTCATCTTCGATGAGCTCTGAATGCCAGAAGGAATCTGGAATAATGCCCCCCCCCCCACAACTGTATTCTTGGATCCTGTTCCCCTACCCCTAATATTCCTGGCTCTTCTTGTTTTTTCCTGGTTGAAGAATCTAAACCTATATCTCATTCTACACCTCATTCTGCTTCCCGAGTTCAGCTACAGCACAGCTGTGGACTCAAAGGCTGGCAGATGTAGACTGAAATCAGGAAAGAATAAGAAAATCCAACCATCTGTTACAAACCTGTGCTTCAGTCATTGCAAAGACACTCTGGAAATCAAAGATATTTGCTGAGTTTGGCACGGCAGCGTTTATGAGCTTATCTCCATGGAGCACAATCCTATAATAATAGGTGAAAACAAGACCGCTGTGTATTAGCCATCTGTGCAGTAATGGAAGAAGTCTGTTAAGGTCAGAAAGAAAACTCAGACAGGTTACAGTGGTGGCTCAGGTTAGCACAAAGATGGAATCACAATCTGAAACTGATGTTCTGACTAGGCTATTGCAATTCACACAACACTGCCTCCCTCTGCTTCTGCACAAGGCTTGTCTTACTAGTCAGCAAACATGACTGTTAACTATTTCACTTGTTCAGGCAAAGCAGTATGAACTAGCTGGATTACATGATTGAATCAGCTCCCACCAGCTATGTGAAAGTGAGAGCGAAAATGGCGTAAGAGGAAATGGAGTCAAGCTTAACATCAACATCATATAGATGAGGAAGTAGCAGAATAGGCCACACAAAGAGGGGCTTCATCAGGGAATCCTAATGGTCCATTTCTACTGGTATTGTTACCTAGTGGGTCATCATTACTTGTACAATTGTGGTTACGTGTCTCTATACTTTCTTCACTCCCCAATATTTCTAAATGTCCTAGATAGATCTAGCTTTTGTGAGATCGGAACCCACCAGCCATGGTGATTTGAGGTAGATCAGCCTCAAAAGAAGGCAATGGCAAATTTCTTCAGAACAAATCTTGCCAAGAAAACCTTAGGATTTTTTTCGTGTCAAGAGTAACTTGAGAAACTGCAAGTCACTTCTGGTGTGAGAGAATTGGCCATCTGCAAGGACATTGCCCAGGGGATGCCCTGATGTTTTGATGTTTTACCATCCTTGTGGGAGGTTTCTCTCATGTCCTTGTATGGAGAGCTGGAGCTTACAAAAGGAGCTCATACACACTCTCTCTGGATTCGAACCTCCAACCTGTCAGTCTTCAGTCCTGCTGGCACAAGGGTTTAACCCACCACCTTAGGATAGGCTTGTCCTAAGTCAGAATTGACTTTAAGGGCCATAAGAGCAACCAATGCAAGCTGTACATCCTTTGAGATCAGTCCTTTGTTTTTCAGGTAGATGTATGTTATACCATTGAAGACTGCCATGGAAAGTTCTGGATTATGGGAATCCTGTGAATGTGACATTTTAGTGCAAAGATCACTTGGAGGAGAACTTCCCCAGGTGATTTTTTTTTGGGTTTTGCTATTGTCGATCATTGCAGGACTGTGCTAGGATTCTTATGATGAGAGATCACTAATCATTCTGGCAGCATCTGAGGCACACTGTTGGGAAAGAAAGCGTTATTCTGACTCAGGAGGACATTCATATGAGACATAACTCTCGCTTGCCAGCTGTGTCAGAAATAGGTTTAAGAGAGTCAATTCTGGCAAGGGCAAAAGAATGGGCAGAAGGAGATGAGTTGGGCCATCGGAGGGAATTGATTCATGTTGATCATTCTGCTCAGGTGATTATCCTGGCAGACTCCATGACCTCCAAATAGTTTTCTGTGTGAGGGAGTGCTTATAAAGGCCCAGTTGACAATGCATAGTCTTGCAATGGTTGGTTGCAAAGGCTGTTGCTGCATTGCTATATAGCTGTATAAGGTGCAGTAAGCAGGTTAGTTGCCCATGTTTCTTTTTCTGTTTTTTTTCTGACACAGTATCACTTCATAGAGTCTCATGGGCTAACTTGTTCCACTCCACGCATGCTACAATCTGTAGTTTAATAGTAGGCTGTGATGCTGCCCAGTTGCTCCCACAGTAAAAGATCTAGTACATAATACAGAAAAGGTCAACATAACCTTTGGCTAGGGCTGGGAACTGTGAGGCCCCCCAATAGTGGACTGGTGAAGATGATGGGCATTTGCCATGCAATGAAAAATGCAATGGAAAACGGACTGTGGATTGGCTTTGGATTAAGTTGTTGATTGTTGAACTTGGATGATTTTAAATGGTTTTAATCTAACTTATTGTTTACTTATTATGTAACTGTTGTTTTATCTGTTGTGTATATGGGGCATCGAATTGTTGCCAGCTGTAAGCCGTCCTGAGTCCCTCTTCGGGGGTAGAGAAGGACGGGGTACAAATATTTGATATAAATAAATAAATGCAGTCTCTTGAGGGTCATGCAATCTTCACTGTGCCTTAGGTAAATGTTGATTTTCCCTGTGGTCATAACAAAGACAACTTCCATGTTGCTTAAAGAAACTTGAAATTCTCTTGATCCCGAGAGTCTGAACAACTATTAGCCAATATCAAATCTCCCCTTTCTGGCCAAGGTTCTGAAGCGAGTGGTTGCTTTGATGGTGGGAACAAGGGAGAGGGCCTTCTCGGTGGTGCCCCCCTAGCTTTGGAATTCCCTCCCCATGGAGATTAGACAGGCTCCTACTTTGTCCACCTTCCGGAGGGAATTAAAAACCTGGATGTTCCATTGTGCTTTCAATTAGGCAGTTTTTCAATGGAGACTCATTTCGATCCTATTCTAAGTCTTGTAATTTATTATGGCCCTCCTATCGGTTTATTATGACACTAAGGATATTCCTATTCCTTAATTATTTTAACCTTGCACTTTCCATTGGTCCCATTTAGGAAGCTTTGCACTTACTTGTACCTAAACCCAGCGTCTTTGTTATCTCAGCCATAACATTTTAACATTTTATCCTACACATTTGGCTTGCCCTTTGTATTTGATTTTTATTATGATGTTTTGCACTCTTTATTTTATTTTGCTATTTTATGTATTTTGTTGTGATGTAATTTTTCTGTTATTTTATGTTTAACTTTGCTGTATTATTTTCGGGCTTGGCCTCATGTTAGCCGCCCCGAACCCCCTTTGTGGAGATAGTGTCAGGGTATAAATACAGTTTATTATTATTATTATATTATTATTATAAGATTGTTTTATGATTATGTTTGTTATCGTGTTATGTTTTATTTGATTGTTTTTCTCTGTATTTGGGCTTGTCCTTTCGTAAGCTGCCCCAAATCCCCTTGGGGAGATGGTGGCAGGGTATAAAAATAAAGTTATTATTATTATTATTATTATTATTGACAAGAAAACACCAGACATTGTAGGTATCAGGCTCTGTATAGTACAGACTCATTGAGTGCAATTGAGGATTTTTCGTAGAAGCCAAAATGACTAAACTGAGGCTATTGTACTTTGTAGACAATATGACTCACTCAAAAAGATGAAATGCTGGGAAAAGTAGAAGGCAGTAAGAAAAGGAGACTGCATTTCAGGTGGATAAACCCATTCAAACAAGCCATGGTCCTGAGTCTGCAAGACATGAGTTGGACTGCTGCTGACCTCATTCATAGGTCTGCATTTGCTTAATGGCAAACAGCAGCAACAACAGAGGACCCTTCCAGACAGACCCTATATCCCAGAATCTGATCCCAGGTTTTCTGTTTATTCCAGATTTTCTGGCAGAAAACCTGGGATCAGATCCTGGGATATAGGGCCTGTCTGGAAGGGCTCTGAGTGCAATACTGATAGGTGAGCTCCAAAGTGAGGTTTTACCTGTCATAGGGGCAGTGGGTGCTTGCCTTCACAGTTGTGTCAGTTTGGTCATCAATCAGCCAGATAAATTCATTGTGATTTCTGAGCCTGATGTCCTTCCAGTGCTTCCTTGCAACATAGCCACAGCCAGCATTAAAGTCTCCCAAGAAGATGAAATTCTAAACAGTGAGATTATGAGACAATCTTGAAAAGAAAGGAGCAGCACAGAAATGTAACAACATCTTACTTTTAATGTTTAATGTCATTAGAGATGTTTAAGAGGATGAACAAGAGGGCCTGGCTGAGTTTCAGAACAATGGCTACTCCTCATATGAGCGAGTGTGCACACTACACAGACTGGCTCACAAATGGATGACTTTCCTTCACCTTCCCAGTCCCAATTACCTGCATACAGTATTGACAGATATCTATAAGGAACAGCAGCAAATTAAAATAGAAGAAGGTGAATAGGTGTGTGTCTGTGTGGAGGAGGTGAATGGGAAAGATAGATGGACTGAAAAAACAAGAGCAACTGTGGCAAAAATGCAGCCCTGAGCCCACATGTGAGTCCCCAGTTTTGACCCCTTCACACCCCTTGGGCCATGTTTTTTCATCCCACCAAAAGACTGTACAACTATAGCACTATAATTCCACGTTAATTGCTTAGGCTGCATTCAGTAAATCCTGGAATCTATAATTTGGTTTGACTCCAAGCATTCTGGATGTGAATTCTAAGTGACTTCTCTGAACTGCAAATCCTAGGATATCATTGGATGAAACCTGGAAGTTAAAGTTGAAAGATAGTGCTATTGCTCATGCAAATTGGAAAAGCCCCTTTAAGCCTGCAGGACTGGTAATCCCGCCTTTAGGTCTTCCCTGTAGTTATTAGTATTGAAAATTCTCAATTTCAAAAATTAGAGAAGAATATTTTTTCCATTTCCTTTTGGTATTTTTGGAAGGCCATGCCACAACATTTCACCAAGGATCCCAGGGCAGAAAAAATAGCCCTCAGACCTTCTGGAGTTGCAAACTCCCGAATTAGACCTTTCGTTCTGAAGTGATATTACAAATTTCAGGACAGGAACCTTGTGTGCTTTGATGAAAGTTGATATAGTGAAAACCTTGATATAGTGAAATCATGCCAGAGTAACAGTGACTAACCTCAGACACCCAGTGCTGTTTTATATCCAGGTAAACATCATAAAGCTCATCAATTTCCTGCACAGCCATTTCAGGTGTTGTGTGCAGCGGGATGATCACAAATTCCCGGGCCACTTAAGAAATAAATATATTTGTTGAAGATTAATGACAATTATATCACCATCCTATAAAGATCAGAGAAACCGAAACATGTAATAAGCCCACTATTGTTGCAAAGCAGACTTGCTGATTTCTTCCAGTTTCCCTGTCCTGTGACAGCTTCCCGGGCAACTCAAGTGGCCTTTGGGAGAGTCTTTCAATGCAGAGGAATTGCTGTAGGGAAGGCACAGCAGCCCACAGTGGGATACAGGAGCAAGGAAAAGCCAATCACAGGAATTCTGTTTTGCTTCTGTATGTTTGCATACAACCATTAGATACTGTGGATATTTGGATTACTTCCCTTATACACACATGGCACCTAATCTTGTTCAAGCATTACAGACCAGAATTTTTCAGAAACAGAAAAATGTGTTAAATTCTCTTTAAATATCTGAAGACCATGAAAGACCTCCTCTCTGTGTGTCTTACATTATATTTAGGTGGTTATAGCAATTTGATTACTAGAACTACAGTGAGCTTAACAACTCATTTTATCTTTGTGACTGTTAGGGTGTATCTAAACTCCTAGACACAATTACGTTAATCATCATCATCATCATCATCATCATCATCATCATCTACAGTTCTTTCATTTTAGTATCTCATATATAATTCCTAGCTGGCCACACACTCAGGGCCAAAGCCTCATTTAGTTTCCACAGTTGTTAAAAGTAGATATAAATGCAGTGGGCACCAGGTACGGCTATAAAAGACCAATTCGTACGCACAGCAAAATGGCACCGTATCAAACACTTCTTAGCACTGCACAGAAGGAAGCACAGTAAGCCCTTTGTGAATATATTTTACCATAAAAACCCTAAGATGACACAATGCAAAATCAAACAAGAAATAGTATTAAGAAGATGACACTACCAGGTTTGAAGGGATATAATGAGGTATTGGGGAATAGCAGAGGACAACTATGAGTAGCACTGTGACAAATGATGCATCTGGGCTCAAGCCAAAAGGACATTTGTTTGTTGATGTGCTCAGAGGGAAAAGGAAAGTCCAAAGCTATACAACGCATGTCATAGGAATACGGAATGTGAGAAGCACGAATCTGTGGAAGCTAGATATTGTAAAAGAAAAATGGAAGGTATAAACATTGCAATACTTGGACTGAATGAATTACAATGGACACAATTCAAAGTGCTGGCTTTAGCCTATAAAGATTTTAAAAGACAGCATTCTGGGGATTCCAGGCTTCTCAGTACTCTCCATTGCAGAAGTCCAAGAAGCTAAAACAAAGATATTTTGAAACGCCAGTGTTTGGAATGATTACATTAATTAAAAAATATGCCAGGGTCATGAAGCAGGATTTTGGGAGAGCTATGCTTCATAGGGGACTGCCCACAGGTCCCTGTCACTGAAGTGATACAACCTGGGCAAATTTGACAACCTGGGCAGATTTGACAGCTTCTATCTCATGTGTTTTTGTGTGTTTTCTCGAGTTATATCCCAGTTCCTGAGTCCAGAAGACGATCTCTGACCGTCTTCTCCCCCTCCTTTTTTTCACATGTTTCAGATGTTTCCCTAATGAAACATGACAGAGCTGACAGGATGTTCCCCTGTGTCGTGGGAAGGGCTCTGTCATAAATTGTACCTTCAATGGAGTCTAAGTGTTTAGAAAGGTGGGGGAGTGTGGTATAAAGTCTTTAGAGAACAAAAATGGGAGGAAAGATCCTGAATGCTGCCTTGAGTTTCTTGAATGCCACTGGAATATAAAAGCAGCATAATAATAATAATAATAATAATAATAATAATAATAATAATATATCCTGCCACCATCTCTAAGGCGGCTTACAGATGTCACAAAGTGCCTAAAAACAAAACATAAGAATGAGCACAATGTAAAATACAGTAAAATAAAACACATGCACATATAAAAACATCAACTCAGACTCAACCAAGCTGCGGTCCTCTAATCATGGTGGTAAAGAGCTGTAAACATACATACATAACCAAACAACTAACCAGTGTTTGGAGAAGAGAACCAGACAACAAAAGGCTCCCTGGAAAGTGCGTCTTCATTGCCAGGTTGCAGATCTGGATACTGATAGGTTTGTTTCACAGACACCATTTGTGGCCTGTAATATAATTTAACATATAGGAAATTTGTTAGGTGAAGTATGGAGCACTTAGTTTTGTCAATTTATGAATACAGGCCACTTTTTTGTTTAAAGGAGACAATTCTAAAGGCTGCTAACAGTTAAAATCAGCTCTGAATCTCCTTGGGGAGAGAGGGCAAAATATAAATAAAGTTTTTTTTTAAAAAAATATCCACAATTAAAAAACATCAATGACAAGAACACAAAATGAATTTATTAGTCTGACTTTCTGGATGAGTAATTGAGGTTTTGCTAATGACCTAAAAGCTCCAGCCAACCTCTGGCATGCTGTGTCAATGCGGTGAAAATCTGTTCCAGCTATAACCTGGGTCTGAATCATGATAGCTTCTTTTTATGTGTTCGGTGTTATGTTTAAAACACAGCAACAGAATCTATAATCCTAGGAGGCAATTACATTTGAGAAATGCTAGAAAATCAAGTGCTTTGTCAAATGAAGACAGTGCAAGACAGTAGTAGGGCAATTTGGAATGTAACAAAATGCCACATTTTAATGGCCCCACAAGATGTAGAAGCCTTCTTGTTACAAGAGGGGTTTTTCCCCCCTTTCCACTTTTTCCTTGAAAAAGAAAAAAGGTCAAATGACTAACACTAGTCTTTTGGTCTAAGCAATATGTAATAAACCTATCATGCACATAAGTATTTTTACTGTCTTTGGAGAGAAGCACAGGAAGCAAACTATCAATCTTTGTAATATCAATTGCTGTAAAAGGTTACTGCCATTTAAACTCGTGTATAAGTTGCCCTCATGTATAAGTTGAGGGCAGCTTTTTAGGTTAAAGTTGTGGGTTTTGATATGATGTGTGCATAATGCCTGTTGTGCCTGGGGAGGCTTGCTGCCCATGGATGCTGCTGCCATTTTCCTAACCAGGCACTTAAAAAGGCATTCTTCCTTTTTTGATAAAAGATAAGGTACAATATTGATATAAAAAAGGAATCATTCCCTTCTCCCACTAGAGTGGTAAAAGGTGAGAGTTCAGTTCATCCCAGGAGAGTCTAAAAGAAGTGTTATTCTGAAGTCCTGGGGGTCAATCCCCACAGCCATCTCAATTCTTTGGGCTCCTGGAGCCTGAAGGAGAGGGACCACACTCACCCTCTCCACTCTAGTCTCCCATTTCTCCCCCAAAAAACCTTACTTGAAGGGCCTGCTGCCAGCGCAGGACCCTCTGCAGAGTAATCCCGATGTGTGAAAATGGCTCTTCAGGAGATGGTGGGGGAGGGAAATCATTTTCACATGTCAGGAGTACTCTGCAGAGGGACTTGCAATGCCAGTAGGCCCAGTGGGAAAATTATCTGGGGGGGATTGGGAGGTTAGTGTGGGTGCTGAATGCATCTAGCTACTCCTGAAGGAAAACCCAGGGTTGTGGGAGGATGTGGGGACAAAACCTTGGGAGGAACTGAGTTAAAATAACCCAGTTCTTCCTGTGATTTTTACCATGTAGAAGGGCCCTAAGAGAATATATGTCTCACCTGAATTTTTAGCTGATTGTGTGATTTAGCGTCATCTAGCCACCTCCCCTTTTATCCCAGTTTCTCTCAGATTTTAGGTCACGTGTAGAAAGGCCCTGAGTGAATCCTTGCAAAGAATTACACTGCTTATCTGATATCAGTCCTTGAGAGATAGACCACAAGTAGAAATGCTTAATGGTCAAGAAAGTGGCTCGTGTTATATAAACTATGTGGCTCATGTTATATAAACTATTTCATAGTTCACAAGAGGTTCATAAAGTCCAGGCTTCAAAGTCAAACCCTGTTATCTGGCAGACCAGATGTCTGTGATCAGTGTCTTATGGCTGTTATGTCTTATTTATGCAGCACCTTCAGAAGGTGTATAAAGCTTGTGTATAAAATATGTCTTTGTCCATAAGGAATGAAAAATGTAAATAATCCATGCATACTACAGGCCATGCTAACTTATCTTCTGGAATTGTTCTAAATGCTCATATAATCAGGGAATTTACTTACCTGTAGAAAAAAGCATATTGCTCTTTATAGCTCTTTCTCCCTAGTCTTCCACTGGCCACATAACGGTATTGTTCTTGCGAATGTCTAATGTGGAAAATAAAACTGATTTTAGTCGACACATCTGTTTTTTATTCATGTCTATCTCTGTCTCATATCTCTTTATCTGTATTTAAGAGGCAGAAAAAATAAAGCAGTGCTCTGTGGTCCTGGCTCTAACATCTGGAGGAATGTCTCAGTGGTTAGTTATTTGAGGTGCGGGGTGTATTATTCCAGCTGTAGGCAACCTGGCCCCTGCCAGATGTTTGGGACTACAGCCTCTGTGATAACACCATTCTGCCATTATCTCTCATCTTGTTGTCTTCCTTATTGTGTATAACAGCGGTTCCCAACCTGTGGTCTATGGACCACCAGTGGTACGCAAGAACTAAAATATACTCTTCAGTCTCACTTTTACTACATTGTTGCAATGAGAGTGACTGGTCTCACGAAACCTTCTTATAGTGCCGAGGCTTATTAAATATGGTTTTCTGTGGACAAGCAGATGGCGACTACATATGTTCTGTATTGGAAACTAGAGCTGATGTGGTCTATCCAATGCAATTTTCTGAATCAGTACCCCAAATAACCAAACCAAATCTTATTTGTAACCCTTTTGGTACTAATGTTGGAGAGTGGTCCCTGGTCAAGTGGTCCCCGGTCAAAAAAGGTTGGGAACCATTGGTGTATAACAACCTTCCAAAGTGGTCAATTTGACTAAGTATACCAAGACAACAAATAATCAATATGGTGAGTTGGTGGGCAAGCTTCTGACAAGGTTGGCAGAAGACCTTTTGCACAATGAGACCTTCTAAACTGAGGAGTGGTCTGAAACCTTCTGATTGAGAATTTTTAAAAGTAAAACAGCATTCCAGTAAAAACCAGAATGTCCATCTTTCATTGTTCTTGTAAACCCTTGGAAGAGAGAGGAAAGGCAGAGGGGGGAATTGGTTGAGGCTTGTTGGATATCAAGACTCCAGGAAGATTGGAGCAGATGAACTTGGCCCCAAATGCATACATCCTAGCATGGATAGTAGAGTGACTGTGTAATTAAGACATGTTAGGGACATTTTTGTTAATTTCTGTTGTTGGCATGAAGTAAGCTATTGTTTAATCTTTTTATAACATAAAACTGTAGTAGTCAAGAGATGAATTGGATTGTTTATTGATATATGTATTGTGGATTGTGTTTTTATGTTTTAAACTGTATACTGTTGTTTGTTATAAGTTGTTGTAAACCGCGTTGAGTCGCCGGCTAGGCTGAGAAACGGCGGTATACAAGTATAGCAAATAAATAAATAAATAAATAGATGACACTCCAAGCTGAATGATGCTCAGATTAGTAAAATGTAACTTTCTTATTTTGAGTAAAATGAATGCGTACCTATAGGAGGAATGCCCATTCCTTCACAAATAAAAATCTCTCCTCCCCCCCCCCCCCATGTCTTCCCCCAAGGAAATTTCACTTCAGTCCCTACATTTCTAGCATTGCAGTAACTTAAAACTTCAGTTGAGTATTTAGAAATAGTTGAAGCACTCAAAGAAAAGGGGTGGAAAAGAGAATATGAATAAAGCAAATTAAAGAATTCTAGGTGTGAACCATATTCAGTGAATCACTCTGCAAAGCTAGAAATCTGGAGACTGAAGGAGAATTTAATTTTGGGTGACAGAGTTTTTGTTCAGGGAGCAAAGCCCCTTGGGGTCCTGAAAGGCGGGCTATAAATATAGTAAATAGATAAATAAATAGCCCTTGTTCCTTCCCACATGAAAAGATGTCTTATTTTTCTTTCCTTGATCCTGTGTCTCTTGACTGCTTTCTCAAACTTATGATTGACTGATCAAACTTATGACTGACTGATCAAACTTATGATTTCCCAGGGTGAAGAGAACCACAGGACAACCGGAGTTCAATTGAAGGGGGATGAAGCAGGCAGAGTGGTTATCCAGAGTTCCTTTACAATCTGCCTTTATCTAAGAGGCCCCAAAGGGAGGCAATATACCATATATACTTGAGTATAAGCCAACCCGGATATAAGCCAGAGCACCTAATTTTACCACAAAAAACTGGGACAATGTATTGACTCAAGTATAAGCTGAAGGTGGGAAATGTAGCAACTACCGGCAAATTTCAAAATAAAAATAAAAATAGATTCCAATAAAATTACATTAATTGAGGCATCAGTAGGTTAAATGTTTTTTAACATTTATGTAAAACTGTAATTTAAGTTAACACTGTCCAACTCTGACAGTTAAACCATTATTCTAACCTTCTTCAATGTAAATGTGCTTGCACATCCTTCCAATAATAATAGAGTAAAATAATAAATGTAATAATAATAACCCAGTAAAATAATAAATGTAATAATAATAAATCGAGTAAAGCAATGTAAATTTAATAATAATAATAATAAGAGTAAAACAATAAATGTAATAAAATAATAATAATAATCCAGTAAAATAAAAAATAACTTTGACTCAAGTAAAAGCCAAGGGAGGCTTTTTCAGCCTAAAAAGGGGGCTGAAAAACTCATCTTATATTCGAGGATATATGGTAGTTGTGGCAACTGCTAGATTACTAAGCAAGTGGAGTGACGACTATGAGAAATATATCCTCACCAAGGGTGTTTGGCCTCTGCCTGATACTGCATGTTTAAATATTATTCACTTCTGTACCTTACCCATTTAGTTTCTCCAACAGAAAGGGACATAATCGGTTTCTGTTATCCTTTATTTCCATCAGTAGCATGATGTCGCAGCGAGAAATAATCTACAGGAGTAAATAAACAGTGTCTTGAAAGATGTCATATTTAATAGATTTAAAAGGGCTGGAAGGCATGAGAAGAGTTGAATGACATGAATAGGATTTGTCAGCTTCAGAATTTTTATATGTATGAGAAATTATAGGTTTTTGAATCCTGGCCTTTCATTCAGAAACTTTAACGTGGGCCCTGTATCGGAATGAGGGCAGGAATAACATTCTGAGAGTAACATTGGGAAAGCACTCTCATATTTCATTATAAACATTCATCTCTTTATCTATAATCATAACATGTTAACAGACCTGTTCTACAAGGGTGAAGTGGAAGCTAGCTGTGAAAACAACAGATTAGCCAGTTGTGAGACCACAAAGAAGTCTTCTCTCCCAATTCCCAGTGCAGTTTTGCACTTTAAAAATGTTTTACCTCCTCCTCATTATTGTCCTCCCTTTTCCTCTTTTTCCTCCAGAATGGGACAAATGACAGGACAAACATGCAGTTGCTATTGTTGCTTTTCAAATATAATTTTAGAAAGTTTCCTTAATGCAGAGCCTTGTTTTTCCCCAATGAAAGGATTTGGAAAGTCTATTAATTACTTCTGTCTTCCAAACTGAACAAGTATTTATTATGCCAATTTATATGTTTTTAATATCATTTGACAGGCCAGAGAAAGACATTAAAGACATACTGTGACCATCTTTCTATATTTCCTCTGCCTTCATTTAGATTGATTCCAGTAGTCCTTATGGAGGAGAAGGCAAAATAGCCCATGATAGGTTAACTTTTCCCTTTGCCTGTGACATTTCGTTCCATGGGTATGATGAACTTTTGAAAAAAACGGAGCTCACTCCAGGTCCTAATCATTCAAATTTATGTTGCTCATTTTAAACATGCTTGTGTGATTGAGTTCTACTGAAATGAAAAATTACAGGTAAAATCTGGTTGTCATTAATGGAATTGATGTATTCTTGAGCATTTTTTAAAAAATGGTACTGGGGCAAAAGGAGCAGGCAAACATATTTCAATGAACATTTTATCCAAAACCAACAATATGTGTATGTGAAATGAAACAAGCAGGACAGGTAAGCTTGACATAATAAAAATATGATGGACCTTCTAGAGGCTATTTGAAGGTCCCCCCCTCCCCCAAATGCATTTCTTTCACCAGATTCCACTTTTTTGATGATTCCAGATATTATTATTATTATTATTACTTTTTTATACCCTGCCTTTCTCACTGTGAGGACTCAAGACAGCTAAGAACATTTATGGATCTATACCAGGAATGTATTGTCAAAGGCTTTACCAGGAATGACTGGTGATGCATGCTTGTCTGCTCTTCTCTTTTCTCTTTTCAGGATGAAGAGAAAGCATCGGTGAGTACCTTCTGCATTCGTTTGCTTAACCAATTACAGATCCACCTAACCGTAGTTTTGTCTAGCTCACATTTGACCTTTGCCAGAAGGTCATGGGGGACCTTGTCAAAGGCCTTACTGAAATCCAGGTACGCTACATCCATAGCATTCCCCACATCTATCCAGCTTGTAAAAGAGATCAGATTAGTCTGGCATGACTTGTTTTTGATAAATCCATGTTGACTATTAGCTATGACTGCATTAGTATCTAAGTGTTTGCAGACCACTTCCTTAACAATCTTTTCCAGAATCTTGCCTGGTATTGATGTGAGGCTGACCGGACGGTAGTTGTTTGGGTCGTCCTTTTTTCCCTTCTTGAAGATTGGGACCACATTGGCCCTCCTCTAATCTGCTGGAACTTCTCCCGTTCTCCAAGAACTCTCAAAGATGATTGCCAATGGTTCCAAGATAACTTCCGCTAATTCCTTCAATACTCTTGGGTGTAGTTGATCTGGCCCTGGGGACTTGAACTTGTTTAGAGCGGCCAGGTATTCCTGGATGACTTGTTTGGGGCTGGATGTTGTGAAGAACCCTTACCTTTAGCAGCCAGAATGTGGCCTAGCGAAGCCTGTCGACCTGAACAGTTAGAATGTGGGCCTAGCGAAGCCTGTCGACCTGAACAGTTAGAATGTGGGCCTAGCGAAGCCCTGGCGGCCATCTTAGGATAGGGAAACAGGGAGACACCATCTTAGGTCAGGTTTTCTCAGAGGGGGCGTGTCCTAGTACAGTAAGCAAAGAGTAGATGGCCAGGATTGGTTAAGAATAGGGGGCGGAGACTAATATTCAAATAGAGGAAAAAAGTGTACTTTTTGAATTTGAGGCTTGAGCTTTGGCAGTTGGGATTTGTCAGTTGGGAGTTAGGTAGTCGGTTGGTGTTCACAGTTGGATAGATAGGAGAATTGGGTTAATCTTTTGTAGTATTCAAGGGCTAGAGGAATTAGCCAGGAATACTGACAGTGGGAACAGGACCTTGCTTATGGTCTGTTTCTTTTATTTCTGTGGAAGGCTAGTCCCAAGGTTGTTTGGCTAGAATCCAGAAAGTGGGAATTTGGTTTGGAATTATCATCAGAGATTAGTTTCCTGAGATAATCTCCTGTTTGTTAACTCTAGATTTGAACCCAGTACCCATCTAAGAATTGTACATCAAACGTAACCAAAAGCTTTTGTGCCATTCACTTACAGAAACCATTATGTATTTGTACCAGAAGATTTTAAGCCTGTTAAAGAAACGTTTTGTTATAGTTAACACATTACAACAGCCTGTGTGTGAACGTCATTGGTATTTAAACCCTCTGAGGAAAATAAACACTATAGTAACACAGAAGGGTGTTACTAAGTATCCTCTCCACACATATAACTCAGCCTGAATACTAAGAAAAGGTGGCAGCATACCCCAATTGAAGAAACTGTTACAAAACTTCTCAGTTTAGATGTCATTCAAATATAGCTATACATAGTTATATCTTTCCCGGTCTGATAAATTCAAATTATTTAAAATCTTCTCTACTCCTCGACCTTCCTTCCTCCCTTAGTGTGATATAGCTTTATAATTGGTGGCACACCAGTGTGATCCTTCCTGGGATAATCCTTATAGATGTCCTCTAATCCCTCATCCACTTCATCTTGCTGAGGAATTCCTGTTTGAACACACGATGTTCCTCTGGTTTCAAAGTGAAATAACATATTTTAGACACCTGAGAGTTTTATTGCAATTTAGAGCCATATTGGGAATTGAAAAGCTTAGTTGAAAACTCCACATGGAATAAATTAATGTTTTTATTCAGTACCTATTTAGCTAGTAGTATAGCCTTATTCTGACCCCTACATCTGAACAGACACTTACGATCTCATCACACTCACCTAAAAAAGTGTCCTATGATGTTTTCACCCTGTCTTCTGGATGGAGCCTCATGCCGGCCATCAGACAATGTTGTGTAAGTTCCGGCAGAGGTCCTTCCCCCAACCAGGGTGAAAGTGTCACCAGCGGCTTCCCCCACAACACAGTAATTCTGTTTAACTAACCCCTTATAAGAGATTCATAGACCCCCCCCCCTCTCTCTCTATATATATATTAGGCCTGTTTGATCAAGAAAAAATTTGTTTCTAAAATCGATTTGTAATTGGGGTGTTTTTTTGTTTCGATATTTAAAATATTTACAAAACTTTCCAAAAAAATGTTTTGTTATTTACGAAATTTCGTAAATATTTACAAAACATTTTAGAAACAAATTTTTTCTTGATCAAACAGGCCTAATAGATAAACTGAAACTCCATTTGCCTAGTTTCCAACAGACCTCTGAGGATGCCTGCCATAGATGTGGGCAAAATGTCAGGAGAGAATGCTTCTGGAACATGGCTAGCCGGCTGCTCTGAGCGCTGCTTGCCCCTCAGCAGCGCCGCCGACCGCCGCGACGCCCCCGACTCCCAACACAGCCCCTCAGACCGGCCGCCATCTTAGCCATTCCCTCCCCCGTCCCCCGCCCCTCCCTCCAGAGAATTGTTGGAGCGGTGCCTTGTGGGAAACGTAGTTCCAAGGGGCACGGGGAGGCTAAAAAGGCAGCTCCGAGGCACCAGAGACAACCCAGCCTCTTTTCCACTGAGCTACTCAAGCGGTGCCCTAAAGCATCATGGGAAACGTAGTTCTAAGGCGCTGTTTGGGTTGCTAGGGAGGAAAGGGAGTGAGAGGAATTATTGGGAAGTGGAAGCTAATGGTGCAGTAGCAGATAAACTGAAACTCCATTTGCCTAGTTTCCAACAGACCTCTGAGGATGCCTGCCATAGATGTGGGCAAAATGTCAGGAGAGAATGCTTCTGGAACATGGTCATACATACAGCCCTGAAAACTCACAGCAAAAGAAGAGCCTGAAAACTCACAGCAAGAGCGCCATCCGATCGGCTCCGGCTGCTGCGCCCTCCTCCTCCTCCTCCTGGCACTTCCTGCAACACAGCTGGGAGGAGGAGGAGGAGGAGGAGGAGGGCGCAGCAGCCGGAGCCGATCGGATGGCGCGCGCGCTCCTGCGCCCTCCTCCTCCTCCTCCTCCTGGCACTTCCTGCAACACAGCTGGGAGGAGGAGGAGGAGGAGGAGGAGGAGGGCGCAGCAGCAGGAGCCGATCGGATGGCGCGCGCGCTCCTGCGCCCTCCTCCTCCTCCTCCTCCTCCCAGCTGTGTTGCAGGAAGTGTCAGGAGGAGGAGGAGGAGGAGGAGGGCGCAGCAGCCGGAGCCGATCGGATGGCGCGCGCGCTCCTGCGCCCTCCTCCTGACACTTCCTGCAACACAGCTGGGAGGAGGAGGAGGAGGAGGAGGGCGCAGGAGCGTGCGCGCCATCCGATCCGCTCCGGCTGCTGCGCCCTCCTCCTCCTCCTCCTCCTCCCAGCTGTGTTGCTCGCGCCGCCCCTTCGCGCCGCCCGCCCCATTTACTGCTGGGGTGCTTGGGAGCGCCGGATTGGCTCCCAGGCACCAGCAGCACAACAGCCTCCATCCCATTAACGAGACGAGCTGAAGCTCGTAAAAAAAATGGGGCTGCTGTTTCGATATTTTTAAACCCTTCCGGGTTTGAAAATATGTTTTGAAATCGCGTCAGATATGCTAAAAATAACGAATAAATTACGAAAAAACGAATTAACGAACTAAAACCGACAGGCCTAATATATATACATACATACATATTTAATGATGTATAATATATATCTATATATATAAATCTGTTAGGTTGGTTATACCGGACAGGTAAACTCTAAACCCCCCCAACGAAACTGCACCAAAATTGCCATGGCCCTAGGACAACCCACTCGGTACAAACTAATCCACTCACAATTACAAACAACACAACAACACACTCACAAAGTGGCAAAACAACTGAGCATGCGCACTGGAGCAAAGTCTCCAGCTCGCGCGCACACATGGCTGAACGGCCAATGCGCCCTCAGCACTTCCCTCGCCCCGCCCAGCACGAACATGTCGCCGCCCACACACACACAAACAACGCAACTTCCCCCCGCCCCCTTCCCTCCACCCCCTCCTTCATCTTACCCCTCCCACGCTGCCTCCAAGCCTCGCCGCGCCGCATCCCCACCGGAAAGACACGCCTCCTCCCTTCGCCCCACCCCTTCCCTCCCTGACTCACTCCTTCCCTCCTCCCTCCCTCCCTCCCCCTCCGGAAAGACACGCCGGTGGGGATGCGGCGCGGCGAGGCAGCGGCGCTTGGAGGCAGCGTGGGAGGGGTAAGATGAAGGAGGGGGTGGAGCGAAGGGAGGGGGCGTGTAACCAGAGAGGGAGGGAGGAGGGAAGGAATGAGTCACAGAGGGAAGGGGTGGGGTGAAGGGAGGGGGAGACTTTGAAGACACGCCCCTCCGTTCGCCCCACCCCTTCCCTCCCTGACTCACTCCTTCCTCCTTCCACCCCCTCCGGAAAGACCCGCCCCCTCCCTTCGCCCCACCCCTTCCCTCCGTGACCTTGAGTATGGGAGTTGTAGTTCACCGACATCCAACTTCGCCCCGCCCCCTTCTCGCCCACACATGCACCACGCAACTTCCCCCCTCCCCCTGCTAAGCCCACCCACGCCGCTGCCAAGCCTCGCCCCTTTCTAACCCTGCCACCCTCTTCCCCCAGTCCAAGCCCCGCCACGCCGCTTCCTGCCCTGTCGAAACCATCTCTCCGCCCCCTCCTTCATCTTACCCTGCCCATGCTGCCTGCACTCCTCCTCCTCCCACCCCACTCTGCCGAAGCCCCACCCACACCCACCGACGCCCCGCCCCTGCACTCCTCCTCCTCCCACCCCCCTCCGCCGAAGCCCCGCCCACACCCACCGATGCCCCGCCCCTGCACTCCTCCTCCTCCCACCCCCCCTCCGCCCAAGCCCTGCCCACACCCACCGACGCCCCGCCCCTGCACTCCTCCTCCTCCCACCCCCCTCCACCCAAGCCCCGCCCACACCCACCGACGCCCCGCCCCTGCACTCCTCCTCCTCCCACCCCCCTCCACCCAAGCCCCGCCCACACCCACCGACGCCCCGCCCCTGCACTCCTCCTCCTCCCACCCCCCTCCACCCAAGCCCCGCCCACACCCACCGACGCCCCGCCCCTGCACTCCTCCTCCTCCCACCCCCCTCCGCCCAAGCCCCGCCCACACCCACCGACGCCCCGCCCCTGCACTCCTCCTCCTCCCACCCCCCTCCACCCAAGCCCCGCCCACACCCACCGACGCCCCGCCCCTGCACTCCTCCTCCTCCCACCCCCCTCCACCCAAGCCCCGCCCACACCCACCGACGCCCCGCCCCTGCACTCCTCCTCCTCCCACCCCCCTCCGCCCAAGCCCCGCCCACACCCACTGACGCCCGGCCCCTGCACTCCTCCTCCTCCCACCACCTCCGCCCAAGCCCCGCCCACACCCACCAACGCCCCGCCCCTGCACTCCTCCTCCCACCCCCTCCGCCCAAGCCCCGCCCACACCCACCGACGCCCCGCCCCTGCACTCCTCCTCCCACCCCCTCCGCCCAAGCCCCGCCCACACCCACCGACGCCCCGCCCCTGCACTCCTCCTCCCACCCCCTCCGCCCAAGCCCCGCCCACACCCACCGACGCCCCGCCCCTGCACTCCTCCTCCCACCCCCTCCGCCCAAGCCCCGCCCACACCCACCGACGCCCCGCCCCTGCACTCCTCCTCCCACCCCCTCCGCCCAAGCCCCGCCCACACCCACCGACGCCCCGCCCCTGCACTCCTCCTCCCACCCCCTCCGCCCAAGCCCCGCCCACACCCACCGACGCCCCGCCCCTGCACTCCTCCTCCCACCCCCTCCGCCCAAGCCCCGCCCACACCCACCGACGCCCCGCCCCTGCACTCCTCCTCCCACCCCCTCCGCCCAAGCCCCGCCCACACCCACCGACGCCCCGCCCCTGCACTCCTCCTCCACCCACCCCCCTCCGTTGTAGCTGCTGGGATTTATAGTTTACCTGTAATCAAAGCATTCTGAATTCCAGCAACGATGGAAAAAAACCAAACGTGGCACACAGGACTCCCATGACCCAACAGAAAGCACGAGAAGGGTTGGGTAAGCATTGGGAAGGAAGAAAGGAAGGAGGGAAGGCAGGAAAGAAAGAGGTATCGAAGGAAGGAAAAAGAGAAAGTAGAAAGGAAAGAAAAATAAAAGGAAGGAAAGGCAGGAAAGAGGTAAAGAAGGAAGGAGAAAAGAAAATAAAAAGTGAAAGAAGGAAGGAAACATGGAGGGAAGAAAGGAGGCAAAGGAAGAAAGGGGGAGGGAATGAAGGAAAGAGAGAAGGATGAAACCAAGGAGCGAAAGAAGGAAAAAAAGAAAGAAAGAGGTAGAGAAGGAAGAAAGGAGAGAAAGGGGGAGAAAAAGGGGGAAGGAATAGGTAGGTACCTCTCTTTCATAACACTCCAGATACCTACCTCTACTTTGAAAAGTTTTACTATAGGCCACAGCAACGCGTGGCAGGGCACAGCTAGTGTTTCATATAAACATTACCGTATAAATTAGGTTTGGAATTTTCTTTCCTTTACACTTATGCATCCCTCTTGACTTTTCGGAAACAAGTAAAATCCTGGCTATGGGATCAGGCTTTTGTAGATTAGGCTTTTGAAGATTTGGCAGACTTGCTGATGTGATGACGTATATAGAACTGATTGACTGCCCCTTGGATGATAAACTGGTGACCGCTGACTGCTTGATTGTTTTTATACTGTTTTATATTGTTTAATACTGTTATTATTATATTGCTGTTAAATTGTATATATATGTTTCTGATGTGGGCGCCATGGGGTACCAATTTGTTAGCTGTCCTGAGTCCCTCTGCGGAGGTTGAGATAGGACTGGATATAAAAGTCTGAAATAATAATAATAATAATAATAATAATAATGTACTACAGTTCATTCTTATGTAGTTTCCTCTATAGCTGCTCAATGTGGTTCATCACAAACATAATTGTTAATGGATTTTCTTGTCTTAATTAGAAACTTAGCCATTTTAGTGGCATTTACTGCAACTCAATCAACAAAATTTTGCAAATTCTAAAAGTGTCTACACCAGCCTTTTGGGTGGTGGCGGAGGGAGCATTTCTCATGTGACATGCCTATGGACTACAGGTGACTCAGTAGTGTGTCTTGACGCACAGTTTGGAAAGCTCTGCCTTAGAAGCCTGAAATGGAACTGAGCTCACTGCAGTATGAAGATGATATACATTCTTGCTTATGCGTATCACATGTTCCAAAGGGCTTAAATCAGTTGTCTCCTGGGAGGACATGTTATCATACAATCACCTTTCCCTGCATCTTCTCTTATGATAATTTCTCCTCAACCAAACCAAATACGTAACTGGAATAATGGAACCAAATCAAGAATGCCAGTAATAAAACTGAGAACAATACTCTTTCATGTATATCTGCATAATGAATACATAAATCTTACCAACTATAGAACTGCAAATTGAATTTTACACCATTAGAAACACACCAGATGTATTAGTGTCAACCATGCACTAACTTGGAACTCCATACTGTAAAAATAATATAATCTGAAAGATGAGTTAGATAAAAAGACCTAGCATTCATCTGAGTATTTGTGTAATTCCAGAGAGTGAACAACATACCTCTACAATGACATCCATGATTTCTGGTCTTGTTCTTTTAGCTTCTCCGAATGACCTCACATTGAAAGAGCAGATTCTTAGGCTCAGAGCTGCATTGAAAGCAAAGAGCAGAAATAGAGAAATACGCAACATCTTTCAAATGTGGCCAAAAGAAAATACAGTGAGGTATGCCTCCTTCACTCAACACTCACTCTATAGAATAACTCAATGGAATTGAACTGTTATATATTTCACGGCCGCTATGCAAATATGAGGCAAGTGACAGGCTTCCTCCACAGTCCATTTCTCTATTTTCAGATCAACATCTGTTGTTGAGGAACTTGACTTTCTGCCTTGGGGATTGCCTGAATTCAGAGGCAACTCCCACAATTGACTCAGCAAAAGTGAAATCTCAGGAGATCCTATGGCCTGAAGTATGCCTAGCAGCAGAAAATTCAGTTTGTCCCAGTCATATACAAATGGGAAAGATCCTGATTTATAGACCCATGGGAGCATTCAATTGTGTGCAACTGAAACTTTGTCCTTAGCACTGTTGGAGTTGATGTTTTTTAAAAAAACAAACTGGATAAACAGAGCTATTTTGCAGTTATTATGAGAGGTGACTGTAGCTGTAGAATATGGTGGGTAAGTGACATGATAATTTAGTAACTAAACGGTCAAGTTTAGTTTAGGGTCAGGATGGAGATTTATTTGTTGTTTGCATCATCTAAATAAAACACAAAATGGAGAAGTGTACAAAAACAGAGGTGGAAAGCAATTGAAGATCACTTCCTAATTTTGGTTAAAGCTGACTTCCTAATTTTGGTTAAAGCTGACTTATGAGACGAATTTATGGAACTATTTTTTTCACATCAATGTGAGGATTTTTGTAACAAAAGAAGTAGTTATATATTAAACTGAATGCATATATAAAGCCCCAAACATTTCATGCATCTAATCAGGTTCCAGGGTAGGACTTGGCTATAAGTGCTGCTCATCAGTATCACAATCTTAGAGGTAAATCTTAAACTCTTAAATATAAGATACAACATGATAACAAATATTCACTAGAGGTGGAGCATCCCTTATCTGGAATTCTCAAAACCAAAATACTCCAGAACCTGAAATTGTCCACATGGATGGTCGAGGCAGTGACACCTTTGCTTTTTGATGGTTCAGTGCACACACTGTCTGTTTCATGTACAAAATAATTTGAAATATTGTGTATAAAATTACATTCAGGCTATATGTATAAGGTGTATAAGGTATATATGAAACATCAATGACTTTTGTGGTTTTTCTTGGGTCCCATCTCCAAGATATTTTATTATGCATTTTATGCAAATATAGGTACTTGAAAACAACAACAACCACAACAAAGCAAAAACAAAACCCAAACTGAACACTTCTGAAAAACCTATTGCCTTATTCAAAATGAAAAGTCATAGTCCTTATATCTGGTCAGTGCAAGATCTTTCCTTTCCACCTAAACCTCTCTTTCAGAACTGAACTTGGAACTGCCCCTCTTGGCCACATCATAATTCATACGAGTTGCATTAACAAGTGCTGAGGTTATCAGTCATGTCATTCCAGATGTTTCTCATAAGACCTTTTGGTTGTTCTCTCTAAAGTCCCTTTTTTAAAAAAAATAATATTTTTATTGATTTTCTTAGAATACATCAATACCTTCAATACTCTTATATTGCATCCTTAATTCATTACATCAACTATAAGTGTATATATACCTTGTATATATATTTCTTTCTCTCTAAAGTCCTTTCTACACTGCTATATAAAATCCAGATTATTTGCTTTGAATTTGATTATCTGGCAGGGTAGACACACATAATCCAGTTCAAAGCAGATAATGGTCATTATTTGATTTGTTAATGTGGATTACACGGCATTGTAGATCCAGCCTGAGGAAAAAAAAAAAGAGGAATGAACAGATCTCTACATTCTGGGCATGGGATTTCTAACACTGGAAGATTTTCAAAGCTGGAAGGCTTTCCCTCAAAGCTAGACTTTACAGTGTTGAGAAAAAGAAAAGACCAAAAGGTATGATCCTTTTTCTTTAATGTTGAGGAACAGAAATCTCTGCTAGGATGCTTAATGTTCACAGTTCAATGGCACCTGGGTAGTGCTAGTGTATAGCACACTGACCAGTCAGTGACCAGGGAGTGGAGTTCCATTTTGGCATGTCACTGTGAAACCAAAGAAGAAGAAACAGCATACGTGTGGGAGGATGAAAGCTGTTCTTTCCCCCAGGTGTGTAACAGTAGCTAGACGGCAGGCAGATGTAGTGCCATTTTTGAGTCTTGAATCAAAGAAAAGAGCTCATAACTGGACAAGCTGGGAAAAGGAGTGAATGCCTCCTTGTGCAATGACTTCCCAAAATACTTCCACTGGTACAACCCCTGAAAAGGCCCAAATACTCTGAAGGCCTAGATCCTTTCAAAGTTTTGAAGCTAAGCAGGGTTGGGACTTGAATGGGAGATTGCCAATGAACCCCAGATTCTGTAGGTTGTGTTTCAGGGGAAGGAATTGGCAAACCATCTCTGGGTATTCCTTGCCCAAGAAAACTTTGTCTTAGAATTCACATACATGGGCTCACACTTTACCTCTGCAAATATTAGGGAAGTAGTGAACAAAGAAAAAAATGAATTCACACGGGGAATTCATAGCAGAAGTAAAAAAGGGATTTCCAAGGGGGAACAGGCGAAGTTATTGTGTAGCCAGCTGGCATTTGTTCTAATCCTCTGCAAGGTAGACAGGAAGTCTGAGGCTAGAGATAAGAGAAACAACAATAAATACAGTGCAGTTGGCTTCTCTAATAGCCTAGTAGGAATGGATCTGAGTTCAGGAGAGGACGATCAAGGAAAAAAGCCAGATAGAGGCATGTTGTGAATGTCAAACTGGGACCCCCTCATATTTAAAAACTAGCTCTGATTTTATCTTTCCATACATTGTATAGAGTAAAAAGTAGTACCTGGCTATTTTTGCTAATTAAATTTTACAGATTTGTACTTCCTCTAATAATTCTGAGGATCAAGGAACATTTGAATAAGAACGACAACAACAACAACAACAACAACAACTTTATTTATATCCTGCCACCACCTTCCATAACGACTTGGGATGGCTTACAAAATAGCACACAAAGATGCCATACAAAAATACGTAATACATAGAATAAAATACAATAACATGAAAAGTTGAATATAAGTTGAATACTGACATAACTATTTTTTAAAAAACTGGGTTGCTGTGAGTTTTCCAGGCTGTATGGCCATGTTCCAGAAGCATTCTCTCCTGATGTTTTGCCTGCATCTATGGCAGGCATCCTGTGAGGTTGTGAGGTCTGTTGGAAACTGGGACAAGGGGGGTTTATGTATCTGTGGAATGTCCAGGGTGGGAGAAAGAACTCTTGTATGTTTGAGGCAAGTGTGAATCTTACAATTGACCATCTTTATTAACATTGAATAGCCTTGCAGCTTCAAAGTCTGGCTTCTTATTGCCTGGGGGAATTCTTTGTTGGGATGTGTTAGCTGGCCTTGATTGTTTCCTGTCTGGAATTTCCCTGTTTTTGGGGTATTGTTCTTTATTTACTATCCTGATTTTAGAGGGTTTTTTTAAAATACTGGTAGCCAGATTTTGTTCATTTTCATGGTTTCCCCCCTCTCTGTTGAAATTGTCCACATGCTTGTGGATTTCAATGGCTGGACACAGCATATTATTTGAGAACACAGAAATCCTGGCCCACTCTAACAACTATCATGTCCGACTACACAGAGCAGCCATTGAAATCCACAAGCTTCCTTGGGTCCCATTCTGGAAGAAAGATGGCATACAAATCAAACAAACAAATACAGACTCCAAATAGAAATGGTAGTAAAGGTGGAATACAAAAGCAGTAAGACATTTCAAATATTATATATCACTGATGGATACTCTATATTATTTAGTTTTTAATCTAAACACTCTTGATGGATATCAGTATTTTGGGACTTACAGTAGCAGCCTGCTTTACTGTAACCATTCTTGGTAAAATCCACTTATTTATGGGAATGAACAAATTTGTCAGTTTTGGTTTCCTCCCACATTCAACATGTTCTAAAACTAATGCCCCCCCCCCCTTCTCCTAACTGTGACAACAATTGCAGATTTGGATTGATTCTTATTGACAACGAACTTAAACAATTGCTCACCACCTGCGCTGGCTGAACATAAATAGATATATAACTATTCCCATTGTGGTGGGGACCTATGAGGCCCTTCTACCTCTAAGGGTCTCAGCATTTACTGTTTTATCTGTACATGGAAATGCTTACTGGCAGCATGCTGATGATTCGTGCTTTGAATGCAAATGTTGCCGTGTCCTTTCCTGTGAGATACTTTTGCTGGCAATGGGAATCTCAAAATGTCATTTCCTTCATAGCTGTTATTCTGTAAACTTGTTTTTGTAAACTTGTCAGCTACAAGAGGCTCTTAGCCTCTTGGGACTGGGATATCTTGGTCAAGAAGAAGTCTTCATTAAGTCCAATGTGCAAGAATATGACCATGTGTATGTATGCCTTTCTTTTCTCACTACAGAGGTGATTGTTCAATTCTTCCCTTTGTTACAACTAACCCCCCCCCCCCACTGGAGAATTCACTGCTTTGCTGTAATAGTCCTCCCCCCAATAGCTATTGAGTGACTGACAAAGAGTGGAGGAGGTTTGAGAAGCAGAACAATTGCATCATCTGGTGAGACCTCCTTCGGATGTTGGTGGGCCTCAGCAGATGATGCTATTGATCTACATCTGCTATAGCAATGGACCCAGATGCTTCTCTGACCCCTGCTTGCTCTCTACCAAGCACTGAATAGCCAGCGAGAGGCTGAATATGTTAAGCAAAAAGTTGGCTTGGTAAAATCTGGGGATGAGTTTTCAGAGGCAGCTTGGTTCCAATGGCAGAAATGTTATGTTACGTCCTGCTGTACAGGATGTTGGGTGCAGTCAGTGTTGGTTCGTGGTTTGCACATCAGTAGGGCAGCCAATCCACTCTGGGTTTTAGTCCACATCTTAAAGGAGTATCTAATGTGCTGGATTTATTTCAGCAATGGAATTGAGAACCCTGAACAGCTCCTTTAAAGTTCTGAATAACACTCAAGTGGATTTACTGCTACATTGAAATGGACACCACTAACCAACTGAATGCAGGGTTGACCCAAAGCATTCTTCTGTCTACGGCAAGAAAAATGCAACACCAACATCCATTCGACAAACCCAGAGTGGATTGGCTGCCCTACTGATGTGTCAGTCACTCAATAGCTATTGGGGGGAGGACTATTACAGCAGAGCAGTGAATTGACAGTCATACATAGAAATCTTGCTCCTGTAATTATATCTGTAATGACTCGTGAGAATTGTCAATTAAGAGATCTTGGACTAGAACTCTGGACTATGATTTGGATTTGCAGACTCAGATTTGGTTGTTTTAATATTTTAAGGGCTAATATTTTTAATGTATTTTATTGCTGTTGACCTGCTCATGTTAATAGCTGTGCTCGGTTTCTTTTTCAGCATCTTTTTCAGCATCTAATGACTGTCAATTGTAAGGTGTCCTGAGTCCCCCTTCAGGGGTTGAGAAGGACGGGATACAAATACTCTAAATAAATTAAGTAAATAATAAATATTCCTTCAACAGCCAATCATTGCCCCCCCCCCCCCCCCCGTCTCCCTTACAGATAGGAACAGCTCTTTTGCCTTCTGTCATTTCATGAAGGAACAGGACTAGTTCATACTTTAGTAAACCACAGCTACAGTTCTGCTTCTTAGTGATACACACTTTGCAGAAGTTATGTGGGGCGTTCTGCTGAAAATTTGACTTCTGTATGCCTTTGTGTTGTAAGCCTGAACCTCTGACTTAGATGTTAGGATCTTTTGGATTAAATAAAAGAGCTCAATGCAGTTTTCTCCCCATGTCAGTGGACTTCCAACACGGGATTAATGTTCGCTTGATATGTATTTTAACGTGTGTGTGAGAGAGTGTACACACACACGCACATGTGCACACACATTTTTATTTCTCAGGAATGTAGTTCTCTAGAAAAATAGAGATTATGTCACCAGGACAGGAACAACATGCTATGAAAAGGGGTATGTTTGAAATATAAGAATGTGAGAAGGAGCCTTTGACAAATAAATCTCAACTTTCCATTTGCTGAGACTAAATCCTTTCTCCTTGGAGAGGAGAAATATTCATTGTTTGAATTTCCAGGTTGGGGGCATGATGTCATTACAATTGGAGAGAAACAGAGACAGATGAATTTTCTTAATGGTTCACAACCACTTTCCCCCATAATTTTGGCTCTAAAATGTTGGTATACATGATGAGATATAATACACATTGGTGAATTCTTTATTAGGCCAACCAGAGGTCAGAACAGATCTCACAGCATGAGATTTTATAGCCTCAATGGAGAATACTATGAATTACAAGTTGTATACAAGGTATTAGTCTTCTCTGCCAAAGAATGCTGATGCCTCACCAACTATAAATCTCACGATTCCATAGCACTGAGCCATGGCCATTGAAGTGGTGCCAAACTGAATTAATTCTACAGTGGAGATGCACTTCTGTAGGGCAGGGTTATGAATCATGTGTCCCTCCCACATTATTCAACTGCTAATCGATGAAGCAAAAGATGAGGGATGCTTATCAAAGAGCTGCAAGATATGAACTTCTGCTGTCTGGGGTGATGGATGATACTACTGTCCCTATTAATCAAAACTTTCCTGTTTCCCAACTCTTCAAGCCCTGGCTCTACTATAATATTGTATTCCAATGTTCTTTGGAACACTGTGGAATGATGAACTCTTAGTATCTGAAAAATATTAGTTGAAAAGATTACTCAACGATGATAAAGGTACAAAAATAACCTTGAAAACCAGAGTATATTGTAGGGAAATAAAGTGCATGAATAGATGGAAATGGGTGCTCTTTCATTCTTCTTACAACATCCTGCAATTTAATTTATTTCTCATTATCATATGGTGACATTCTGGTATTTCTAGGTAACTGTGAAACTAATTAAAATTAATTTAAAGCTGTCACTCTGGAAAACTAGAAGAGAAAATATGTGACATGTCAATAGAGTTGCTCAGGGAATAGTTCCTTCAGACATGTTACCTCTCTTGAACTGCAGGCATATTTAATAACCTGGCTGCCACTCTTCGGAACAATTGCAGTTTCTGAGCACTTTTCAAAGGCAGCCCCACACACAGCGCATTACAGTGATCCAAATGGGATGCAACCAGGGCATGTATCACTGGCCAGATCCAATTTCTCCAGGAATGGGTGCATTTGGTGCACTAGTGGCTTCCAAGTTCAAAGCCAAATCCAGGAGTATCGCCAAACTGTGGCTCTGCCTTTTCAGTTGGAGTGTGATACTCCCATCTAGCATAGACTGAATCCCTATTCGCCAATCTGATTGAGTGCTGTGAGAGGATAGGAAATGGTTGCTGGAGAAACTTTCAGTATCAGGTTGCAGCTTCAATAAAGCTTAAACTGGGTAAGAATAGGATTCAACTCCAGTGGATCCAGGATCCCTTCCACACAGCTGAATAAGTATAATGTCACATTGTCTACTTTGAACTGGAATATATGGTAGTGTGGACTCGGATAACCTAGTTCAAAGCAGATATTGTGTGATTTTCTGCTTTGATATTCTGCGTTATATAGGTATGTGAAAGGGCCTCTACTGGAGCTGTATGTGTCTGCCTACAACAGGCAAGGTAAGCATCTGTGACCTTCAGAATCCATTACTGAATGTATGTCTGCCTCACTACAATGTGAATTGTGACAAGATAAATGACAATATATGAAGGCACAGGCACACACATGTTCCATAACGTTGGTTGTATGCAGACCATACTGTTCTGTAATGATGGCCCCTTTCAAACTACATAAGTATAGCACAATGATTCCATTTTTACTATTTTAAGTACAATCATAATGGTATATATATATATATATATATATATATATATATATATATATATATATAATGTGGAAAGGACTATCATTATAGAACAATATAGTCAGCATACAACTAACAGTATAAAACATTTGGGTGTTTGTGCCTTCAAGTTGCCTGTTGATTATAGCAACCCCATGGATTTCTTAGGCAAGGAATTTCTTGTTCATTCGTTCAGTCGCTTCCAACTCTTTGTGACCACATGGACCAGCTCACACCAGAGTTCCCTGTTGGTGACAGCCTTCAAGGTCAAGCCAGTCACTTCAAGGATACAATAATAATAATAATAATAATAATAATCATCATCATCATCATCATCATCACCTTTATTTGTACCCTGCTACCATCTCCCCAAGGGACTCGGTGCGGCTTACATGAGGCCAAACCCAAAATACATCAATAAACAAACATCAATACAACACTCAATAAAATACAAATCATATAAATCACATAAACAAAAATAAGCAATAAACAATTGAAAGTGACATATAAACATTAAAACCAATGGCCGGGCCAAATGTAATAGGTCAAAATTAAAAATATGCTGAAGTGATCAAGGTAGGATATAACTGGGATAGGATTTTCAGAAATGAGGGAACACAGTCAATCCTAAATCTGTAGTAAAGTGCATTTTGGAGGTATATTGCTGAGAGTTTTCCTTATTCTGGGAAGGCACACTGGAACAACCACGTTTTCAGGCTCCTCCTAAATACTGTCAGCGTTGGGGCATATCTGATGTCCCTGGGAAGTGCATTCCAGAGTCGGGGGGCCACCACCGAGAAGGCCCACTCCCTAGTCCCCACCAATTGTGCCTGTGAAGGAGGTGGGAGCATGAGCAGAGCCTCTCCAGATGATCAAAGAGATCGTGTGGGTTCGTACACAAAAATGCGGTCACGCAGGTAGGCAGGTCCCAAACCGTTCAGGTCTTTGTAGGTAAGAACCTGCACCTTGAATTGGGACCAGAAAATGAATGGCAGCCAGTGGAGCTCCTTGAACAGGAGGGTTGACCGCTCTCTGTAAGAAGCACCAGTTAACCTGGCTGCTGCCTGTTGTACCAATTGAAATTTCCAGGCCATTTTCAAGGGCAGCCCCACAGTAATCCAATCTGGAGGTGACTAAGGCATGGCTCACCCTGGCCAGATCCGACTTCACGAGGTATGGTCGCAGCTGGAGCACAATTCTTAATTGTGCGAAAGCCCTCCCAGACACTGCCGACGCCTGAGCTTCAAACGTAAGTGATGAATCCAGGAGGACACCCAGATCGCGGACCTGAGACTTCAGGGGGAGTGCAACCCCGTCCAGCACAGGTTGCCACCCTATACCCCAATCCGGCTTATGATCGACCAGGAGGACCTCTGTCTCGTCGGGATTGATTCTCAGCTTGTTCCTCTTCATCCAGACAGCCACAGCGGCCAGGCACTCATCCAGCACCCAAGGGGCTTCCTTGGAGTTAGGTGGAAAAGAGTAGAGTTGCGTGTTGTCTGCATAGATCCATCTTGCCCTTGGTCAGGCCCTCTTCCTTTTTTCTTCCATTTTCCCCAGCATAATTGTCCTCTCTAAGCTTTCCTTTCTTCTCATGATGTCGCCAAAGTACTTCATCTTTGCCTCTACTATCTTTCCCTCCAATTAGCAGTTGGGCTTTATTTCCTGAAGTATGGACTGGTTGGATCTTCTTGCGGTCCAAGGCACTCTCAGAACTTTCCTCCAACACCACAGTTCAAAAGCATCTATCTTCCTTCGCTCAGCCTTCCCTATGGTCCAGCTCTCACATCCGTAGGTGACTATGGGGAATACCATTGCTTTGACTATGCGGATCTTCTTTGCCAGTGTGATGTCTCTACTCTTCACTATTTTATCAAGATTGGCCATTGCTCTCCTCCCAAGAAGTAAGTGTCTTCTGATTTCCTGGCTGCAGTCTGCATCAGCAGTAATGTTTGCACCTAGAAATACAAAGTCTGCCACGGCATCCACATTCTCTCCCTCTATTTGCCAATTATCAATCAGTCTGGTTGCCAGAATCTTGGTTTTTTTTTTATGTTTAACTGCAACCCAGCTTTTGCACTTGCTTCTTTCACCTTGATTAGAAGGTTCCTCAGCTCCTTCTCACTTTTGGCCATTAAAGTGGTATCATCTGCATATCTAAGGTAGTTAATGTTTCTTCCAGCAATTTTTACCCCAGCCTTGCATTCATCAATGACGACAGGAATTGAACAATGGAAAATGATACTGGATTGTGGCTTAAACGATGAGACGACGCGAATGGCTTTTTGTATTATTGATATTGTTGATGTTTTTGATGATGATGTTTTTGGTTATTGCTAGATTGATATTTTAGATTGTGTCTTGAATTCTGAACCTTGTCCTTTCTATGTTGTACACCGCTGTGAGTCGCCCCCGGATGAGAACAGCGGTATATAAGCAAAGTAAATAAAAATAATAAATAATAATAAATCAAGCCCCGCACATCGCATGATGTGTTGTGCATAGGCAAGGAATACTTTTGTTATTTTTTCTCTCTGAAATATAGCCTACAGCATCTGATATTCATTGGTGGTATCCCATCCATTTGCTTAGCTTCCAAGAGCAAATGGGATCTGACACCTTTAGTATTTAGATCTTTAATGTGGAATATATATTGTTGTAAATGCAACTGGCAAGAAGCACTTCAAGTGAAGAAATTTGTCCACTAGATGGCACATGTATAATTTCTAATTAGTCCTATGCCTTTAATCCTGCAGTTCTGTATGATGATAGAATGGCCACTGAATTAAAGCAGCATTGTATTGCACTGTGGGTCATCTCCAAGTGTTATAACTGGGAAGAGTTTCCTTTAAAAAAAGGAAAGAAAGAAAAAAAGCTGAGCTGAAAAGGTGCCAAACCAGGCCAGAGAGATTAGGCTTTGGATACATGAGATACGATGCTTTCAACATTGCAGCGCAAACTAGATCAGTGGCTAAGATTTAATAGGCCAGCTAGAAAAGCTTTTAACATTTTCACTGCTCCCTAACTCCTAGTTAAATCATCAAAATGTTCCACTCAGAAATTTCCACATTTGTCTAAAGGGCCCTTTGTTTGTGACCCATGAAATCTGTATTATCCTTTGGCTAGAGAACAACTCAACATGTTTTAGATTGCATTGTGCCAGGCAGAGCATGGAATGCTAGCATATCTCTAAGTTAATACCAAATGCCGTGATAATTGGTGTGTCATTCAGAGGGGGTGGGGTGTAGCGCACGTGTCCATCCAGATACTGTTCAACAGTAGCTCTCACTATCCCTGTGGAATCATAGGTTGAAGGAGGCCACAAGGGTCACCCAGTCCAACCCCATTCTGCCATGCAGGATGACACACAATCAAAACACTCCTGACAGATGGCCATCTAGTCTATGTTTAAAAACCTCTAGAGAAGGAAGCTCTGCCATTCTGCAGGGCAACATACTCCATTCTCAAACAGCTCTTATTGTTAGAAGGTTTTTCCTAATGTTTAGGTCCTCTGCAATTTGGATCTATTTCTCTGTGTATTGGCTATTGGCCATACTCGCTAGGTGAAATGACATGGAAGGCAATAGTCTAAACCAGTCTGGTCCAGATTCCATACTCTCTATGTCCATTCTATACTGGCTTTGTCCAGTTTGCCGAGTCACTGCCTGGAAGTGCATACCCTTCAACTGTCCCAATTTGGTAGGGATAGTCTCAATTAATCCTCTGTCATGCCATCTTTCCACAGCTTTAAAAATATCTGTTTTTATACACTTTCCAAGTTTTTCCTTGCTTATATTGCTGCAAAGTGAATTCCAAGTGCAAAAGCAATTTGTAAGCCAGTACTGGGGGAAAAGGAGGGGGCAGAATCTCATCCTTTATAGTAGTTCAGGGCAAAAGCAGACAGTTGTGAGCTTTCCTACCTTGTTATGTTCTTCCTCATTAATAACTTTTTCTATTTTGACCATACTTTGATAATGCTTGGCTACTCATGTTCCAGTCTTCATCTGTGAAATGTTTAGTGGTTACTCCTTAATTGTTCAAGTTTCGAGATGGCCTCGAGCAGTAGATTCTAGGTATTGAGAAAGGACATATTTTAGTGGTTTAATTTGGGAGGGGTAGCCAATACTCCAGAAGACAGGAGCAGAATTCAAAATGATCTTAACAGATTAGAGAGATGTGCCAAAATTAACAAAATGAAGTTCAACAGTGACAAATGCAAGATACTCCACTTAGGCAGAAAAAATGAAATGCAAAGATACAGAATGGGGGATGCCTGGCTCAAGAGCAGTAGATGAGAAAAAGATCTTGGAGTCCTCAATGGACAACAAGTTAAACATGAGCCAACACTGTGATGCGGCGGCAAAAAAAGCCAATGGAATTTTGGCCTGCATCAATAGGAGTATAGTGTCTAGATCCAGGGAAGTCATGCTACCCCTCTATTCTGCCTTGGCCAGACCCCATCTGGAATACTGTGTCCAATTCTGGGCACCACAATTGAAGGGAGATGTTGACAAGCTGGAATGTGTCCAGAGGAGGGTGACTAAAATGATCAAGGGTCTGAAGAATAAGCCCTATGAAGAGCAGCTTCAAGAGCTGGGTATGTTTTGCCTACAGAAGAGAAGGCTGAGAGGAGACATGATAGCCATGTATAAATATGTGTGAGGAAGTCATAGGGAGAAGAGAGCAAGCTTGTTTTCTGCTGCCCTGGAGACTAGGACATGGAACAATGGCTTCAAACTACAAGAAAGGAGATTCCAGCGAGAGCTGTTCGGCAGTGGAACTCTCCTCCCCAGAGTGTGGTGGAGGCTTCTTCTTTGGCGGCTTTTAAAAAGAGGCTGGATGGCCATGTGTTGAGGGTGCTTTGAATGCGATTTTCCTGCTTCTTGGCAGGGGATTGGACTGGATGGCTCAGTCTCTTCCAACTCTATGATTTTATGATATATTAATAAGATAAGAGTTTGTGTTCAGGGGAATTTCCAATGAACTTCATAAAAAGGTTACTTTTAGGGCAATTAGAGAGATGGCCATGTGGCCGGCTCTGTTTTCCAATGGAACCAGAGTTAATAATTCATAATTTGCAATTCAATATCTCAGTATCACAGGTGGATATCATTCACCTGTGATACATCTCTTCTTATGCCACAACAATTATCTTCAGGAATGAAATCAAACTACCTGGCTATTTGATCAACCAAACCTTAAAAGAAATGACATGAGCAATAGCAATGAAGGGTCCAAAACTTTTGGTAGCACTTCAAAAAGTGGTGGAACAGAAGGCACAATAATATTTCTAGGAGGGCAATCTGTGGCCCATTTGCTAAAATACCAGAAAGAACATGCCATAATAAAATTGCCATCCTAAATATATTTTCTCTGAGACAAATCACATTAACTAATATATATATTTAAAAACCTGGATGTATTAACCAGAGGCTTTTAAGAAGTCTGTTGCTTTTGAAGCTACGCAGGCAGAACCACACATGCAGAATTTCAGGCCTAAATCCAATTCTTAATTTTAACTAAAATAGATTCATTGCTTTGGCGGAATTTATGTAAATGTTGATTTACCAAATTCACATTGGGATTAACCACTGGATTTAAGTCTCAGAGTAATACCAAGTGAAACAAGATGCTAGGTCTTTATTCACCTAAGGAATCCAGGTCATGTTGTTATGTATCCAAATGGCTGCTTCTGAATGATTACATTACACTCACTGTGAAGGAATTAAGAAATATGTAGATTCCTGTGCACTTCTAAAAAGTGACTGACAACAGTTTTGAAGAGTTTCTGATTGTTTCTTTTCAGTTGACACAACAATAGTTCCATGTAACTGGGGAATGTTAAACAACCTTTTGTTTAGGAGCCCGACTAAATGTAGCAAAATGGATTCTAGGCAGCAGCAGTAGTGGGTCATTTGTGACACTGGTGAAGGATCGCTCTGGCAATTGTTAATGCTTGTTAGTGCAGTTCAGGGAAAGGCAATAGTAAACCACTTCTGGGCATTTTATTTTGAAAACTGTGATGAAGCAATCCAAAATGAAATAAGAGATAGTGTCAGAAAAAGAGACTTCCAGATTAGAAAACAGCCAATGAGCAGTAGCTCATTGAAGAGCAGAGGACAACTATGAGTAACGACTGTGGCTAATGTGGACTCAAGCTACAAGGATATGCAGATGTTGACATAATAAAGAGGTGAAAGAAAAGTCTAAAACTGTACAACACATATTATAGGAACATAGAATGTGATAAGAATGAGGAGAAGCTAGACATCATAAAACAAGACATGAGATGAATAAATATTGCTATTTTGGGGCTGAGCAAGTTAAAATTGACAGGAATGGGACATTTAGAGTCAGATAATTACATAGTGTTTTACTCAAGAAATGAAAATTTAAAAAGAAACGGGTTGACATTTATAGTGCAGAGAGATGTAGGAAAAGCACTCCAGGGACATAATGCAACATGTGACTAAAGCATATCAGAAAGATTTCAAGGAATCACATCTGCATAACCATAATCCAAGCTTATACTCGAATTACAGAAGCAATACAGGAAGCAAATGAAAGATTTTATGCTGGAGTCCATGAGGAAATTGATCACAAACTAAAACAGAGCATAAAGGTAACCATAGGTTATTATGAGCATAGCATAGCAAAACATTGTAGGAGAATTTGGCTTAGGATCAAGACATGAAGCCAGAGAGTTCTTTACTTTTATGGACCCAACGGTTTGTTCATTGCAAATTTATTTTTCAGCAGCCAAAGAGTGACTGTATACACAGATATCAACTGATGGCCAATACAAAAATCAAATAGACTATACAATTGGAAGCAGAAGATGGAGAAATGCCATTTTTGCTGAAAAAACAAGACCAGGAGCAGATTGTGGGACAGACCATGAACTGCTAATATCAAAAATGAAAGTAAAGCTATTGAACCGAAATATAACCTGGTGAATATCACTGCAGAATTAGAGCCAATGTAAAAAACAAACAAATTTGCACTATTAAGTCTAATTGACCAGGATTGAGAAGACATCTAGACTTTTCAGGGACAAATGCAGAAAATACAATATCTATAGCCACAAAGAAAGAAAAGCCCCACTGGATGGCAAGCAGTTAAGGAATGATGGGAAGCAAACATAAAAGATGATAGAAATAAGGTGAGAACCCTGGATGCAACAGTTCAGTGACTTGTATGCAAGGACAAAGTCAATTACTATATCAATACAGAGAAATATGAGACCACAACAAAAACGTTAGAAGAGACTTCTTCCCCAAGATCAAAAAATAAAAATAACAAAATTTAAAAGTAAAAGGACATTTAAACCAAGAATGAGAATACTCTGTGACCAGCTGGAGAACACATTGCATAATCAAGAAGCAATAAAAACAATAAAACAATACACTGAAGATGTAAACAAGATGAAAGAATGAAAGATTCATTCAAGGAAGAACCATATGAAGATGACAAATTGAAGCTGTCATACTTTGGACATATCCTGTGAATACATGACTGGCCAGAAAATGCAATAATGCTTAGTAAGGCAAAAGCCAGTAGAAAAAGAGGAAGTCTGCATTCCTGATGGATAGACTCAATCAATGAAGCCATGGCCCCGAGTCTGCAAAACCTGAGCAGGGAAGTTGATGACATGATGACTTGGAAGTCTCTCATTCATAGGGTCACCATGAGTCAAAGTAGACTTGACAGCAGTTAACAACCACAGATTGCATTCGGCTTTTTGAAATATGCCCAGAAACATGAAAGTCAGTGGACATCTTACAACAAGGGATTGTATGCTATGGAAGATCAAAGATTCCCAACAGTTGGAGAAAGTGACTGTCCATTTGCTATTAGTTCAATAAAATTAAAGTCACCCAAACTAATTATTTCAGTGAAAGTTGATGTTATCTCAAAAATAGTTACATTAATTAGTTCTAAACATAGTTGTCCAAGTCAGCTTAAACAGTGGGTTGTTTTTGTATTTTTTTGTTTTCTCTTTTTGGACTTGGGGGAGTGGTGGGGGTCTTTCTATTTTTTCCTACTTTGCTATCTTCCTCTATAATATTCACCCTCTTTCGCTGTTATTTTCAAATATTTTAATAAAAATCATTAAAAAAAACAAAACAGTGGGTTGTTGTAGGTTTTTCGGGCTGTATGGCCATATTCTAGAAGCATTCTCTCCTGATGTTTCGCCTGCATCTATGGCAGGCATCCTCAGAGGTGGTGAGCTCCTGCCATAGATGCAGGTGAAACGTCAAGAGAGAATGCTTCTAGAACATGGCCATACAGCCTGAAAAACCTACAACAACTTAGTGATTTCGGCCATGAAAGCCTTCGACATTCAGCTTAAACACTTTAAATAGGGAGGAACTTAATTGTATACTGGCTCAAGATTTTTTCGGGTGTGTGTGGGAAGGTTGAAGGAACAAAAAGCTCTGTGGCACCTTAAAGACCAAATGGTTTTTATATGGCCTGAGCTTTTGTGGATTCCAGTCTATAAAACTCTGCATCTGTACAAGTGGGCAGGAATCTACAAAAACCTATACTAAATAAATTTCAAGTGTGCAAAGACTATTACTTTTGCTACACAGTTGATTTTGAGTAAACATATAACAGCTTGTATTACTCATTTGGTCTCCTGTTGTTCACCTTCTTCCAGATGAAGAATCATATTATTCAAGAAGAGCTGTGTCTTCTCTTTTAGAGTCTATGAGGTTGTTTCTGGAGAAGTATCATAATACTTGCCTTTTGTGTGACAAGCTATTCCCTCCTTCAGGATCATATAAAAGATTGTTGTTACTATAGTGAGAAAGTGTATCCAAGCTACAGCTAGACAATAGACAGCTATGGGTGTTTTTAAAGGATTAAAGTTCAAAGTGAATAAGTGGCAATTATGTCCCATCATAAAAATTACAACACTTACTCCTTTACTGAAGCTTGACATGAGAATTATGTGGTGATTAAAATAACCAGGATCTGTAATCAATGCAATGGCTTCTCTGTGCTTTTTCAGCAAACTGCTTCTTCTCTCCACTTAGCGACAAAAATATATATATACCCTAATTGGTTTCCTTTCCCAGACCTTTCAAAGCACAAGTTTCCAGGTAAACTAGTGCTGTGGCCCCATTAAAATGAAACCAGTGATGCAGAACAGCTCTATACCTGTGTCGCTTTGGGATGAAGAGCCTGGATAATTGGTTGTGAGGCTGTTAAAGGCTCCTCCCAAAACTACAAACCTCAGAATTCTTCAGGAGGCAGTGACCAGATTTAAAGTAGATTCATTCTCTAGTGTGATGAGGTTATTACTGTGTTTAAAAACATTGAAACAAACATAGGGGCCACAGATGTCTCCTGAGTAAACAGTGATCGCTCACAGAAGAACAAAATAGGATATCATTTTCTTCTTCTTCTTCTTCTTCCTCGTCCTCCTTCTCCTGCTGCTGCTCCTCCTCTTCTTCTACTTTTCTTTTCTTCCTCTCTTCTTCTTCCTCCTCCACAGAATGGGGGACATGTGGCTTGAGAGCAGTACATGTGAAAAAGATCTTAGAGTCCTCATGGACTCTAACAGTGTGATGTGGCGGCAAAAAAGTTAACGGGATTTTGGTCTGCATCAATAGGAGTATAGTGTCTAGATCCAGGGAAGTCATGCTACCCCTCTATTCTGCCATGGTTAGACCACACCTGGAATATTGTGTCCAATTCTGGGCACTACAATTGAAGAGAGATGTTGACAAGCTGGAATGTGTCCAGAGGAGGGTGACTAAAATGATCAAGGGTCTGGAGAACAAGCCCTATGAGGCGCAGCTTAAAGAGATGGGCATGTTTAGCCTGAAGAAGAGAAGGATGAGAGGAGACATGATAGCCATGTATAAATATGTGAGAGGGAGTCATAGGGATGAGGGAGCAAACTTGTTTTCTGCTGCCCTGGAGACTAGCACACAGAACAATGGCTTCAAACTACAAGAAAGGAGATTCCATCTGAACATTAGGAAGAACTTCCAGACAGTGAGAGTTGTTCAGCAGTGGAACCCTCTGCCCCCGAGTGTGGTAGAGGCTCCTTCTTTGGAAGCTTTTAAACAGAGGCTGTGGCCATCTCTCGGGGGTGCTTTGAATGCAATTTTCCTGCTTCTTTGCAGGGGGTTAGATTGGATTGCCCATGAGGTCTCTTCCAACTCTATGATTCTTCCTCTTCTTCTTCTTCCTTTCCTAAGTCACTGCACATTTATCTAAGTAATTTACAAGACCTGTCCACATGTTCAGAGATTCAAAACAGGAGCTAAGATAGGGATTTATATAGCAGACCAGCACATTTCTTTGGGAGGAGCTGTGTATAGGTGCAAGATTCGTCATGGTTGTGCATTCCATCCCATTCCTTCTTTCCATTCCCCGTGACCTCTGTTCCATTTTTGCAACACTATTAGAAATTGCAGACACGGCTAGAAATTTAAACTGAAATGACATTACCTTTGCCCTGGATCCAGAGGTTGGAAGCAATGAACTGAAAGTAATATAATTATCTAATACTTTGGATGGCAAGTTTGCAACCTCTCCTCCTCCCCCCCCCCCCCCCAATGAGTATTATTGGTAATGGCTTATAGTTTCTCAAGTTGCTCCTGACACAACTACAAAAAAATAGTACACACACTACTTGTTACGTTTCCTTTGCTTTCTGTTCTTTTTTGAGGGATAAAACATAGGACAGAAAAAATAATACCAAAACAACTTTTTAAGTAAGGGATGTAACAAGTCATGGCTTATAGTTATTTGCACTGCTTGTAACTTTTCCTTTTTTTGAGGGCTAAAACAATAAGACAGATAAGTGACGGGCATGAAACATTGAAAGCTTACTGCAACATATTTTTCACCCCTCAATATAGTAACAGAAAGCAAAGTGACAAGCAGTCCAAGAAAGAATGCAACAAGTTGCTTGTTTTCATCATTGTTAAGAAGTGAAAACAATGAGCTGTTTTGAAATATTGTGAGAAGTAACAGAATGGAGTACTTTAAAAAAATAACTTCCAGGTTCTGTCTGGATTTGAGGAAACATTTGGAACCATGGTCTCCTCCCTGTAGTCTATTACTCTAGGTATTTGATTCTAGCTGAAAATTTGGACACCAACACAAAGCAAGCAAGACCTCCCATTTAAAGGTGATAGGGTTCAATGCATGTGGATCTATAATACTCTCATAAAACCTCCAAGCACCACAACTATCTTTGTAAATATCCACCCACAGTGATAACACTGATAAAAAGTACAATGCAGGGAAGTTTTTCATTATTTAGCGTCATTGTTTCTCATATTCTTTATGGATTCTAAGAACAGGGATTAGTAAGATGTGGGGTTGGGCAATTTGTACTTGGCCAACTAGTTTGTTGCCTGCCTCTCTTTGCATCAGATAAAACATAACATTGTTCAAATGCATATACCAAAATATACACAAGAGTAACATCAATAAAATGCAGGTTAAAATACACAATTGACCTGCTGAAAGAGATAGGTCTTCAGTTGTGGCTTAATGTCCAACAGCTGATTTAGCTGTCAAATCTCTTCCACCGGGTCTTCTCTGGGCGTCCGATGGAAAGGTCCTCTGGGTGATGATTGCCAGTTGGGTTCTGCCTGGTTGGAGTAAATACCCTTCTGAAGACTCAGGTGTCCAAAGGGGCAGATTGTACAGGAGAAGGTGATCCTGAAGGTAACTTAGACCGAAACCATGTAGGGCTTTAAAGGTCAAAACCAACACTTTGCCTGGAAACTAACTGGCAACCATGGAGTGAATATAAAAGATATAGGTTTCCCTTTGACAGTCCAGTCATGTCCAACTCTGGGGGGTGGTGCTCATCTCCATTTCTAACCCGAAGAGTTATCATTGTCTGTAGACTCCTAGGTCATGTGGCTGGCATGACTGCCATTACCTTCCTGTCAGAGCAGTACCTATTGATCTACTCACATTTGCATGTTTTTGAACTGATAGGTTGGCAGAAGCTGGGGCTAGAAATGGGAGCTCACCCTGTCATTAGGATTTGAACTGCCGACCTTCCAATGAGCAAATTCTGCAGCTTAGCGGTTTAACCTGGTACCCCACCTCGGCCCCTGGTGTGAGTATAATATGGGTATAATAGGTTCATTCCTAGATGTTCCCATAACCAATCTGGCTGCCATGTTTTGAACTGATTTTCCAATCTTGGTACAAAGATAGCCCAATGTACAGCTCATTGCAGAAGTCCAATCTTGAGGTTTCTAGCAAGGTATTCCCATCCGCTTCTTTAATGATGATTTTGGAATGGCTTAGTTGCTGTGGATAGCACCACAATTCATATAGATAAGCTTGTGTGGTAAGCTTTGCCTCTCTCGCCAATTCTCTCAGGTTAGACATCCATGTTCAAGGGGAGTCCATGCAGACCCTTTCTTCCTGTACCTCTGAGAGGGATTTTTCTCCATTCTTGTGATATGCAGAAGCTTAAGCAGCTGAGGAGGAAAAGGAGAGGGCATGAGGCTGTTAGGAATTGTGGGAGTTGGAGTCTCCAACTCTCACAAGCTACATCTATACTATGCCTGTCCTATAGTATACATTGGCATTTCTCAACCTGGAGGTCGGGACCCCTGGAGGGGTTGCGAGGGGGTGTCAGAGGGTCGCCAAGGACCATCAGAAAGGACAGCATTTTCTGTTAGTCATGGAGGTTCTGTGTGGGAAGTTTGGCCCAGTTCTATCATTGGTGGAGTTCAGAATGCTCTTTGATAAATCCCAGCACCTACAACTCCCAAATGTCAAGTCTATTTTCCGCGAAGTCCACCAGTGTTCACATTTGGGCATACTGAGTATCTGTGCCAAGTGTGGTCCAGATCCATCATTGTTTGAGTCCACAGCGCTCTCTGGATGTAGATCAACTACAACTTCAAAACTCAAGGTCAATGCCCACCAAACCCTTCCAGTATTTTCTGTTGGTCATGGGAGTTCTGTGTGCCAAGTTTGGTTCAGTTCCATTGTTGGTAGAGCTCAGAATGCTCTTTGATTGTAGGTGAACTATAAATCCCAGCAACTACAACTCCCAAATGACATTATCAATCTCCACTCCAACTGCACCAGTATTCAAATTTGGGCGTATTGGGTATTTGTGCCAGATTTGATCCAGTGAATGAAAATACATCCTGCATATCAGATATTTACATGACGATTCATAACAGTAGCACAGTTATGAAGTAGCAACAAAAATAATATTATGGCTGGGAGTCACAAGATGAGGAACTGTATTAAGGTGTCATGGCATTAGGAACGCTGGTATAGATGTAGCTTAGGTTGGCATCTGCTTAGATTGTGGAATGACTTGCCAAAAGAGCTATGACCGTGGACGATGATGTCCGAATTCAAAACAGTCACAAAGACCTGTCTCTTCCTGCAGGCCTGTCCTGATTATTGTTTTTCATTATGAATTTTAAGTTAAGATTCTTACATTATGCACTGCCTGTTTGAATATATTGTATGTATCATACATAGATGCATGTGTATTGATTATCTACAGGCGGCTTTAATATGTGCTGAGTATATGTATTAATTTACATAAGAATAGGGCTCCACAGCCACCTACAAACCCACAAAAATAGTCTTCAAGGAAGACCATCTTACTCGTCTAACGAGGGATCGCCTAAGTAAGTAAGTAAGTAAGTAAGTAAGTATTAATTTACACTGATGTTTTCGCCAGGCGCTGTGCCTTCAGCTGATTGTAGAGGCTGCATTTTAATGTGTTGTTGATCCTTGCCTCAATCCAAGGGTAAGAAACAAACAAACAATGCTGGTGGTCATCATATTCTGGGAGTGCTTTGAATGGGGTTTTCCTGCTTCTTGTCAGGGAGTCGGACTGGATGGCCCACGAGGTCTCTTCCAACTCTGGGATTGTAACAATCCTAAGGATGACTCTTTTCCCCCTTGGCCCTGAGAGAGGTCTTCCTTCTCCAGCCTTGGAGGACTTCCTTGCTCCTGCCTGGCCGTGCCTTCCTCTTCCTCCCGCCCTCCTCCAGGATAAATACAGGAAGGAGGAGGTCACTGACTGCCAAAGTGCCAGCCCCTCTTGCCTTCCCTTTTTTTGTGTCGGAGGACGCGAAATCGCGCGCGATCCTTGCCTTTAAGAGGAGAGAGAAAAAGAGAGAGAGAGAGAAGGGAAAAAAAGAAAAGGTAGACCGAGCGGCGTGACTCTTCGCGGCGGGGCTGTGGCGCCCCAGGGCAGCTGAAGCAGGTGCGAGGAGCGGGATGGAAGCGGGTCAAATCTGCGTGTGAGTGGGTGATTGGCAGGAATGGGAAGGGGTGGATATTTCTCTGGTTGCGGGGAGAGAGGAAGCCGCAGCTGCAGTGGCCAAAAGGAAAGGGCTGGGAAGGGAAGGAGGGAGGCTCTGCGGCATCCGAGCTGCCTGGGGCCCCGGTGTCGCATTGGAGCGTCTGCATTCGCGGCTGTAGCGCTTCCATGATGGGCGAGAGGCCAGAGACGAGCCTGGAAGGCCCCTGGCTGGCGGTGGGGAAGGGAACCGGGCGGCCCGCGCTCCTGCTTGCCCCCCCATGACTGCTCCTCTGCGGGGAGGCCCTTCATAGCGAGCCAGGCTGAGCCTTGGCAGCCCCAGGCCAGCCTCCTTGGGAGTCGCTCCACCGAAAGCCACGGGCGCAGATAGGATGCTGTTTGCCCCACCGGCCGTCCTCCGGTAAGCCCCCAGGATGCCGCTTGAGGACTCTGCGGTGCCTGTTGATGCCTGAAGTGGTAACCCTAAGCCGCTTTAGGGCTTGGAGGGCAGAATCAGGTGCTGGTAATCACGGGCTCGCGGGGATTACTTCCAGAGAGGTGTGGGTGATCTGATGAGGGACCCCTCGAGGAGCTGGCTGGGCGGGTGGGGGGCTTCCCCCTGCCCGGGAGAAGGCCACGCTCGCCCTCATGCCGGGCCCTCAACTCTAGGAGTCCTGGGCTGTCAAGGTGTAGGATCACCAAGGAGAGATTTCCAGGAGCTCAAGGCATCCCTTCAGGGCTGGCTTCCTTCATTGAGCCAATCCATCTCTAACATGGATGAGGGCTGGGCTGGGTGGCCCTGGTGGTCTCTTCCAACTCCATGTTCTTATGAGGTGCATCTACACCAGGCATGGGCAAACTTCGGCCCTCCAGGTGTTTTGGACTCCAACTCTGTATCTCAAAAACTAGAGCTTTTGTGGGAAAACCAGTGCCATTTTGGGAATCAGCCAGTCAAATATACCCAGAACATTTGAGGCAACAAAATGTGTGTTGGCCAGTGAAGCGGAATTTAGCACCAAAATATCACAATGTATTGAAACAGCTGTGGATCTGAGTGGGAGGTAGACTGTGCTGGATAATGCAGAACTTGGATGAGCAAAGGTTGGATAAATGAGACTCTACTAGGAATGGGGAGACAGAGAGCCTGTGCTTGATATGACACCCCTCCTCTACTATATCTATTTGTTATAATAGGTCTTAGCACTAATGAGGAGCAACTTCTCATCGGCACGATTTCTTGTCCTCCATAATCCCTTGCATTGGCTGTGCTGGTTACGGCTCATGGGAGTTGCAGTCAAATATTGTAAACACTGACCCTTCTCAATGATGTTCAGTATTTCAGTAGGATGTATCAGTGTTGGTTGAATGAATGAAATTAAGGCTGTTTCCTAGACTCCATCTACACTGACCATTTAATGATGTTCAAAGCTAACCCCAAAATGTGGTGACTAGACAACAAGCTCCCATCTTCAAAAGTGTGTGGAAGAAAGCCCTTAATGTGCCTCTGTGGTTTGTGTAATCACCAGCTGGGTCTTAAATTGGTTCCAGGATTTCCTGTGTGATCATCTACAAAATGAAAATTTTTTCTTCAATACTGGTTTGAAACTGACTTGAGTGGTCAGTGTAGATGTGTCCTAAGTCTAGGCAAGGTTAATATCTGGCTTTCCAGTGTTCCTCCCCTACCCTTTTAGTAGGTACACGAAATGTAAACAACAGGCATATATCCAAAAATTGTCCTGGCAGTTGCTGGCATGTAGCCCTGAAACTGTGCTATATGCATATCACAATACAGCAAGCATGTAATATACATGGAAATTTGGTTCCGGGTTCTGCCATGGATACGAAAAAAGATGCTCACACCCCATATTATTAAAAGGCGACTATGTGAATCTGCACGCTTCAGCATGTCTGTGTTCAGGTTGCAGCCACTTACTAATATGGCACAATGATCTGCAGTTGCTTGAAATTGAAGATCTGTATCTCATGGATCTGGGTGGCACATTGTATAGAAATGCATCTGTAATGCGGCTCTTACAGTGGCAAAGTGGCGACTACTATTGTGTTGGCTGTGTGGTAGTTCAGAAGTAGCATGCTTGTAAATGCCAGGTCAGGCTCAGTGGCTCTATGTCTGGCTTGTAGGCTTCCCATAGATTAATTGCCCACTCTGAGAAACAGGGCACTTTTCTTAAAAGACGTGAAAGTGAGTTTGAGTTATAAGCATATGCTATGTCTACTTTTGAGATTATTCAGGGACTATGGTGATATACTTTTTTTGCCCAGCTTTTAAAAAAATGAAAATGTACTTTCCGTGTTTCTGTGTGGTCCTTCTAGATCAGAGGTTCCCAACCCTGGGGCCTCCAGGTGTTTTGGACTTCAACTCCCAGAAATCCCAGTCAGCTTACCAGCTGTTAGAATCCATGGGAACTGAAGTCTAAAACACCTGGAGGCCCAAAGATTGGGAACCACTGTTCTAGATTTTCGGTTTTGACTCACAGTTATTGCTGCTCATTGTTACTCTACTTAGGTCTTTGTAAATTACCCCACAAACAGGAAACAGAATCAGTCAATAAATTCTCCTGAATATGAGACTGAAACAGCCAATTCATTTCAAGTCGAACTGTTTGGCCACAATCTGAAGCATGCTTCTTATTTAGAAATCACATCCAGTAACTTTTCTGTTCTATCATGCTGTAACGCTATATATGATATGACCCTTTTATCCATGGGGAATACATTCCTGGACTTTGTGTGAATATGCAAAATCACAGGTAATAGGGAACCCAATTGAAATGAAGGACTTCTTGACCAAGAAGACCATAAGGTCACACTGGAGGACTTGGAAAATGTCTATGGGACACATTTTGTTGGATGTGGAGAAAAAAAACACCCTAGGTATTAGTCCTGTGGATAGCCTACAGGTTATAGGCTGTCTTTTGTGAGTCAGGGTGCATCTACATTGGAGAACGAATGCAGTTTGACACCATTTTAGCAGCCATGTCTCAGTGTAACAGAATCATGGAATTTGTAGTTTTAGCCTTCAACTTTCTCTGCAAAAGAATACTGGTGCCTCACTAATGCAGCGTCAAACTTGTGTAGATCCTGCTATTCCCCAAAACACTTCAATATTGTATATCAAAGGAAGAGTGCCAGTGCTGGTACAGGAAGACAAAGAACAGGAGCTAGATCTGGCATGAATGGTGCAAAACGAAGAGCAGTCAAGGATGACAAGCCAGTTGAATTCTACTGTCCCCACAATGGAAAGGCAAGAGCTGAAAATTTAATCTGGTCTTATAGAGCCCTGCCTGGAACCAACTGCAAGTCTTTGTACCAAGCTGTAAGCTTTCTGCTCTCAAAGAATTCTTACATCTTAGGAGACCTCTTACTCCCGAGGAGCTTGTCACTTCTTTGCATTTAGGAGTGTGTCAGTCAGAGGACACATGTATCTACTAGGCCTGGGTAACAACGGAAAAATTTGTTTCTAAAATCGATTTGTATTTGGGGGTTTTTTTTGTTTCAATATTTAAAATAATTACAAAATTTTCCTTTTAAAAAGTTCGATATTTACGAAATTTCGTAAATGGTAAAAAATTAACGAATCGATTTCCAAAACAATAACGAATCGATTCGTTAATGGCGGACGCGACCGCTAAAAAACCTCCAAACCTCCAAAACCTTCTGAAGCTTCCCTCTCCCTCTGTTGTTGACTGTTGGTGTGATATTATAATTTTTTTTCACTAATTAAACCATAAAACTGGCCCAGACATGCGGAAATAATAACGAAACGACCTCAAAACAATAACGAAACGAATAGAATATCGAAATACGAAGCATTTACAAAACGTTTTTGAAAATTCGTTTTTTTTAATAATTGCTCCAGAATGGTTCGTTATCGTTTTGTAATTGAAAAAATTAACGAATTATTAACGAATTACGAATTAACGAAACGAAACCGCCCAGCCCTAGTATCTACATCTTCTTGTATATATGGTAGCTTCTATATATGCAAGAAGAGGGTTATGTGGGCTCCTCTCTGACACCTTAGGCATGGCAGGTAGCTCTGGGGTCTCATTGAGGCTGGTTCTAAAGGACATTTAGTACAATGTCAAGTTTTTAAAGTTTGTTTGTGTTTTTAAATACATTACGGCTGTACCCTTGGCTCGCTTCTGATACAATAAATGAATAAATAAATATTGAGGCTGGTGCCAGTTCCGCTGTCGCTGTAAGGTCGAATCGAACACACGAGGAAATTATGCAGCCCACTAAATGTTGGTTTGGTTTTGTTGAGCATTGTTTTGATTGAGTTTCAACTGTGCTATTTTGTCTTCTTATGTTGCATTTATGTGTTTTTATCTGGATTGTTATATTGTCCTATGCTTTTATTTTAATTGTGTTTTTGATTTAATGGGTTGTTTTGTATTTATGTCTTGTGGGCATTTTGTCCCATATGTAAGCTGCCCTGAGTCCCTTTGGAGACCTGGTGGTGGGGTATAAGAATAAAGTTATTATTATTGTTATTGTTGAATTGCAGGTCCCAGCATTCTTACCATTGAATGTGCTTGGACTAGCAACCTGGAAAATGACATGTTTTCCACTTCACTTGTGTCTCCAAGTGAGAACATAGACCTGTAAAATTGCTAGAAAGCTCCATCCCAGGCAGGTCCAACTTCAAAATTGTCATCTGCAGATGAGATTTTATTCCACCAGGAGAAGACAGGTAGCAATGTAGAGCAGTGGGTGCCAAACTATGGGCCAGCAAGTCATGGCCCACAGGTAGATTACAACTTCTACCACTGATGATGAATGCTGCAGTTCTGTGACTAAGCTATCTGGAGAGTTGCCATCCAGTGCACCTGGGGGTTGCAAGGTTAAGGAAAGCTGGATCATCAGTGAAATAAAGGCGGATGAAGATTTGTTCCTTGGCTCATGCAGGATTTTTTACATTTGTCAACTCTGATCAAGGGTTGATGTAATATTGGCACTTTTACAGAGCAATGACGTTGTGATAAGTCTTTTCTTTGCCACAATTTTAACCAGGCATTCTAATGGGAAGAGAGCTTAAAATCGTGTTCTGTTCTCTCAATTTGTTTAATTTTTTTAAAAAATAATAAAACAAAGAGTACTCTGTTCCACAGCTGTGACATTTAAACCCTGGAGGGCAGGAAGATTTTGCTGCTAGATAATTTTAGGTTTTAATGAAGGACAATGCCAGACTGGAGCAGGACTAGAGGAAATGTTTAGATGCAGCCAAGAAAGCGAAGATGTCAGAGAGAATTTGTTTGGTTATACATTGCTCATTGCGCTGTGTCAGGTTCCTGATGTACAGCTTTGCTTTATTAAACTTGGAAAACAGACAATTAATCAGATGGATGATAAGTAAAAGAAGACATGGCTGACTTCTGGAACAAGCTTTTGAGTATTTTTGGTGATCATGGTGCCACTTTTATAGTATTCTTTCATAAAAACTGAACACTTACATGTTTTTAGTCTAAAGATAATCCTTAGGACAGAAAATGCCTGAAGATATAATTTGTACATTCATTCATTCACTTTATTTATATCCTGCTCCTTCTGCCAGAAGTGGGACTCAGAGCAGCTTATATTTTAAAACAAATAGTATAGATAAAATACCTAAAATATTATATTAAAATAGATGACTGGTAACATTAAAACTTTTTAAAGCATCTATTAAAAGACAAAGACAAATAACAAAAAAAAGGTCTCATTGAAAGTCAATTTCCAAAAGATTTTTGGACTACTAAAGTATTTGTGGATGGAATAACAACAAGGAAGGAGTCCTTTTAAAAAAACACAAATTACAAATTGTTTTGAAGAACAAAAGTATCAAACATACATAAAAACTAATCTACAAACCTCTCACTCACGGCATGCTTATTTTTATCTCAATTTACTCCATTCTCTTTAAATGCTGTTATATAATCATCCTCCTTTTAATGACATTCTAATGATTCTTAAAACCTACAGTAAACAAATGCCCTACTCATTATTATAACTAATAGGCCTGTGTGATCAGTGAAAAAAAATGTTTCAATACTGGTTACTAAATTAGGAGAGGGGGTGGTGAATTGTTTCTGAGGTGCTTCTAAAATATCTGTATAGTAACTATAACAATATAACGATTTTTTCTTAATTTTTAATGTAATTGTGTAAGTGGGGAAGATTCCAGGGCTCCTTTCTCCCTCATTTTTAGACCTATCGGCATGAAACTTGCTACAATGGTAGAACACATTTACCAGTTACCCTCCTCCCAAGTTTCAAAATGTTTCACACATTTTTGGAATTTTTCAAAAGTTTATATGAACATTTTTCTTTAAAAAATTGCAAGAGCGATGTACTTGGATTTGTATTTTCAGTTATATAACATAGCCAGGGCATCATTTCCCACAAGTTTCAGAAATATTTGCACATCCACTGATTTTTAGGGAATTTTAACCAACATAAACTTAACAGTACTATTTCACTAGAAGACCCCAGGGGGCATCCACTCCAACTCCCTTCTGCCAGGCAGGAAAAGTACAGTCAAAGCACCTCCAACTGATGCCCACCCAGCCTTTGAAATAATAATAATAATAATAATAATAATAATAATAGGAAACTTACTAGGTAAACTTTGGAGTTAATGCCTCTCAACTTTGCTTACCTCACAGGGTTGATTCAACTTCAAACAATTCCCTACTTATCTCAAAATCCCTTTAGAGAATGAACACAGGTTTTCCCTCACCAAAATTTTCAGGAAGGAGAAGGAGACACAAGGTGGTAAGCAGAATTCTGAGAAATGTAGTTTGGCAAGATGATGACCTCTATGGCCATTTAGAAAACAAATACCATAGCTTTTTTGCAGTTCTAGCTAGCATTATTCAAAGTAAATTTGCTATTATAGTTGTTGTCTGATAACTTGCAAGATTTAAGCAGTTGCTTCTCTAATATATAAGTAACAGCAAGGGCCTTTTACACAGCACAATTATGAGACTATGATTCTGTTTAACTTCCAGTGACATCCTATGGAATCCTGGGATTTGTAGTCTGATGAGGAACTAGAGCTCTGTGACTGGGAATTCTAAACCCAGCTCTCTAAACTATAATTCATTCCAGGAGTCTATGGCATGTTGACATAGCAAATCAATTGGAATCAAAACACTGTATCTGTGTAGTGTGGATGAGCAAACCAAGGATTAGAAATCACTCACACTGTGATCCAGTTTCACAATGGTCATGCATGAATGAGTCTCTGATCATTTCCCTTAGCTCAGTGGTTCTCAAACTGGGGTCCCCAGATGTTTTTGGCCTACAACTTCCAGAAATCCCAGCCAATTTACCAGCTGTTAGGATTTCTGGGAGTTGAAAGCCAAAAACATCTGGGGACCCCAGGTTGAGAACCACTGCCCTAGCTGATACGTTGTACTACAACCTATACCATCACCTGGCAACATGACTAGTGAATGTAGTTCAACAGAGTGATGGGGGTGGGGGGGTGGAAAAGGCTTCTGTAGACTAGAACTTCTTAAAGCTCTTAGTATGGATTGTTACGCTGGTTTGGAGATTATGGGAAACATTGGCCGAAAAAAACTCTGATCTAAGATGTGCTTCAGCTGCTTACATGAGGAACTTCTAGTAAATGAAGATTAAATAATTGTATTCTTTAGTTTCATAAATAAGAATCAGATTCAGGTTATTTGAAAGCCTGTTGAGTTAACAGTTCATTACATTATGTTCCAAACATGTGAGTGGATGGGCATTATGGTGAAAGGGATTATGTGACTTTGGAAAGACTCTAGGGAAGGCCTGATCAACCTGCGGCTCATGGGCTGCATCTGGCCCAGAATGGCTATATATGCAGCTCAACACAAAATCATAAATGTAATTAAAACATGAGAATTTTTGGTGACTTTTTGGGTAACTTTATTGTGTGGTTCTCAAGCCCAAACTTTGTGGATGACAACAGAATGGAATAATTGGAATATGTTATGTCCACAAATATCAGAGTATAATCTATAACTTGCATTATAATTGCAAATAGTTTGGATAAAAGAAATGAAAAACTGTTACAATTCACTAACAAAATAAAAAGCAAGGGGACTGTTGTACTGCTGAATTGTGAAAATGAATTCAAGTGTGTGTTCTGTACTAGGCATAGTGTCACTGCATGCTGTACACTCTAGCCATTTCTATATATGCATGTATTCAGTTTTTCCGACAGTGTGTGACCCAAGACAATTTGTCTTCTTCCAATGTGGCCCAGGGAACCCAAATATTTGGACATCCCTGCTCTAGGGTGAAGTAACCATACCACTTTGATAGTCTTGAGTGTTGTTTCATTGCCTCCCACTTCCTGTGCCCACATTTGCCATTTGGTTCTGGATGGAGACGCATATGGAGATCTTCCCCCATTTCCTTTAGTGGTGTTAAAAGCAGTGTGACCTGCAGAATCAGCAGGCAGAGGTTTCACGGCCTAGTGATAAAGCATTATTACTAAGTGCTGCAGATGAAATGGTTTTTAAAGGTGACAATTCTTGACAACTCTTAATTCCTGTTTTAGCTTATGTGTTTCTTGCCATATCTCTAAAAATAAGATGAACAGTGTATGCTGCTTGGCCAGCATCAGAGTTGACAAAAAAAGTGTTGATAGCCCGTAAATTACATAGGACGATGATGGAGATGATTTATTCTATTTATACCTCACTCTTTCTTTGTAGGGACACAGGGTGGCTAACATTCTATATAAAAGAACATAGTTAAACATCATAATTTGCAAATATCTAAAATAATAAATTTACAGATGGCTGCTGACTTAGAATAACAATATACACAAGAGTAGAAGGCAAGTCAAACACTTGCGATTTTCAAAACTGATCTCTGAAAGATGACACTGTGGGGGATGATTTGATCTTTCTAAAAGATGCTCCCCCAAAGCTTTTAGAAATAACATTTTTCAGAACTGGCCCCAGAAAGACAAGTGTGTGGGGGACAACCTATTCCTTTTAACAGAAGGGAGTTCCATGACTAGAGGGACATTACTGGTGTAGCCCTGCCATGTGTTCCATTCTGTTGGAACTAAGGACTTCATCCCAATCAGTCTTTGCTCCATTTCTCTGCGCTGCTGAAACTGAGTCTCATGGGGGCCATCACATGACATAAGGCCACTTCTGGTGGCTGCCTGTGGGACTCTGTTGGGACAGCACAGGGAAACAGAGGGAAGATTGTGTGTTCTGGAGTTGGGTGCTACCCAACTCCTAATGCCAGAAGACACCAGAAGATGGAGAGAAGCTGGGGAAAGGACATGGAATGGTTACCATCCCATAATACTGAAAGGCACAGGACCTTGACGGTAGGGAACAAAACAAGATGGCTCCCTCAGTTTTTTCCTGCTCCCCTCTCCCCCCATGGGATGAGGTCTTAAGATCAATGAAGTTCAGAAGAGGTTATTCCTCTGGATTCTGCCTCTACCCTGCCACGCGAAGGAGAGAAAGCAAGCAATGCCTGTACTGTTTGAAACAAAAGGTCAGATCTCTCATCACCTCCAGCTAAGGACATTATAATCTGGCTGTGTGCAAAGGGAACAAAAGACAGTACATCGTTCAGGCAGAGATGAAGAGAAAGACAAGGAGCTCATCCTGGGCTCTGTAAGCGTCTTAAGGGTGCTGCTAGTTGACTCCCTGAAGGTGTAATGCTGGAGTTCTCCCCTTCAGCTATCTGTCAGAGTGTTGATATTCTACCACTGCTTCACCTGGGATATTACACCAGTGGAAAACTAAACACAAGAGTACTGTATCATGGAACCACTTAGCAGAGGTGGCCGAAACTCTCCTGTTGCTTGAGGCATAGTGCATTAAGTTTGACGCTGCCACAACATCTTTTATCATTTGATTGTGTCAGTGGTTTCACATGACCATAATCTGGTTGAGAATGTATCTTCTGCAGATATGGGTTCTTATTGTATAGGTATATGAAAATTACCAAGGAAGTGTGGCACACTCACATTTGAACTCAGTAGAAAATCCTCTATAATTAACTGATTATTAGAATTACAAAGGAGAGGTTGAGAGAGTGAAAATGGCATGTTATTCAAAACCATAATAATGTAAGGTCAGCTAGAATGTGTAGAGAAGGTCAGGAAAGATACCTTCAGTTTCAAAAGACCACCATTGTGCAAAACAAAGTGCTATAGAAACTATTAGGGAAAAGAGGGCAGATTGTGAAAAACAGAGGTCTTGCTTTGCACTCACGTTCTGCTTGTGGATTCTTCTAGGCCTCTGGTTAGCTGCTATGGGAACAGAAAGCAGGTGCTCTGGGAAGACTTTCATGACTTTCAAGATGTTTCACAGCCTGATATACTGTAGAGTAAGTCCTGCCTTTCTTACAGACAGGATTTATTATAATTGTTCCTTTGGACATAAGCTCCTTCTGAAAACAGGTAGAATGGCTGTTGGGTAAATGCACAATATCATTCTGTGGACAGATCTTGCCCTGTAGTTGTTCTGTTGACACCTCCTATATCAATACATCTATACTAATAAAATAGGCTGATCTGTCTCACTCACAGCTCATTGTTAGGTCTTAAGTGATTAATTAGTTTCCGCAAATTTATTAATAAGGCTGGAATCTTGACAATCTAGACTGAATGTAGATTCCAACTGAAACACATTCTCTTGTTTTTATGACTCTGTAGCTGCTTCTGATGAATTATCTCTTTAGGTCTTCTATTGCCTTGCATACATATCTATTCCAGTTTTCTCTGTGTAGATATCAATCTTAAATGTAGGTGCATGCTGTTTTCACAACTGGAGAGCCTTTTAATTCAGAAGTGGCCTGTTGTCCCAGCATTTCTGGAATCTGGATGACCTCCTTTTTCCCTTTGTTTTGGTGAAAACCCCTTGAAGGAACTTGCTCTGTAGATTATGTAATGCTTTCTGAGAGATGCATTGAGCAAGAATCTGCTGACACTGTGAAAAGGACTGTTCTCTTTGACTGAAGTTGGCAAACCAGTCATTACCAAATCCTGTTCCTCAGTATGTAAAAGCTTGGTGAAATGTTCTTAGAAGGAGAGGAGAAGGAGAAATGATCAAGAATCAGTAAATGCAGGGGCAGCTGTGATGGCTGAATGATATATTCCGTAGTTTATAAAGATGGTGTCATGATTTGTTACTTTTTTTGTTTAACTCCCCTCACCCTCCCTCAGTTAATCTACCTACAATATTCTTTATCCACAGTATGGATAAAGAAACATTAAGGAGACGGTCAAGGTGTGAGACAGAGGGGGAAGTGTGTCTGGGAGAAACTTAGAGCTCCAATAGGCACAAATTGGAAGATACAGCCCCTCAAAGAGCCAAGGCCACTGTGAGCCAGCTGTATATTTCTATAGTTGTACTTCAAAGTCCCTTCCATATGTGTTTTGAGTCAAGGCTGCTTTCGGGATTGATGCATTTTGTTGTGCTCCTCTCCTTCTCCCTCTGGTCCTGTCATGAATGGTTATTGCACATTCCCCACTTTTGAGCAGCAAGGCAGTCCGGGGGCCATGCCTACCCCTTTCTCTCTTTAGAGAATTCTGCACTATGTGTGCAGAACAAAGCAGAAGTAAGGAATTGCCTATAAACTGACAGCAGACTCATTAACTATTTTGGGAATTGGGAATAGAGAGGGAATGGGGGAGAGAGGGAGGGTGCAAGGGATGGTTTCAGGCTGAAAGCTGTTAACTTACAATAGTATTATATTCTGCACCATTTCCACATTTCCCTCCTTAATTTCTTTTTTTGTAAAAAAAAGATGTCACAAAGTGTGGGAAAACACAGGACTGTGGATAGAATGCACTGTTTTTGTGATCAGGCACAGCAAATAGACACTAAAAGCAGCCAGAAAGAGTCTTAGCTGGCTGGTTTCTCAGCCTACTTAGTGGGGAGGTCCTCGGGCCTGTGGATTTGGGGTGTCATGAAAGCACTATGGATTATGAGTTATATATCTATTCAGCAACAACTGATGGCTTCCACAACAGTGGAATTTATCATCAGGCTTTAGACCAGGCATTGGCAAACAAAGGCCCAGGGGCTGGATCTGGCTCCCTGGGCACTTACCCCAGGTCCTCCTCTTTTCCCTGTTCTCTTAAAGACACTGTGTCCTTATGCCAAAAAGATGGGGGTGGAAGGCACATAACAACTGAGAGTCCTCTGGAGCACTCTTAACCACCGTTGTTTCACCACTCTTCCGGCATAAGGATGGTGTGATTGACCCCATCCTTATGCTGGGTGGATGGCTTGAGGAAGGCATGCGGCAGCCGAGAGCCCCCTGGAGCACACTTAGCTGCTGCCTCTCTCGCCCTCCTCCCAGCATAATGCCAAGAGGACTGTGCGAGGATCAGGGAAGGAGAATGCAAAGGAGGATTGGGGAAGTCACCCTGTGTCCCACCTTCTTCCCAGCATAAGGATGGGACAAGCAGTCCCCGTCCTTATGCTGGGAGGACAACATGAGGATGACCCAGGCCCTGCCCTGCCCCCTCCTGGCCCCTTCCTTTCCGGGGCCCTCCTCATCCAGCTCCCCCCCCCCCCTCCTGGCCCAGCCCTTGCAACCAAGTCCACAATGCGGCCTCAAGGCAAACAAGTTTGCCCATGCCTTTAGACTGTATTACAGCAAAACTCTTCAGGGTGTTGAAACCTCTCTGGGGATATATATATATAGTTCAGCACCTTGGATAGGTCCTTGAAAGATCAGTCTAAAACAGTGGTTCTCAACTTGTGGGTCCCCAGGTGTTTTGATCTACAACTCCCAGAAATCCCAGCTAGTTTACCAGCTATTAGGATTTCTAGGAATTGAAGGTCTAAACATCTGGGGACCACACAGGTTGAGAAACCTATGGCCCTCCAGCTGTTTTGGCCTCCAACTTCCATAATTCTTGGCCATTGGACAAGTTGACATAGGCTTCTGGAACTTGGAAGCCAAAACTGGGCCACAGGTATTTATAGGCCCAGTCTAAAACAATCTCTCCCAAATTACCTTTTCTCTCTTCTCCCCCCCCCCCCCGTGTGTGTTTGTTGTTCTGCATACACACATACACACACACACACACACGTACACGTGTGGGTGTGGGGCTGCCATCTCTTGTTCTGCCTCAGGAAGCAGAGTGTTTCAGTTGGCTTTGCTTTATTCTTCAAATCCTTGTTTAAGAGAGTCTAATATTATGAATGAAAAATGTCTGTGTTTGTCTGTTAGATGGGCATACGGTGAGACACCTAGACATAGTGTTATATGCAACAGAGGGAGCATTCACAGGGTCAGAAACATTTTTGACTGTCCAGGGAAGGCCATCCCTTGCTTCTCCTTCAGGCTTCCATTTTCTCTCTGAGTTTAAATGCCATTTCTGCAGTAGCTGGAGACAAGGGTGATTTTAGCCAATGTGTTAAGAACCACATATAAAACTTTTATGAGCCCTATATGACAGCTTGTGTTCTGTTCCTGCATTAATTTTAGCTCCAGGACTCCACAAGACTTCGCTCAGCATTGAACATTGACACACATCCTGCTATAAGATAAGCTTTGCTAATTGTAAACATGTACAGTGAAGAAGCAAATGAAGAAAATCAAAGTGCACAAATGTGACCCATACTTAGTATGAAAAGTATAAGCAGGTTAGCAAGACAGGAAAATGAACTTCTACTGACAATATCAAGCTTTCATATCTTTTCTCAGCTTCAAACAACTAACACAAATGCAAAATAAGTAATGTGTCACTAACATAAATCAACCCTTTCTATACCACTGGAAAACTGTTTACATTTGGCCATGATGCTAACAAAGCTCCAAAACCCATTTGTTTGATGGCAAATGCCTAGTTCCCTATAGCGTGCCAAGGGCTTGCAGTATTCCCTGTTTGGTTTTGCAGACACAGCAGTGTTGTCAAATTGTTGGCTGCCTTGATCACAAAATCTGCAAAGTTGGGTTCAAAGAGTTATCCGTAGTTCTGGGTTACTGAGCCTTTTTTATTTACTGGGACAGAGGTAATGCCAATGTAGATCTGGAGTAAGTTTGCTTCTAGTTGCTTACAGCAGTGAACACGTGCTAGCCTGTGTTTTAGTTTAGTGTGCTATTTGTTGCACGCAGTTGTATTCATCTTCCCATGAAATTAATTTGGGACTAATTGGATGTAATGCTAGACAATTGTGCAGCATTATCTACACAGGCTTACATGGTGCCTTCTCCTCCTCCTGGCACACCTGCGAGGAAACAGAAAGCTTCTGTGTTTGTAGTAATTGTATTTTACAAATATTATGTTTAATCTTGAAGGGGGGGAGGGAAGAAAGTTAATTTGTAAAGCCATGGTTTGAAATATGAGTGCATGGCTTCTCTATATCCAGCAGAGGACAGTGAGGGTTGAGGGCCTCTGAACCATGGGCTGCTGGAACACTAACCATAGTTTTCAACATTCAAATGGAAAAGGGAATTCCAAAAGTGGAGGCCAGGAGTGACTAGAGTGCTATGTGGCCTGGGTCTGCCCCAGATCAAACTTATCCAACTTTCTCCTCAGGGTTGCACTGAAGTGGAAGGGAGGTCCTGTCAAGGTCAAAACCTGTGCCTCTAATACTGTCGCAGAAAGTTTGCATTATTACCCAGTGGATTCAATGACTGAATTATTCTTGCAAAAAAGAAGAGACAGTTTGTATGTTAACATGTGTAAAATGTACATTTAGAGTTATAACACATGATTACTGGATACAGGTTTTATTAACATTTTCTTGAGAAAGTATAGTATTTCCTCAATATACCATAATATTGTAGATTATTATATTATTTTAATGCAATATATGAAAAATATAGGGTTTATATAACTCTATCCCCCACTCAGTCATGGAAACCAAGTGAATGATCTCTTAGCCTTAGAGGAAGGCAGGTGCAAACCTCTCTGAACAAACATTACCAAGAAAACCCCTGTGATGCATTCACCTTAGGATTGCCAGAAGTCTGAAATGATGCGAAAACACATAACAACAATATTAATATTTTATTGTAATTGTAACTTTAATTTATAAATGCACAGTATAATATTTATGATGATTATGAATGAATGAATGAATAAATGAACACTCCTTACAGACATTAGGGACAGACAGATGTAGCTCAGTGCAGTTATGCTGTTGCAATGCTCTGTTGCTCCACACATAGTTAATATATTTTCATACTGATTTTCTGCTGTAGCACTTGAAGCAGTTTAGATTTTATAAGAATGTTTTTTATTACAGAGATGTCATTAGAAAAGGGAAAGAGGGGGAAGTAAACACATTTAGGTATTTTATAATATAACGTAATGATTCATATGAACTGGTAGAAATATTTTTTATTCTGCAGGAGACATTTTGAGGTGAGGAAAAAATGGCTCTTACTCCCAGCTGAGCTGACAATATGCTTTCTTTCAGTTGTAGGCAGATGGAATGAAATTTGAGATATTATCCGGGTTTGGAAATAAAGGTTGGGTTTCCAGTTGTCACCTAAAATAAGAGATGAGCATTGTAACTCTGGAATTCTTCTCTGGATCATATTAAATATAAACTTGAGAAGAATTCCCTCTGCCTTGCCCACAAACTTTCTCAATTCCTCATTTATTGGGCTATAATGGTGCCCTGGCTCCACTGTCATCTGCCAGTAAAAAGAGTGAGGCCCCTTTCTTTTTCTGATGACCATGTGTGCCATAGTTGTTGCCTGTCACCCTACAACTGTCCTCTCGGGCCATTGTATTCCTTAGCTGGCTCTGATTTTGAGAAAACTTAATGGATTGAAGTGGATTAAAAATAATCCAAGAGTCTTTACAAGGCAAATGTAGATGATGGTGATAGCAGCATCCTTGAACAATGTATGTGTTTGTTTATTGTTTTAATAACCCTTGCTTTATTCATGCAGGTAAGGTAGACCCGTGAAGAACTCAAGATGGACCTTGATGTACTAAACATGTTTGTAATAGCAGGAGGCACCCTAGCCATTCCCATCCTGGCATTTGTTGCATCCTTTCTATTGTGGCCTTCAGCACTGATCAAAATATACTACTGGTAAGTTGTCTTTTTCTGTCACCTCCATATATGAGGACTTCAGTTATGATTTGTATTCCTTTGAAGAAGGCACAGATAGTTTATAACAATTGCCTGATTTAGAACAAATGGATCAGCATTTCTGTTGGTTTCCATGGATGCTTTTCTTTTGGTTCTTCTATTCTGGAGCTGGCTCCTTCAAGTCACAGCCCTATGAAAATATGGAGCCGTTTTTCATTGTGAAGCCCTGTGTTATGTATATCTGACACACACTAGAAAGAATAAATTGGACAAAAACTGTTACGTACATAGGGATGTTGAGGGGTCACAGAACTGTTTGGATTACAGTCTGGTTACCAAATTGGAACTGACTCAGAGTTTTGACAGGACCACTACTGTGGTGGTGTGGTGGTGTTTCTTCTGAGACCAGCTTCATATATTTTCGTAAATCAGGAGACAATATTTTTGGCTTACCACATATTTTGGATCATGCTTCTATAGTCTCTTATCATTAGCTATGCTAGATGGAGCTTATAGACATTGTAGATCAAAGCCTCTAGAACAGAGGTATCAAACTCATTTTTACCTAGGACCACATCTGCATTATGATTGCCTTCAAAGGGCTATTTGTAATTGTGAGTGTATAACTATGTTGTCCTGGCATTGAAAGCCTCATGGACCACATAAAATGAAATGGTGGGCCAGATTCTGCCCACGTCCTTTGTGTGTTCTGAAGAAGGCCAACAGTTCTTTTGGCTTATAGCAATTTTTCTCTGCATTAATGCTTTTTTCCGATCACTGTACCTAATATGATCAGCAGATAATTCAACAAATTTGCCAGTGGATAATTCAACAAAATGGATTCCATTTCACCTGCACTTACAGTCTTGAATCTGTGGTCAATTTGCACTACCCAATTATAGTGCTATTATTCCATTTTAACTGCCCTGGTTCCATTCTGTGAAATCCTGGGGTTTGTAATTTGGTGGGGGATTCAATTGTAATTTGGTGGTGGATTAAAGCTCTCTGGCAGACAGTTCTCTTCCCTTTACTATAATTTCCAGGATTCCATGACGTGCTATAATTCTGCACTGTATATGGATATGTTTTAAAAAATTAATTAATCTAACTCAGTGTGGTTTAATTTGACTATAGCTCTTGGGCAGTGGTCTTCCTCATCACCTGCTTTCTGAAACCCATTGAATGGGAGATGTCAGGATTGATTTGAGATCAGTGAATGAACCATGATAGAGTTAGTAACTGATTGATATATGCAATATGTAACTGGATAGTAGAATGTGAGTAAACCTTTCACTGAACTATTGATCTTTCCCATGAAACGTCCATGCTAATCATGTTCAAGTAATATAAATGTCGCTGGGAGAATTCAGTGTTGTCTTATTAGCGAGGGATGCCTTTGTTGCTGGTTGCTAGGCAGTGCAGCATTACCTTGGTTACTTTGCCTGGCCTGGGAGATTAGCTCCCTATGAGTGCAGATGTCATTGGCTTGTTTCGGAGTGGAGACAAATTGCTTGCTGGCTAGGTTAATCATTCAGAAAAGCCATTTTAAATGTTTAAGCGAGAATAATTGCAACAGTGGGCTTAGAACACGAAAGCTTCAGTGGTCTTAGAAGGAGGAAAATTGCAGAAACGATTGGCGCAGGGGAGGAGAGTGAGTAGAGGAACGAAGGAAAGGGAGACATGGTATCTTGATGCCCCAGCAAACCAGGGAACTATCATGTTGGAAGGCAGGAAGTAGAAATGTGGGAATTAGTTCTCCTTCTCCCAATACTGAATAATAACCATACTGTTGGTTATTACAGTGATAACAGTCACTATGTTGTTCTTTCACAATCTTGCCTGTGACAAATTGAGAGATTTGTGCTCAATCACCCAGCAGACCTGGTGCTTAATTTTCTTAGTGAATGAGGCATCATATTAATTATTTTAAATATAAATGCAATAATAATAATTAATAACAGCAAGCTGAAAGCATTTCTTCTTCATCCTTCCACTGGGAGTGTACTCGGAACAGCTTGCATATCATTAAAAAGAAGATATTAATGACGCTCTTGAGCATCAACAAAAGGAAGGCTTTAATGAGGCCAAGCTCCAGCAATTGCTGCTGTTTTGTACGGCTGTTCCTTGTGTTCATACTTCCAGAAGCACTGTCAGCCCTCCATCAGGATGGCCAAGGAGCTCTGAATTGACTCCATACTGTGAAGGGATGCTGAACAAAATGAGGTCAGATGCACTAATCCTCAGCATCCTTTTGAAAATAGCATCAGTACTAACTGTTAGATGCACTCGAAACAACCTTTGAAGTCACTGGAATTGGCATGTTCTGACAGATAAGAGTTGATTGAGGTTTGGGATAGCTGAGCAGATTTCTACAGATATCTTCCTCCCTTCTTTTCCTTTCTGGAGGTCTTTGTACAGCAAGTTCCCCATCTTGAAAACTGAAATAGGGATTTAATTAAGAGGGTTCTATAAAAAAAATGACAGGCATAAGGGTTTTATAAAACTTTGCATATAAAGAGTGCTATATCACGTGAAAACAACAGTAGTGAGCACCAGCCATTCTATATCTTATGTAAATGGTATATATGCCATTTTGCATTAATAGTATGATAAATCCAGATGGGAGGCAAGTATAAATCAAGTGTATCAAGCCCTGATTCTTCAAGTCTTGTTTATATCTGGTGAAAAGAGCGGTGGTCCATGCCAAATAAAAAGACTTTAGAGTATTGTAAGAGTTCTTCGGAAGAGGGGGTTGCCTTTGCTTTCCTCTGAAAGAGTTTGACTTACCTAAGATCACCCAGTAGGTTTGCATGGCTGAATGGGGAATCGAGTCCTGGACTTCTAGTCCAGGACTGAAACCACTCTGCTACCCTGGCTGTCACAAAGGCAATTCCCCTCTCTAATACAGAACTTGGGAAAGTTACTCTGTTGGACCATGAGACTCTTAGAACACTCCAGGCAGGAAGGTGTCCATGCAGTGTTCTGGGAGATGTTTGACTGAAAAAAGTGACTTCCAAGATATGGTCATGCATTTTTAGTTTATCAACATACAATAATACATAACTTTTTTTCTGGTATATACAATACTTCTATGGAGATTTTATCATTCAAAGTGCATATCCCATGCACTTTGAATGATAAAATCTCCATAGAAGTATTGTATATACCAGTGGTTCCCAACCTTTATTTTGACCAGGACCCACTTTAACTAGGGCCCACTTCAACCAGGTACCACTCTCCAACATTAGTACCAAAAGGGGCAGGGCTGGTCAGCTCTGTGGAAAGGAATGGAAATAAAATAAATAAATAAAATACAATAAATAAAGAAGGAGGAGGTTAATGGACCAAATTTTTGTTCTCGCAGCCCACTGCCGGGCTGATGCCCACAGGTTGGGAACCACTGATATTATACTCATGTGGAAGGCTAGAAAGTGTTTTGAAAAATGGATCCCAAAAACCTGAGTTGACTTACTCAACTCAGGTTGAGTCCCCTTGGGGACATAGGGTGGAATATAAATAAAGTCTTATTATTACTATTATTAATCAATGTGAACACAGTACCTTAAGAATAGTTTCTTTTTATAGGAATTAATACTGTACCATCATCATCATCATTTTAATCCTATTTTATCTCTCTAAAAAAGAGAATTAAATTGACTTACAATAAAACCACTATAATTTAAACCCTAAAATACAGAAACATTAAACTAGAATTAAACATTAACAGTATTAAAAAATAAACAAGTAAAACAAATTAAAAACCTGTTCATATAAAATCATGCAAAGGAACCATCCCCTCCTCTGGTGAGATGACTTCTTGAAAGCCTGTGTGGGAAAATGGTGTTGGTGGCCAGGGGCAGCAGATCCCCGAGGCAGCCCTGGTGCTTTCTCCTCTCCGCACAGTCATCCTTGACTAACCCATGGGTCATATCAAAATTGAGATCAAAACCTGCCTTTGACTGATACATGCGGCCGAATTTACATTAGTATATACAGTGCTCTGGTTGAGAAGTCTTTTTATTCAAGTGTTTTCTCACATTGTGTCTACATTTATTATTGGGAAGTATTTAATTTAAGAAAAAAGTCGTGGTGTTGGACCAAATTAAAGGCTAGTCTAGTTTAGGCTTTTGTTTTTCTTTATGGCTGACCACATACTACAGTAGACTCTCGCTTATCCAACATAAATAGGCCAGCAGAACGTTGGATAAGCAAAAATGTTGAATAATAAGGAGGGATTAAGGAAAAGCCTATTAAATGTCATATTACATTATGATTTTACAAATTAAGCACCAAAACATCATGTTTTACAACAAATCAACAGAAAAAGCAATTCAATGCATGGTAACATTATGTAGTAATTACTGTATTTACGAATTTAGCACCAAAATATCACAATGTATTGAAATAGCTATGGATCTGGGTGGGAGGCTGACTGCGTTGGATAATACAGAAAGTTGGATGAGCAAGACTCTACTATGTGAAACCCATTAGCAGGATAAATATTCCCTTTTAGAATGGCATAAATTGGTAGTGGCTATCATTACTCAATGTGGCAGTGATTTCCATGGATTTACTATCTGGCCTTGATTGAGTATATATCAGTGGTTCCCAATCTATGGTCCGTGGACCACTGGTGATCCACAAGAACTAAAATATGGCCCATGGCCTCATCATTATTACACCGAGAGTGACTGATCTTGCAAAACTCTCTTATAGTTTAAAATATGTTTTTCTGTGGGTGAGCAGATGGCTAGATTCTGTATCAGAAACTAGAGCTGATGTGGTCTATCCAATTCAGTTTTCTGAATTAGCATTCCAAATAACCAAAATGAATCTAAAGTTGACCAAAAACCGATTTGTAACCCTTTTCATACTAATATTGATGAGTCCCTGGTCAAAGTGATCCCTGGTCTAGTGGTCCCTGATCAAGTGGTTGCTGGTCAAAAAAAGATTGGCAACCACTGGTGTGTGTGTGTGTGTGTATCTATATCAATTTCTAAAGGGGGAGCTGTGTTAGTTTGCTACAGTAAAGTCAATAAATAGTCCTGTGGCACACTAAAGATGAATATGTTTACCATAGAATGAGCTTTTCATGGAACTTGCCATAAGAAGTGTGCTATTTAAATCCACAGGGGGTAGGGCTTTCAATGCTATTAAGATGACTTTGTATCATTTTCAGTATCAGGGACAATAGACCTCTTGTGTGTTCTGGGAAATCTGTTAATCTCTTAAGTGCCTCATGACTTACATATTGTTTGGGAAGTGTGAGGGGCAAGTGCTTGTCCTGCTTTTGACCAACTTTGGTTGTCCCTTCTTGGAAGAGAACACTCTACTAGAGAGGCATTTGGTCTAATCCGGTGACTCAATTTAATAAACTTTAATAATAAAGTTTATTTATAACCTGCCCTGTCTCCCCTAGGGGACTGCTTGAGTTCATGTGCTCTTATGCCAAAAGCCATACCATATGTACAAAAACATGTAGTCTGTCTGCAATATCAGGCTTATTGTCCTGGGTGGATTAGTGTTTGTCCATAAACAGGTTCCATTCATTTTATTCTTTCTCCCCTTCTTGGATGTCAGAATTAGCAGGCCGGTGCTGCAGGGCCCAGTGCCAGGCTGGTAGCATCCATCTCTGAGGAATTCCTGGGATACTTCTACCTGACAAATGTGCTGCTGCATTACACAATGGCTGCGACAATGCCTGATGGGGCACAAGCGAAGAGAGGAGAAGCAGTCAGTGTCTAGAATCCGTTGAAGCAAAGCCTGGATTACAAATGTGTTAAATCCTACACTGTAATCACTGTGTTTCAATCCTTTGTCCTGTTCTTACTGTTGCCAGGTACTGGCGCCGAGCACTGGGCATGCAAGTTAGATATGTGAACTATGACGACTACCAGTTTTGCTATTCCTACCGAGGCAGATCCAGCCATAGACCTTCCATACTCATGCTGCATGGCTTCTCAGCTCATAAAGATATGTGGCTGTCTGTGGTCAAGGTAGGATTTTCTTTTACTGGCAGTAAAATAGTTCCACCTAGTGGGAAATAACTTTTTGGTCTTTTTGCTAAGTTGTAGGTGATTCATATGTAACTTTAAACAGTGGATTGTTGTCCCTGCAAACTACTTTTCTGTGGCTGACTTGCACTGTACTCAGTTCTGTGTGTTGCATAGCCAGAGCTACTGAGGTTACTATGGAAAATACCCATGTGATATAAAAATCCATGTATTATGTGGCATTGAAAATAATCCTTTAGGACTTTGGGTCAGCCATTCTTAGAAGGTGTTGTACGAATTGATGCTGAGATTTAACACACATGGATATAACCAGAGTGTAATAGAAGAGAAAAGAAAGTACAACTTCCCTGGCCTTTTCCCAAGTTCACTATCCAAACTGAACATCCCATGGCTGTCCCTGTTTGGCATGTTTCGAATGCCGCACAGCCTCTGGATGGCATCTTATTCCTGGATGGGGCTGCCATTACTGACTAAGTACCTGTCTGCATAACCAAAACAATGTGGACTCACCAATCAGTTGTTGTGGTGAATCCACATAATGCATGGACAAATGTGTAGCATGGCCCCAGATGTTATTCCATGACAGCAGATTTGGCTGGATCTGACCTGATCCATTTTTCACACCACCAACAAGCCAGCAGTGGCTACCAGTATTAAAAAAACTCTAAAATCAGGACAGTAAATAAAGAGCAACACTTAAAAAAACCCAGGAGAATTCCAGACAAGATTCAATCAGGGCCAGCTAACACTTCCTGACAAAGGATCCCCCAGGCAGCAACCATCCAGGCTTTGAATCTGCAAGGCCATTAAATGCTAAGCAAAGTGCCAATTGCAACATTCACACTTGCTTCAAGCAGTCAAGAGTTCTTTCTCCCACCCTAGTCATTCCGCAGATATATATACTTGCCTAGTTTCCAATAGGCCTCACAATCTCAGAGGATGCCTGCCATAGACGTGGGTGAAACATCAGGAGAGAATGCTTCTGGAACATGGCCATACAGCTCAGAAAACTCACAACAACCCAATGTCTTCTTCAGCTTCATAGTCATGCCACTGGTTGGAAGCTTGTTCAGATTTGGTGTGGGTCAACCGCTTTGGTGAAATATTGCCTTTAACTTACCCATGTAATTCTTGTTCTTCTCAGTTCCTTCCAAAGAACCTACACTTGATTTGTGTTGACATGCCAGGTCATGAGGGGACTACTCGGTCTTCCCTAGATGACTATTCAATTGAAGGACAAGTGAAAAGAATACACCAGGTAAAGATTTGGAAAATGCCATTGAAAGTTATTGTGATGTTCTCCTCCTTCCATCTTCCTGAGTGTATGGACCAATTTACGCCTCAGTGTCTAGGGTGACTTGAGTTGTGAAGGGGAAGGATTTGAAGGTTTGTTTATATTATATAAAAGGTGGAAGATAGAATTGTTACATCTATGTTTGAACAGAGGCAGTATTTCCTGAAAGTTCTCCACATGCCAAGCATTCACAGTCTTATAAGATTCTCTTGACTCTCAAATACTTAATCTGTTTAATTCTTCCTGCCCCCTGAAGATCTAAGTTGATTGCTGAGTGAGAGAAATTGAAGTGAGGTGACTGAGATATTCCCACTTTAGCCACTAGAAGTTGCTCTGTATTCCATTGGGATTTAATCTCTGCATTTGGCTAATCAAATATCTTGTCCTGCTTTCATGACATGATAGTTTACAAAAAAATCACAAGAACAGCTTTTTGTACCTTATCAAAATGCATTCCTTCCTTCTGTCAATGGCTCAGCTCCTGATGAAAGACTCATATGTCAGAATGTTGCTTCAGCTCTGAGCATTTCCATAAAGATGAATGGATTAAATGCATAAAAATACAGTACGAAATGTGCGTCCCACAATCAAAGCACAGTTACTGAACTCTGAGCTTACACATTTTTCCGCTTACAAGAGAAATATTTCACTTCCATATTTTTTTTGTGAAATGTGCTGCAGTAGTCTTCCAATATATAAACTGAGAGTGAAAATCCTGTATAAATTGAAAGTGACATACACTAATAGTGGTGTGTGGATGTGTTGCCTTTCGTGGGTTGGCGATGGTTGTGGATAGTCAGCAGTCTTTTATAGTAGACCTGCACAACTTGTCAGTATTAAAGGGCTGAAATTAAAATAGGCTGGAGATTGTTTTTTATCACCCCTCTTTCATGTAAAACTATAGTTGATAAATAAACTATTGTGAAAATAAACCATATTATTAAAAAGGAAATTTCAGTTAATATCAGTTAATTGCACTGATTATGCAAATATTTTATTATGAAATCACATTAATGGGAAAAATTACTTTGCTAATTAACTAAATATAAAGAGCAAGAAAACCTGAAAAAATACATTCAGCTTGTGCCACCTAGCAGTCATAAAAATGTAATGCTAACAATGGTGATGTAGCGGGTTTAACCGCTGGGCTGCTGAACTTGCTGACCGGAAGGCTGGCAGTTGAAATCCAGGGAGTGGGGTGAGCTCTCACTGTTAGCCCTGGCTTCTGCCAATCTAGCAGTTCAAAAACAAGCAAATTTGAGTAGCTGAATAGGTAAAGTTTCTGCGGGAAGGTGACAGCACTCCATGCAGTCATGCTGGCCACATGACCTTGGAGGTGTCTGCATACAACACTGGCTCTTCGGCTTAGAAATGGAGATGAGCACCACCCCCAGAGTCTGACACGACTAGACTTAATGTCAGGGGAAACCTTCACCTTTAACAATGAGAATTTTTACTGCTTGGCTAGTTATTAACAAATGTTTGTCTTGAGTGAGTCACGCTCTCTCAGCCTAGAGTCACACTCTTTGCCTCAGAGAAAATTGCAGACAAACCTTTCTTCAGTCAGTGCTATTGACTGACCCTTGAAGCAGGCAGCGAAAAGACTGAGGGGAAGGGGGAAGCCTGGCCCCTTTGCCAGCCGCTTCCCATTCCCATGGGAATGGGAAGTACTGGTAGAGTTGGTAATATTGGTAGGGTTGAGATAAATATTGGTAAAATTGGGAAACGTATTGGTAGAGTTGGGAAGATAAATATATTGGTAGAGGGACAGAAATATTAAGGAAGCAAAATCATATGGTACTCAAGGCAGGATTTTTTCTTTTGTTTTTCATGAAGCCAGTTTGGTTTAGTTGTGTCCTTAACTGAAATTGAATTGCCTATTCTGGTGCTCCTGGGAAGAGACCATGCCCAGTCTTTGTTTTGCTTGATGAATCAGATCAACAAATGTGTGCAAGCATGCTTTTTAGAAAAAGGGCAGGGTGCCCCTTTCCGATAGAAAGGTTCATTGGAAGGTGGCTTTCCTAATATATGATTGCACCTACTGATTTTTTCAAAAGCCTTTCCAGCCCTGTTTGGCTCTTTTAAAGAGTGCAGTTTTGCAGGGCTTCCTACCCTATTATCCACAGGCATGGCCAGGCCAGATTTCTTTTTCAAAAGTAACAATAGCACTTTCTTAATACGCACAAAGAAAAGAAAAGCTGTGGTTGCAGCAGCTGGTGGCTTCCTTGTCAGTGGAGAGACAAATGTAGCCCAGTTTCAGCCCAAACTATAAATGAACAGTTCATGATTCTATACTAACCCCCACCCTCCAAATTTGTTTGACAACTTTGACAGGTCCTTTAAAGTTTAAGCTAAAAGCCAGCAAGAGAGAGAGAGAACCTTTGCCTCACTGACATAGAAACCAGCTGTCTTATCATGTCCTTAAGTAGGCCTCTGCATCTCATGGGTGTATTTGCTTTTGCCTTGCTTTAACATGAACTTTTCTACCACCTTTTGTGAAGTCATTGCTGTACTGTACTGTTCTAATCCACTATTGCCCTTTTGGTCTTTCAGTTTGTTGAATGTATCCATCTCAATAGAAAACCCTTTCATCTCATTGGCACTTCAATGGGTGGAAATGTTGCAGGTGTTTATGCTGCTCACTACCCAGCAGAGGTGGGCAGCTTAACTCTCATTTGCCCTGCAGGTGAGTGACACAAAGAAATTCCTTACTCGTAAGCAGGGCTTATAAAATGCTACTGATCCCTGGGTCATATAGTCGATAACATAGTTTAAAGTCCAATGCTGTAGCCCCCTGTGGCACAGTGGATTAAACCCTTGTTGAAATCTGGGGAGTGGGGTGAGCTCCCATCTGTCAACTGTAGCTTCTCATATAGGGAAATGAGAGAAGCCTCCTACAGAATGATAAAACATTCGGGCGTCCCCTGAACAACGTCCTTTCAGGCAGCCAATTATCTCATGCCCGAAGCGACTTGCGGTTTCTCAAGTTGCTCCTGACATAAAAAAAGTTCAGTACTCTGAGTCTAATGGGACAGTGTTCTATGCATCCATGGTGGTCACTTGGAGGAAGCAGGGTCCAAACACCAGGAACCTTGAGGTCTTGCAGCCCCCCATTGCCCACTGTTCAGACAGTCACCAAAGCCATGCAAGGCAGAACTATACTTTCAATTAAGTGTGTATCTGTCACTGAAAATAGACAGTTTGTGTCTAATCCGTCAGCTTTTGCCTGGTAGGACAACTTACCATGGTTAGGTGATTGGTATTTGGGGGATCCAGGGTCAGGTTCAGGTTCCTACTAAGCTGTGGGGCTTGCTGGGTAACCATAGAACAGTCATTCTCTCTCAGCCTGACAAGGTTGTTGTAAGAAGCAGAGAGAAGTATGTATCCTTATTGGAGGAAAGATATGATATAAACTTAACTCATAATAAATACATGCAGCATTCAATACTGGGGCTGTCAGTCATGGATATGCAGTACCAAGATACAAAGTCAATTTCTTATACTAGTAGTTTAGTGGTACTAATTCTACAACTTACTCAAGCTATTTTCTACTAGACTACATCATATTAGTCTTTGGTGTTTGGAATGTTTTTATCACTCTAACGTCTTTTGTCCATACTGGCTGGGGGTCCTGGGTATTGAAACTGAAAACAATCAGCAGAGCAAAGATTGAGAACCACTGTCCTGGAAATATAATTGCAGAGCTTGTTTCAAAAGGTGCCAAATCCATTAAAAAAAACAAACAAGTTATAGGTAACAGCACATTGTTGTCTAGAAGTAGAATATTATGTACGGAGCAAAACTATTGAAATGTATCAAATCACTTTGGTACAGGGCTTGAAAAATTGTGTTTTATAGCAAAAGAATGCATATCGTTGGCATGTGTTTTTTCCCCCGAATACTGTACAATTTGTTGAGATGGATTTAGTACTTTTTGGAAGCAAACTCCACGATTAGGCATACTGTTGCTGATTTCAGTGACAGCCATGCATTTAGTTCAGTTTACAGTTTCACATTAGTCTCTTTCCCATAGCAAAATGGAGGAAATAGTATTTATATCTATATATTTGCCTCCCTCCCTTCCTTTTTAAAAATCTCATTTGGATCTCATTTCAATGCAGGGCTGCCACAGATGACAGAAAGCAAATTTGTTAAACAGCTCCAGGAAATGAAGACTTCACAGAACATTGAAAGAATCCCTTTAATTCCATCTACTCCTGAGGAAATGGGAGAGATGCTGAAGCTCTGCTCGTATGTTCGCTTTAAAGTGCCCCAGCAGGTAAGAAGTATGAATGACAACAGTTGCATTGAACTGGGGATCTTGCTGAGCCCCAGGGATGCTTCCGAAAGTGTCTCATGAGACAGAAATTCTCTTAGTCAATACTGAATAAATGCATTACAATGTATTATAATGTTTTCCATGTGGCAGAGTTGATCAGCTTCTACTAAGTCTATAGTAACAAGTGAAGTTGTATTATATATTTATTATTTATTTATTTACAGCATTTGTATGCTGCCTCTCTCAGCCCAAAGGAAACTCAAGGCGGCTTACACATTGGCAACAATTCGATGCCACACTGTTCATAAAACATAATTAAAAACATTTAAACATATTATAAAAACCATATAAAATCATTAAAACATATAACCACCAATGGCTTCCTGTTAACTCATTTTCCGAAAGCCGTTCCATGTTCACTTTTCCTAGTTCCATATTCAACTATTACGCTGCGTTTCCAAAGGCTTGCTCATGACATAGCATGGGGAAGGCTGTCCCCATGCCCTACCTTTTATCTTCACGAAAGTGCCTGAGTAAGGCTGAATATGCTTCTGGATGGGCATATGCATATCCTTTTTATTTAAATATCAATTGAGATTCTGAACTGGGAGATGTAAGCTTATCACATAGCCATGTCTCCACACCTACATATCCCAGTGCTAATCATCTTGAAAGCACTACGGCCTCTGCAAAACATCTATTTCCATGTTTTCAGAGAGTGGGAAGAGGAATAGCACCCAGCTATTTTCCTGTAATTGAACACATTGCAATAGGCATCTGCAGAAACCTCTTGGGATCCTTGCAGATGATATCCTTGCAGTGCAATTAGCTGTAAGAAAATAGTTGGACATATTCACATCCATCCATTTCCCTGCTCTCAATCAAATAAGATAACTGTGTTGGGAAGGGGGCTGCGCTGTAATTACAAAATGAGTTTTTTTGGAGGAGAGGAAAGGTTGGTTGCTGCATGGTCTAATCAGAATTTTCACCTCCAAAACAACCCAAAAAGCAAGTTGCAGTGGTGTCGATTCTCCATAAATCATCTTAATTTACCAAAAGGACATCAGACATCATTCTATGGTGACATAAAATAAGTTGACTTTCCAAAAAACTTCAGTGCCACAAAATTCAGCACTTAGTTGATTGTACATAGTATACAAAGTCATATATGTAACTATTCAAGAATCTTGATGGTCAGCCTGGGTTTTGTGGATGTCCAAAAAGCTGCACCTAGCAACCTCCTTGGAGTGAGAGTGGCAGCAAATGAAGATTGGCATGTCTGTTTTGTTCATCTTCTGAAACACAGTTTTCCATGTGTAGATCCTGCAGGGCCTCGTTGATGTTCGCATCCCACACAATGACTTTTACAGAAAATGTAAGTGCATTATATTCTTTCCTTCCGGGCCTTGATTTAAGGGCACCTCCAGATGGTTCTAACTGGGAAACTACAGAAGGTTTTTCAGTAGTTCTATTCTCTGAAACCCATATCTACCAAGCCTGCATCCTTTCCCCCCGATCTGGTGTCATTTGTTTCTAGCGCCAATGTGACAATACGTAACATATAGTTTTGAAACAATGCTTCGCATAAAAATTCGGAGGTAGTTGAGATCTCCAGTAACTGCTGCCATAACAGATCTGCTGCCATAACAGATAAAACAGGCTCTTTGCCACAGTGACTAGTCATGAGACTTTGCGTGTGCAATGTTATTTCCCACCCTCTTTGGCATTTAACAATATTCATGAATGTTTCAAACTACAGCTCCCAGTAGGTTCAGGGATTCTGGGAGGTATAGTCCCAAACTTTTCCAAGTTCTAAGTGTAATTGCAGCGATTTGACCCAGAAATTGGCATTCCAAGATGACACTGAAGGTCTATAGGCTAACAATGGTCCTTAATTAATTAATTAATTAATTAATGAGAATGTTAGACCTGATAGCTCTTTGGTCTTAAGAGTATCCTGCTTTGGCTGTTATGGCAGTATCTACAATTTCTGGTGATTCCTATTATTTCAGAATTTTAGTGCCAAATTAATTAGTCCAATTTTAATAATAGAAGGTGAAGTCATGTTCATTTGTAGGGCAGAGCTACACATGAAGCTGGCATGGGGCTTTTTGCCAACGTTTCAGCCTTCCCATCAAGTTCTTGCATTTCTCCTCTTAGAATTTTGACAGACTTAACTTCATAGTTTCCACCCACTCTGATGTAGAGATATTCTAACACAGTTCTATCTGCCTAAAATGTCATGGGGGAAAAGGAAGGATGTGGCTGAAGGTACTTATAGGAGACAGATATCAAAGTTCTCATCAGGGTTTGCCCTCCTTGAACCCAAGCTGGTAGAAAGTGGGAGGTGCAGTAGATCAAAATACAAAACAGAACAAAACAGAGTAACTCCCACACATTTCAACCCATGGGCTTTCAAATCAAATCAAATCATTTATTTCGGTCATTGACCAGCACAGGAAATAGAGTCACATTTTCATACAAACTTGGTATGTTTGGTACATTAAAAATATAAATATAACTACTAAAGCACAATAACCCATGGGCTTTTGTGGGAATTCCTCCAGTTGTGTATACACCCCCCTCCCCACTACTTGATTTCTGGCATTTCACTGACCAAAAAAGTGTGAGTAAGTGGTTAAAAATATGGCTCCCCATAGAGTTTTATCTTCAACTGATGGCAGACTGATTTTCTTCCCACCCTTTTCTTGTTTCTCTTCTGGAAAGTATTTTTAGAGATTACAAGTGAAAAGTCAAGAAACTCCCTTCATGAAAACATGAGCAAGATCAAAGCTGCAACACAGATCATCTGGGGAAAGCAAGATCAGGTATGATAATTGGTTGGGTTCTTGCTTATCCTCCTTACCACAGATAGAAAAAATAAGTGAGTAGCCGGTGGTTAGAGAACCAAGGACCTGCCCTAATGGCCATGTGTAGGTTAGCAAACATATTGTGGCATGTGTGGCTTTCTAGACCAGACCCACACTGCTAGTTCCAAATGTGTTTTTTTTCAAATGTGCAACTGCCCAGAAGGTGTAACTATTCCATGCCCTCCCACCCAGTTTGGAAATTTAGACCGAAATCCTACTGTATCCTACTAATGGTGTGGAAAACCTTGCTGACATAGGAACCTGAGAGTTTACCTGCTTGCCATTGCGCTTATGGCCAAATCTTTTCAGTAAACATTACTTCCATTTGTGCAACAAATATTAAATCACTCACATTATGTTCTGTTATACAAGCAGTTTGACTTCATAGGGCTTACTTCTACAGTGCCATTAGTTATAGTTGTAGCACCTATATTATCCTCCTCCTTACTTGAATGTAGTGCTTTAGTGGGCCCTTGGTTGAGATTTGGTTCCAGGACCACAGGCTGTAGTAAAATGGTGTTCCTTATATGAAACAGCAAAATTAAGGTTCGATATTTGAAGTTTGGTGGCAATATTTTCAAGCTGTGAATGGTTGATTCTGTGGCTACAGGATCTTTGGATATAGAGGGCTGACATTTTTTTTAAAAAAATCACCCTTTGCTTTCCTGTTTTCTGTAAGTCCATTCTTAAATTATGATGCCATTGGGAAAAATACAACTGTTTATGTGTTCCAAGCATTGGATACGCATGCTATGTAACCACCAAAACCCAAAGATTCCCCTGCTCATTTTGTTGAGAATGGTAGCACTTTGGGTATGTGTTCCTCTGTATTTGGATCCGTTGAGTTCATTTCAGCAAAGAGGGCAGCCTGGGTGAAGGGGGCAGCATTTATGAATGAGTTTTAACGCAAAATGGTTGAGATGTGAAGGAGGAGGGCCTACATGAAGAAAAAGAGAAGACAGGGTGGGGTGTCTACTGATTCTGTGCGGGGTCCTTTGAATGAAGGTAGCCAATGTTCGTAGTTCATGGAAGAGAGAGAGAGAGGGATTGCCATGACAACAACAAGGAGAGACACTGTTCTAGGACTTGCTGGCAGATTGAAGGAAAAGCCTGGAAGAAAAATGGCAACTGCAGGAAGGAATGAAAGGGAGTGTGAGAGAATTAGTGATGGATAGGAAGATGATAGGAAGACAAAGCAACAGGAAGATTCCAAGGGCAGAGCTGAATAAAAGTGATGTTGCATTTTGATGAGTATGCAGAGAGATAGTGTTAGATATAAAGATGTTGTTGTTGTTCATTCGTTCAGTCGTCTCCGACTCTTCGTGACCTCATGGACCAGCCTACGCCAGAGCTCCCTGTCGGCCGTTACCACCCCCAGCTCCCTCAAGGTCAGTCCAGTCACTTCAAGGATGCCATCCATCCATCTTGCCCTTGGTCGGCCCCTCTTCCTTTTGCCTTCCACTTTCCCCAGCATAATTGTCTTCTCCAGGCTTTGCTGTCTCCTCATGATGTGGCCAAAGTACTTCAACTTTGTCTCTAGTATCTTTCCCTCCAGTGAGCAGTCGGGCTTTATTTCCTGGAGGATGGACTGGTTGGATCTTCTCGCAGTCCAAGGCACTCTCAGCACTTTCCTCCAACACCACAGCTCAAAAGCATCGATCTTCCTTCGCTCAGCCTTCCCTAAGGTCCAGCTCTCACATCCGTAGGTGACGACAGGGAATACCATGGCTTTGACTAGGCGGATCTTTGTTGCCAGTCTGATGTCTCTACTCTTCACTATTTTATCGAGACTGGACATTGCTCTCCTCCCAAGAAGTAAGCGTCTTCTGATTTCCTGGCTACAGTCTGCATCTGCAGTAATCTTTGCACCTAGAAATACAAAGTCTGTCACGGCCTCCACGGTTTCTCCCTCTATTTTCCAGTTGTCAATCATTCTTGTTGCCATAATCTTGGTTTTTTTGACGTTTAGCTGCAACCCGGCTTTTGCGCTTTCTTCTTTCACCTTGATTAGAAGGCTCCTCAGCTCCTCCTCGCTTTCGGCCATCAGAGTGGTGTCATCTGCATATCTGAGGTTGTTAATGTTTCTTCCAGCAATTTTCACCCCAGCTTTGCATTCATCCAGCCCCGCACATCGCATGGTGTGTTCTGCATACAAGTTAAAAAGGTTGGGTGAGAGTATGCAGCCTTGCCGTACGCCTTTCCCAATCTTGAACCAGTCTGTTGTTCCGTGGTCAGTTCTTACTGTTGCGACTTGGTCCTTGTACAGATTCCTCAGGAGAGAGACAAGGTGGCTTGGTATGCCCATCCCACCAAGAACTTGCCACAATTTATTATGATCCACACAGTCAAAGGCTTTAGAATAGTCAATGAAGCAGAAGTAGATGTTTTTCTGAAACTCCCTGCCTTTCTCCATTATCCAGCGGATATTGGCAATCTGGTCTCTTGTTCCTCTGCCTTTTCTAAACCCAGCTTGAACGTCTGGCAACTCTCGCTCCATGTATTGCTGGAGTCTTCCTTGCAGGATCTTGAGCATTACCTTACTGGCATGAGAAATAAGGGCCACTGTACGGAAGTTTGAGCAGTCTTTCGCATTTCCCTTTTTTGGTATGGGGATATAAGTTGATTTTTTCCAGTCTGATGGCCATTCTTGTGTTTTCCATATTTGCTGGCAAATGGCATGCATCACCTTGACAGCATCATCTTTTAAGATTTTAAACAGTTCAGCTGGGATCCCATCATCTCCTGCTGCCTTGTTGTTAGCAATGCTTCTTAAGGCCCATTCAACCTCACTCCTCAGGATGTCTGGTTCTAATTCATTCACCACACTGTCAAAGCTATCCTCGATATTGTTATCCTTCCTATACAGATCTTCTGTATAGTCTCGCCACCTTCTCTTGATCTCTTCAGCTTCTGTTAGGTCCCTGCCATCTTTGTTTCTTATCATACCAATTTTTGCCTGAAATTTACCTCCAATGTTTCTAATTTTCTGGAAGAGGTCTCTTGTCCTTCCTATTCTGTTGTCTTCTTCCACTTCCATGCATTGCTTATTTAAAAATAGTTCCTTATCTCTTCTAGCTAACCTCTGGAATTGCGCATTTAACTGGGCATATCTCCCCTTATCCCTGTTTCCTTTTGCTTTCCTCCTTTCTTGGGCTACTTCCAGTGTCTCAGCAGACAACCATTTTGCCTTCTTGGTTTTCTTTTTCTTTGGAACGTACTTTGTTGCCGCCTCCTGAACAATGTCGCGGACTTCTGTCCATAGTTCTTCTGGGACTCTGTTTACTAAATCTAGTCCTTCAAATCTGTTCTTCACTTCCACTGTATATTCGCTAGGAATGTTAGTGAGATCATATCTAACTGGTCTGTGTATTTTCCCTGATCTCTTTAGTTTTATTCTAAATTGGGCAATAAGAAGTTCGTGATCTGAGCTACAGTCAGCCCCAGGTCTTGTTTTCACCGACTGGATGGATGTCCGCCACCTTTGGCTGCAAAGGATGTAGTCAATCTGATTTCGGTGTTGACCATCTGGTGAGGTCCATGTATAAAGCCGTCTTTTAGGTTGTTGGAAGAGAGTATTCGTTATACACAGCGAGTTTTCCTGGCAGAATTCTATCAGCCTGCGTCCCGCTTCATTTTGTTCTCCCAGACCATGCTTGCCTGTGATCCCAGTTGTCATTTGACTTCCCACCTTGGCATTCCAGTCTCCTGTAATGAAAATAATGTCTCTTTTTGGTGTATTATCCAGTAGGTCCTGCAGATCCTCATAGAACTGATCTACTTCTGCTTCTTCAGCAGCTGTGGTTGGGGCGTATATTTGGATCACTGTGATGTTGAAAGGCTTTCCTTGCACTCGAATTGAGATCATTCTGTCATTTTTTGGGTTGTATCCAAGCACCGCTTTAGCGAATTTCTTATTAATTATGAAGGCTACTCCATTTCTTCGATGTTCCTCTTGTCCACAGTAGTAGATCTGGTGGTCATCTGATGTGAAGTTGCCCATTCCAGTCCATTTCAGTTCGCTGACCCCCAGAATGTCTATCTTTAGTCTTGACATCTCACCAATAACAACATCCAATTTGCCCTGGCTCATAGATCTTACATTCCAGGTTCCTATGGTGTGTTGATCTTTAGAACATCGGATTCGTCGTTCGCCTCCAGTACCGTCGGCCGCTAGCCTTCCTTTCGGCTTTGAGCTAGCTGCGTCATCACATCTGGGGCTAGTTGAACTTATCCTCAGTTCCTCCCCAGTAGCATTTTGGCCATCTTCCGACCTGGGAGTCCCATCTTCCAATGGCATACCGACATATCTCTGGTTGTACTGGTCCATTTAGTTTTCTTGGCAAGGATACTGGAGTGGTTTGCCATTGCCTTCCCCAGGGATCACGCTTGGTCTGACCTCTCTGCCACAACCGTCCCGTCTTGGGTGGCCCTTCACGGTTTCGCTCATGACATCATTGAGGTGCTCAAGCTCCAGCGCCCCGACAAGGCGGTGATCCTTTGCTGGAGAGATATAAAGATGCGGGGCAGGTTTTCTTAAAATCCCCATTTGCTCTCCTTCCATCCCTCCCCCAGATAGCACCGGTTGCTCAGCAACTGCAGTAATGTTGAAGTCGGTATAAATTAGTCCCTGCTCCCTAAGACATTTTTGTTCCATTAGTACTGGCGGGCATGAATATCTGTTTAAGACATGTATGTAACGCAGACATTGTGACTAAAAGCCCAGACGAGCTGTATTGCATTATGCAGTCTTTCAGATGGCTTGGACCCAAACTGTAGGGTTTCAAAGGGCAAAAGCAGCATTTTGCCCAGAAGCATAGCTGCAGCCAGTTAAGCTATAATAACTGGGGATGTATGTGGGCCCAAAACCAGACACAGTCAACTGTTTGCATTTTGGACTACTTGAAGTTTCTAAGCACTTTTAAAGACAGCCCTGCATAGAGTGCATTACAGTAATGTAAATGAGTCGTAACCAGGCCCGTAGCCAGGATTTTGTTTCAAGGGGGGGGGGGGGGGGGGCTGAGTCTGAGTGAAAGAGGGTCTACCTTAGCAAACCTTTTGTATCGTTACCCCAATACCCCCATGCATATGGGATATATTGAGCATGGTGATCAGATCATGCTATGAATAAACATAACAGTTTAAATAATGTACCAGTAAGGCCTTCTTGCGGACCACCATCAGAATTTCGGGGGGTGGTGGTGGTGGAGAAGCCCCCCAAGACCCCCCCCCCCGGCTACATGCCTGGTCGTAACTAAGAGGTATGTCACCGTGACCAGACCAGTGAATTCCAGGAATGGACAACGTTGGTGAACTGCTATCATTGTATGAGTGCCCTCCTGGTCATTATAGAAACTAGGACAATTTGATGTATTGTCGAAGGCTTTCATGGCTGGAATCACTAGGTTCTTGTGGGTTTTTTCGGGCTATAGAGCCATGTTCTAGAGGCATTTCTCCTGACGTTTCGCCTGCATCTATGGCAAGCATCCTGTGTCCAAGTGAGAACAGATCAGTGATTTTCTATGTGAAGTACCATGCAAATTGCTCACAGCAGGCTGCCAAGCAGCCCACTTTATCCTTTTGTGAGTTAGACTGTAATAGGCCCTTGACTACTTGAGTCAGCTCTGCTATACAATTCTGAAATAACATACTGCTGGCAGAAAAAAAATGAGCTAGCACTATGAGACAGTAGACTTTCCATGTAGCATGGATTCCTTTGAAATTAATTCATTACAAACACCAAATTAGTAATTTTTTAGAATTTCCATTTACCTTAAAAAGAAAGCTTGCATTGAGTGCGCTTCCTAAACGCAATGAGAATTCCAGTATTTTTCAGGTGTAAAAATGCCCTATGTCCACAGGAGTGTTCGCAGGTGCAGAATGTAATGAGTTGATTGGAGCAGTTTTGCCCCTGGTTGAGTCATTTTTTTTAGTAAATAATGTAATTAATATAGGATAGTAATTAATGTAATGCAATACAGTGAACCAGGTGTAAATTCTTATGCGAAAATGTCATTGAATTGTATATTATTTAATGCCAGAGTTTCAGCGTAAACATTAACTTTTCCAAGCTCTGGAGCTGAACTACTGCAAAAGGTTCTTGTCCTTCATAATAATAATAATAATAATAATAATAATAATAATAATAATAATAATAGATTTATATCATGCCCTATCTTCCTGAAGGGATTCAGGGCAGCTTACGACAAAATAAAACACAGTGGCAAACATTCAGTGCCAAGGATAATATATAACAAATCAAAAAGTAACTTAAATAAACAAGACATAATACATTCCACATATTTAACATATTAAATCCTTAAAAACTCTTAACATTCAACTGAAATTATTGGAGTTAAGATGGTACACAGCAGATTAACAAAGGTAGATGTTCAAAACCTAGGCAGGGGTGTATATAAGGTGTAATTAGTCTTTGACGATGCTGTTTTGTTCTGCTGGGTGGTGCCCTTTTATCTCTTGCATTTCAGTCTTTTTTTTCTTTCTCTCCCTAGGTCCTCGATGTTTCCGGAGCAGACATTCTAGCAAAAGCGATTCCTGATTGTCAAATACAAGTCCTGGAGAACTGTGGACACACTGTTGTTGTGGAGCGGCCCAGGAAGACAGCAAAACTTCTCCTTGAGTTTTTAGCTAGAGTGCAGAATATGGAGAACAATAAAAAATTGGCTTGAACTTTCTCTGTCAAACCGAACCCTTCAGCTAGATGTTTCAGTTGTGATGAAATACTGCTACTTTAATTAATTCTCAGGGATTTTATTGTGAAGAACTTGGTGACTGTGCCAAAATCCCTGAAGAAACCAGAGTAATATATTTAATTTGTAGGCCTGTCAGTGCAGTGACTTATGGGATACTGAGCCAGCTTCAGATGTGTGTTATTGATAAAGTCCAATAAAGTCTGCATTATTAAAGTATTTTGGGAGTAGTAAAAGAACCCATTGGATAGACCTGTCTCTCCACTGACTTTTTCTTCAGACACCCCTCTGTCTCTGATAACATTTCCCTTTACTTTCATTGTGTATCCAAATATGGCTGGATAACATGGATGTTAGAGCTAGATAAAGTAGGAAGTGGGTCACAGGCCTGCTTCACCTTGCCAATGTGCCCCTCTCCCAGTCTGCCTTTGGTAATGTTTCTCGGACTTATACATTGAAGAAAAAGTCAGATCCCTGCAAAGTTCCTGAATCATCTGGAAAACATACACCCTGCCTATTGACTGGGTTTTTCTTATAGCATACATGTAATATAATTATTTATATAATATGTAAACTAGAATATGACCTGAAATGAGACAATTATCTTTCACAGAATGTACTGGCCACTTCTAGGTTTCTACAGCTGTTTTATGTGATCTAGCATAATGTCCGGCTAATTGGAATGTATGATGTCAATGATATTCATTTAAAATATGTAGGAAATATGGTATGGAGCAAAACTTCATAGACTGAGAGCTAAGGCCTGTTCCCACCTCTTAGTGTATATGGCTTTGCATGAAAAGCAATTATAACAAAAGATTCTGATGATCCAGATGTTTGCTAAAGTGCTGTTTATGTAGCTCATTAATTTATGATTTCAGTGGAGAAGGAAGATATCCCATATATTTTTAATGGCAGAAAGGTTTCAGCAGTTGTGCAACTTTGCAGTGCTTACACTGATTTATTGTAGGTGAGTATGCCTCCATAGCTCATTTGTTCTGTATGTACTGCCAGTCAACAAATGCTGAAAGATTGGTTATAATCTGACCTGAATTGTGAAATGTTCTGGGAATGTTTGTTGTGTTCAAATAATTCTGGAGTAAATAATTTAAGGATTCAAGCTAAATTCACTGACTATATAATTGGGCACATGTATGTATACCCATCATATACACACAGTGGGTTAATTCCTGTGAAGTCCATGGGACAATTCCTGGTATTACGTGATAGCAACATGCAATAAAATATCTGACCAAAGCAAAATAGAGAGGTACTATTACTTCCCTTGATCTAGTCTAGACATTGTACTCCTATTGATGCATATGAGAATCACATTGACTTAGCCCAGCTTAGTACACCAAAAGCTTAACATGGATTAACAGTGTGATGTGGCAGTTTTAAAAACCAATGCAATTCTAGACTACACCAATAGGATGATAGTGTCTAGATCAGTGGCTCCAAACCTTTGGCTCTCCAGGTATTTTGGACTTCAGCTCCCACAATTCCTAACAGCTGGTAAGCTGGCTGGAATTTCTGGGAGTTGAAGTCCAAAACAACTGGAGGACCAAAGGTTGGGAACCACTGATCTACACAAGTAACAGTACCACTTGCTACTGCTTTGGTCATACCTCACCTGGAATATTGTGTCCTGTCATGGGCACCACAATTTAAGAAGGATATTGACAAGCTGGAACATATCCAGAGAAGAGCAGCTAAAATTGTCAAAGGTCTGAAAGCCAAGCCCTGTGAAGAGATGCTTAGGGAATTGGGTGTGTTTAGCTTGGAAAAGAGAAGGTTCAGAGGGGACATGATAGCTCAGTTTAGACATGAAAAGATATGAAAGGATATCATAATGAGGAGGGAGCAAGCTTGTTTTCTATTGCTCCAGAGACTAGGACATGAAGCCATGGGTACAGGAAATGAGAGTAAGAACTGTTTGATAGTAGAATATGCTGCGTGGGAGTGTGGTGGAATCGCCTTCTCTGGAGACTTTTGAGCAGAGGCGGAATGGCCATCTGTTGAGAGTGCTGATTTTGCTTTTCCTGAATGGCAAGGCATTTCACTGGATGGTCCTTGGGGTCTCTTCAGGTTCAATGATTCTACTAAAGGAGGGAGAGACTGAAGAATTGCCCCATGGTTTTGATAGGTAATACAATTGATCTGGACCTGTTTTCTCCAGCCTGCTGTCCTCTAAGTGAGTTTGGCTGCCCTTTGCATCATCCAGCCAGAATGGACCATCTTGCTTAGGGGCCAAAGTCCAATACAATCTTAAGAGAATTGAACTAGAAGCACCCAAGTAAACATGAAGGTCTAGGATTAGAGTGGAGTGGAGTTCTGCATGGTAGGGGGTTGGACTAGATGGCCTTTGTGGTCTCTTCCAAGTCTATAATTCTGGAATTCTGTCTCTGGAAGGTGATGTTTCTCAACAATTAACTAATTAAATGAGGACATTATGAAACCATTTCTGGAGCCATTTTTTTCCTATCTAGATGGAACTTCACCCAAGCAATATGTAGATAGATGCATGTATCTACTGTATGTAGATAGATGCCCTAGTGATCAGATTAAAGATAGAATTGGAGTGGGCTCTTTTTAAAATTATATGTTCTGCTGATGTAAATAACAGACCTTCTTAATGAATTCTATGAATTCTGTGAATGGAAGTGTCTTAAGTGGGGTAGATAGGTGTTTATACATAAAGGATGAAATGGGCAATGACAGTAGAATTACGTTAGTGTATGGCATTGTCTACTTACCAGTACTCTTATAATGTAAGTTATTTATCAGATGGGGTATAATCTTCCAACAGAATGTGTTTTCAAGTCTGTTGGTAGAGAGCATAGAAAATATGCTTGCTTTTCTTTCTTTTTTGGATCTTATTGTCATATGCAACTGTTTAGATGAGTGACCTTTCTGTTTTAAATTGAGAAAACCACGTCTTTTTTAAAATTTGTTTTGTTTTGGCAAATGGAGAAGGTGTATGAAAAACCTAGCAAGAGTCCAATTGTACATTGAAGGATAACAAATGTATCAGTATTGCTAAGTTCAGTAACAGTTTACAGTGATATCGGCATTTAGCCCTGATGGTCTGTGATCCAAACAGGAAGAGGAGGGGATGTTGACATAGCAATGACACAAAGTGGTTCTCCTACTCAGATGGTAGCCCACCTGTGACTTGTAGGCTCTTTCCCCTGGGCTAGAAGGATAACTACAGTGTGAGTCTGAAGTCTATTTTTCTGCCCCTAGGACTTTGTGGTGGCCTTAAGGACCACCAAAAATTGCAGGAAAAAAGAACTTGAAAGAAGTTAATATCTGGTTCTTGAAAGTAGGTATTATTTGATTTTAAACAGCACCAGGATAATCTACATTCTATTTAAAAGATGAATTGCTTGTCCTGAGGTTTCTAGAAAAGAGCAGTACAGGGAGTCTGGAGGAATTGAGGACCAAAGAAAGGGTTGTTGGGAGTTATGTAGCCCTGGGATACACCGCTGCTGTATCTCATTGGACAGTTCAGTATAGCCATAAGAAGTCAGTGAATTTGTTCCCTTGTAAATTGATTCCATTTTGCAGGATTTGTTGAGAAATAAAATGTTGGCCCTCCCTGATGGTCTGCCTCCTTTTGAGGGAAGTGGATGAATGCATGGTATCATTGTAGTGCTTATTACCTTTCTGCCCAATTTATATGAACCATACAGACATCCCTTGTTTTCAATGAATGTTTTTGGACATTCTGCTATTATGACAGATCAAAGTTATAGCCATGTTCTGCACTTTCAACCCCTGGAATGCTGTTTGAACTACTGCTGCTGCTTTTTTGGCACACTTTTTTCATTCTGTAGATCTGGTGGCACTTACCATTTGGTCTTGCATTTAGAAGCTAAACAACCATGGGTTCCACTTTTCAATTGGCCCCATTTTTGGAAAGTAGCCCAGTCCCTAACGTTTTGCATATGTGACACTTTCCTGTATTTGATTGAATACACAAAAGATTTCTTCTTAACAGTCATGATGCTGCTTATGAGACATGTAGGGTCATTGTAAAACTCTCTTACATTTGATCCCCCATGAGCTACATAACAGCATCTTCATGTTCTACAGCAGGCATGGGCAAACTTTGGCCCTCTAGGTGTTTTAGACTTCAACTCCCACAATTCCTAACAACCTACTGGTTGTTAGGAATTGTGGGAGTTGAAGTCCAAAACACCTGGAGGGCCAAAGTTTGCCCACATCTGTTCTAGAGCCATTGTTGGTCTGTATTTTTTGGTTGCTTAAATGGAGAGGGGAAGCGCCCCATTTTCAGGAAGGCAGGAAAAGATACGTATCCTCAAATGACTGCTTGATCAATATTTCTACTACATGGGGAAAATAAAAACAAAGAGATTGGTATTTTCAATGCATACAAAACCAGCACTGGAGAGCAAAGAGTGAAGATTTATTATTTCTTATTGACTGCTTTCTGGAAGTCAGTGTATTGTATGCAAGAGGAGTTAATTAAAATGTCATTGAAATAAAATATATCACGTGTATGTGTCTCTGTGTGTATGCTTTACCCCTTGCTTTCCATCTTTTCTTGTAATTTCTTCTGCTTTCTCATGTTTGGGCTGTGAATGCTCAAAATCCCTCTGCAGAGTGGGTATGCTCAGTGGCTCCAAAATAGTAACACTTGGGAGATGGGGAGAAGATGGGGAAGTAGTGTTGGAGGGGTAATGGGTTGGAGCAGCCAAAATCTTGATCAAGGTACACAGATATAGTTAGATTTTTCCTCCAGATCCCACCTGTCTTATGTCATAGCGGAGTTTTGGGGTCATGGGGCATGTGTCTCCATTTGACTGTTAAATCTGCCCTGCTAGCTTGCCTCTCCCAGGAAGGTATTTGTGTGATCTTCCTCCTCTGTCAGTTCAAAAGGATACATAGCAACAGCATGCAATAGAGCCAAGAGCTTCCCAGCAAGACTGGATAATCAGTGGTTCATTTAGCTATGGTCCCATGCTGGTACCACACAGAGAAGTATGGTGAATAAAATGCTCCTGGAGACGTGGGAATTTGCAGGTTTCTCTCCCTTTGTCCTGCCCAAGCTTTGGTAGTATCATGGTCCTACTGTCCAGCGTCAAGTGCAAGTGAAGTCAGTGAAATCGTGGGTTGTGTACTGGAATTGCTGCCTCTGAGACTCTGGCTTGGTCATGCCAGTTAGAACACAGGCAAATGGGATGCCCAGAGCCATGCCCTCTCCTTGGCCTGAAACAGAATGGCTCTGTCCCATGGAGGCATCTCTTAGCCCACAATATCACTAAGCCTACTCTGTCACAGTGCAAAGACACAGATAGGCCCAAAGAGGGCCTGTGTTTGGAATCTTTCCAGAGCACCAAAGTGGGGTGCATTCACACTAAAAATTTATAGCATTCCACTTCAGCTGCCATGATTCTGTCCTATGGAGTTGTGGGACTGGCAGTTTAAGGAGAGGCAGTTAGAGTCCCAGTGCTATAAACTTCAGAACTTAATAGCATGGAACCATAGCAGTTAAATCATAGTACTAAAACTGTGCAGTTCTATAGCACCAACCATAGTAGTATAACTGGCCTCTGGTCATGCCTTCAGAAATTTGCAGCAGATCTCGACAACTGCCCAGTAGCACTATTTTTTTTAGCTGAGATAGTTTCAAATTCTCTTTCCTTTTCTTAGTTGTAAATGATGAGAGCAGTTGAACTAAGATTATGACAAAACCAGAATTGTGAGGAGAGAGAATATTCCCCCAAAAACTTTTGGATATATATTGTCGGAAGACTTTCATGGCTGGAATTATTGGGTTTTTGTAGGTTTTTTGAGGTATATAACCATGTTCTAGAAGCATTCTCTCCTGACATTTCACCCGCATCTGTGGCAGGCATCCTCAGAGGTTGTGAGGTCTGTTGGAAACTAGGAAAATTGGGTTTATAAATCTGTGGAAGGTCCACGGTTGGGCGAAAGAACCCTGTTGAAGCTGGGTGTGAATGTTTTAATTGGCCATCTTGATTAGCATTTGGTGGCCTGACAGTTTTTGGTGCCTGGGGGAATCCTTTGTTGAGAGGTGATTAGCTGTCCCTGATTGTTTCTTGTCTGGAAACAGTAGAGTGCCTGGTAAACCAACCTGAACTTGCAGGCCGAAAGGTTGTGGGTTAGAATCCGGGGAGTGGCATGAGCTCCTGCTGTTAGCCGCAGCTTCTGCCAACCTAGCAGTTCGAAAACATGCAAATGTGAGTAGATAAATAGGTACCACTCCAGTGGGAACATAACGGTGCTCCATGTAGTCATGCCGGCCACATGGCCTTGGAGGTGTCTATGGACAATGCTGGCTCTTTGGCTTAAAAATGGAGATGAGCACCAACCCCCAGCGTTGGACACAACTGGACTTAATGTCAGGGGAAAACCTTTACCTATATAGTACATTAATTCTCAAAAATTTAGCGTGTCAATTGTCAAACCTTAGATAAGTATTTTGGTCAGTTGGGATTTCTTTATAAACAAAGGAACATAGTTTTTCTTCACTAATAGTGATGTTGAAAAAGTGGATCTCCTTAGAATAATAGCAAGTATCAAACTAAATGTTGATTTTTATACAGCTGATGCACCCAACAATATTTTTCAGTGTCCTGACTTCCTGTCCAGATACGAAACACATCATCAGTAAATCTGCACTAGTTCCCTATATTATTTTTTAAGGGCTGTTAGGGGAAATAATAAGACTTTCCTTACGTACTTACTTACTTAGATGATCCCTTGTTGTCCGAGTATGATGGCCTTCCAAGTGGAGGGTCTTAGGGGTGGATATGTAGGTGACTATAGAGCCCTATTCTTGACCCACATGTTCTTCCACAGTGAGGACATCAGTTTCCAGGTGGAAAGTGGCCCCGGTCAGGATTGGCTTGACACAGCTTCTTTTTGGCACGTTTCTCCCTATAGCCTCCCATTTCATTTGCTTAAAAAAGTTATCAATGTGCTCAAAAATGATATGAGATGATGTAGGTCACTTCTCCTTTCTAATGCTTATGATATTGTATGTGTTATTGTATGTAAAGCTGGATTTTGTGCCATAGTTGTATACAATGATCTGACATTGATGGTTGTCAGAATGTAGTAGGTTTTAATGACAGGGGAGTCTAATTTTTAATGAAATTCATACAGTCACATAAGTAAAGTGAAATAAGAAATACAAAAGGTTTATTAAAAAGGATTAACAAATTTGGAAAGAGGTCCAAACACTGAATCATAGAGTTGGAAGACACCCTAAGGGCCTTCCAGTCCAATCTGAATCTGCTATGCAGGAATACCCCATCAAAGCACACTTGACAGATGGCCATCCAGCCTCTGTTTGAAAACCTCCAGAGAAGGAGACTTCACTGGACTCCAAGGCAACATATTTTATTCTGAAACAGCTCAGGAAGTTCTTCCAAATATAGTGTTCTTCCTAATATCTATTCCGTTAGTTGGAAAGTAACCTTTCTGAGCTTTGCAGAAAAGCTCTGGTAACATTAAGTGTCCGACTCTTTAAATATCACTGAATTGCAATATCTGTGCCATGGAGGGCTTTCAACTGTTCTAAAATAAGCAACAGCTGTTATGTTAGTTGAAGCATGGATATTCTTTAAAAAAGGACATCTGGCATCCATAGAAGCTGAAAATATTGTAATTATTTTCAAACTGGCAAGCAATAGTTTCAGACAAGTGAGAGGCACTGGTTTCCTGTGGAGAACCCCAATAGGAGCCCTAATTGCAATTGATAAATTACTCTCGGTAATGAGGCGTTTGAAATTTGTATATGGAAAAACACACACCTCAAGATAATATTAGTTTTAAGAGCTGTGCAAAGGAAAGGACACCATCTAGAGGTGATAAATGGTGGTGAACCATAATGTATTATGACTTTAACCTGAATCCTACAAGGAAAGGAGGCACAAAGTAGGAGTCACCAACCCCTTAGAGCTGATGAGAACTATCATCCAAAACTATCTGGAGGGTCACAAACAGCTCACATTTGCAATAGAGGGTGTTGGTGTATTTATGCATGTGTAAAGCTTTTGTCCTTCCAACCCTGTTATACGCCTGCGAAATGTGGACTGTCTACAGATGTCACACGCAATTCCTGGCATGATGCCTCTGAAAAATCCTGCAAATCTCTTAGGAAGACAGGGGGAGAGATGTCAGCATGCTGGAAGAAGCAAAGACCACTAGCATTTAAGTGATGCTCCTACTCCATCAACTCCTCTGGACTGACCATGTTGTCCGAATGCCCGATCACCGTCTCCCAAAACAGTTACTATACTCCCAACTCAAGAATGGAAAACAGAATGTTGGTGGACAGGAAAAGAGATTTAAAGATGGGCTTAAAGCTAACCTTATAAACTGTGGCATAGCCACTGGGAACTGAGAAGTCTTGGTCCTTGAGCACTCTAACTGGAGGTCAGCTGTGACCAGCAGTGCTTCAGAATTCAAAGAGGCATGAATGGAGTGTGAAAGGAAGAAATTTGCCAAGAGGAAGGCGCGCCAAGCCAACCTTGACCAGGATCACCTTCCACCTGGAAACCAATGTCCTCACTGTAGAAGAACATGCAGGTCAAGAATAGGGCTCTACAGCCATTTTCTCAGCAAGATTTCTTCAGAGGGGTTTCCTTTCATAGAATCATAGAGTTGGAAGAGTCCTTGTGTGTCATCAGTCCAATCCCCTGCCATGAAGCAGGAAAATCGCATTAAAAGCACCCCTGATAGATAGCCATCCAGCCCCTGTTTAAAAGCCTCCAGAGAGGGAGCCTCCACCCCACTCTGGAGTAGAGAGTTCCACTGCTGAACAGCTCTCACAGTTAGGAAGTTCTTCCTCATATTCAGGTGGAATCTCCTTTCTTGCAGTTTGAAGCCATTATTCTGCATCCTAGTCTCCAGGACAGCAGAAAACAAGCCTGCTCCCTCCTCCCTATGACTTCCCCTCACATATTTATACATGGCCATCATGTCTCTTGTAAGCCTTCTCTTCTGAAGGCTAAATATGCCCAGCTCCTTAAGCCGCTCCTCATAGAGCTTGTTCTCCAGATCCTTGATCATTTTAGTCACCCTCCTCTGGACACATTCCAGCTTGTCAACATCTCCCTTAAATTGCGGTGCCCAGAATTGAACACAGTATTCCAGGTGTGATCTGACCAAGGAAGAATAGAGAGGTAGCATGACTTCCCGGATCTAGACACTAGACTCCTATTTATGCAGGCCAACATCCCATTGGCTTATTTTTTGCCTTCACATGACATTGTTGGCTCATGTTTAACTTGTTCCCCATGAGGACTCCAAGATCTTTTTCACACGTACAGCTGTCGAGCTAGGTGTCTCCCATCCTGTATCTTTGCATTTCGTTTTTTACTGCCTAAGTGGAGTATCTTGCATTTGTCCCTGTTGAACTTATTCTTATTAGTTTTTGCCCATCTCTCTAATCTGTTAAGATCATTTTGAATTCTGCTCCTGTCTTATGGGATATTAGCTATCCCTCCCAATTTGGTGTCATCTGCAAACTTGATGATCATGCCTTATAAGCCTGGTTCTCAACCTGTGGTTCTCCCAGATGTTTTGGCCTTCAACTCTTTGAAATCCTAACAGATCGCAAACTGGCTGGGATTTCTGGGAATTGTAGGGGGGAACACCTGGGGACCCAAGGGTTGGGAACCACTGATCTAAAGCATTAATAAATATGTTGAACAGGACTGGGCCCAGGATGGAACTCTGTGGCACTCCACTTGTCACTTCTTTCTAGGATGAACAGGAAGCATTGGTGAGCACCCATTGGGTACGTTCCCTTAACCCATTACAGATCCCCCTAACTGTAGTTTTGCCTAGCCCACATTTGACTAGTTTGTTTGCCAAAAGGTCATGGGGGACCTTGTTGAAGGTCTTACTGAAATCCAGATACGCTATATCCATGTTATTCCCTGCATCTATCCAGCTTGTAACTCTATCAAAAAAAGAGATCAGATTAATCTAGCATGACTTGTTTTTAATAAATCTGTATTGACTCTTAGCGATGACTGCATTAGTTTCTAAGTGTTTGCAGACCACTTCCTTAACAGTCTTTTCCAGAATCTTGCCTGGTATTGCTATGAGGCTGACCAGATGGCAATGATTTGGTCACCTTTTTCCCTTCTTGAAGATAGGGATCCCATTTGCCCTCCTCCAATCGGCTGGGACTTGTCCCGTACGCCAAGAACTCTCAAAGATGATTGCCAGTGGTTCTGAAAAAACTTCCACTAGTTCCTTCAATACTCTTGGATGTAGTTGATCTGGTACTGGGAACTTGAATTCATATAGAGTGGCCAGGTAGTCCTGGACAACGTGCCCCCCCCCCCCGTGCTGCTGGCTTCTCTTCATGGGCCAAATAACCTGTACTCACTATGTGTTGGATCATGGCTGTCTCCACAAAGTTCTCTTTCCCAAAGGTATTGTGGAGCAAATCAGGTTAACCCAGTTTAGCTCCATGTTAAGAAAACTTGGAGAATTCTCTGGAGTGAGAAGAGTATTACCTGAAATAGCGAGGATAGCAGGATTGGGTTTGATTCAGTCTCATCTACAGTCCATATGGGCTACCACTGCCACCTCCTTTCTACTGTGCTCATTTTGTTTTCCCTGTACTCATTTGAAAAGTTGATGGGGCAGGCCCATATCACTACCATGTCACTGCTGCTCCCAGGCAGCTTCAGATCTCCATGGCAACTTCAGGCAAACCCACTCAACAAATTACAGTACTTGGAGGCGGAAACTTCCTGGCTGTAAGAGCTGTTCAACAATGGAACTCTCTGCCTCGGAGTGTAGTGGAGGCTCCTTTTTAGGAGGCTTTCAAACAGAGGCTGGATGGCCATCTGCTGGGCATACTTTGATTATGATTTTCCTGCATGGCAGAAGGGGGTTGGACTGGATGGCCATGTGGTATCTTCCAAATCTATTATTCTTGAACAAATGATGTGGTGGATTCTGAGTAACAGCAGATGGCAGTGTTGCATCTGTTTCAAGTTTTGAAGCTTTACTCAGCCTTCTGGAATTGGCACTTATTTCTCTCTTGAGCTCTCTTAAACATCTGCAGAGAGTTATTAATGCTTAAATCCTGACTTCCAACTCTAATATGAGAAGACTTTTAACAGGTGAACAATTGGTCAGATACAAATGAAGTTACATAGTTTTCTTGCTGAGATGATGATGATGATGATAATAATGTTGTGTGTGCTTGATTCTTCTAGTCAGCTGTTGACTTTTGGCATTTAATAAGGTTTTCATAGCTAAGGAATACTCAGAGATGGTTTTGCTAATCCCTTCTTCTATAATATAGCCTACAACACCTAGTAATTGTTGGTGGACTCCCATTTAGATACTACTCAGGGATGACCCTGCTCAACTTTCAAGAACACATGGGATATGATACATTTAGGGGTTTTGGGTTTTAACCTAAGCTCAAGATCTGGCTCCTGCTGGTTAGGTTTCAAGGCCCACTTGCTTATTTTTGCTTTCCTTGTTCTCCCCCCCCCCCTTTTTTTTGGCTGCTGCTTTTCCTTCATGAAAAAATGAAAAAGAAGAAAATAATAACAGTATCCCAAAGTCAAAAAATATTATCAATTCCCTGACTAGATGAGAATATCTGAAATCATGTTGCTGAAAGGAGCAAACTGAATTGGAACAAGATTCCTTGTGACTGAGCCCCTCAAGAATTACCATTCTTGTTACAGAATTTATTTTATTTAATATTTTCCCCATAATCACTTTGGCATCAGGTTTTGAATCCTCATTGGGTTTTGAAAGCCATTCAATTCACTTGATTTCAGCAAAGTTGAGAAAGACTTTAGGTTTGAGGGATCTATCTTTTCTCCCCTCTTTTACTAGAAGTTGGAGGTCAGCCAGTGAAAGTCAGCTCCAAAACAGCAGTTCCTGGGAGGCAGAAATATTTTGAGAATTCAAGAACAGCCTTGAGAGACTATTCAGTCCAGGGAAGTATTTCAGTACTAGAAACGTAGAGGGAAGATTCTCTCTCACTTCACTAAACTATTGTTAATCAATCTACTTCCCTGAAGATGTGGGAAAACCCATATTGATTGTTTTAGTAGGTATTCATCTTCAGTGCTGTCATTTGGAAGTTTTGTGACAATGCACAACCCAGATTAGTGGAAAGCCCACTGAGACATAACATCCAACAAGAATCCACTACATGATGCATGAATTGTGTTGATAGTAGTTGGCCTATTAGGCCCTTTGAAGCTGACATCTATCAAGTTTAAAGCCCCTTGTTCCATTAAATGTCTTGCCTTGGAGGTTTAATGGCAAATCCGCTCTGAACAAAGCCAAATCATTAGCCCATTGGCACGTGAATGTTTTCATGTTGTAAGAGACAGATAATACATCTCTCAAGGTGCATCCAGATGGTCAGCTCCTAGTATTATGTCATTGTCCTGTCTGTCATTTTTGTGGAGAGGGGAAAAAAAGAAGAAGCAGTTAAGAGCACAGGACAACTGCAAAATGAAGATGGCATGCCTAGGACTCCCCTCTCATTGTAATTTCATAAATGAAATAGAGGGACTGCATAAAAAGACCTGTAACTTTGATGATATTATTTTGAAAAGTAGCATAAAACCTTGGATATGTACCATTTTGTATAGTTACTTTGGGACAACTGACCCAGTGTGGTGCCTGAGAGCACAGGCCTGGCTCATCTTAGCTATACGTCATTCCATACTATAGGAAAATGAGAGAACGGTTACATACAAGCTTCCTATTACTGATATAGTTCTCTGTACTACCTTCAGAAGGTGACTAACTCAGTGGCATGCCAAAAGTTCCAGGTTCAATTCCGAACATCTCCGGGTTGGACTACATCTCCCTATCTGCAGCTCTGATGAGATGCTACCAGGCAGTGTAGACCAGTAGCCCACATGTGGCCAAAAACCTAGTTCTGAACTCCCCCCCCCCCCCGTCCTTGCTGCTGAATATATTACCAAAGTGATGGTAAAAAGACCATAATACTTATTTAAAACAAGGTACAAGGTGTATATATCTGCAGCTCTGGAAGCCCCCCAAATGATGGGGTATTCATCCTTAGCCTCAGGCAGCAAAATATAGTACCTTAGAATAGATACGGGCATTTGATCCTATTGTTTTCATAAGGCAACTGCCTCTCTACTACAAGTTCTTTTCCTCCCTCTCTCTCTCCCCCTCTAAGTGTAAATGTAAACTAAGTTTACAAAATCAATGTCTAATTTTCTCTTTTTTCTGTTTTGGGTCAGACAGTACTTTTGCTGGAGGAATTATTTGTATTGGGGAAGTACCTGAATGAAGAGAATTACGCTTTGATCAGACTTAACAGTCCCAGTAACTGTTTAAAAGAAAATAAGGAAGATCCAATCTTGGATCTCCTTCATTTTGATCCTAGCCTGCCACTGCTTGTTTAAACATGTCTCTTATCTTGAGCCAGAGTCTACTTCCCCTTCCAAAACATTGCAAATAATTTTTGAGAACTAGCGTGGCAGTCGCTCCCTTGCCAACCAGTTATCCAAGAAAATAAACACAAGTATGGAGCCAAGACAAAAAAAAAAATCCCTCCCATCCATATATTTCCCTGGAGCTTGTTTCCTGCACGTACACACTCCCTGACTCTAGACACAGTTCCCAAGAATCAGGGAAGATACTTTAGGTTGGTTGGCAGAGTGAATGGAGATATACTGTGGGTTCAGGGATTACATCTAGTACGTGGGAGAATATGGTAGAGAAACACTGAATTTTTTTTAAGCAGCTGTCTGGTTTCTGAAGTATTTGTGTAGATTTTAATTCACCTAATATCTTCCAAACCTCAAGTTTAGTACTAATTTCAGAAACACACACACACAAATATTAGAGATGCCCTGAAAACCTGAGAGGAACAATCAGTAAAATTTATAAGATACTAATTGAAATGAAGGAGGGAAAAACAAAAAATAACATCCTCAAGGAGGTCTGGGAAGAAGACTTAGGGATTAAAATAAGTGAAAAAGAGTGGCAACAATTATAGGGACAAAGACATTTAAAAAACTTATCAATATGGGTTAAAGAAAATTATTACAAGTTAGTATGGAAGTGGTGTTTGACACCAGTAAGAATAGCATATATGAATAAAGATAAATCAAAAAATTGTTGGAGAGGGTGTAATGAACCAGGAACATATATACATATGTGGTGGCAATGTAAATATGTAAATAATTTTTGGGAGAAAGTATTTAGAGAAATAGAAGATATAATGAATATGAAAATTGATAAAAGTCCTAGTATAGCCTTACTATCAATATATAATAATAAGCAATTGAAAAAGAAGGATAAAGAAGCGATAACAAATTTATTAACAATAGCAAGACTGCTCATAGCAAGGAATTGGAAAAAAGAAATGAATATACAAATAGAGGAGTGGTATAAGGAAGCATGGAAATTAGCAATAAATGATAAGTTGACATGTATATTAAGGGTTAAAAAAGGTACTTGGAAACAAAGCGACTTTGATGCTGTATGGGGAAAATTTGTTGTACATGGTTTAAAAAATAAGGAAGGGAAATTACCATCACAAGAAGAAAGGAGATTTTGGACAGATGATATGTAAAAATTGGGGCTTGAGACGGGGGGAGGGGAGCACAGTGGTGGGGGAATAAATGGGGGGAAAATGTTTAAGCAAAATAAGAAAATAAAATGTTAAAGAATGGTTGAACAATATGTAACAGCAATAACAAATGTATAACAAATATAGTAATGGTGATAAATTAATAAAAAATATTTTTTTAAAAAAGAGATACCCTTTTGATCTGTACTAGTGTTTGCTTTCCATAATGACCAACTAGTTACCTAAAAAGCATCTACTAAATGACACTGCTTCATATATCAAACTACAAGAAAGGAGATTCCATCTGAACATTAGGAAGGACTTCCTATCTGTGAGAGCTGTTCAGCAGTGGAACTCTCTGCCCTGGAGTGTGGTGGAGGCGCCTTCTTTGGAAGCTTTTAAATAGAGGCTGGATGGCCATCTGTCAGGGGTGCTTTGAATGCAATATTCCTGCTTCTAGGCAGGGGGTTGGACTGGATGGCCCATGAGGTCTCTTCCAACTCTATGATTCTATGATTTAGAGGTGGCATCTCAATCCTCTCTTCTCCAAGCTGAACATACAGAACTCTCTAAATTATTCCTCATAAGGCTTGGCTTCCAGACCTTCAGTTTTTTGTGGTCTACTCTGGATACATTCCTACTTACTTACTTACCATATATACTTGAGCATAAGCCGAGTTTTCAACCCATTTTTAGGCTGATAAAGTCCCCCTCAAGCATATTTATTATTTTACTCTGTTATTATCATTTGAATACATTTGTTATTTACTCTATTTATTATTACATTTATTATTTTACTCTATTATTACTGTTATTACATTTTACTTTATTATTATTATTATTATTATTATTATTATTACATTTATTATTTTACTCTCTTTATTATTATTGTAACGATACGTAAGAGATTTACACTGAAGAAGGTTAGAATAATAGTTTAAGCAGAGTTGGACAGTATCATCTTAAATTACAGTTTGATGTAAATATTGAAAAATATTTAACCTACCGATGCCTCAATTACTGTAGTTTTATTTGTATCTATTTTTATTTTGAAATTGACCAGTAGTGGTTGCATTTCTCACCCTTGGCTTATACTAGAGTCAATATGTTTTCCCAGTTTTTTTCTGATAAAATTAGGTGCCTCGGCTTATATTTGGGCCGGCTTATACTTGAATATATATGGTACTTACTTAATTTTTATCCTACCTTTCTTTCCATAGGAACTGAAGGTGGCTAACAATAACATAACACTATAGAATTTAAAAATGAGGCAATACATATACATATGAATACGTTTTGGCTTTTGTGTCTACAAAATGTTTTGCCCGACATTCTTAAACTGTTTCGTTTTGTGCAATTTTAGCTCCATGAGACATTTTGTGAAAAGACAACATTGTATCCACATTCAGTCTGCATAAAGTAGTGGTTCCCAACCTTTGGGCCTCCGGGTGTTTTGGACTTCAACTCCCAGAAATCTCAGCAAGCTTACCAGCTGTTAGGAACTGTGGGAACTGAAGTACAAAATACCTGGAGGCCCAATGTTTGGGAACCACTGGTATAAAGAAACAGACTTGACTGGTATTTGAACCTCATTTCAGTGTTAGCAATGGAAGAAGGCCTCCCATCACAACCTTGGGCTGTGAGCAAGGCAGATGGTGTGTTGCACATAGCTCTATCCTCCAAGAGAAAGGTAGAAAGTTGAAGGGAGGGAAGAATGGCCAAGGGATTTGTGAGGAACAACAAAGAGTTGCAATTGTTGTACTTCTCAACTAAGACCAACTGCTTCTGGCAGTTGCTCCTTGCTGCTAAATGCAGACTGGCCATGTTGGGATACTGTTCTATGAGTAGACATTTACATCTAGCACAGTTTACACATGGTACCTAACTTTCTAGGAGTTGCTCTCAACTTTGGTTTGGCTTCTTTTAAAAATGATAACAACTCTATATTACAAATGCTTAAGTAGAACATCAATGAAAATGAAGAACTTAAGCATGCTCCTTATCAGATTTCAAGAAAGAGGAATCTGCAGCCAAAGCCTAGGTGAGTTATTCTTTTGGACGACAACTCCCAGGCATTTCCAGCCAGAATGACTAGTCTGAAAGAGTAACTTTATCAAACTTTGCCTGCATCCTAATGGATGCCTTCAGCTGAAAAGCTCTCCCTTTGTTTCTGATTCCCTGACTCATTCTGTTTCTGTTCCAAGCATGCTTCTACTGTTACTTTGCATAACAGTCTTTTCTTCCTCTTCCCGCACATTATGGGATTGAACTAGAAAATAAGAGGAATGTCATTTGCATATTTGCCCTTGATATGAGAAAGTGGCAGGGTATCTTGCTCTGATATAAAAGGAGTTTCTTGGAACAAGGTGTTGTCAGGGCCAAAAGGGATTTCAGGATCAAAATATAAGATCTAAGAACAGATTATGTGGAGGGCAAACCCTTAATGGTCAGGGGAAGGCCATGAAGAATTATACTTCAAACATCAACCATAGTGGCTCAAAGCATATAAAATCAATTTGAGCCACATGATCCTGCAATTTTCATATCATGTCTTGGTGCTTTTCATGGTCTCTGATCCAACATTACCAAGGGAATCTATTTATTTATTTACCCTATTTATACCCCACCTTTTTCTACCCTGAAGGGGACTCAAGAAGGCTTACATATAGGCAACTATTCAATGCCTTTGAACACATACAATTCCAGTAACATTAAAATTAATGCATATTAAGCATTTAAAACATTTTAAAACATTACATTCAATATAAATCATGCTATCCATAATTGTAGTCCAAAGACGTTCCGTAGTCATTGTAAGGTAAAGGTAAAGGTAGTCCCCTGACATTAAGTCCAGTCATGTCTGACTCTGGGGTGTGGTGCTCATCTCCATTTCTAAGCCGAAGAGCCAGCGTTGTCCGTAGACACCTCCAAGGTCATGTGGCCGGCATGACTGCATGGAGTGCCGTTACCTTCCCGCCAGAGCGGTACCTATTGATCTACTCACATTTGCATGTTTTCGAACTGCTAGGTTGGCAGAAGCTAGGGCTGACAGCGGAAGCTCACGCCGCTCCCCGGAATCGAACCTGCGACCTTTCGATCAACAAGCTCAGCAGCTCAGTGCTTTAACCCACTGCGCCACCGGGGGCGCAATGTGTAGTCATTGTACACATTGCAAATCTGTTATTGCACTGCACTATTCTCTGAAAGCCTGATCACAAAGACAGATCTTTACTTTCCTTCTCAAGGCTAGGAGGGAGGGGGCTGATCTAATGTCGCTGGAGATGGAGATCCACAGCCGAGGGGCCACCACTGAGAAGGCCCTGTCCCTCGTCCCCACCTGTTGCACTTGCAAGGAAGGTGGGGCTGAGAGCAGGGCCTCTCCAAATGATTTTAATCTCTGAGGTGGTTCATAGGGGGAATACGTTTGGTCAGGTAAGCTGGGCCAGAACCGTTTAGGGGTTTATAGGCTAAAGCCAGCACTTTGAATTGTGCTTGGTAGCAGGCTGGCAGCCAGTGGAGCTTGCGCAACAGGAGCAATGTCCTCTCTCTATATGCCACTCCAGTGAGCAACCTGGCTGTTGCCTGTTTGACCAATTGAAGCTTCCAAACAGCCTTCAAGGGCAACCCCACATAGAGCATGTTGCAGTAACCTATACAAATATGAGCAATTTTCAGGTCTCACTCTCTGCAATGCCAGAAATTTGGGAACTGAAGGAAAGTTTCATAAAAGTGGTAGTATTCTTATTTTCTTACTTTTACTTCCCTATAGCTACATTCCTACTATAAGCTCACTGACCCCCAAAGAAATGAACTACAACAGAAAGTCCTCATGGTGGTCTGGATTTCAAATGTAGCAGAACAGAAAAATGTGCTTATTTCAGGCCAGGAGTTTTGAAAAACGGCATTAACTTATTGAAATTTACTGGAAAATAGGCTGAAATGAGACACATTATATTCATATTTCAAAAATAAAATCTGCAAGTGTAGCATTAAAAGCTACATTTTGCAAGTGAGGAGATGATGATAGACCAATAGTAACCAGTAGTGCAATCCTATCTGTACATGTCTATTCAGAAGTAAGTCCTATTGAGGCTAATTGGATTAAAACATATTAAAATGACAGTTTTCTTTACAGGATGTGGAGCAAAAGGGAAGAAGAAAGTAGTAGAAGAAGAAAGTTTATGAGTAAAGCTCAGAAAAGTGGAGGTAGGAGGAGAAAGAGATTGAAAGGAGAAGATAAATGTAGCCTGGACAAGTGGGGTAAAGGAAAAAGTGGGGGAACCAGTAGGAAAGGCTAGAAAACAGAAATTGTTGATTCTGTGGCTCTTGAGATAGCTAATCTTGAAGCATTATTCAATATTTTCTCGAACTTCCAATTTCCTCCCACTGAGCCTTGTTGTTGGCCAAGGTTTAGAAACTCTGAGAGGGGAAGTACGTAGGGGACAAGTAGATCCCCTCCCAGAGTCTACAGCAGTCACTCCAAAGCAAGCTGGAGCAGGGGGTGGGTAGTTGTTATTTGCCATCACATCAATTTTGACTTATGACAGCCTTATGAATGAGAGACCTCCAAGAGTAATCAATTGCTTTGCTCAAGTCTTGCAGTCCTAAAACCATGGCTTCCTTGACTGAACCAACCCACCTGTACTGTGGTCTGCCTCTTTTCCTTCACTTACAAGACATTACTGCCTTTCTATTTCTTTTTAGATTTTCATCAGAGAATTTTCAAGATAAGCGAGTTTATCCATTGCACTTTTCTGTGCAGCACTAGCTCCCTTAGTACTGGCATGATATCACTGCCACAGAAAGATCCTCCACCAAACTCACTATGACTATTGCTCTCACCCAGTAGCTGTTCAGCCAGCGTAGTCTGTCTGTCTCTTATCTCTGACAATACATACACACTACCTAGGTCTGTAGCACAGGCCATTCCTCCAAACACTTTTCTCCATTCCTAACTCCAGTATCAAAAGTGAATTAAGTATTGGGGGGAAATGACAGTCAGGAAGTAAAGTAAATGGTTTTAAATGGTGTATTTTAATATTTTGATAAATGTTTTTTAATGTTTATGTATTGTATGTGAATCTGTGTCCTGGAATCGAATGTTTGCCATGTATATGCTGTGCTCCACCCTGAGTCCCCTTCGGGGTGAGAAGGGCGGGATACAAATGTTTTAAATAAATAATAAATAAATAAATTATGTGCCTCCCCACACATTGACAATTTAGTGAGATTTTTCTTATCATTGTTATGAATGTTTAATTGTCTATAACAATACAATTTATGAAAGCAACCCCTTCCTGACTTTGTATGACAATACAGTGCTTCTAGTCTGGCTTACACTTACTGTGAACTTGGCTCATGCTATACGTTTCATCCTTCAGAACTGGTTATCATAGTGGTATATTGCTGAAGATTCACTATTTAAGTGGAGAATAAAATGATCCTTAGGAAAAGTTAAATATTTTCTGCTGGAGTTTAATTTGTCTTTTGGCAGGCTGAGATAAAGAACACTTAGTGGGAGATACAGATTTAATGCACTGCTCCTAAAAGGACAAATGGTACCGATGTGCTTTTCTCTGTCCTGAAATCAGAAGAAAATGATGACCTCTTTTAAGCCTCTGGAGAACCACCTTTTGTAATTTCACAATGGAAGTCAATTATTATTTATTTATTTATTTATTATTTGCATTTGTTAACCGCCACTCTCAGCCCGAAGGCGACTCGTGGCGGTGTACAAAACATAGAACATAAAGACAACAATTACAATAGATTGGGACTATAACATACATCTTACTAACACACAACTAATTAAACTAAAAATCCGCTTCGTCGTGTTTGAATCTTAATCAATCTCGTAGACATAGTCCGTTCCGATGGTCATTCCAAGAAAAACAAAGCACTTAATTGAAGGCCTTTTCGAAGAACCAAGTCTTCAGGTCCTTGCGGAAGGCCATGAGGGAAGGCGCCTGCCTGATCGCAGCAGGGAGGGAGTTCCACAGCCGGGGGGCCACCACCGAGAAGGCCCGTTCTCTAGTCCCCGCCAGGCGTGCCTGTGAGGCAGGCGGGACCGAGAGAAGGGCCTCCCCGGACGATCTCAAGGTCCTCGTGGGCTCGTAGGCCGAGATGCGGTACTCAAGGTATTTTGGGCCGGAACCGTTTAGGGCTTTGTAGGTTAACACCAGCACCTTAAATTGGGCCCGGTAGCTGATCGGCAGCCAGTGGAGCTGGGACAGCAAGGGCGTTGTGCGCTCCCTGCGTCCCGCTCCGGTTAACAACATGGCTGCCGCTCGCTGAACTAGCTGGAGCTTCCGGGCCGTCTTCAAGGGCAGCCCCACGTAGAGAGCGTTGCAGTAGTCAAGGCGGGATGTGACCAAAGCGTGTACCACCGTGGCCAAGTCAGACTTCCCAAGATACGGGCGCAGCTGGCGCACGAGCCGAAGCTGTGCAAATGCTCCCCTGGTCACCGCTGAAACCTGGGGATCCAGGCTCAGCGATGAGTCCAGGGTCACACCCAAGCTGCGAACCTGCGCCTTCAAGGGGAGTGCGACCCCGTCCAGCACAGGCTGTAACCCTATACCCTGTTCGGCCTTGCGACTGACCAGGAGTACCTCTGTCTTGTCTGGATTTAATTTCAGTTTGTTCGCCCTCATCCAGACCGTCACAGCGGCCAGGCACCGGTTCAGGACTTCGACAGCCTCCTTAGTAGCAGGTGGGAAGGAGTGACAGAGTTGGACGTCATCTGCGTACAGGTGACACCGCACCCCGAAACTCCGGATGATCTCACCCAGCGGCTTCATGTAGATGTTAAACAGCATGGGGGACAGTATGGAGCCCTGAGGAACGCCACAGGTCAAAGGCTGTGGCGTTGAACAGGAGTCCCCCAATAACACCTTCTGGGTACGACCCTCCAGAAATGACTGGAGCCACCGCAAAGCGGTGCCCCCAAGGCCCATCTCTGCAAGGCGTCCCAGAAGAATACCGTGGTCGACGGTATCGAAGGCCGCTGAGAGGTCCAGGAGCACCAACAGGGACACACTCCCCCTGTCTAGCTCCCGGCGGAGATCATCCACTAAGGCGACCAAGACCGTCTCGGTACCATGTCCCGGTCTGAAGCCAGACTGTGCCGGATCCAGATAATCCGTGTCTCTCAAGAATACCTGGAGTTGTGAGGCCACCACGCTTTCCATGACTTTGCCCAAAAAGGGAAGATTGGAAACAGGCCGAAAGTTGTCAAATTTAGTGGGGTCCAGTGATGGTTTCTTCAACAGCGGCTTTATAATAGCCTGTTTTAGGCTCGCTGGAATCGTGCCTTCCCGAAGGGAGGCATTAACCACCACCGTTACCCACTCAGCCAATCCCCCTCTGGCCTCTTTCAGAAGCCAGGATGGGCAGGGGTCTAGGATGGACGTGGTAGGCCTCATTCCTCCAAGTATCTTGTCCACATCCTCGGGTTTCACAAACTGAAAAGAATCCAACAAAATAGGACAAGCAGGTGCTTGTGTCACATCCACAGAGACTGCATTTAATGTGGCGTCCAGCCCAGAACGGATCAAAGCGACTTTGTCTGCAAAGAACCGAGCAAATGCTTCACAGCGCGTGGCCGAATTGTCAGGGCTCCCGCCTAAGGTAGGGGGAGTTAAAAGACCTCTGACAATCCGAAACAACTCCGCCGGACGGTTTTTTGCAGACGCAATAGTAGCCGCAAAGAAAATTTTCTTTGCGGCTTTTATTGCCGCGGCATATGCCCTTAAAAAGGACACAAACCGTGTTCGATTTGGCTCGCTTGGGTCCGAGCGCCACACGCTCTCTAGTACCCTCTTCCTTCGCTTCATCGCTGCCAGCTCCTCAGTGAACCAAGGAGCTGGTTTAGCTCGGTTACTTGAGAGGGGACGTTCCGGAGCGATCCTGTCAATTGCCCTGGTCATCTCCCCATTCCAGAGAGCGACCAAGGCCTCGACATGGTCACCTACCGAGGTGGCGGGAAAATCCCCAAGAGCCGTCAGGAATCCGTTCGGATCCATAAGCCTCCTGGGGCGGACCTTCTTAATGGGTCCTCCACCCTTGCGGAGGTTAGGGGGCGCAGTGAGCCTAAATCTGATCAGGAAGTGGTCGGTCCATGGCAACGGAGAGATGGACAACTCCTCCACACCGCCACCCTGCTCCCATCCCTGGCAGAAAACCAAGTCCAATGTGTGTCCAGCACAGTGGGTGGGGCCAGTTATTTGCTGGGACAGCCCCATGGTTGCCATGGCAGACATGAAGTCCTGAGCCGCTCCTGTGAGGGTCGCCTCGGCGTGGATGTTGAAGTCCCCCAGCACAAGAAGCCGTTGGGACTCCACCACCAGGCCCGAGACCACCCCCGCTAGCTCAGGCAGGGAGACTGTAGTGCAGCGAGGTGGACGGTACACTACAAGAATCCCTATTCTGTCCCGGTCACCCACCCTCAGGTGGACGCATTCGAAATTTGTGGTCTGCGGGATGGGACTCCTGGTCAGATGGATGGAATCTCTATAGACCACTGCGACCCCGCCTCCCCGTCCTCCGGCTCTTGGTTGGTGTTGCACGGAGAAACCTGGAGGACAAAGCTGGGAGAGATTTACGCCCCCCGCTTCATCCAACCAGGTCTCCGTGATGCACGCCAGGTCTGCCCGCTCTTCCAGGATTAAGTCCTGGATCCAGGTCGTTTTTCCGTTGACAGACCTGGCGTTCAACAACACCACCTTCAGACCAGAGGGCCCGCTCATCCGGTTACACCAATTTACCTTAGGAGACCGGTTGGGGGTTGTTAATATGGATAAGCGGTCCGAATTAGGCCGAATTCGAGGTCTCCTTTTCCCGCATCTCCTCCTTCCCACCACGACCTCTATGGGGGCCCCTCGGCTCGCGGAACACCTCCCTTCCTCCATGCCGCAGTTTATGACCAGGATCTTATTCTCTATTTCAACAGATGTTTGAGATGCTGGCGTTTTTTCTTGCCACTTGTTTTGGTCTCCTTTATCCCCCCTCCCCTCCTCATTGTTCTTCAGCGGCACCGGCCCTCCTCCTCCCCTGCTCCCACCACCAATCAATAATGACAGGGACAGGATACATAGGAGGGTAGGGAACCACATGGGTGGGAACGACACACTTTGGTAGATGGAAGACACAGTAGTGGACGTTCAAAGCAAGGTGGTCCCTAGAGAGCTGGGGACTTAAGTGCAGCAATCACAGCAGGTAGCAAATTACCACGGCAACAAAACTCGTTCTTAAGGTGCAAGTTCTAAGGTTTTAAAGTGCATCAGGGTATTAAAGTGCAATAAGCCAAACACTTAGCCCTCGATATTATTAAAGTGCGGCAGGAGGATACGGGTAGGGTAAAGTGCAGATCAACGGCAATGGAGGCAAGCGCCTTAAAGTGCTATGTAACGATCTTATTCCCACATTAGCAGCAAATATGGAGGAGCTATCACACGAGATGTACACAGAATGTAACACGCTAATCAGGAATTAACAATTAGCAATGCGTTATGATTCAGATGTAAACTGAACGATTGGTGTCAATTAGCGGATGGGTTTCCGGAGGTGTCGACACGGCGGTGGTCAGCGCGGTTGGTCTAACAGGGACTACACAATAGCAGTCAGCACAAAGAGGTCAGCACAGAATGGTCAACACAAGGTCTACACAAGGTCTACACAGTGTTTTTGTAGGGCCCCAATTGGTGGAGAAAATTGTGGGCCAGAGTCCAGCTCCACTGGTTCCTGTGGGCTCCTGCGATGTAATAGCCCACTCAGCAGAAGCCTGAGGGGGCAGAGCTCAGCAGCCAGGGTAGGACCACGATGGAAGGGGGGTCCTGCCAGTGGGAGCTACAATCACTGGCAGCAAGCAGTGTTGGTTCACCAGCAGCAGCGCCTGTGAGGCCAGAAGGGAAAAATTACCCAGCGTTGGTACAGCAGTACAGCAGCGTTGGTACAGCAGTAGACAACAAGCGTTGGTGCAGCAGCAAGCAGCGTTGCAGCGTTGGCTCCGGAGCAGCCGCGTCCCCCAAGCCCTGCTGCTTCGCCCGAAGGGGGGGGGCGAGCCAGCCGCTCAGATGGTGGTCTCCGTTCTACAGCAGCGGCGGTCGTCCCTGAAGGCCCCTGCAGCGGTGACCAAGATCTTGCTCTCCGTCTTCTTGGGGAGGGGCACAGCCTGGATGTTGGGCAGGATCCTGCTCCAGCGGGATTCTGGGCCTCTGGCCTCTGGCCTCTCTGCGCTGGCGGGGGGCGGGGGGGGCGGACGGCGGGGGGGCGGACTCACCTGGGGGGACTCAGCCACCCCCGACGATGGAGCGGCAAAACAGCCCCCCGCGACGATGGAATGAGCCCCCGCGACGGAGGCTCGGCCTCCTCAGCCTCCTCGGTAACGTTTCCCCTTTGGCGGCGGCGGCCCCGCAGTGGCCTCGGCGGAAGCCCGGGAGCTATGGCGGCCCCGGCTGCGGCCTAGCAACGGCCCAGACTGTGGCCGGCTTCTTCCCCGGCCTCTTCCCTGGCAACGGGGCGGCAGCGAAGGGGGTGGCGGCGACAGAGGCGGCGACGGAGGCCAGGCGAGTGGTCCGGCCTAGCGACGGCTGCGGCCTAGCTGCGGCCTAGCGACGGCCCAAACTGTGGCCGGCCTCTTCCCCGGCCCCTTCCCCGGCAACGGGGCGGCAGCGATGGGGTGGCAGCGACAGAGGCGGCGACGGAGGCCAGGCGAGTGGTCCGGCCAGGCAACAGGCAGCAGAGGCGAGTGGTCCGGCCAGCCAGTCAGCCAGCCAAGCCCAAGTTCCCGGCGGCAACGCCGCGGTAAGATGGCAGCGGCGTTTCTCCTTCCTCTCGGCGGCGTCTTCTGCTTCCACCTTCTCTGGGCTTCTTAGCTTTTTCCCGGCTCTCCACCCCTCTTTCGGGAGCCTGAGGCTTGGGGTTCCTCTCTCCCTCAATTTGAAGATGGTAGGTGAGGGGGGGGCTCAGGATTCAGCCGGATTGACAATTTGGCTGAGCCGCATAGCATTTCTGCTGCCAACCACCAAACCGGAAACCGGAAGCAGGTCACATTGTAGACAAAGAGATCCTGATGGTTGCCTATGCTTTAGGGCAATTTCTATTAATGCTCTTTTCCAAACTACTTATTTCCCAGCACTGAAGATGCTCAGCAAGACTTATACAAAACCAGAATGTGAAGAGCCCAATGTTATATGCTACATTGTTGCATTTTCTAATAAAGTATCAACTAGTAAACTTATAAGAGCCAGTGTAGTGTCGTGGTTTCAGCATTATTTATTTATTTCTTGCATTTGTTAACCGCCGCTCTCAGCCCTAGGGCTGGAGACCAGAATGTGATTCCTTGCTTGCCCAGGGAAACCCATTGAGTGACCTTGGGTGAGTCACACATTCTCATCCTCAGAAAGTTCCAAAATAGATTTGCTGTAATGATGTCATAAGTTGTAAATGACTTGAAGGATGGAGCCCCTGGTGGTGCAGTGGGTTAACCCCCTGTGCCGGCAGGACTGAAGACCGACAGGTAACAGGTTCGAATCCTGGGAGAGGCGGATGAGCTCGCTCTATCAGCTCTAGCTCCTCATGCGGGGACATGAGAGAAGCCTCCCACAAGGATGATAAAACATCAAATCATCCAGGCGTCCCCTGGGCAATGTCCTTGCAAATGGCAAATTCTCTCACAACAGAAGCTACGCTCCTGACACGACCAAAAAAAAAAAAAAATGACTTGAAGGCACACAACAAGAAATTGCTTTTCCTGGCTGGAATCCTGTTTTAATTTATGTTCACTTAATAGTGTTATAGTGTTATACTAGCAGATCTACTTGTTGTATAGATAGCCATTATCTCCAGTGGTTGGTAGATGTCATCTGGCATAGCTTCACTGCTATATCTCACACAGCTGCTGATTGGTGGTCTGGGCCAGCTTTGTCCTTTTCCCCTGGAAGACCAGACTCCATGTAAATGCAATGGAGAAACATTTCACTCTGCCAGTTTTACTTAGGCCTCAACCTATATTACTTTTCCTTAGCAAAAGGTTTTCAAGGCTAAACACAGAGGGGCATATTGACAGATTTTCTAAATTGTAAATATAGGTTTTCAATAGATTCCCTTTTCATTGGATTTCCCCCTCACACAGTGGAACCAAACATTAACAGCGACAAGTTACTATGTGTTCATGCAATGTAAAACATAATTATATTTAAAAGGAAACTCTGAACAACCAATTAAAATTGAAAAACTGGTACCTTCTGTATGCTATGCAGAAATGGTTAGGTAAAGATCCAAGCCATTTCTGCATAGAAACAGCAAAGTTCATGGGGAATAAAATCCCTTTATTCTTCCCAGTTTTAGCCAAATCATGGTCTCTTTAAACAGTAGCCAAGGGCCCTCTTGTCCTGTACTCTGAGAAGTGAGTGGCACTATCGTCCCCTAGGGAATGAATCCTCTGTTATATTCTTGGGACCTGGGAGCTCCCAGCTAGTGCTTGGTGTCTTCCATGCCGTTGCTTAGCGTTCCTTGTTGTTTTGGCTTGGCTTGTGGTGTCACAGCCTCTGGTGCCCTCAAACTCTCCCCTTCTCTTGTGCTTCTCCCTCTTTCCCTTTCCCCTTTCTCTCTCTCTCTGCGAGCTTTCAACTTGTGTTTTTGGCAGAAACTTTGTTTACATTTTTCACCAGGCCATCTTCATGTGGTTATATAAAAGTTGAAATGAGGACAATTTGCAAAAATCTGTTTTCTCTCTAGCCGATAATAGGTGATCCTCAACTGTCGATTCTCTATTCTGACTAGTCATTCTGTAGACCACCTCCCCTTTTTCAGGATCTTACACCTCACTGGAAGACTGTAAAATAAACACCATAAATTGAGAGTACCAAATGTTTGTGATCTATTTCCACTCAGGTGAATTGATTTAATCTGCTCTGTTCCTCTCATTGTTTTTGTTGGCTTTGATCCTTTAGTTCCATGTGCACACTTTTATTTTCTCTTTTTGAGTTGAGCATGTATAAACCACCTGCTGAAGAGATTGTTACTAGAGTAGGTTTGTTGGTCTTTGTCTCGATCTCGGTTGGGAAACTGTGGGCCAAAACACAGTCTGACAAGGTCCTATAGATCTCTGTGTTGACACTGCCTTATGTAGACTCAGCCTTACCTTCATACCAGCACCTAATGAATCTATGGTGACCTCCATGTGGCCATAGATTCAGGATGAGAATTCAGTCACAGAATGACAATTTTACTTTAATGGCCATGGCTACATCATCATCATCATCATCATCATCATCATCATCATCATCATTTTGTTGTTGTTGTTGTCGTCATCATCCTTCTCATCATTTATTGATAAAGTGCCATGAATATGCACAGTGTTTTACAAGTTAAAAACCATCAAAACAGTTCCTTGCCTCCAGATTTACCATCTAATTGATACAGGAAACATATGGAAAAGGGAATGGTTCTTCTTTCCCTACAAGGTTAGGGCAATGGCAGTTGGGATGGATGGATGGAAGGCTTTTTGTTTGTTTCTGGACCTAAGAATGATGGGGTTGTGATTGCCTCTTATTTTCTCCTTCTAGGGCCACAACAGTTAGGATGGCTTTTCAACTGCTTCTGGTGTGGGGATTGATGTAGCTGTGCCTGCCTCTTCTTCTCTCCCTCTGCAGTCAGGGCAGTGGCAGTTGGGATATATGGAGGGCCTTTTGTCTGCTTCTGGGCTTAGGCATGATGGGGCCATGTCTGTCTCTTCTTCTCTTAATCAGGGCCTGTCCAGACAGTACCTTTATCCCAGGAGCTTCTGCAGAAAACAGGAAGGTGGCCAGATGCTGTTCCCTATAAATGCAGAAACAATAACTACAAAAGACAAACAACATGAGATTTTCAAGCTTGGGAATATTGTGGTTTTGAGCTGAATATGTGTATTTTCGCATGTTTGTATGTCCCTGCAATGGGAAATCACAGGATTTTTTTTCTGGGTTTGTTTCTGGGTTTTAGATGTTTGTTCCTGATTGATCAGCTCCTAAAAAGAAGGTGACACTTGAGTAGAAGGCAAAAACTTTGTGTGCCAGAAACTTCATGAAATGTGTGTGTGTGTGTGGGGGGGGGGGGGCACATTTTCTCTGGCCAGGATAAAGTTGTGGTCCCCTAGTCAATGTTGTACATCTACTCACAAGAAGAGCCATCTGGAACAGCCATGCATAACCCAGGAACAGCACCCTGCTGTTTGATGATACACAACCAGATGTTTCATGAAGTATCTGCCACACAAACAAAGTATACAGGGTAGGACCACTTCTGCCCAAGTCAGCATTGCACAATCAAACAAGAACCCACACTTTCAAGCAGGAATAGAACTTTGTCATTATTGGCACTTTTTAAAGCCTGACTGCCTGGCCATCTGTCAAGACAGATTTGGTTGTGTAGAAAGTTATCACATTCTACTTAACTGTCACCTTTTAAAAAAAAGAAATTGACCAATCAGGAACAAACATCTAAAACCTGGGAACAAACCTAGATAAAAAATCCTGTGATTTCTGATTGCAGGAACATACCGACATGCGAAGATCTGCATATTCAGCTCAAAACTGTAATATTCCCGCACCTGGAAATCTCACATTTTTTGCCGTTTGTAGCGATTGCTTCTGCATTTACAGGGAACAGCATCTGGCCACCCTCCTGTTTGCTGCAGAAGCTCCTGGGATAAAGGTACTGTCTGGATGGGCCCACAGATTCCCTAAAAGCACCAGATCCTGTCTGATCTTGGAATTTAAGGTGGGCCAGCCCTGTTTAGTACTTAGATGGGAGATTGCTAGTGGAAACACCAGGTGCGGTAGGCTATATTTCAGAGGAGGGAACTGGCAAAACTATTGCTGAGTAGTTCCTGCTTAGGGAAGAACTATGAAATTCATGGGGACACCATTAGTTAACAGGCAAATTGAGAGCCAAACACAGAAACCCAGAGGTCGTTAGTTGTTCTCATTATGTTTTCCTTCTGGAGTTAAAGTTAAACCCACCACACTTCACACTCATGAACAACAAATATGATTGCGGCCATCACATCTACCTTGGCTGTTAGCCTGGTGTGTTCCTGTCTGGACTTCAGCCATGTTTTAAAAAAAGAAAATGCAGTGCAATAATTCATTGTGTAATCTTCTTTTCTCTATAACTGTTGAATTAGAGGGCCAAAATGTTCTCATTGTACAACACATTTCCTGAGGTAAACACTTTCTTAGCAGTTTGGTTGGTCTCTGGAGAGCGATAAGGAAAGTGCATTTTGCAAGGGAAGAGACACGCTGGCTCTGAATGTTCTTAGGCTGCAGTCCTAGCGACTTCTATGTAGATATAGCAATCTTGATTGTGGACAGTGCACTTTACTTCTAGGTAATGATTGTGTGACTGAAATATTACAATTATTTTGGGATCACCAATGTATTCCTTGGCTTTGTAACAAGACATATGTAGAATCCACAGTTGTCCTTAATAGGGATTATTGTGAAGAGAGTAATATGCAGTCCACGAGCTTGTTTACTTGTGGGTCCCAAAACCAGAATGGTGACTTTTGATAGGCAAACAAGAACTCCTCCTTAAAACAGTAAGGAGTTATAAAAGTGGCTTATATCTCTAGCTGATCTAAGGTCAAGAAATGAAAAAATAAGGCATCTGATTTTGTTTTTGAAGCAAACACATTTCACATTTAAAGTGGGGAATGGATCAAAATAAAGATGTTCTTGGCTCAGTCACTAATCAAAATAGAGACAGTAGTGAAGAAATCAGAAGAAGATTAAGGCTTGAAAAGGCAGCTGTGAAGGAGTTGGATAAGATCCTCAAGTCTAAAGACATATCATTAAATTGTCAGAACCATCCATACCACAATACTTTTGATTTCTATGCATGTTTCTGAAACTGAGAATGCCATACTGACATATCATGAAAAGACATTATTCATTAGAAAAGACAATAATGCTTGGTAAGGTGGAAGTGAGTAGGTAAAGAAGAACACTACATTACAAGTAGAGTATCAGGGAAGCCACAGCCCTCAGTTTACAAGACCTGAGCAGGGCAGTTGATTACCAGGGCTCTTGATGGAAGCAGCAACAAAGACGATTGGACTAGATGGCCCTTGAAGTCCCTTCCAATTATAATCTTCTAGGAATCTGTTATTATGGGGAAGAAATATTCTTTACACCAGAGAAAATCTTCAGTGAGCAGACTTTATTCAATTGTTCCAGCTTAGGCTTTTGTTGTGCACTCACTAAGTCTTAATCAGAGTGAATTTTTCCAAAGCTGTCACCATATATGTTTAAGAGAGTTTTTAAAAATGGAAGAGTAACCTTTTGCTCTTACCTGTCTATAGGCTATAGCTATTAGGAAAACAGACTTCTCAGTGGTGGCATGACAACTATGGAAAAGCTTTTACAAGAAGCCAGCGGACCTGATGGGATCCCTGTTTAAATCTTTAAAGAGGGTGGACCCGAACTGATACAAACAACTCCACCAGCTCATTGAAAAAGTGTGTGCAGCTGATAAAATCCCAGCAGATTTCAAGGCTGCCTCCATTATCACCCTTTTCTAAAAGGGGAAAAGAACAGACTTAGGAAACTATCAAGGTATATTCTTTCCAACTTCCATTGGGAAAATCCTTGCAAGAATCCTTGCAAACCCCCTTCTACCTATTTCAGAAGACATCCTCTCAGAATCCCAGAATGGCTTCAACCCCTCCAGAGGAATGGTGAATATGCTCTTCATTGTACAACAGATCCAAGAAAAATGCAGGGAACAAAATCAACATTTGTACATGGCATTCATTGATGCTGCAAAGACATTCAACACAGTGCATTGCAGTGCCCTCTGGGCCATCCTCTAAAAAATTGGATGGCCTGACAAATTTATGAACAGCCTATGTCTCCTCCATGATGACATGATGTCAACAGTCTTGGACAGCAATCGCTCCCAAAGTGGAATCAGATGTCAAACAGGTCTTTTGCAAGGTCACTAGAAGAAGGAGAAGGGTGACTGTTGGTTTACTATTGGACTGAGTAGTAGTAGAATAATAATAATAATAATCATAATAATAATCATAATCATAATCATAATCATAATAATAAATTTGTTCTAATCTTCAAGGTGGAAGATCTGTGTTGTTTCTTTTTTCTCCTCCTTTGGTATCTCTAGCTGAACTGAGGCTTTCACCTACCCTCTAACTTGGCTCTGACATGGTACAGTCAAAAGGTCTCATTTCAAGTAAGCCTATGTGCTTATTTAAATATTGAGAGACTTTTTTTGTTTAAAATGTTCTCTCTTTTCAGAATGAGTAAACCAGAGGAGTTTCTGCTCTTGAGCGGGCTTGTTAAGCAGCAAAGTGGAAACCTTTAATTTTGAGGCTATGTGGAATGGCTCATTCATAAAGTTCTATTCACAGAAAGGAAATTGTCCAGGTGCTTGTCCATGTACAGCTAGGCTGTAGCTGCTAGAGCTATGTCAGATGAAACTACATCAGGCCTGTAAGCTACAGATTTCTATATGACCTGGAATATTTGAATTTGAAGATTGCTGGGGTTAGAACCCAAACATGATGAACTACTTCAAGAATCAACTTTTGTATAGAATGGACTTAATCTTTATCTCCTTTTGCAATTGTTGGATACCTTAAGGCTGCATTAGTTTACTTTCCTCCCCATTGCCATTATTTGGATGAGAATCCCAGTGATGCTGCAAACTATAGCTTGTGTGTGCGTGTGTGCAGCCAAACTGCAATGTAAAAAGCAATCCACCCACATGCATAATGTGCTCCTGATTCTAACAGATAGTCCACATGGCTTCTTCATCCCCAAAAACTATGTTGCTGGAATAAATACCACTTTTCAAAATGTGAAATAGAAAACTCAAAGCTATCTGTTTAGAATATATTCACCAAGCAAGCTGTAACAAGAGTCGTGGTTGCTGCAAGTGAATGTGATTTGCATTTATTTTGCATGCTAATTGCACAGTCTTCACAGGAATCACATCTAGTAAATAATCCCTGAGACTATCAGAGGACAATATAAAATGGTGAGAGAAACTGCTGCTTGAAAGAGCTTGAGAGAATGTCATGCTGAGTCTAGGAAAATTGCTTTATGGATAGAACTTGTTTTGACTGTCACAAGATACTTTTTCAGGAAGAAATGTTCTCTCTTTTTCTCTGTATTTTACGGGAAATACAAAATTCTGTCTCCTCTGTGGCTTATATATTTCTCCCCTGAACTGACTCAGCCAGTGCTATGGAAATGCTGCATTATTAATCACTATTTTCCAGGATTAAAATAACCTGGGCCACAATCCAACACAGTACTGAACTTCAGATTTCTGCAACCTTGAGAAAAGTTAACTCTCTGCTGGATTTTAATTTTTGTGTTAATATTGTGCAGTAGACATTGGGACTTTAAATTTCTATTAGCCCATTCTTCAAATTCTTAACCTCAACCATTTGCTAATACAGAATATACCTATAGGACCAGGATGTAAAGTGGCAAAAAGTTGCTAAATCCTTAATATAGGGACGCAGAAGCTCTGATATGAAAGGGGATCTAGTGTGAGGGGACTTCAAAAGGACCCCTCAAAAAGGATCTTTTCAAATCAGTTAAGTGAGCTTTACTGTATAAAGGGTTGTTAATTGGAAAAAATACCTTTATATCATACCAGTGTAGCTCTCCAGAAATTGTTGGACTGCATCTTGCATATATCCAAAACAGTTTAACCAGTGGTGAAGAATGCTGGGAGTTGTAGTCCAACAACACCTGGACAGCTGAACTTGCAGGAAGAAAGATCTAGTGGGCCAGGCAGAGAGATTAATGAAAACCTCAGCCATCGTGTGGTAGTTTGGGGAGTGAGGGTGGGCAACAATCAAACAGAATGCTAGAGATCAGTAGGAAGCCGATCATGATGTGAATTGCCAACATTTATTTGGTGCAATTACACTTTACCACTGCTTCTTAAATGGAAGGTGAAAGATATGCACAAAGACAACCACAATCAACAGGAGATTCTTCTCTTTGAGGGAAAGGCTATATTAATTAGGGCTCTTTAGCTTTGAAAAAAGCACGTGAATTGCTGGTCAGTTACTGGACTAACAGTAATTAGTTTGAGACTTCCTAGTCCACAGAATTTTTGAAGGTAGATTCTAATAGTCTCTGAGGAAGACCTTAAGACCTTACACATGCTGGATGCTTTGACTTTTTAAATTAACCAACAAACGAACCCTCTTTTAAGCATCCGAGATGTGTCCCCAGTTTCTCTTGTGTATTTTGAACAGTGTCTAGGAATGCTAATACCTGTTTTTAAATAAATTGTCATTCCTGTGGGTTTCAAGGGGAGCTGATTCACCTTTTTTATTTTGGCCAGAAAATGGATTGTTGTGGTCTCAGGTTCCAATCATTTTATTCCTCAAATGGTTTAGTGGTGCAATAGGAAGCCTGCTAGTACGGTGTGTTGTGTGTTTGTGTTCTGTTTTGTTAAGCTTCTCTGGTTTGGACAGCTCTGATGATCCTGCATCATACTGTGTCATTGATTTTGGCAAAATCATCTAGGTCAGAAAGCCTCAGACTTCTGTTACTTGTACACCAGTACTCAATATTTTGCCCTAGAGATATGGGAAGGTCATCTGGGAGCAATGACACAGCCCTAACTGAGCTCAGCACCCTATCTATTACGACAGATATGGGGGGGGGGGGGGAGAGAGAGAGATACAAAGGCCAACTGAGAAGCCCTGGTCTTTCAGGGCATCTGAGGTCTGATGGGAAAAACCAAAGCTTTGAGTTGAACCCATAAGTAAGCAGAGCAAATGGAACACACAAGAATGGTCAGCACTGTCTTGTCACACTGTGTTCTCATGCCAAGTTCAGAGCAAACATTACTAGAAGTCACAGTCCTTTCTCTGAGGAACAGCCAACAAAGCAAAAGACAGAGGAAAGGAAAACAGAAAACAAATAATACCACAATTTTTTCAGAAGTTTTGACAATAAGAAGTATCTAGATTTTCACTAGGATGATGAACTGCCCATTGTCCTTCACACAATGCTTTGCAGAGAACTGGAAGGAGTAAGCAATTTGTGAGCTTATGCTACACAGATCTTAATTAATAATTTACCACCATGAGCGTCATGTTCCTCTTGAGGAATTGAAAGAGCAAGGTTGCAATTCAAAGTATTTTCTCCTTATTTGGGATAAAATGTCACTGAACCAATGTGATGTAGTGGTTTGAGTGCTGGATGACTAGAGAACAGGTTTGAATCCACACTCAGCCATGAAAACTCACTGGATGATTTAGGCATTCTTAGCCTAAGGAAATCCCATGATAGGTCCACCTTACGGTTGCCATAAGTCCAAAATGACTCAAAGGCACACAACCACAACAACAACAACTAGTGCCTTTTGTTCTATTGAGCTAACATGGCCAGTCGTTTACATCTGCCAACTATGCAAAGGGCAACTTTCAGGTCTTCAAATATGGAACATATTAAGCTACACCAGGAAACCCTAGACTAAACCCCAGTGTGGATTCATTGCCTCACTGACATTGGATCCACCAGCTACCATTGTTTGTCTCTCATCCAATGATCGATATAGACCGCAGTAACAAAAAGACTGGATGGCTGTCCCAGTAGTACACTTAAAACTCTGCTTTCTAAAATGACTTATCAAGACTACTTTGTGTCTCCAAAACAGTGACAAGTTATCAAGGCAGCTTTACAATTTACGATTATATTTTGCAAAAACAAAAAAGAGTACAGAAGATATGCAATCAGTTTGTCCATTTATACATGCATTAAATATGGTGCAAAGGGTGGTGGTGGAGGAAGTAAATACACAACAGATGATGCACAAATCCATAACCAACTTTAGCACCTTTGCTGTTTTCTCCAGCCAGCTTGAAAAGCCTTTAGAATTGCTATCTTTCCTCTGACTCTCTCTTTTTTCTGGGTTTTGTGGGCCAAAGCTGCCAGACATGTTTCACCACCTCCTCCCAGTTTGTAGATGGGTGTATGAGAACAGGCTACCCAAAAGTGTGGGGGTGATCTGCTGTTTTGATTAACACAAATTAGAATCATAGAATCATAGAATCATAGAATCAAAGAGTTGGAAGAGACCTCATGGGCCATCCAGTCCAACCCCCTGCCAAGAAGCAGGAATATTGCATTCAAATCACCCCTGACAGATGGCCATCCAATCTCTGTTTAAAAGCTTCCAAAGAAGGAGCCTCCACCACACTCTGGGGCAGAGAGTTCCACTGCTGAACGGCTCTCACAGTCAGGAAGTTCTTCCTCATGTTCAGATGGAATCTCCTCTCTTGGAGTTTGAAGCCATTGTTCCGCGTCCTAGTCTCCAGGGAAGCAGAAAACAAGCTTGCTTCCTCCTCCCTGTGGCTTCCTCTCACATATTTATACATGGCTATCATATCCCCTCTCAGCCTTCTCTTCTTCAGGCTAAACATGCCCAGCTCCTTAAGCCGCTCCTCATAGGGCTTGTTCTCCAGACCTTTTATCATTTTAGTCGCTCTCCTCTGGACACATTCCAGCTTGTCAATATCTCTCTTGAATTGTGGTGCCCAGAACTGACACAGTATTCCAGATGTGGTCTAACCAAAGCAGAATAGAGTGGGTAGCATTACTTCCCTAGATCTAGGCACTATGCTCCTATTGATGCAGGCCAAAATCCCATTGGCTTTTTTTGCCGCCACATCACATTGTTGGCTCATGTTTAACTTGTTGTCCACGAGGACTCCAAGATCTTTTTCACACGTACTGCTCTCGAGCCAGGCATCCCCCATTTTGTATCTTTGCATTTCGTTTTTCCTGCCAAAGTGGAGTATCTTGCATTTGTCACTGTTGAACTTCATTTTGTTAGTTTTGGCCCATCTCTCTAATCTGTCAAGATCGTTTTGAATCCTGCTCCTGTCCTCTGGAGTATTGGCTATCCCTCCCAATTTGGTGTCGTCTGCAAACTTGATGATCCTGCCTTCTAACCCTTCATCTAAGTCATTAATAAAGATGTTGAACAGGACAGAACCCTGCGGCACTCCGCTTGTCACTTCTTTCCAGGATGAAGAGGAAGCATTGGTGAGCACTCTCTGGGTTCATCCATTTAACCAATTACAGATCCACCTCACCGTAGTTTTGCCTAGCCCACATTGGACTAGTTTCCTTGCCAGAAGGTCATGGGGGACCTTGTCGAAGGCCTTACTGAAATCCAGGTACGCTACATCCACGGCATTCCCTGCATCTACCCAGCTTGTAACTCTATCGAAAAAAGAGATCAGATTAGTCTGGCATGACTTGTTTTTGATAAATCCATGTTGACTGTTAGCAATGACCGCATTTGTTTCTAAGTGTTTGCTGACCACTTCCTTAACAATCTTTTCCAGAATCGTGCCTGGTATTGACGTGAGGCTGACCGGACGGTAGTTGTTTGGGTCATCCTTTTTTCCCTTCTTGAAGATTGGGACCACATTGGCCCTCCTCCAATCTTCTGGAACTTCTCCCGTTCTCCAAGAACTCTCAAAGATGGTTGCCAATGGTTCCGAAATGACTTCCGCTAGTTCCTTCAATACTCTGGGGTGTAGTTGATCTGGCCCTGGGGACTTGAACTCATTTAGAGCAGCCAGGTATTCCTGTACGACTTGTTTCCCAATTTGGAGTTGGATGTCCTCAAATACCTCATCCACTCCGTCTTGCTGAGGTTGAAGATGACTTTCTTTTTGTGAGAAGACCGAGGCAAAGAAGGTATTTAGTAGTTCTGCCTTTTCCCTATCCCCTGTCAGCATTGCCCCATCTTCTCCTTGAAGAGGCCCTATCGCCTCCTTGTTTTTCCTTTTTCTACTGGCATAAGAAAATAATCCCTTTTTATTGTTTTTAATGTCCCTGGCAAGCCTGAGCTCGTTTTGTGCTTTAGCCTTGCGGACCTTTTCCCTGCAGGTGTTGGCTATTTGTTTGAATTCTTCTTTGGTGATTTCTCCCTTTTTCCACTTCTTGTGCATGTCTCTTTTGTGTCTCAGCACAGTTAGAAGTTCTTTGGACATCCATTCTGGCTTCTTTGCACTTGTCCTATTTTTTCTTTTTGTTGGTATGGTTTGCAACTGCGCCTTGAGTATTTCACTCTTGAGAAACTCCCATCCATCCGTAACTCCCTTGTCTTTTAGTATCTGTGTCCACGGAATGCTGCTCAGTGTTTCCTTCATTTTTTGGAAATCAGCTCTCCTAAAGTCCAAAATGCGGGTTTGACTTGTCTTAGTTTCGGCCTTTCTTTGTACCTCAAATTGCAGGAGCACATGGTCAAATTAATTGTCTTAATTAGTGATCAAGTTATGGCGTTTCAAAACAAGACAGATTATCCTGTTTCTGGATAAGAGTTGGTTTTTGGAGTTTTTGTAAATGAGTATATATGTTTCTGTATGTCTGTGTGTATAAAAGAGAGAGAGAGAGAGAGAGACAGAGACAGAGAGAAAGGGAGTTTAAACTGATTGTGAACCCACGGCAGATGTAAACCTCATGCTAAATTGCAGATTTGCTCTCTTCCCATTGCTTCTGCTAATCCTGGCTCACTGCTATATCTGATAAGTCTGTATTTGTGGCTTCCATGCTATACTAGACCACTATGAAAAGGGGATGAAGGTAGGAGGAATTGCTCTGTTCTAATATCTCACCAAGTCCCACTCTCTCAGCCCTAGAGGAATGCAATGTCAAAACCCTTCTGAATGAACCTAGCCAAGAAAACTATGTTACAGATCCCATATGTTGGACACACTTGGAGTTGAATAATACCAATATCAAGAAGTCCAAGTGCACTTGGAGGCCATAGTTGCCCATTCCAGTGCCAGAATAGAGAAATATTGAACTGGGCTGCATTTGATTACACAACACCTGTTAACACTACACTTGATAGTATAGTGTTAAACAGGAATGTGTAATCAAATGTTAAGTGCCAAGTTGAAGGGGGACATATTTGTTGGAAAGTGTTGTCATCCAACACCACTGGGAAAACACAATCCTCTGCTGTCATTCTTGCAACTACTGAAATAAAGATTATACAGACTATGTAATGTAAAATGTTCCAACTTTAATTACAGGTTGTTTATAATTAGACTTGCCAAACTATTGGCTCTACTACACTGGAGTTCTCAAGACAGTTCCTTGGGCTTTGCTGGTATTTCTTTTTTGCCTCTGCCTTCACTCATTCAGGTTTTTTGGGGGGTGGGGGGGGGGTTGTAGAAATTTCTTGATATTGTCTGTGAGTGCTGCTGCTGCATCTGTTGTTGTTATTGTTGTTGTTGTTGTTGTGGTGGTGGTGGTGTTTTAATCAGTATGCTGTTTGCCAAGATGATCCTATGGTTGTAAAGGTAGTGCTCTCTCTCTTTTAAGAGTTAAAATTCAAACGAAAAATGTCATTTTGCAAATGCATTTAAAAATAAAATTAAGAAGAGAGAAAAAGGAAGACCAGAGTAGAGAAGTTCTCATTTTTTGAGCTTTGGAAAGAAAAAGATATCAGTTCAAGAGAAGGAATGAAATGTTGCAGCTGAGACTTGGCAGAAAGCCGGCAGACTTCTATATATATCATAAGAACTGTATCTTCTCCAAGAAGTTAAAAGTGAAAGTTCTGCCTAAATAAAAAGGCATTTTCCTTATCAACAGAAAGATATTGGGGTAGAGGTCCCATGAAACCTCACGTGAAAAGTTGTTCCATGACTTGGGAACAGCCACTGAGGAGGTTCTCTTCCATGTTCTCATAAAATATGTCTGTTATGGTAGTGGGACATGAGAGAAAGCCCTTCCATGCAGATCTTAAAATCTGGGCCGCCTGTTATAAGACAGGGTCATATATTTCCTTATTTGCACTCGGTATAATGAGACAGAACATTTGAATGTGCATAGGAATGAACATATAGAAGGAATATGAATCCAACACAGAAGGAAAACAGATGAACAGTTTACAAAGTGATCCTGGTTGGCTGATTTTAATATAAATAAACATGAACCCTGTGATGTTTACCACTTTCAAGGAACTGTGGTTAGGATGAGGGTGTTTCTACTCAAAAAGCTCTGTATAATGGTATTCTGGTATTTTTTCTTGATTGATGTTTCCAAGTAAGCTATAAAGAGGGAAGAAGCAGTGGGAAAATACAGCCTTGAAAATGGAAGGTGACATCTGGACTTGCTGGCCAGCTGGAAGAATGAATGCACAGGAAAAGGCTCATCTTGAAGCATCCTCAAAACAGGGAGAATACTGGGAATTTCCAAGCTCTGCTTATCCATGGCAGTTGCGATGCATCAACTTTTATTACACTCTGGTATTGAAATAAAACCTTCATGAGAAGAAAATACCAGCTAGTTACAGTTTTCCCTGCCCATTTCTATGAACAGAAGAGCTATCCAAGTTCTTGACTGTGTAAGCAAGTGAGAAACCTGTGTGGGTGGACACCAGGACTGTGTTTCTGCATGAAACTAGATGACTGTAACTGTGAGTCAGGGAAAGTGATTCAGCACTTCATGTATACATAATATACAATGCAGGGTTGGAACTATTGACACACCTTGGTTTTCTAAGTTTCAAGGTGAAGTATAGGAAATGGTTTTCTGGAAAGTACAGGACTGTCTCCAGATCAACTTTTCAAAACCAAGAGTCATGGAATCATAGAGTTGGAAGAGGCCTCATGGGCCATCCAGTTCAACCTCCTGCAAAGAAGCAGGAAAATCGCATACAAAGCACCCCCAACAGATGACCATCCAGCCTCTGTTTAAAAGCCTCCAAAGAAGAAGCCTCCACCACACTCCATGGCAGAGAGTTCCACTGCCTAACAGCTCTCACAGTCAGGAAGTTCTTCCTAATGTTCAGATGGAATCTCCTTTCTTGTAGTTTGAAGCCATTGTTCGGCATCCTAGTCTCCAGGGCAGCAGAGTCATCAAGGGATTTTGCACTCATCATCCCCAGAGAGCATGAGCATTGGATATGAAATGATGGGAGCTGTAGTCCAATGCAACCGGAGGGGGGCATATTTAGGATGGCTGATTTTGGTGCCTTGTTTTCTTCCTTTCCTCAAAAGCACTGAGTCTCAGTCGCACTTATGAAACAAACCTGCTTGGAGTACCTTATTTACTCTGCCTCAGGCTCTTTGCTTATATTCACTCCCTTCAACTGTATCTAAAATAACATATTTTCCAGATAGCTCAGTTCTCCCACCCCCTCCCTTCCTCCCCCTGACCTTTTAATAGTTGCTGCTATTGTTCAAGGCCTAAGAGCCCTAAGCTGCTACGTCATGCTTGAGTAGCACTCTCACGACTTTCTCCTTGCCCCTTTTGTGTATATTTTTGTATGTGTATGTTCAGAAGCACACTCCAAGTAAGTCACAATGCTGCCAGCCACACTGCAACAAATGCTTTCCTCACGTGGCAGAACACGAGCTGCCTCCCTGCCTTATTCTTCTTGTGGCTTCTTGCGCTTTGTATCAAATGTTCCCTTTTCCAAGCCAATGGCAAAATTCAGTACAAAGCGGAAGGTTTCCAGAACCAGGAAACACAATCAGTTGGGTGTTTATTTTATTTTCTGAGTGCAACGGGACACATTTGCTGCTACCCTCCTGCTCCACCTGATTGAGGCTTATCAGGAGTATTTGCTTATTGTGATTTCTCAGCCAAACATCTTTGTTAGTGTCATCCTTGAGGGTCACTTTCCTTTGTAACAGCTTCCTGTCCCATTTCCTCTTGAGCCACGGAGTGTGGTTTACATCCCTCTGAACTGATAGCAGATTCAAAGTAGCCATAATAAGATTTCATAAAACTATGTGAAAACATTGTGGCTAATTTGGGTCCATGGGGATGTTTTGTCTCCACATTACTTGATAATGGGGATAACATCAGAGGATTATTGAGGAACAGAGATGTGTGACAGATGCTATTGTTTTTAGAGGACCGGAGGTTGTGGTGTAGTTCTGAGAAATACAGCATGCATTCTTTTTAAAAAGCTAAATTTCTATCAGAATTTAGTACATTATTAACTTTCTCCCACTGAAGACGCCTCACTTCAGCTGGGATCTATATCCGTAGGTAGATCAAAGCCTGAGAAAGTTATTGTTTTATTGACTAGTATTCACCGTGCTTTTGACCGTTCTGGCTGGGGAATTCTGATAACTGTAGTAGGGCTGTCCAACCACAGAAAAATTTGTTTCTAAACTCAATTCGTTTTTAGGGGGTTTTTGCGTTTCGTTATTTAAAAGAATTCCGAAATTTTTCTTTTAAAAAGTTCGATATTTACGAAATTTCGGAAATTACGAAACAATTTCGAAACAATAACGAATCGATTTGTTAATGGCGGACACGATTGCGCGATACGCTAAAAAACCCTCCAAATGGGACAGGGGGAACTTCTGAAGCTTCCCTCTCCCTCTGTTGTTGACTGTTGGTGTGATAATTTATTTTTTATCACTGATAAAACAAACAATGACTATAAAACTTGCACCAGACACACGGAAATAATAACGAAATAATAACGAAACAATTTCGAAACAATTACGAAACAATTACGAAACAATTACGAAACGAATTGGAAAAATTCGTTTCGTTTTTTAGTTGCTCCTGAATGGTTCAATATCGCTTCGTTATAAAAAAATAACGAATTAATAATGAATTACGAAATTAACGAACGAAACCGCCCAGTCCTAAACTGTAGCCATGCCCCAAAAGTTATGTTTTCTAAACTCTGATCTGGACAGTTTTTTTTCCTTTTTGAGAAGCAATGATAATGGAATCACAATATAAAACTAATATAATGATAGTGAAAACAATTACTTCTAGATGAGGGATATTAAATAAAACAGAAGCTGTAGATTAAGTTCTCCAGCTTAACCCAAGCTTTGTGTATGTAGATGAATAAAATATTCATTATTTACATAACGGGCTTCTGAGTCACCCTTCCATTAAATGAGTGCCCAAAGCAATACAATAAAATAATAAACAAAGTAATAACTCCATATTGAACAACCTGATAAAATATGTGCATTGGGAGAAAAATGAAGGAATCTTCAAGACTCAAGGAGCAACATCACAGGTTGAGCATCCCTTGACTAAAATTCTGGAATTTGAAAGACTTCAAAATCCAAAATTGTCAGCATGGGTGGCTGATATAGTGACACCTTTGTGTTCTGATGGCTCAATGTACACAAACTTTGTATCATGCAAAAGTTATAAAATTACCTTCAGGTTATTTATATAAAGTGCATTTGAAACATAAATGAATTCATGTTTTATCAAAGTACTTATTTTTAGCTAGTTATTATAAGTTTATGTTGATGTTTCTTTACTTATTGTTTTGATTTGGTTTTCTGTCTGTCTGTTTTTTATTATGGCATTGAATGTTTGCCACTTTTTGTTTGGAAACCGCCCTGAGTTCCCCCGGGGAGATAGGATGGGTTATAAATAAAGTTAAATATTATTAGTATGTTTAGATTTGGGTCTCATCTCCAAGACATCATGTTATGTAAGGTTAAGGGAAAGGGAAAGGTTTCCCCTGACATTAAGTCTAGTCGTGTCCAACTCTGGAGGTTGGTGCTCATCTCCATTTGTAAGCCAAAGAGCCAGCATTGTCTGTAGATGCCTCTAAGGTCATGTGGCCAGCATGACTGAATGGAGTGCTGTTACTTTCCTGCTGGTGCAGTACCTATTGATCTACTCACACATGCATGTTTTTGAACTGCTGGGTTGGCAGAAGCTGGGGCTAACAGTGGGAGCTCGCCCTGCTCCCCAGATTCGAACCACCGACCTTTTGGTCAGCAAGTTCAACAGCTCAGCGGTTTAACCCATTGCAAATACAGATCTACCAAAATCCAAAAAACAAACAAACAAACAAACAAAAACAACAAAACAAAACAAAACCCTAAAATCCCAAAAACTTCTGGTCCCAAGCATTTTGTATAAGAGTTACTCAGTCAGTATTAAAACATGGTGGAACATTGTCATCTTTAGGTTCTTGTGGGTTTTTTCGGGCTATAGAGCCATGTTATAGAGGCAAAATTGTCATCTTTGTCAACTGTCTACAGATGAACAAAGAAATACTCAAGACACACATCTACCTTTTCAGTTATATTGCATCTGTCATTATTTTATTCTGATTTATACCCACCTCAACATCCAAATCTCCCACTAACTCAGTAGGAGTAGAAAAATTACAACTTGTAGCAGAGAGTTGTCATGTCTACATTTGTGATAAACATTTTACTGTTTTTATTGCTTGCAATATTATGGAAGAAGAATATTGTAGTGGATTTGCAGGAGGCAATTAACTGCTGAGGACATCAATCGCTGACAGTATATATTTCCATTATCGGAAGCAGAGCCTCCATTGTTTGTGTTCCAAGAATTCTATTTGTGTGGTGAAGAGTTAGAGAAAGTATAAGATAGTGAAGTGAGGAAAAAGAAACTGTAGACTTATTATGTGATACCAATACCTATAAGTTTATTTATCAACAATTTACATTTCTATTCCCGTGATTGCTTGCGTAGGTAGGGCCCAGTCTACTGCTTTGCCCTAAAATGACTCCCACAGGGCCTAGGAACACGTGGAGACATTGTGAGTTTAAAAAATCTTGAGGTGACAGGCCCTTAGAGCACCAAAATTGCCTTGTGATCTGCAGATGGCCTATAAGTCATATTTCCCTCCATCCCTGACATAGACTATTGATTTCTCTTTAATCACTGTGGCAGCAGACTCAGGGGTTTTAGGTAGAAGGCATTCAACTGACAGGAGATGCCAAGGATGAAGAAGGAGTACCCATTCTCTACCCTTGGCCATGCAATTTCTCATTTCTGGGCATAGCAGAAGGATTTCCTCTTGCCACTGCTTTGCTCCACAGGACTGGGAATGGCCACTTAAGAAAAATTCCCATGCCTTGGTTGTAATTACAAGCAACACTGTAGAAATGTAGAAGGGGAAGCCTTGCCTATTTCTTACAAAGAGTTTCATCTACATTGTTGTTGTTTATTCATTCAGTTGCTTCCGACTCTTTGTGACCTCATGGACCAGCCTATTCCAGAGCTCCCTGTCGGCCATCACCACCCCCAGCACCTTCAGAGTCAAGCCAATCATTTCAAGGATACCATCCATCCATCTTGCCCTTTGTTGTCCCCTCTTCCTTTTTCATTCCTTTTCCCCCAGCATCATTATCTTCTCCAAGCTTTCCTGTCTTCTCATGATGTGGCCAAAGTACTTCATCTTGGCCTCTACTATCCTTCCCTCCAATGAGCAGTCGGGCTTTATTTCCTGAAGTATGGACTGGTTGGATCTTCTTGTGGTCCAAAGCACTCTCAGAATTTTCCTCCAACACCACAGTGCAAAAGCATCTATCTTCCTTTGCTCAGCCAAGTTATCAAATCTGGTTTGGTTGTGGTTATTATGTTCAGCACCTTGGATACCTCTTTTTGAAGTATAGCAATAAAACCTGGAGTGGTTTTACCATCTGTCACTAGGATGTTAGCAATTCAGAATTTGCTGCTAGTCAGCCCTCCATAGATTCTTTATGTATGGGTTCCACCATCTACTGCTTGAAAACATCCCCCCAAAATCAAATCTTGATTTTATCATTTCATACAATGAACACCATTTTACTAGGTCATTTTATATAATGGGGATGGAGCATCCACAGATTTTGGTATCCACAGGGGTCTGAAACCAAACCCCAGTTGATACCCACTGTATTCTCTGACAGATAGTGGTGGGGTGTGCCTAGTTTTCTTGACATTGTCAGAGTAGTTCCCATCATCCCCAACCAGTGGGATGAGACATTATGTGAGCTATCATTCAAAACCTCTGGAGGCCTCGACAGAAAACAACATCCATATTTTCCTTTAGGTAACAAAGGGATGAAATGAAGCCTGATTAATAAAGCCCAGCTGTTGATCCAGGCAGGCAGAGTTCACAAGCTTCATTATGTTTGCCAGCCCGGTTGCTTTTTCAACTTGTTAACCTATTTGTCAGAGGTCTTAACAAGCCACTGTGTCCTGCTTCTCCCCAGGATGTGTGGTCAGAAGATAAACTGGGCGAATTCGCCCTAGCTGATTCTGGAGCTTTCGGGTAAAAACCCTTTGCCTCAGTCTCCCCATGAAGGAAAACCAAGGGAGTGCAAAATGGCCCATCAGCCATCCTCCTTTATTTGAACAAAAATGCTTTCTTTTTGGCATTGCTATGCTGATTGGTCCTCTTTTTCCTGCTGCCTCTTTTGCTCTCCAGCCTTGGCAGCACTGCAGAGTGACTCAGGATGCTTCTACACTATAGAGTTAATGCAGTGTGACACCACTTTAACTGCCATGGCTTAATGTTATGGAATTATGGGGATTTGAGCTTTACAATGTCTTTAGCCTTCTCTGTTAAAAATGCAGGTGCTTCACCAAACTACAAATCCCAGGAGTCATTAGCATGGAGCCTTGGCAATCGAAGTGGTGTCAAATTGCATTAATTCTACACAGTGTAGATGCACCCTCAGTTGTGGTTTCTCCCAATTAGCTCCTTTTGGTGTACAGTTGAGGTTGGAGGCAAGGTCTGTAACCTGATGACTTCCATGCAGGGTATTTCCCTTTTGGCTGAAGGATGAGCCTTCAAAATAAAACAGCCTTAACATCTTTCTCCTCACTTCATCACATTGAGAGGGGAAAGCATGGGTCCCTTTAAAAGAAGGGAATTGCCCCACATATTGTCAGCAGTTCTGTTTTGTACTCTGCCTCCCTATCAGACTCACATGTGGAAACTTCAAAGTTGGGAATACATTCATCTTATCTTCACCACAAGGTCAGTATTACTTTTTGTTTTTAATCAAGAGAAACAACAATATCAAAAAACCAACAGAACCCTTGTCCTGACCAAAGCCCCTTACAGCCCCCCTAAAAGAGACTGACACCAGTTTAAGACCATTGTTTTCCATGGGATCCTATGGTTCTGCATCAAAGTCCACAAGATACAAGAGACAGAGATCCAGGTTAAAACCATTACTGACGAATGGACAATGAAAAAGGATGGGAAACTGTGATGGTTCCCATCACACCTGTTTTTCAGTTGTAAACCTCAGGTTTCGGCGGTGACCAGGGGAGCATTCGCACAGTTAAAACTCGTGCGCCAACTGCGCCCGTACCTTGGGAAGTCTGACTTGGCCACGGTAGTCCACGCTCTGGTTACATCCCGTTTAGACTACTGCAACGCTCTCTATGTGGGGTTGCCTTTGAAGATGGCTCGGAAGCTTCAACTAGTCCAATGCTCGGCAGCCATGATACTAACAGGAGCGGAGCGCAGGGAGCATACCACTCCTCTGCTGCACCAGCTCCACTGGCTGCCGATTTGCTACCGGGCTGAATTCAAAGTGCTGCCGTTGGCCTTTAAAGCCCTAAATGGTTCTGGCCCAAGCTACCTATCCGAACGTATCTCTGCCTATCAGCCCACCAGGACCCTAAGATCTTCTGGGGAGGCCCTGCTCTCTATCCCGCCTGCTTCACAGGTGCGGCTGGCGGGGACGAGAGACAGGGCCTTTTCTGTGGTGGCCCCTCGGCTGTGGAACGCCCTTCCCATGGAGGTAAGATCAGCCCCCTTGCTAATGGTGTTCCGAAGGAGATTAAAAACTTGGATGTTTGAACAGGCATTTGGTTAATCAGTGCAATGAAGTGACGATTACAGGAATGGAAATATGGACGACGAATTTGGATCACGACTTTAGTTATGAGATGCATTGTGTTGTTATTGTTGTGTCAATATTGTATATTGTGCTCTAATGGTTTTAAATTGTATATCGTTGATTGATCTTATCCTTGTTGTAAACCGCATTGAGTCGCCTGTTAGGCTGAGAAACTGCGGTATACAAGTAAAGTAAAGTAAATAAATAAATAAACAAACATGGGAGTAAAGTGTGATAAGAGGTAGGAGCTTTGAACACGATTGCTGGTCCGTGTTCAGAATTCCCTCCTTTCAGGACATTTCTGCCTCTTTTCAACCCTGAAACATGTAATGAGCTCCGTGCCGCTCCATGCTAGAAAAGAGGCTGAAGTGTCCTATGAGGGGGAAAATTCTCAATGTGATGAGGCTGAATGCTGGAGTTCCCTCCTTTCAGGAAACTTCTGCCTCTTTTCAATCACGGAGGGCTATGCATGGCAACCAAAAGTAGTTTAACTCGTGTGATGAGCTCAGTGCCTCTTCATGCTTAAAAAGAGGCTGAAGTATCCTACGACTTCTCAATGTGAAAAGGTGGTAAGTTTGTATCTACACTGTAGAAGTAATGTAGCTTGACACCACTTTAAGTACCATGGCTCAAGGGAGTTGTATTTTGGTGAAGCACTAGCATTGTTTGGGAGAGACAGCTCAACGCTTTTTAAAATCTATGTAGTCATTGTTCTCCTTGTCCTGCTCTGAGTTCTGCAGGATGGCCATTAGGAGGAGCTCCAGTGTCTCTCAATAGTCAGTCATTCCTGCTGGGCAAATAACAGCTCCTAGTCCTTCCTTCTGCCTTGCTGAACAGTCCCTGTCATTTCAGGGCCTGAAGCATCCTGTCTTTTTTTTGTCGTTGTCCTCGTAAAGGGGCTTGTTTATCAGACCTAATTTCTCTGTGAGATGGTCCCGTCCAGGTTCCAATAGGGAAAACACAGAGCTTTGGGCTACAAAACCCAGAATATCCGTCCAGCTCAAACCCTGGCCGTGCCAGATGGGAGATTGTGGATTTTGTAGCCCAAACTTCTACTCTTTCCTCATTTCTGGGCAAGTGCCAGTGTATCTGTACCATCTTTGCATCATTGCCTGAGCGATGATGCACAGAGGTGGCGAACGTTCCTTTTTTAACAAGGTCATCACCACCATCATCACCATCAACAACAATGGGATCTTATATCCACTCATTAAATGTTAATGAGAGCTTCACAGTTAATATTGCTCTTGTGGAGTCAGAGGGGTGATCAAACTGAAGTTGTTATTACAATGTGAGGACTAAACGCATTACCTAACAAGCTTGTAAACAAACCCAGTGTCCTTTATTTTCCACCATGACAAAAAGGCTGAGAAGCTTCATCTTCTTAGTGAGGGATAATCTATGTACATGGCTCGGAAATGTGTCTGCAGGTATCATTCCCTGAGAGGCAGTTTGGTGTTAGGGCTTGAGCATTGGACTAAAAGTCTGGAGGCCAGGGTTTGATTTCCCATTACACCATGGCTGACTTTGGGTGAGTCACACATCTCGGCCTCAGAAAACCCTGTGATTGTTTCATCTTAAGGTGACAATAGGCTGGAATTGACCTGATGGCACACAACAGCAACAAACAAAATGAGAAATTTTATTTCTATTTTTGGTGCACAAGGTGTAATAGTGACACACCCCACATTCCTGCTGTATGTATTACACCTTGTGCACTAAAAATAGAAATAAAATTTCTCATTCTACTTGCCTGTGCATGTTGAAAAAGGGGAAAGCATCTTAAACTCTGAATGTGTAGCAATCTGAACTTGGGAAAGTTGCCGTTTCCAAAGGCCTCTAGTCCTGATAGCCCTAATGCTTTGGACAGAATCTAAATGTTTAAACTACCCAAACCAAGGAGAAATCAAATGAATGCTGGATTTATTCAGGCGTGATTTTGAGGAATTGTCTCATTTTTGGGAAGGATTTGTGACCAGCAGTACAAATGTTTCTGGCCATCTCAACTGGTAGGAAGGCTGAGCTGGCCAGAAGGGACATGCTACAGTTCCCAGCATGCCAGGAATTGTTTCCTGCAAATGAAACGAAAATGTGGCACAGGACCAAAGAACCTGACAAGAGGAGCTGTGCTGCTTGAAGGAAGGTTGGCCTAGTTAAAGAAGAGAGGCAACTCTTCTCAATAGACCATTTATGATGGAGACATCAGTTATCTGGGAATTAGTTCTATAGTTAGGGAAATATAATGTGGTTGTTTGAAACCTCCAGAGATTCAAGATTCATAATGATGCTTACAAAAGATTGTATAATGAGGATTATTTTGAACTACTCAGCTCATAAAGTTATGTGTACAGTTCTTCTCTGGTTCTTCTTCTCTTCACAGCTCCCTTATACTGCACAATAAGCAAAGAGTAATTGATTTCCAGCCTGATCATCTTCACAATTTGTGGCTTTTCATGGTGCCTCATAATGTAACCCAGTGGTTCTCAAATGATGTTCAAATTGAAGCCACAAGTAAGGGTATAGAGAGTATTTTATGCATTTATTTAAAAGATTTATAAGCCACAAGAAACTTCAATGCTAACATAAAAACTGCAAACACAGAGCTTAGCAGTCATGCCAATGAGAATCTGGGAGCTTTCCCAAAGTTGGATCCCAATTTTGGTGCATGCAACTAGGCTGGCAGAAACTGGCTTCTTCATCCTCTCCGCCCCAAAGCATTTTATGAAAATACTATACAGAGAGTCAGTTGACTCTGCCAAATGGAATGAATAAGGGGCAGGGATGCTTCTTCCATGAGTGAAACCTTTTGCATATGGGAGGCAGGTCCTGGATTTCACCAGACAGAACAAGCATGGGCAAAGGACCAATAAGTAACAATTAAAATAAATGAAAACTATATACACTGTGCTACACAGTCATAGTCTAACCGACGAGTGTCTAAGATAATCTAGAAGGCCTCTAATGGTCATCATTTCAAGTGTGGGCCACCAATGAGCTTGTTTTCTGCTACTGTAGAGACCAGGACACATGGCAATGGATTCAAACTATAAGAGGAGTGAATCCGACCTTCCAAACCATTTTATGTGGTCCACAAGACTTTCAATGCTAGGGCAACATAATTACATTTATTATACAGTTGTCCTTTGAAGGCAACCATAAGGCTTTTTTCATGTCAGGAACTAGTTGAAAAACTGCAAGTCGCATCTGGTGTGACAGAATTGGCCGTCTGCAAGGACGTTGCCCAGGAAACGCCTGGATGTTCTACCATCCTATGGGAGGCTTCTCTCATGTATCTGCGAAACAAAAACAAAAAATCTGTAAACACATAATTGGACCAAAAGCTCTAAATGGTCATTCTGAATTTCCTGGAGATAATATTTTTAAGTAATGAGTAAAGGTTAGTCAAAAATCGGAATTGCTATGGTAAATGCAATCAGTTTTGTGATAGTCAAAATAACCTTGTTGGCTATCATTATGGAAAAAGTAAGGAGTAAAAGTGCATGCATTACTTTCTAGCTCTGGTTGCATTGTGTATGCATCTGGTTTGGTTTCTCTGTCTTCAAAGGAGGATTCCCGGTGTCATTTGCTGGATTGCTGAACTTGAGTGGGTAGGGGAAAGCAAACTGTAGTTTTGCTGGACTTGTGTGTGCTAGTACATACACAAGAAGTGATTAAAGTTCAACATTCATGTTATGAAATGATAGCTGGAATCTCATAGCAATATCCAGTATGACAGGGCCCTTCAATAGGGATGGGAAATTAGAGCCCCTTGAATATTGCTAAATTACAAAACCTAGAACTTGGAAGTTCCTTTGGACCACAGCTTCCATACACTCTCTTCCTCCCCACTCCAGCCAGCAGTAGCCACTGGTGAAGCCAAAATCAGTTCCATTCCAGACTCAGAAGGAGTTTTTCAGGGCATTGAATGCTTACCCCCAAATATGTTCAGCACTTTGGACAGCTCCAAAAAGTCTGGAATGAAACCCAAAACAAATTCAGCATGCTGCTGTCACAGATTTTCTATCTTGGTCCTGAACTAAGGTGGGCTTGAAGTCAAACAGTTGGGATGGGATCAATAAAGACGGAGCACAAGAGCACACAAGCACCCACTTGTTCCTGGAAATAGTTGGGACAGGAAGCTGTCTAGTGTTGCAAAAGACCTTTGCCAGATAACAACGTCATTAATGTTGAGTGCTCTGGACAAACAAAACAATCTAACAGAGAAACTCTCAGGCTGTGACCTTTGAGACCCTTACATAACAAACCATGTGAAATTCTTATACCTTTCCCCTTTGTCCCAATTACTAGTTGTTGTACAACATCATCCATCTCAGGCAGTGTTTCTCAACCTTCCCAATGCCGCGACCCCTTAATACAGTTCCTCATGTTGTGATGACTCCCAACCATAAAATGATGTTTGTTGCTACTGCATAACTGTAATTTTGCTACTGTTATGAATTGCAATGTAATTATCTGATATGCAGGATGGATTTTCATTTAAGGGACCAAATTTAGCACAAATTTACCTGATACACGCCAAATTTGTATACTGGTGGGGTTGGGGGTTGTAGTTGCTGGGATTTATAGTTCACCTACAATCAAAGAGCATTCTGAACTCCTCCAATGATGGAATTGAACCAAACTTGGCACACAGAACTCTCGTGACCAACAGAAAATACTGGAAGGGTTTGGTGGGCATTGACCTTGAGTTTTAGAGTTTCACCTACATCCAGAGAGCACTGTGGACTCAAACAATGATAGATGTGGAACAAACTTGGCACGAACACTCAATATGCCCAAATGTGAACACTGGTGGAGTTTGGGGAAAACAGACTTGACATCTGGGAGTTGTAGTTGCTGGGATTTATAGTTCACCTACAATCAAAGAGCCCATTGAACCCCACCAAGGATAGAATTGGACCAAACTTCCCACACAGAACTCCCATGCTTTGGAGGGACTCACTGGCATGAGCCTCCCTCCCTCCAGCTCACATGCTTTCCCTCACTCACACATGTGCACCATGCTGTCATGCGTCGAGCAATGCCTGCTCTCCCCTGCCCACTTGGAGTCTCAGGAGCAGCCCTCTGCTTGGCTGAGAGGCCATCTGAGAGGCTGACCAATCACAGTGGAGGAGGGCTTTTGGTGGGAGGATTTGTCATCTGTTTCCAAAAAGGAAAGGAAGAACAGGTGGAGAGATCTTCAGCCTTCTCTGCCAAAGGGGTTCCTAAGACCATCAGAAATATATGTTTTCTGATGGTCATTGGCAACCCCTCTGAAATCCTCTGGAGACCCCCCAGGGGTTCTGACACTCAGATTGAGAAATGGAGATCTAGGGCCTGTCGGGTAGAGGTGGGCCATCTTTCCATATCAAATGAGGTAAAGACTTGATACTAGGGGATATCTCCAGATGAGGCTTTTAATGTAGAATTTAAAATTCTTCAACGAAAGGATTCTGGGGTAACTACTGTACACACATCACATGAGGCAGGCAAAGCAACATTGGAACATTGGAACTCTGGGAGTTGAAGTCAAAAACACCCGGAGGACCAAAGTTTGGGAACCACTGGTCTAGACAATTTCTTCATTCATCTGGAGATCTGCTATGCTTTTCCATCTTTTATTTCCTTGGTATTTTAAATCAGAAAACACTGATTAGGGAGAGACAGGTGGAATAGGTCCATGGTACCTTTCAACTGGCAGAGTTCAGAGCCTTCCATTTGGAAGCACCCTCCATGAAACAATCACTGGCGGAGATTCTAGAGTCTCCAGGTATTGTAAATGAAGGGAATTATGTAGCTCTAGAATGGCACTTGTTTTCTAGAAAATAAGACACACTGTCATAAGCCATGTCACTTTTCTCTGTATACCAAGGTGGTGCTCCAGATGTTATTGGATGCACCTTCCAGCAGCACAGTCAGCTCAATCAGCCATGAGGGATAACCCTTTATTTATTCCAAAAATGAATCAATCAATGGCCATCCATTCAAAATTGCCAAGGGTTCAAAACAGCCTTGTTGCTTTTAAAGCAGGAGCAAAAAGCCTGCCCACAAATCTGGATTTCAATATCATTAGAATGATATTAATAGTCACAGCAGTGAAGATGGGAGTGTCACGTTCACCCCGCCTCCTCAAGTATGCCTTGTCTTAACTGACTACTTTGGCTTTGCTGCTATCAAAAAATAGACCCTTGTAATAGGATCAGGAAATGGGCTGCTTCCTTGGCTCTCATTCCACCCAAGCTAACTAAGAATAAGCACTCATAACTAATCCCATGATCCTGTTTCTTAATTATCCAAAAGGGAGAGGCTGGGCCAAGTTTCCAGACCCGTCAATTGCTTGACACCTCATGAAACTCTAGAAATTGGCTTGCTAGAAGAACTAGGCCAATTCTGGCCTTGAAATCTCCCACAGTCCCATGAGTCGATTAGAAGGTTTGACCTTGTTCTTCTTACTTAAAAAAAATAACCCAGACCAAAATAACCAGGAACCTATATTACCATGACAGCAATCATTGTGTGATTGTTTAGTGGATGTTAACTGAACATTTTTAACTCACCTGTCATCAAACAGTGAGTTGCTGTCACATTGTCCTGGTTGTAGTGCTGTTTCTTAGCATTTAACCTAGAAACCTAATCACAGGAGAAGGAAATCAAGAAATAAATCAGACTTATATAACTCCTTTAACAAGATTCCTCTTCCCACCCAATGCCCAAAGCTCTCAGATCACCATCAACATAACAGGATAACACAGGACAGGACAAGCTCTTGGTATTCAAAAATAGGCCCACAAATTACAAGGATCTATTGGAAACTGCCTTCTGGAACAGGTTTCTGAATGCTATTGGGGATTTAGGTGAACCTCCTGTTTAACAACTTCCTTGAAACCAGGAACAAAAAAGCTATTCAGTGCAATTAATAATCTGAGTCATTTTCAAAGCTGAGAGGGCTTTTTTGTGTAGAAGGTAGGGTTTGAGCAACTGTAGCTTTATTTATTGCAGCCATGCCTTGAAGAGAAAAAGGCCACTGGATGTGATGCAGACTCTTGAAGGGTAAGACTCGGATTCTGTAAGACTCGGAAATAGCAAGGTGACTGAGTGCTACCATGCTGCCCTGAGTCTTCTTGTAGATTGAGAATGAAAACAATTGGCAGGGGATTATTTTGAGCTCAGACGCAATTCCCAGCTAGAATATATGCATGGAACCAATTGCTAAGCAGTAAATCAACACTTACACCAATGTTATTGATTCTATAGGCCCATTCTGGTTGGGACTAAGAATTGGATTTATGCCTGAAACAGCAGGATGACAATGTAGGTTAGGCATTAGCATGCCCTGGAAATACCAAGGAAGTGTTATTTACAGTAGTTACCCCAGTTTCTTCCTGGATTATGGTAAGTGGCCTCATTTGGAACGCAAAAAGGATCCTCCTGCTATTCTGAGCTATTCTGCCATGACACATTTTATTTCCAAATGAATAAATGGCGTGAGTGTATCCCATGTGATGTGTCCTTGGCCCTATCATTTAAAAGACAGTAAACACAAGCTAAAATGCTGCTCAAAATAGCATGAGATGAGAAATGCCTGCAAGTGACTAAAGGAAAGGGATGGGGAGTAAATGCACAGCTAAACACCCCAACTAGGAAACAAAATGGTGGACAATGTAATTGCAAATCAGGGATTGGGGGAACAGGTGGCTCATTGTATGTTGTTGGACCGTAACCTCTGGTTATTCAGACTTAGGCTGATGACAGCTGCAGTCTAGCAAGGTTTAGAGAGTCACATGTTCCCTGCCCCTCTTGTAAATACATTACTCAAAAAAGGTGATCTAGCAGTCCAAACAAGTTTCAGCACTAGGAAAGGGGCCAGGCAAAGGATACAGAGGGAAAGCCAGATAATTGTCAAAATACATCCAGCACGGTGTTAAATCTTTTGATTACCAACCCGACTGGGTCACGCTGGGGGTCTTGTATCCAAAAATGTATGGCAGATGTATCTGTAGGCCTCCCACTCTCTTTTGACTTTATAATCTTCTGAGTAGCAGCCTCCACTGGCTCAATGGGTTAAACCCTTGTGCTGGCAGGACTGAAGACTGACAGGTTGGATGTTTGAATCCGAGGAGAGTGCGAATGAACTCCCTCTGTTAGCTCCAGCTCTCCATGCAGGGGCATGAGAGAAGCCTCCCACAAGGTTGGTAAAAACATCTAAACATCCAGTTGTTCCCTGGGCAACGTCCTTGCAGACAGCCAATTCTCTCACACCAGAAGCTCCTGACATAAAAATAAATAAATAAAATCTTCCGAGTGTCAAAAAAAGGATGGTGGTGGCATTGGGCAGTAACTAGACAGAACCAGAGTAACTTGTACTGGAGTATTAACCATTTTAAACAAGGAAAGCTTAGTCCAACAGCCATGGAGGAATGAGACCCTTCTCAGCTATCACCTATGAAACTCGCTGTTTTATTCTCCTCTTTCTGAGGTTATTTACAAGGAAGGGCAAGAGTTATCAAAAGACCAGTTCTGTAGAGCAGTTGGCATCTGTTTTATCAGAAGATATTCCATTAGTAGCTTCATCCTGAAAGACTGGATATACCTATTATTAAAAAACACACACACACACAAAACAAAAACACACCAGTGTGCTGCTTCATTTCATTCAAAGCCAGTTCTGGCATTAGGCAGAGTGAGGCAACAGCCTAACAAATCAGGGGCTGGAGTTGGCAGCAACAACAGCTTTCGGATGTTCTTCCTAGGATAAGCCCTGCCTGATCTTCTACCGATTACTGGTTATTTCTCTCCTTTGTAGGAAAGAGCTTTATGCACCATACAGCCTGCTCTCCACTTTCTAAACTACCCTGCTACTCTCAAGTGTTGCCTGGGAGACTGTTGCTCAATTCATCTTACTATTCCAGTTGGTGCCTGTGGAATGTGCACCATTTTGTCCTTTGGCTTTTTCCTCTGTCTCGGCAGCTGTCCCTTTTGTGTGGGTGAGCATGTGGGAAGCTGTACTTCCTTCTCTTCAAACAGTGTTAAGGATAGTGTTAAGGACTACCTCCCTCCCCAGTGATATTAGAGCAGCCCCTTCCCTCCTGGCCTTCAGAAGGAAAGTAAAAACCTGACTGGGATCAAGCCTTTGGAGATTAACTATAATACCATAACAACTACGAAATATGTGCAATGATTGTTGGAATGCCCGAGATTACGATTGTGGATGACATGATTTTAATAGTGAATGTAATGTTTTGATGTGCATTAATTTAAAATTTAAATTTTAACTTAAATGTATTTTAACTGTATGTTGTCCAAAGCCATTGAATGTAAAGCTGCCTTGAGTCCCCTTTGGGGGAGAGAAAGGTGGGTTATAAAAAGGGTAAATAATAATAATAATAATAATAATAATAATAATAATAATAAATGGCCCAAATGATTCACTTGAACTTACATCACAAGTACCACCTGCCAGCAGTAAAGAATTGGTGGGATCATAAACCTGCAAAGGTAGTGAAAAATGAACACGCAAAAATACTGTGGGACTTTTGAATCCAGACTGACAAAGTTTTGGAACACAATACACCAGACATCACGATTGTGGAAAAGAAAAAAGTTTGGATTATTGATGTTACCATACCAGGTGACAGTCGCATTGAGGAAAAACAACAGGAAAAACTCAGTCGTTATCAGGACTTCAAAATCGAACTGCAAAGGCTCTGGCATAAACCAGTACAGGTGGTCCCAGTGGTCATTGGCACACTGGTTGCCGTGCCAAAAGATCTCAGCTGGCATTTGGAAACAATAAACATTGACAAAATCATGATGTGTCAACTGCAAAAGGCCACCTTACTTGGATCTGCATGCATCATTCGAAAATATATCACACAGTCCCAGACCTTTGGAAGTGTTTGACTTGTGATTTTGTGATATGAAATCCAGCATGTAGATCTCATTTGCTGTGACATACTGTGTTTTTATGTCAGTAAAATAATAATAAATGGCAAAGACTCTGGCACAAGCCAGTAAAAGTGTTCCCAGTGGTGATCAGCACACTGGGTGAAGTGCCTAAAGACCTTGGTCTGCACTTAAACACAATCGGCACTGACAAAATTACCATCTATCAGCTGCAAAAGGCCACCCTACTTGGATCTGCACACATTATTCGCTGATATATCAAACAGTCCTAAACACTTTGGAAGTGTCCGATGTGTGATCCAATACAACAGCCAGCATAGTTATCTTGTTTGCTGTGTACCAATCTATTATGTTTCTAACAACAACAACAACAACAATCTGTTAACTGCAAAAGGCCACCTTACTTGGATCTGCGCGCATCATTCGAAAATATATCACACAGTCCTAGACACTTGTGATTTTGTGATACGAAATCCAGCATATATATCTTATTTGTTATGTCAGTAAACTAACAACAACAACAACAACAACAACAACAAAATGGGAGCAGTGCTCTAAGCTGATTAGAAGGAACAACGTTGACGGTAAGAGTGGTTTGGCAATGGAACCAATTGTCTAGAGAGGTGGTGGAGTCTTCAAAAAGAGAACGAATATCTACCTGCAGGAGATGCTGACCAGGTGGCTGGATTTGATGGGCAATGAGGGCCCTTGCAACCCTGCGTTTAAGAATTTTATCTTTAGTATGAAGAATGCTACATTGACTGCTCAAGCTACACTGGATGTGGTTATTAAGATAAATGGTGTGATCCCAAATTATACAATTAACTCTTGATAATTTTAAAGCAAATTAGTGATGGTAGCAGCTGTTCTCAGGCCTTAAAGAGTTTATTATCTCTCACTCACAAAAATATGTGTTTCCTGTGTAGAATGAATTAAAAACCACTTCTGTCAAAGCTGACTGTTCCGCCTTCTTGTGTCTTCAAGCCTGTTTTTACCAGAATTTATTTGATCAAACTAGTTACTAGGACTAAACTTGGGGAAAAAAGAACAGAAGTTTGTGCCAGGCCATTTACCAGACAATGTTACTCTGGCTTTCTCAGATGTAAATCCCGCTGATTTGTGTGGGGCTTACTCTCATAGACGTAGGCATAGGATTGGGAGCTTAGTATTTTTGTTAGATACGGTTATGCAATCCCCGTGTTCTCAAGCTGTAAGAAGTCTGTTAAGATGTCAAGTGCCAGTGCTGTGTGGTTTCATGTCGTTATCTTCTTTAAATGCAGATTAAGACACGTGGAACTGCTAAACTATGGCACGTTTCAAAGTCCCACTAGCATGAACCAAAGGTATGTTATTCCAACTGTTATGTAAAACCTGAAATTTAGTTATATTTCTCTGTCTTATAATATGAGAATTGAAACGGTTTCTCTCTAAATCTGGCATTGTTTGAACATGAAATCAATTGGGAGATGACTGGAAACAAGGGACACTTCCTCCATACCTTGCATACCAGTTGCTCTTGTCCTGGTCTTGTCATAAGCTCAAGAGAACTACATGCATGGGACCTTGTGGGGGTCAGGAGCAAGGCCCTTTTGGTAGCCCTGATAATGTTTTGGTTATACAGTGTTAGTTTTCTTTGCCTGCTCTAAACCACCGGAAAATCCCCTGTATTTAATTCCTAGGACACAATGTATTGTTAAGGGTTTTTTCGAGGTTAGTTTTTTAGTTAACAAACAAACACCCAGCTCTCATTCAGTTTGTGAATTTAAGAGCAGCCAGTATCATTCCATATTATTTCTGGCTGGCTGTCTTTCTCCCTGTAAACATATCTACTTACGTGGGCACACACATACTAAACTTACCTACTATGTAGGGCACGAATTGTGTTCGGCACATCTTCGAAACTGTCATGGTAAGCTCTTTGAGTTTTTTAAAACTTGAAAATGGAAATGGAAGAAGAAGTAACTAAAGAATGCATGGTTCAATGGATACAGAATTTTGGCTATAGTATATAATTAGGGAAATGAGGAAAATGCAGCAGAAGGATCTAAAATGTATGCTATTAAATGATCTTAAAAATAATTTCTATAAAATGATGTTTAGATGGCATTTACCCCACCTTCTAATATCAAAACATATACAGGTGCAAATAATAAATGTTAGAAATGCAAAGTTCATAAAGTGTCCTTCCACCATATGTGGTGGGCTTATAAAAAGGCCACAAGATTCAACATCAATCCAGAACTTTTACTCATACTAGGACAGAATCATGAAAGAATATTGCAGTATGTGTTAACAGTGGCAAGAATCCTATATGCTCAACATTGAAAAAAAGATAGAAACACTAAGTGTAGAAGATTGGATAGTGAAAATATGGGAATTAATAGAAATGGATGAGTTAACACTGTAATTGAAGGATAAACCACTAGGCACATTACTAGAGGAATGGAAACCTTTTTATCAATATATATCTGCACAAAAAAGAAATACTTTATGTACAGGTTTGGAGAAGTAAAATGTTGGGGTAGTCATTTGTCAATGTTTGAGACAAGCAGAAGTAAACAATTTGTCGGACATAAAGTAGAACATAAATGTTAAATAGTAGAGAAAATGACAAAAGGGAATGTGGAAATTCCCATGTTTTTAGGTTGTCTTTGAAGTGCATGTGTACATGCATCTGTTTTCTACTCTCCTTCTCTATATCCCTGTTGTTCATATTGAACATTGAGTTGTTGCCTGTGAGCATCTTGGGTGTCTAGTTTTGTGGTTAAATGCAATCAAATGCATAAGTTAAACATGCAGAGGTGGAAACTGTTCTGCTGATGTGTATAAGTCTTATGTCACACAGATGGCTAAGAACTGTCCACTTTCTCCCTCTCTTTCTATTGGTGGACCACATTGGTATGGAAGAGGTATAATCTGATACCTTGAAATTTTGTGTTCATGGAATCCAGAACTGACTTCATGGGCACAATAGTAAACAGTGAAGTCTAGCACTGAGGAACCAGCAGTGTTAACAACAAGGTATTGAACCAGAAATCTCCTAAACAAGAATCAGAAATTTCCTAAAGCTTGATATAGTTGAAACCAATCTGCCTATGAACTGGACCAATATCGGAAGACTCTAAATCTAGCTCCAACATTGGACCTGCATACTTATTTCCAGGAGTTCCACAGGCTGTGGATCTGCTGTTCCAGGTCCAGCTGCCCTCCCAGTACAAGCTCTTGGGAGATGGAGGAATGCTATAACCTAAGCCATAAGCCTATTGCGATAAGGCTTCAAGAGACTGAACCATTAAATCAAATGCAGTACAATTTCCTCTAGGATGTTTAGACAAATAGTTTGACTGAATGAATGACAATTCAATTCTGAACACATTTCATTTGGGAGTGGGTACCATTTAATTTAATGGTATTTAATTCCAAATAATAAATACATTTATGGTTTTAAAAGCTTCCTGGTACTTTGGCCCTTTCCTGAATGTGTCATGATACTTGGCAGTTTGAGTAAAATTTGCAGCTGCCATTTATAATATCTGTAATGACACAGGAATTATACCATCAGCTATCCCTTGTGGGTAGATGCTAACTAACATCTGCACTGAAAAAGCCTCTATTGGAAGACTGTTCAGCTGTCTAATAACAAAATGATGAATGGGATTAGGTTATATAGCAGAACCTTGGCACTGACCATTTGGGAATGGCTTACATGGTTTCTACTGTATGCAGAGAAAGGCACTGGCTCCTTCAGCTAAATCACTGTCAGCCAGAAAACACCTCTCATAAACAAATATTATTTTTTACCCTTAAAAACATCCTGATGTTTGCATTATTGGGACAGGTTGGGGGGGGGGGAGACCCTTCAGATGTAGGGATTTAACCTGTATCATCCTTGACTATTAGCCATGTGGCTTGCTTGAAGTTGCACCCATCAACATCTGAGCAACTATAGGTTTCTCACCCGTAGGTTAGAATGATAGTGCAGATGATGATAACAAAGATGAAAGGGAAAGACGTTAGTCCATAACAGAGCATAAAGGAATGGAGGGGGATCTTCCAGAATACAAAAATCACCAGGCTACCTATTGAGCTAACAAGATACATAATACTGACATTGACAAGCTGGAAATTACCAACTGCCTGTAACAACAATAAACAGGAGGTTCCATGTGGTCCATGGACCCTGTGTGTTCCTCACCCCTTGTTCTGTAATAAAATGCAGACTGCTGCAGACAGTCCCACATGGTGACTGGTGTGCAGATTCCATCAGGATCATATAGGTAAATTGCCAGGGTTGGCAAGTGATTCCCATGAGAGCAGGGTAGTGCATTTCTTCTGAGTTTTCCCCCTGAGTTTTAAAGGAGCTATCCATGGTGCTAGTTTTAGTTGCAGTATATGGCTCAGCACCATGGATAGTTCCTTTCCTGATCAGACTAAGACGGAATGAATTCTATACCCCACTGGCATGAACACCATTGGTTGCCATCAGATGTGGTTAGGTGCTGTTGGAAGTTTTATTTTTCATTTTGGGTACACTTTGCCCCATTCCTGGTGCTTTGGCTCTCACATGATGTCCTTTCTGCTGAAGCGATAAAGAGCTTTATCTTCATGTTGTTTGAACAATTATCAGTGCTAACTGGATTTTCATAAATATGGAAAAAGTGATGTAACATTCCAAAAACCACTTATCCATGGAGATTAAAGTGGACTGTTCCTTACTCTCTCCCATACTTCTAAGTATTTGTATGTTTCAGAAACAGGCAAACCATCTACTGCCAAGAAAGAAGTGCTCTCCTGGTTTATTTTTAGTTTTCCTTGGAGAATAAAACAGTTGACTGTAAAATTTGATTTGTCACAAAGCTGCCTTGAGTGTGTTGAAAGTTAAGCTGAGTAGAAATGTTTTAGACAAATCCATAACAATTTTGCAGCTGTTTTCTGTTCTCTTTCATGTGTTAAATTATTTGTCTAAGCACAGGATACTTCATGGCTATTACTACAAAGATGAGAGAGTGTGGCACCGGAGGGAAAGGAAAATTCCTTGTTTATCATTGTGAAGCAAAAGATCAAAAGTAGAGCCCTCAATGTTGTAATCCTTTTAAACGAATTGGTGGTTTCTGAGTATACTTGAAAAACAGTTGATAGTTCGATTCACTGAACCTCGGAAAGGGGACTGTAGAGCTGGGAAAAGTACAAAAAACGTCAACCAAAGGGAGTAGAAGTGAGGATCAACTTCTCTATGAGGAAAAGTATTGATTATTTATTTGATTGGTTGATTAATTTCCCACCTCTCTTTTAGTATGGAACTCAAAGTAGTTATGATGTTTGGAGCTGGTTTTAGAAAAAAGGGTAAGGGTCAATTTATAAAATCACACATGGTTTAGAGAAAATAGACAGGAACCATGTATTATTTGATGCCTGGCAAGCCATCCACTAAAGGTAAAGAAAGTTCAGAAAGATAAAGGGGGGAGACATCTCTTAGAACAGTACATAGTTAAAAGTACACAACCTCCTGTCAAAAGATGTATTTGGATGGCTTCCAAATAAGTTTGAACAAATTCATGAAGGCTAAAGCTCTGGTGGAGCCCCCGGTGGCGCAATGGGTTAAAGCACTGAGCTGCTGAACTTGTTGACCGAAAGGTTGCAGGTTCGAATCTGGGGAATGTCGTGAGCTCCTGTTGTCAGCCCCAGCTTCTGCCAACCTAGCAATTTGAAAACATGCAAATGTGAGTAGATCAATAGGTACGGCTCTGGCGGGAAGGTAACGGTGCTCCATAAAGTCATGCCGGCCAAGTGACTTTGGAGGTGTCTTGGAGGTGTCTACAATGCTGGCTCCTCAGCGTAGAAATGGAGATGAGCAACAACCCCAAGAGTTGGACATGAACGGACTTAATGTCAGGGGAAAGCTATGGTTAGTACTTGGATGGGATGCCATAAATGAATACCAGGTACTGTGAGTTGTATTTCAGAGGAAAACACTCTGGCAAAACAACCTCTGAGTATTCCTTGGTTATGAAAATGCTATGAAATTCATGGGGCCACAAGAATCATAGAATTGGAAGAGACCACATGGCCCTCTAGTCCAATGCCCTGCCATGTAGGAAAAGCACATTCAAAGTACTCCCTCCTGACAGATAGCCATCTAGCCTCTGTTTAAAAGCTTCCAAGGAAGGAGCTTCCACCACACTCTGAGGCAGAGAGTTCCACTGTTGAACAGCTCTTACCTCAGGAAGTTCTTCCTAATATTCAGGTGGAGTCTCCTTTCTTGTAATTCAAACCCATTGCCCTACATATGCTGGTTATTTGTTTGAATCCTTCTTTGGTGATTTCCCATTTTGTTCCATTTCTTGTACATATCCCTTTTAAATCTTAGCTCAGTAGAAAGTTCCTTGGACATCCATTGTGGTTTCTGTAGATAGATGACTTGAAGGCACACAGAAAGCATACATATAGAATTCTCAGCCAAAGAGCTCATCAAGCTATAAACACCGGGATTGCATAGAACAGAACCATGGCAGTTAAAAGGGGAATCATAGCACCAGAATTGCACAATGTAAAAGGGCCCTAGGTTTCCAAGAAAAGTTGACTATGGTGAAAAATTGGACAGGCCTTTGTTCTGATCCAGCTTAAGGTTTTTTTTTCTGATCTCATAAACTTGACTAGGATCCAGGAATTAATACAAATCAGTTTCAGCTGTGGATCTGAATTATACCACTTATTTCCTTTTCAGCCTGCCTTTTCATGTTAGCAAGCAATTAATGTTTAGTTATGGTGGAAATAATCAGAAATGTCCCGATATGCATACAGAATTAGTGGCGCACACACTCTTCCCTTCAGCCCACTATGACTAGATGTTGAGGGGTTCAGAGTTTCAAAGAAACTAGTTACAAATATTTAGTGACCACTTATAATTACCACCTATTTCCATTAACGAAGCAACACAGTCTTGTGTTATGTTCATGGTTTGAGAACAGATAGCATTGCTCTTGTTGCCCTGTGACATTTAGTTATTTTTATAGTTGCAGGAATGTGGCCTCAATAAATGGTGGAGGTGGGAGCACTGCCGTCACATGATCTCATGGCATGTAGCTCTTGTGTAACTGTGGCAGGGAATCCACTCTTGTTTAATTCTGGGGTTTAAAGAATCTCTCCAAGGTACTGAAACTTATTCCTAAACAGGTTCAGTGCTAATTTAAATCTAGGTAAAAATGTGGCATGGATTTGCTGACCCACTGCCAGAGGAGTCATCAGCTTCCAGTTGTTCTGGGTATTGAGAGGATGGCCAAGCAGGTAGAAAGAGAATGGGTTTTACACCAGTGCTTCATAATTAATCTGACAAATATCCCCCAACTCCATATGCCAGGGTTCCATATCCATGACTATTGGCTACAATGGCTTGGATTTTTCCTGGAAACGCATCAGGTACTGGTAGCCAATGATTTGTAAACTGGCAATCATCCCTGGAAATCACTTTGTATAAAATGGTCTTATCCCCACAGCTCTCTGTATTCAGTGGCTTTTAAAAAAGAAAACCTGCTCAGGCAGCTGTTTTAGCACTAATTTTACTTTTGAGAAAGTAGAAGTCAAAGCATTACTTCTTAAAATTGCAGCTATTTTCAAGGGTTTGAAAGGATAATTTTAACTATGGTAATTCAGATACTGGTAACCAAGTACCTTAAGTATGATTTTTTAAAGCTCTTCAAAGTGAAAATGTGTTCATCTATTGTATCAAAAACATCAGTCTTATGATATCTTAAGTCAGGCAAGTTTCATTTGGGATAAGCTTTCATGAACTTCTACCCACAGTTGGAATGAGCTGGAGCCCACAAAAATCATATGCCAAATAAAATTTGCTTAGTTTTTAAGGAGACACAAGCCTGTTTGGCATTTTCCCCAACTCTGGGGCTTCTAGGTTGAGATTTTTGGTAGGAAAATCTGCCACCGAAGCATCCCCCCCCCCCCCCAATTCTTTCATTCTTAGTATGAAACTCAATCTCATCCACCTCCTGAAGTAGGCAGAACTTAAGAATGGAATTGATGGGTGATCAGTGGGACATAAGAATTCTTGAGAGCGCATTCAGAGAAGCCCACCATCTTGCTGAAGTATCTTCTCCAGATTGCAATAGGAAGAACAGAAAAGATTACCTGGTGAATTTACAGAGTTAAGATCTGAACCTGGATCTTCTCAGTCCTAGTTCACCTAATAAAATTATTCTAACTGGCATCGCCATCGTTCTGTGTGTATGTGTCTTCAAGTCACCCGTTAACTTATGATGACACCATACATTTCTTATGCAAAGAATACTCAACCATCATTTTACCAAATCCTTTCTCTGATATATAGCCTCTGGCACCTGGTATTTGTTATCAGTCTCTCATCCAAGTACTAACCAAGGCTGCCCAGCTTAGCTTCCAAGATCAGAAAGTCTGACCTTAATAACTGTGTATACATATGAATACTAGAGTTAACTTCTTGGTGAGGAAATTGTATCTTTCATTCTGAAGAAGAAAAAGATGAGATACACTCTAACATCAAGAGAAGCACATCTTGGTGGCATGAACTAAAACACAGGCAGAAATATGCAGAAATTTGCTTGACGGCAAGAGCAAATGGATTTGCTGGAATTTCTATAAAAAAATGCTACACAGCACATGTGTCAAACTCAAGGCTCACAGGCTGATTCCGGCCCTCCATGCCATTTTATGTGGTCCAGCTGATGATGGGCTACAACTCCTGTATTCATCATCACTAGACATCATGAGGAGCTGTTGGGAGTTGTGACACAATAACACATGGAAGGCTGCAGTTTCTTCTGTTTAGTTAGAATAGTGGGGTTTGGCTTTAGATGCAAGGGTTTTGAATATAATGCATGGCTTTAAGATGCTCTTTAACCTTTTTCCAACCACAGAGCCACAAGTGCTGTTGGGTTGCAATGTCCATTATCTTCAGTCCACATAGTGATAATCACAAGTGATGGGAGTTGTCATTCAATAACATCTGGGGACCAAAAATTGGGTAAAACCTAAAAAAACACTGACCACTGTGTAAAACAATTATAGTTGGACCTCTGTATCCACAGATTCTCTGTCCATGGTTCAGCGGCTCTTTGAATTCAAATATAAGGCTAGTGTGACCCTCGATGAAAATGAGTTTAACAACCCTTCTCTACAGGCCTACTCCTGTTTGAATGGCACACTGTTCTAAGAATGTATTAGAATAATTTTAATAACTGGTGTGGAACACTTGTACAACATTCTTTGCAGGAATCATTGCAGTAATGGAGGAGGGAAAACATGGTAGTGTGACTACTGCAGACAGTTAATTGAAAGTGGGCCTTCAAGATCCTCATTTGGATTCTGTACAAATCTATGTGTTAAAGCAGAGGTCCTCAAACTAAGGTCCGAGGACCAGATATGGCCCTCCAAGGTCATTTACCCGGCCCTCGCTCAGGATCAACCTAAGTCTGAAATGACTTGAAAGCACACAACAATAATCTCATCTCATCAGCCAAAAGCAGGCCCGCAATTCCCATTGAAATACTAATAAGTTTATATTTGTTAAAATTGTTCTTCATTTTAATTATTGTATTGTATTGTTTAATTATTGTATTGTAATTATTGTATTGTTGTATTGTATTGAATGAAGTGTTTTTTTTGCACTACAAATAAGATATGTGCAGTGTGCATGGTAATTCATTCGTTTTTTTCAAATTATAATCTGGCCCTCCAACAGTTTGAAGGACTGTGACCTGGCCCTCTGTTAAAAAAGTTTGAGGACCCCTGTGTTAAAGTATTAGAAAAGCCTTAGCTAACACATACATGCTGGGAATGAGATAATCCTGACCTGTGTACTTGAACTGAGAAAAGCTGACCAGAGTAGCTTAAGTAAAAGTATCAACACACCTCTCCCTTCAGCTGAGAATAAGAAAATTCCATTTTAGGAAGTAGAGGTAGTTATTTGTCTGCATCTTTAGTGCTAGGTCAACTAATCACAGGGAGGAATCAACACATCACAGCTGATAAGGCTGAAACTAGTTTCAAAAAACTCCTATGCTTGCTTCATTGAAAACCTTCTATTTGTGGATGTGATTTACCCTGCTTGAAATGTGACAAATAAAACGTCCCGACCCTGGGACTTCTGATTAATAAGGAGAAGAGCAGGGCTCAATTCACAGAACAGAATGTATGTTCTTTGGTGAGCACTGTTCAAACTTAGAAAAATAACATTGTTTGTGCTTGAAATGAGCCTGGCTAAAAGTTCTTTCTTGTTGTAAAATGAAGAAAATGAAGCCATAACAACCAGATTATTTTATATGCTTATATAACTTTTATTACAAAGGTTGGTTGACTGAATGTTGTTACCTGATTCAAGATGGCACAGACTTCCTTTGTTAAATGGGTCCCTGTGTTGGGGAAAAAGAAGCAAGGGAGAGCCATGCTTTGACCCAATGCAGGAGAATGCCAACTTGTAGTTGGTGGAGAGCTTGGCAATCTGCTCTAGTATTGAATGAAGTGATGAATGTTGATATATGTCATCATGGAAAGGCAATTGTTATGTCTTATATGGCCAATGACATTCTGTAAGTGGAGCTTTTGTTTCTGCTGAAAGTATTGGACTGCAACTCACAATAGCCCTTAGACAATATCTGTAAGGTCACAGATTTTCATAGACCAGTGGTTCCCAACCTTTTTTTTTTTGACCAGGAACCACTTGACCAGGGACCACTCTCCAACATTAGTACCAAAATCAGTTTTTGGTCAACTTTAGATTTGGTTTGGTTATTTGGGGTGCTGATTCAGAAAATTGCATTGGCTAGACCACATTAGCTCTAGTTTCTGATTGTCGCCATATGCTTGTTAACAGAAAACCATATTTAATAAGCTTTGGTACTAAGAAAAGGGTTTCGCAAGATCAGTCACTCTCATTGCAATGGTATAGTAATGGTGAGGCTGCAGACCATATTTTAGTTGCTGTGGACCACTAGATATCCACAGACCACAGGTTGGAAAGAACTGTCATAGACAATGCTTGACTCTTGAACCTGCTTTGTTTGAACTTGCTTTTGGGGCACATGCATCTAGATAGATAGTTGTAAATTTACTTGATGTCTCACTGAATTGAAGGATAGGGTCTTTACACATTACACAACTTCAGCACCTTGGCTCCACCTTGGCAACATCTTATGCAATCCTGGGATTTCAGTTTAGGAAGCACTATTAAGAGCCAGAGAACTCTGGCATCTCACCAAAAAACAACTCCCAAGATTTGAAAGCGGAAGATGTGATAGTTAGAGTGGAATCATAGGCTACAATTGTGTTGTGTGAAAGGACCCTAAAAGCCATTCACAAAGTCTGTTGCATCAAAAGAAACAAAGAGTTTTGTGGGACCCCAAGGCTGACAAGTTTAATTTGGTACCTGTTTTCATGGATTCTTGCCCACCTCTGCTGAAGTGCACTGAAGTCCACAAAATCTTATACCATCAGTTCATCAGAGTTTTGTATTTGTTTTTTAAGGACATCTGATCTTCCCCTCTTACCCATATTTGACATGCTGGGTTATTTCTTTCCATGTGATTTTTTCATGATGACAGACAAGACCACCATGCAGGCGTCAGGAGTGACTTGTCCCTGAACCTTTCAGGGGAAGCAGATATCAACAGATCGGAGGGAAAAGAGCCCCTTCCAAGGCCACTTTCACAGGAATGACCTTATACCCAATAAAGTCAGTTAAAACACACATACAAACATGCAGCTCAGAGGCCTGGAATAAATATTTGCTTGCAGAAGCTCTTTCTCCTATCAGAAACATTATTCAGTGGGCCTGGGTGCTGTTAAATCCCAGGAAGTTATTTTACTAGGAAAATGATACCTAGCGAAAAAGGTTCCACACTATGCTTGATAATTATAGTTCACTCCTACACATTTTTTGCCAGTACAGCAAGGGTTGTGTACGTGTAGTTAGACATGTGTCTAACTTACAGTGACTAAACAAAGCCAGGAATCTGGACTTTCCCTATGAAACCTGTACCTTTCCTCTGTAAACAGCTGGAGGCTCAAGTCTGAAAAGGAAACCCAAATAAAACTATAAATAGGTCAAAGGGCTGCTTTATGGGCTAAGCAACTCCCACTGTCCATCTTAAGTATGTGTCCCATTTGAAGATCGCAGGGCAGAGACCTCTTCCGGCATGTAGGGCTTCCCTACGTCATCCTTTCCTGTGCGTTATGAAACAGGAACCGCATGCTTCATTATTGTATTCGTTGCATGAGGGAGTGGCCCACCACTCCGTAGAATGAAAACAAAGATTCAGCAACTGATAGAATAAAATTCAGAGGTAATGGGGAACCTTTGCTGCTAATCATGTCTCAGGACAAAGCGTGAAGGAATATGGAATAGTACCAGGATTAGCCCAAGGTGTTTTACCACCTGGCAGAGAACAGTGAATGTGCCTTACACAAAGACAGACAGGTTATTTTGGTACATGGGGCAGGAAATCTTCAAAGCACTCCTTTCCATCTCCATAGCAGTAAAAATACAATAGCAGCAAAACAAAAAACAACTTATTGACTTTGTATGAGTTCATAAAATCTCTAGCCTGAGGTGTCTTTTTCATTCTGACTAATGGTAGAACTGGCCCTGACAGTGACCATATTGGAATTTTCTTTTGATTTAATTATTTATTGCCTCACAGCATGTAACAGTTCCAAACAAGATGCAGATCAAATAAAAATAGATAAAAATATTCTTTAAAAACATGCCAAGACATTTTTTTTTTTAAAAACACACACACTCAAAGTGATCCAAATAGATACTACAGACCAAAGACCATAGGAAACAATAAAATCTCCGCTGCCTATTGGGAGCTCAGGCAGGATGGAGCCAGACGGACCTCCCCTGGGAGGAAGTTCCACAACTGGGTGGCTGCTACAGAAAAAGCCCTGCCTCAGGAATTCACCTTCCTGGCCTCTCAAAGTGATGGGAAGCACAACAGGGTGCCTGCTGATGACCTCAATTTCTGGAAAGCCTCATATAGGAGGAAGTGTTATATCACTTATCCTGCCACCAAATAATTCATTTTTTATAAGGATTGACCAGATTTGTGCTTCCTGAATTACTATACAAACCTAAATGCAGCTATCCATTACTATTTGCACATCTCAGAATTCTGAGATGTACTTCTCTCAACCAAAAGCGTGTAACTTTGAAGATCTTCTGCAATAAATAAATATGGAATTATGAGCAATGATCATTGGAATGGCCCAGATTATGACTTTGGATAATGTGGTTAACAGTGAAGACATTGTTTTATAAGTTTATATGTTTTAATGTATTTTATAATTCTATTTAAATGTTCATTTTAACTGTACATTGTTTGAAGGCATTCAATAGTTGTCTAAGTGTAAGCCGCCTTGAGTCCCCTCTGAGGTGGAGAAAGGTAGGGTAGAAATGTTGTAAATAAATAAACAAACCATGGATATAAAATGAGGAAATGTACACACATAATCTGAATACTAGTGAAAATACAAAACTCCAAAAGGCTAAATGTTAGAAGAGTGTTTGTTTCATGTACAAAATATGATGGTAAATGGCATATATCCCAGAAATTGTAATGACTGCATTGATGAAGGACATCTCATGAAGTAGACTTATTGTATATCTACACTGCAAAGTTAATGCAGTTTGACACCATTTTAACTGCCAATGGCTCAATGCTATGGAACCCACATTCATGAACCTTTGTGTTGTTTTGATTTATTGATTTGGATGCTTTATATTTAAGTTCTATGTTAGTTATAATTTTCAGTTGGTTATGTTTTATGCATAAGCTGCTCTTTATGTGGGGTTATCTTGGGTTTTTATATTTGTATTTACTGTTATCAAGGCATTGAATGTTTGACTTTTTGTTTGTTGGAATCCACCCTGAGTCCTCCAGGGGACACAGGGTGGAATATAAATAAAGTTGTTATTGTCATCATCATCATCATCATCATCATCATCATCGTGGAAATTGTTTGGTGAGGCATCAAGAAGGCTAAAGATTCTTTAAAGCTTCAAATCCCAATTTCCTATAGCATTAAGCCATGACTACTAAAGTGGTATGAAACAGTATTAATTCTACGGTGTAGATGCACCCTGTGACTGGCCTGAGCTTATACAGTGAGCTTTCATGGCAAGGAGGGATTTGAACTCTGGTTTCCCAGAGCCCTAGTCCAGTATTCAGATCCTGACACCACACTAGTTCTAACAATTTAATGTTACATGACTGAATATATAACACTGAAAAACTCTAGTCTTGAGTGGACAAATTAGTAAATTCTGGTTAATGTATTTTTCTTCCTTTATATCATAACCTTTTACATATTCTAAATACGATGAAATTTATTGATTTTGGTACATTTTAAATCACAAGTCAACTGGGAAAAAGTTCTTGATCACTTCTGCAAATCATAGAAAAAATACATTGTTGTTGTTGTTGGGTGCTTTCAAACAATTTCTGACTTATGGTGACCCTATCATGGAGTTTTCTTGACAAAATGTGTTCAGAAATTGTTTGTCTTTGCATTCATCTGGAGCTAAGACACCTGACTTGCCCAAGGACAACCAAGTAGTTTACATGGCTAAGGATAGATTTGAACTCAGGGTATATCTGTACTTTGGAATTAATGCAGTTTGACACCACTTTAACTGCCATGGCTCACTGCTATGGAATCATGGAAGATTTAGTTTATAAGTCTTTAATCTTCTCTGCTCCTGTGCCGGCAGGACTGAAGGTCGCAGCTTCGAATCCGGGGAGAGGCGGATGAGCTCCCTCTATCAGCTCCAGCTCCTCATGTGGGGACATGAGAGAAGCCTCCCACAAGGATGATAAAACATCAAATCATCCAGGCATTCCCTGGGCAACGTCCTTGCAGTCGGCCAGTTCTCTCACACCAGAAGCGACTTGCAGTTTCTCAGGTTGTGACAAAAACAAACAAACCAACTGTCAAGATACCATAGCAGTTAAAGTGGTGTCAAACTGCATTAATTCTACAGTTTAGATGTCTCCCTAATTTCCAGAATTGTACCGTGTAACCACTGTACCGTGCTAGATCTCATAACAGAATTATAGTGGCAAAGTGGGATCTCATGAAGGATGTGTGGGTAAATGTCCCTTGGAAATCTTTGTGCCCACCTCAGTGCTTTAAACATGAACTCAAGCACACTGGTGCTACATCTTGTTTCAGGCCCATGATGTCCTACTCATGTGAGCTATGGATCAGTAAGTAATGTCTGCCTGATAAAAAAAACAACACCCTGCCATTTTGTTCAAAATAGGGTGCATCTCAGTACTGATATGGAATTAGTATAGCTTTCCTTCCTCTATTGTTTCGACAAGGCTTGTGCATCCCTTGAAGGCAGGATAGCAGTAATGGGATATTGATGTATTAGGGCTTTTACTGTGTAAACATGGCCACAGTGCCACTCAATAGCTGATGTCAGGAAGATATTGTTCATCAAATGGCTTTAAAAGTCAAAAGAACATGCTGCACCATTTAAGGATATAATTTTTTAAAATGTAATGATATTCTATGCAGTGATTAAAACTGCTGGGTGAACAATATTTACAGTTGCTGAAAAGTGCCCCTATTTGTGGCTCTATCTGTTTTAGCCCAGCTGGACCTTGATCATTTTAATGCTTTTATTAGGTGTTTAAATTCTTATATATCCTGTCCTTTTATCTGATCTTATGGTGAATTGTTCTATTGATTTTATGCCTAGTTATATGTTGTTGATATGCTGTTGATTTGAGTTTTGGTTTATGTATGTAAGGCATTGAATTTTGCCATTATTTTTGTGTAAGCCACTTTGAGTCCCTCAGGGGTGAGAAAAGAGGTAAATAATAAATCAATAAATAAGAATATATTGGATCACCAGTCTGCCTCCTGTTGTGTTTCTGCATCTTACCACCCATCAAGATAAGTTAGAGATGGGCAAAGTGAAACTTGTAGACCACATGTGACTTCCAGGGCCATTTTTGTGATCCCCAGGACCACCAGGGATCAAAAAACAGAATGCCACCAACTATACACAGGACATTTTGTAGCCATTCTGGGTCAATTTATACCCAGGAGATGCTCTTTTTTTTTTAAGATGAAATGAACAAGAAATTATATCTGTTCACTCTCTGATGTTAATAAGACTTTTCTAAGGGTCTAAAATGGCCCGGGGCGGCCTCAAGTCTTGGTGAGAATGCCTCCATGCCTGCAAGAGGATGTCGGCGGGCAAGCATTTATTTAATATTATTTTTTTGTGGGAGCAGGTGCAAGTGGAGGGGTCCAGCCATTAAAGGTCTCCCAGGAACTAAGGCAATCCCATACTTTTCACACATTTCCCTTCAGTTAAGGGATAAATCATGAATTTTGTTGCTGAGATTGCCAGTTGGTGCCAGGTGCATCTGGTTGATAGTTCTGCAAATGGCAGAAAGCATGATCAGAAAAAGGGAAATAAGTGTTACTTTGCAGTTAGAAAAGGAAGAAGACAAGGTGTGAGTCAGCTTCCCTTCACCTTGTACATGTCATTATCTGCTATTAACCTCATTCAGCATTTGTTATTGTTTCCTATTCAGTCACCTTCAATTTATGATGACCCTGTGAATGAGCAACCTCGGTGAATAGTCATGAACAGGCTTGGTCAGTTCTTGCAAATTTTGATTGAATCAATCCACCTCTAATGGGTTGTTGCATGCTTTCAGGACATTTCTGTCTTACGGCAACCCTATCATGGGATTTTCTTGGCCAGATTTGTTTAGAATGTGTTTGTGATTGCTTTCCTACCAGGCTGAGAAAATGTGACTTGTTTAAGTTCACCCAGTGGGTTTCTATGGCTAAGAGGGGATTCCAACCCTTGTCTTCAAATATCCTTGTCCAAAACTGAAACCATTATACTATGCTGGCAGCCAATGCAAGTCCTATAAGTCCAATATTATATGTTGCTTGCATGGTGCCTTGAATTCCTGTCTACAATGAAAAGGACTGTTGTGGGACCAACAGGACAGGGAGGGAGGCGCAACAAATTACAGTGGCCTGGATATCTAAAAGGGGTTCCACAAACTGTGAGTAGAGGCAAGGCAGCATCAGCAAGTTGGAGGAAGACAGGTTAAAGGCTAAAAGAAGTCCTATCTTGATGCAACTAGAAAGAGAGACTCGGAGGCGATCAGTCCACTGTGGCCTCAGTTGCCTGGAGGGGGGGGGGGGGAGGAAACAGTAGCAGCAGCACCCCATATTCATGGACTGAGCAGCTCTCCGAGGATCCTTCCACTCAGCTGAATAGAACCGCACATTTTCTGCTTTGAACTGGAATATATAGCAGTGTGGACTCAGATAACCCAGTTCAAAGCAGATATTGTGGGATTTTCTCCCTTGATATTTTGGGTTATATGGCTGTGTGGAAGGGCCCTTGGTTCATCATCTCTTTTGGCTCTCAGACCACTCCTGAGTGCCTCATGTCTGTCCCTGATTGGACATTGAGGGACACATGATGTGGGAGGGGGTCACCTCAAGTGCGGATCAAAGAGTGAATATAGATAGATGGCCAGGGAACAGGGGCTGGTATTCTCTCTCCACAAAAGAGAACACAGGTTAAAGGATAGGTTGAAGGTTGAAAGAATGTGCAAACTTCTTGGACTGGAAAGCATTTCACCAGGGCCCAGAACAGTCCTTAGTGGCCCCCGATTTGCTGTTTGAGGCACCCAAGTAAGGGGGGGGGAGAAGAGAGAAGGAGACATAGTGTGCCAAGGGATGAGGGTGGGAGGGCTGTGGAGAAATTCTCTGTGCTGCTGACTCCCACTGAGCGCATAATTATAGCTACGTGGATTTTCCCCTTGTGTATTTTTTTCCGATCATGCTGTGTGCCTCTGTTTATGGCACAGTAATTGAAGGGAGCTGTAAGAGTTGGCTCTTCTTGCAAGCAGCGCTTAATGAGTTGTTTGGAAAGACAGGGATTTGGCAATGCAGAGGTGATGAAGTCAGGGTACCATTCTCTTGATGTGTGTTTAAAGCAAGAAAATATAATCCTTTGAGAAGGATTTGCTCCTTTTATAATCATGAGCATTGCATTGAAAGGCCCATTTGCTCTCCTTTCATCCTCCATTCCATGCAATAGGTTTTTGTATCCAGTATGGCCAATGTCCTCCTTATCCAGGGATTCTGCTTCTATGGATTCAACCATCTGCAGCTTGAAAATATTCAAAAAGAAAACCAGGAGGAATACTATATATTTTTTCATTTTATATAAGCATTTTAAGGCACATTGTATATAATAGTACTTGAGCTTCCAGAGAGTTTGATATCCATGGGGGATCTTGAACTAAACCCAAGCAGATACCACTGTATTGAGATCAGGAATATGCATTTGCCCCCACTCCAAACCAGATGTTGGCATTGACTCCTCTTCCATTTCCTCCTCCTCCTCCTCCTCCTCCTCTTCTTCTTATCCCACTTTATCTCTCTAAAAAGGAGTCCCAAAGCAGGTAACAGTAAACGTAATACAATATATCATTCAAAATCTTAAAATGTACAAACGTTAAAATAAAATTACATATACAAATATTAAAAATACATAGTTAAAACCAATAAAACCATTAAATAAATCTGTTAAAATACATAAAACACAGCATCCCCTGGTTAACTTTGCTGGTTAAGGATCATGGGAGCTGCAATTCCCCAAGAATTGAAAGACCATACATTCCTTGCTTGGTCTATAATGTCTTTTTCTCCTTAACCAAGAGAATTGGTAATGTTACTTTATGAGGTAGAGTGGGCAGATGATGCATCAGTGTAAACTCAGCTCACAACTCAACTCTCTCTTACTCTGTGTAGCTGGTACATAGTGTACTTTCAATAGATTTGTGGTATTGCAATACAAGCATGTGATGAAACAATCACATAATTGTGCTATCATGTACTTTACATCACAAACTTGGATTCTGGACATAACAAATTATTTCCCAGCAGCTTAACCTTCATAGATCACCAGATGAAATTTTGCAAGAGAAAACAAAAGCGTCATTACATATTAATTACTTTGCGTCAAGTTATTGTTTTGTTTTGCTTTTTTTCAACCCCGTGACTAAAGCACATCTCTATGCTTTGGCATCATTGCCATATCAAGCAACACTGTGGTATATAGTTCGGGTGCTCCTATTTTATAGTGTGACTTTAGCTTACTCTGAAATATATTTGAGAAAGAACTGCAGAAACTGTGGGTTACTTACTTAGTATTTACATCTCATATAAAAGAGTTCATTGCTCCTAAAAATAATCACTGGAGATGTGAAACCTTAGAAATAACCATAAGCAACCCCTTCTCTGGCTTTGGGAGAATTATGAAGACTATGCCCTCCCCCCCACCCCACCCCCTACACTGCCATATAAAATCCAGATTATCATCATTGAACTGGATTATATGGTAGTGTAGACTCATATAACCCAGTTCAAAGCAGATAGTGTGGATTATCTACTCTAATAATCTGGATTATATGGCTATGTAGGAGGGGCCTGAGTTGGCAAGAGCATGTATGCAGTAAATAATACAGTAAAGCTTCACCTGTGAAAGAATTGGATTGGATCCTTCTATAGTGATGTGTGTGTTGACGCACAGCAGGCAAGGTGGGGAGTTGCTTCCAGAACCACTTACTTTATGAGTATGGGTGAAGAGAAAACAGAAAGGAAAGAGGAAAGCAGGTTAGCCTCCCTGGCATGCTGAAAAGACCCAGAAAAATTATTATTATTATTATTATTATTATTATTATTATTATTATTATTATCATGAGAAGACAGGAAAACTTAGAAAAGACAATTATGCTGGGGAATATGGAAGGAAAAAGGAAGAGGGACAGATCAAGGGCAAGATGGATGGATGGTATCCTTGAAGTGATTGGCTTGACCTTGAAGGTGCTGGGGTGGTGATGGCCAACAGGGAGCTCTGGCGTGGGCTGGTCCATGAGGTCACGAAGAGTCGAAAGCGACTGAACGAATAAACAACAACAACAACAACAACTATTATTATTATTATTATTATTATTATTATTAATACCCTACTTTCTCTCCCCCGAAGGGGACTCAAAGTAATATATTTCACCACTGAAATGGAAATGATAAGAGAAGTGGAGGCTGATGAAAGAAAGAAAAATTATCCATGGATGCATTTTGGAAGAAGCTTTGAAGTTGACTCCCAGAAGATTCAAAATATTTTTGTTTAGTTATGCAAGGCTTCCCTAACCTGCTTGGTTTATTTTGCATGTGCATGATATAAGTTAGAGCCCAGTGTCGCAATGGGTTAAACCACTGAGCTGCTGAACTTGCTGACCAAAAGCAAGAAGCAGGGTGAGCTCCCGCTGTTAGGTCCAGCTTCTGTCAACCTAGCAATTCGAAAACATGCATCTATGAGTAGATCAATAGGTACCACTTCAGTGGGAAGGTAATGGTGCTCCATGCAGTTATGCCAGTCACATGACCTTGGAGGTGTCTACGGCTTAGAAATGACCTTGGAGGTGTCTTTGGCTTAGAAATGGAGATGAACACCTCCCCCCCCCCCCCAAATAGTCAGACATATAATATAAGTTACAAATGAAAAGAGAAGTCCAAGATGAAAGAGATGTTGAACCTCTCCCTCTTTTTGTGGTATAATCTGTCCTTGGTCTTTCCATGTTATTTCTCTGGCACCAAAGTTTCAGTTAAAGAAGTAAAGCCCAGGAACGCATCTACTCTTTCAATGTATACCTTAGAAGTCATTCCAAGGGATCGTGATCCAGTGCGGGCTCTGATGTCAGAATGCTTGGACATCAGAGGGTTAGTTTAATTAAATGTATTATTCTCTGTTAACAATGAGGTGCTCTGGGAGGACGGGTTGGGTTTCCTTTCTTTTGAATGTCACCAAAATGTCAATGGCTTATCCTGAACATTGCTTGCTCTGTTTACATGACTATGTTGGATCTAATATAATCTTGCTAGAGCAAGATTATCTCTCAATCTTTACAGTAGGCACAGCTATAGGCTTGCAGAGTTTGAAGATGTTACTAGCTATGCTGGCAAGGGAATTCCTGGAATAATAAGCCAAACAATTCATTTTGCCCGGCTCGGAGCTCCAGGTTTTAGTAGTCCACAATGTATGAGTTCAGAGGAAAGATCTTTCAAGGGCATCCCAATCATCATTCACTACAAGGTCTGACTGACAAGATGAATCCAAAATGTATGATTGTTCACTTACTTTGTTCTCAAAAGAAGCTATGAGTAATTTTAAAAATTTTCTTCACACTCTGAGAAAGTCTGTGACAAACGTGCAGTTGATGAAGGCATTTTTTTTGTTTGAGACTAAGTATGTACAAAATGTACAGATGGTATTTTTTTCACATCAGAAGTACACTTAAAGCACCAGATCCCAGCTGATCATGGAAGTTAAGCAAGATCAGCCCTGGTCAGTACTTGAATAGAAGACTGCCAATGGATACCAGGTGCTATAGGCTATATTTCAGAGAAAGGGACTGACAAAACCATCTCTGAGTATTTTTGCTTAAGAAAACCTTATGAAATTCATGATGTCTCCATAAATGACAGGTGACCCGCAGGCACTGTTTTTGCACATGCACACAGTTTGCACAGAAAGCATCATTTTTGTGCAGAAAACAGCTTTTTCTGGGAGAATAATATTTTATATAATATAATATCCTGTCTCAAATATGGGACTTAAAAATCAATTTTGTGTGTTTGTTTAAAAATTGTGTTTTGTGTAAAAAAGCATTTTTTTTTGCAAAAAAAAATCTAAATAATCTAGGTTTCTCTTTGACAGGGTTCACTGACAGTCATGAAACATATATTTTGACCATTGTTTTGAGTATTTTAAAGAATACTTTAAATCCCAAACAGAATCCTTCTGACTAGGTTTGTGGAAACAATTGAATATGTGAAAGATCCTTGATAAGCTCTGCCATTCTGTGTGATAGCACAGTTGTCAATTCTCATTAGCTTCCCCCACTCACATGATGCATAATGTAGGGAAATTGTAGAGTTGAAAATGTCAAGTTATTATTTTGTTTTGCTTTTTTTCAGTCCTGTGACAAAAGCACATCTCTATGCTTTGGCATCATTGCCATATCAAGCACTAATGTGGTATATAGTTCGGGTGCTTCTATTTTATAGTGTGGCTTTAGCCTACTCTGAAATATATTTGAAAAAAACTGTAGATCTGGAGAACTGGCTAGTATCTTGGGCAAGTTGGAAGGAGTCACTCTGATCTATCCGGATTATGTATATTGGGACTTTTCCAGCATTCAGCCTTAGACAGACTTCCCACCCTTATTATACATTTTGAGCTTGTCTTATGTAATTTTACTTGGCATCACTACAATGCTATGGAATGGGCTAGATCCAGGCTTGAAGAATACAGGATCTGTGTGCCTTTCAAAGGATTTAGGGATCTTAGCAGACCGCAATCTAAACATGAGTCAATAGTGTGATGCAGCACCCAAGCTGGAAAATATCCAGAGATGATTACAGGTCTGGGGACTATGGTGAACAACTTAGAGAGCTGGATATGTTTAGCCAATACAGTGTAGTGTCTGAATATTGGACCAGGACTCTAGGATCCTGTGACAGGGTGACCTTAGGGTTAACATAAGTCACAAACAACTTTGCAATAATACTTAGCTTTGAAAACAGAAGTCTGAGTGGTGAAATGACATCCAACTTTAATTATTTGAAGCAATGTCCAAGAGAAGATTGTATAAGCTTGTTTTCTTCTTCTCCAGAGGCTAGAACCCAAGCTAGTGGATTCAAATTAAAGAGATTCTACCTAAATATTAGAAAGAATTCACTGACAGTAAAAATTATTGAATGATGGAATAGATTTCCTCATAGAGTGATGAACACTCCTGCTTTAGAGGTCTTTAAACAGAGCCTGGGTGACCACCACTGAGGAGTGCTTCAGGGAGCATCTATAGTGGAGAATTAATGCAGTTTGATATCACTTTAACTGCCATGGCTTAATGCTATGGAATCATGGAAGTTATAGTTTTATAAGGTCATTGGCCTTTCCTGCCCAAGAGTCATGGTAACTCACCAGAATAATAATAATAATAATAATAATAATGGTATAAATTTATTACCTGCCTTGACTACAGTCTCCATAAGAATGAGTGGTGTCAAATTGCATTAATTCTACAGTGTAGACAGGTGGTTCCCAACTTTTGGTCTTCCAGTTGTTTTGGACTTCAAATCCCAGAAATTCCAGACAGCTTACCAGCTGTTACGGATTGTGGGAGCTGAAGTCCAAAACACCTGGAGGACCAAAGGTTGGGAACCTGTTTGGTGTAGATGCACCTTCAGTTGTGTATTTTGCTGGACAGAGGGATGGACTAGATGGCCCCTGCAGCCCATGATTCTGGGTTCACCCCCAGTTGGGATTCCTCTTAAGGCAGTGGTTCTCAACCTGTGGGTCCCCAAGTGTCTCGGCCTACAACTCCCAAAAATCCCAACTGCTAGGATTTCTGGGAGTTGAAGGCCAAAACATCTGGTGACCCACAGGTTGAGAACCACTGCCTTAAGGGAACTTGAAAGTGCAGTTGACCTGTTTAACTTCCATATGAGATGGAACCAGGGGCTTATGTATAGTGGATCCTCCATCTTTCATTCTGTGATTCTCATAGCTATTGTTTAGTTCTGATAGAACAAAAACAGTCCAACAAGTTATCAAGTTGGTTGAATAAGATGTGGGTACTGGCTTTAATATATATACTGTATTTACTTAATATAGAGGAGAGCCAGTATGCTGTAGATGTTTGACCATTGGATTATGACGCTGAAGACCAGGGTTTGATTCTCCATCACGCTCAGCCTCATAAAACCTTGGGTTTCCCATTAGTCCAGAATTATTGGAGGGCGCACAACAACAACAACAACAACAACAACAACAACAACAACACAACAACAGTTGAGAACTCAATTTTCAGCACCATAACCAGTTCCTTTTCTTTTAACTTATTGAATTTAATTTGAGGACAAGACTGTTTGCAAGCTTGTTTTGCTGTCTATCATTTAATCATAACAGTTTAGACTTGTACTTTGGGAAAATAACAGTTGTTTGTTTGTTTTTTTTAAAAAAAAACTATGATGAAAATGTTGCCGCTTGCTCAGGCTGTTTTTTGGGCAATTAAAACAAAACAAAAAACCCACAAAGAAAACATGGTAAAAGAGTTATCATGGGGAATAGTGTTATAGCAATGTGAAGTAAAAGAGTTATCATGGGGAATAGTGTTATAGAAATGTGTGGGTATGCTGATCCAACAAATATCTACATGTTCACAAGATTTTTCATCACATAAAAAATCCTCTCAGAAGATATGTACTAGCAGTTCCCAAGTTACAAACATCTGACTTAAAAACTACTCATAGTTAAGGACAGGACTGAGACAACAGTTAGTGAGGAAAATCTACCCCTAGGAAGGGAAATAAATCTTGTCTAGATACTGGAAGTAAAAAGAAGTAAAAGAGTTATCATGGGGAATAGTGTTTCCACTGAACCATTAGCACTAACCTTACACACATCCATACACGCTGCCTGTATTGCTATTTTGCATCTCCTTTTTTATTCATCATGTATGCTATTAATTGCCATTACCCAATTCCTTGTTTTCAGGATTTGAGCATTGTAAATCTAGATATATGTCAGTTTCCAAAAAGATATCTGTGCCTGTCACAATAAAAACATGACTTCCCTGATTTCCTAATTATTTGTTACAGTATGAACCTTTATGGACTGTGTCCCACTTTAGCAGATGAATAAAGTATTATCCAGAATTTTAGGTATGTATACAGTACATATGTCTGAGGAAATGATAGTAGACTTTGAGGTCAGAGAGCAATTAAATGCATGACATTGATAGACACAGTGACATTCTGTCATCTGATTACATAGACTGGCCTATGACAGCTTATGTCACACATTTGTTTTTCGGTTTCTGGTGTGCTAAAAGATCCCTTTGTGTACTGATACAGATCAACAAGGCTATATCTTTGAACATGGTTATCCTGGCACTATGTAAAATATTACCTAGCCGGACTGTTAGGTCAGGACTATCCTAGGTCATGAGATTTCAGAGCTAACACCTAAGTCTAGATCTACATTGCCCTCTATACTTTGAATTGTGCCCGGTAGCAAACTAGTAGCCATTGGAGTTGGTGTAACAGAGGGGTTGTATGCTCCCTGAATGCTACTCTGGTGAGCAATCTGGCTCAGCGATGAGTCCAGGAAAACTCCCAAGCTGCGAACCTGCATCTTCAGGGGGAGTGTAACCCCATCTGACCCCAACTGTAACCCTATGCCCTGTTCGGTCTTATGACTGACCAGGAGTACCTCTGTCTTATCTGGATTCTATTTCAATTTGTTCTGCCTCATCCAGACTGTCACAGCTGCCAAGCACAGGTTCAGGACCTGAACAACCTCCTTAGTAGTAGGTGGAAAGGAGTGAAAGAGTTGAATGTCATCTATGTATAGGTGACATTGAACTCCAAAACTCTAGATTATCTTTCCCAGCAGCTTCATGTAGATGTTAAACAACATGGGAGGCAGTATTGACCCCTGCAGAACCCCACAAGACAGTGGTTGTGGGGCTGAGCAGGTTAGCATATCTAGATTTAACATATCTAGGTGAGGATGTAGGCTGAGATGTGTTAGTCTTCCATATGTGTTAGTCATATGCCAGTGGGCATAGATGGGGTTTAAGCATCTTTTTAAAGGTGAGAAGAAGAGAGGGGGCGGTTTTTAGTTCTTTTGGGAGGGAGTTCCAGAGGCGGGAAATAATCACAGAGATGGCCCCCTCTCTCGTTCCCACAAGCTGTGTTTGAGACGGCGGTGGGACCAAGAGCAGGGCCTTCTATGCAGATTGCAACGCTCAAGCCAGTTTGTATACATTGATGCGGGTCTGCAAACAGCCTGGGCCTGAACTGTTTATATTAGGCTACATTGCCATCTGTTCAAAGCAGATAAATAACAACAACAACAACCCTTAGTATGAATACCATATTTATTGGGTTGTTGTAGGTTTTTCGGGCTGTATGGCCATGTTCTAGAATGCTTCTAGAACATGGCCATATAGCCCGGAAAAAGTACAACAACCCAGTGATTCCGGCCATGAAAGCTTTCGACAATACAATATTTCTTTTTTCCCCTAACTATAGAACCCCTTAACTACTACCAGGATCTACATGTACAGCTAGAACTGCTGGTGGTTTGAGAAGATGGGGGCTAGTTATCCAATGATTTAACCTGGAAATGTTGAGGGTGGGGAGAAACTACCCAGCATGCAGCTGGGAAACCATTAATAATAAGGGGTAGCTGAGCACACTTTGAGCTTTGTTCTCATTATTCCTTCACTGAACTATCCAGTCATAGCCTCTGCTGCACATTTCCAACTGTGTAAATAAATCAAGGCAAATGCATCCAAACTCCCAGGAAGTAATCATTTGTATTTCCTTTCATATGGTTTGAATGACAATGCTGTGCTTAGCGTGCCACTGGGTTTCTTTTGTCAAGCCAGGCTTAACAAGCTGGGGAAATTACTTTTCAGGGAGGGATAATTTACACAGTGGGCTGAGACAGCAGCCCCCTCTTTTAAAGCACACAATACTTAGAGTCTCCTGCTGGTCAGGAAATCACTAAAAGTCAATTGGTTGTGAAGGCTTCTTGTTGGTCCTTCTGTACATAGTGTGATGGATGGTTAGTTGTTTCTGCTTCTAGAGGGAAAAAAAAGCCCTCCAAAGGTAGGAAGTAGCGCAGGTAGTACTCCACAAGGAATCAGGTATTTCTATGTTGATGGCTTAAACAGGTATGGCTGACTTGGTCATTGGGCTATAGTCTTGCCATGCATGCTAGGCTCCTCTTAGGCAGCTTTCCTCACCTGGCACCCTGCAGGTGTTTCAGATGACGACCAAAAGAAAACTCTTCAGTAAGTACACATGACACATGACTGGATTCACAGCACAACCATTGCATCTAGCTGTTAATCCACATCTATGAAACACTAGCTATCCCCTGCCACGTGTTGCTGTGGCCCAGTCTGTGTTTTGTGTGTGTATATATTTGTGTATATGTGCATATATGTGTGTTTGTTTATATATATATATAGATAGATAGATAGATAGATAGATAGATAGATAGACAGATAGATAGATAGATATGTGTGTGTGTGAGTGTGTGTGGTTTTGCACATGCACTGCAATGTAATTTTTTTGTTTCTGGCTTTTTAAATCTCTTCTGCTGTGTTTTTCAGTGTTTTAAGGAATGATCGTCACTTGTTGCCCTGATAGGTGTCTTGTGTCCAAATTCGCCCAGTAGTTTTTGAGTTATGTTAATCCCACAAACGAACATTTTTATTTATATAGATGGGATTAACTGCATTGAGGGAGCCCCCGGTGGCACAGTGGGTTGAACTGCTGAGCTGCTAAATCTGTTGACAAAAAGGTCACAGGTTCAAATCAATGCTTATATTTTTGTGGGGGGAGAAATCTAAAATACCCAACAGGATTTATTCTGCATTGGTGATAGATTTGGGATTTTTTTGATGCCTATATCAAAGCCCCAGCTTCTGCCAACCTAGCAGTTCAAAAACATGCAAATGTGAGTAGATCAGTAGGTACTGCGTTGGTGGGAAGGTAACGGTGCTCCATGCAGTCATGCTGGCCACATGACCTTGGAGGAGTCTACGGACAACGCTGGCTCTTCGGCTTAGAAATGGAAATGAACACCAACCCTCAGAGTCAGACATGACTGGGGAAAACCTTTACCTTTAACTGCATTGAACTGTATGCATTATATGGGTTTACTCTTATAATATTCCCAAACAGCATTATATAGCATTGTAGAGCCAACCCAAGGCTGCCTTTTTGCCAATATGCAATTTTTTGTGGGGGCCCTTCCACACTATACTTATCATGTTGTGGACCCCACTTTAACTGTCATAACATTATCCTGCAGAATCCTGGGATTTGCAGATGTCTTTGGTCGAGATTTCTAAATAACCCACCCCGATTTACATTGTGGTGCAATGATTACAGGACTGAATCCAGATTCAATCCCTCTCTAAGCCATGAAACAAGCTAGGATATTTTGGGCCAGTCACTTAATGCCATTTTATACTGCACAGTTATATCACTATCATTCCATGTTCACTGCCATGGTTCCTTCTTATGGAATCCTGGGATTTGCTGTTTAATTTCCCAGCCAGGCAGCTCAAATATCACTGATCAAACATGAAAGCCTACGGTTCCATTGGATAGAATTGTAATATCACAGTGGTGTGATTTGAAAGAGTATTTGGTGTAGAAATTAACAAATAAATGGGTTTCGTACATCTCTTCAATGTCACCTTCAGCTTTCTTTAAATATATTCATTATTCCCCTCCTGTCTACCCCAATATAGCTACATGTTATTCTACAGATGTCTAACCCAGCATCCCACAACTGACTGCCTGCAAGATGTGTTGAGCTACAACTCGTATCAAGTTGTCTGAGATAATGAAGACTATCACTTAAAACATCTGGAGGCTGTGATGGCCGGGCTCACAGAAAGGAAGGCTCAAAGCTGTGTCTGTATGACTGCATCAAACGTGTTGAGCATTCTTCTCACAGCTCTGGATTTGGAAAGTGTACCTTTCCTCATCTGGAGATATTGCACAGCCCCATGTGGCCAGAAGTTCGGAAGCAGGCTTTGTTCCCTTTGAAGAGCCACTAGATTGCACCTGAGTAGGTTCATTTCTCCCAAACACGCACTGAGTCATTCTCCTGATTTGTTCAGTTCCCTTTGACTTTCATTTGATCTCCTCATTTACCACATTGTTTCTTTTCTGAAAAGAGCATCAGGAGGTTGTTTTGCACTTGCTCAGCTACACAAAGCAATGCTTCCTCCCTTCCTATTCTCACTGTGTTCCTTTTTTTTCCGTGGGAAGGCTGTGATATTCTTGCAATTAAGCTATGTTGTTCTTGTGGCAGAATGGAAATATTTTTCCCTGTGGTGAGTGTGTGGAAGAAGCTAAGCAAAGAGACTAAAAATAGAGTCCTTCAAGCTGTCATCCATATAATTGTAGAGAACAAGGTTGTTATATAACAGGTTTCATGGGAGGGGCCCTCATTGAGAGCGGAATTGGAAAGATGTTAGCATCAGTAGTGCTATCATCTACTCAGAATTGCATCTCAGCATGGCCATTGACAATTTGTCAGCCAGTGAAGCATCACAATGGTAAACATAACAGCTCGAGAGAATAAGATGGTGTTTCATGGCAGGGGAAGTGAACACATGGTCCTGAAAACGCTATTGAATTACAGCGCCAACTGTGTTTTGCCATTGAATTCAATATATATTGCATATACTCCTGTAAAAGTTGAGGGCAGATTTGGGGCTATAATTACAGATTTTGATGTGACCTGTGAATAAGTCAAGAGTAATTGATCAAGACTGTTTTTAACAGTGTATTTTAATATTGAGACAAATGTTTTTAATGTTTATGTGTGCATATAATGAATTCATGCTCTGGCATTGAAAGTTTGCCGTATATATGCTGTGCTCTTCCCTGAGTCCCCTTTGGGGTGAGAAGGGCGGAATATAAATGTTATTATTATTATTATTATTATTAAATAAATAAATAAATAAATAATTTTGTGGAAAGATGAAAGTGCCAGTCTCTCTGAAGGAGTCAGTCAGCCTGCCCTGGCTGCCACCACCTCAATTTTCTCGCCCAGAAGTGGCACCATATGAGAGAGTAGAAGGTGTTGGTGCTTCTTTTAAGTTCTCCCCCAGGATAGAGTTCTTGCCTTTCACCACTCTACTCGGTGAGGTGGGTAGTTCCTTTTCTGAGGAAAGTTAAGCTATAATGCTTATTTTGGCCTATGTTTTTGAGGTCCATTTTTGACTAACATTTCTAGACTTATAAGTGAGTTTATACAGTAATCTTTGGGAATCCATCTATCAATAGCATCATTTGATGGTATGCACCCCAGCACAGGTTTTGTGTATACCCAGTGATGGGGAATGTAATTGCCAGCTGGGGGTAGTTTGTGTAGAAATTACTTTGGGGGCCCAATTCTAGTACTAGCTGTGAGGGAAAGGCTGGACTGCTTTACGTCACATATCATCTGCAGCATCACAAAGTTTCTGCTAGAGCCCTAATGTTGTCAGTGTTGGCAGCAAAAGATTGTAATTGCTGTTTTAATGTTTTACTGTAATATGTATTATGATGTTTTATTGATTGTATGTGATATTATGGTTGGAAACCGGTCTGAGTCCCTCAAGTGAGGTGAGAAGGCCGGTATACAAAACTTTTAAATAAATAAATAAAAAGAACTCCTGGGCAAGCCGGAAGCTACACCCATTTCTTGCTCCGAAGACTAATTTCTGACATCAATAATTGCCTTCAGAGATGCAGCTATTCCCCTAGAATGCTTCTAAATTGTAATATTTAATTGACCTGATTTTCTCGAAGCCCTTTTGAAATGGATAGCAGACCGAATAACTTTTCCCCCAGTATCAAAACTGTACTGTCATAAGGCACTCCAACTCAATTTTTAAAAAGCATATCTAGGCAAAGATCTGGCGCCTTATACCAGTAAATTAAAAAAAAGTCTTTGAAGATAGAACAAATGCATGACTCAAATGTTTCTCCTTCTTTTCTTCTTTCCCCAGCCCTCTCATCATCTCCCTGGAGTAGGTTTATTTATGGAGAACTATAGATAGCTTCCCCCACCCCAATTATATGTGCCTTGCTGCTGCTACTTCATGATGTGAGTTGATAGTTTTCTTAGCATATCATTATGACTGCTCTGATTTATGGTTTATTTGTATTATCCCATAGTTTTAATTTTTACATGTAATTCTGAGTGAGATTTCTGACTCAGTTTAAGCCCAATTACAGTGTTTCCAACAATTATTCTTGCACTCCTTCGCAGAGTTTTGCTGATGTTTCTGTCCATCAATACCCAGAGAAAGCTGTTTCTATTCTGAGCCTACACTCTTTTTCAAATGCAGGGGTAGTCAGGTTCCCATGGCTAAAGGACAGCTATTGGACCTCTTTGGAAGCCAGCTGAAACTTTGATAACAACAGATTTGGGCTGCTGCAATTTGATGGCTACTGAAGTGAACCTCTCTGGTCCAAAAGGATGCCTTGCTGCATCACCGATCTCTGCTAGACCACAGATAAGAGAGCCCGTTCCTTTTTTGAAATGTCAGAGGGGAAGGAAGGAAAGTGTCTTGAAGTTGGTAGGAAGTGTGGGTGGGTGGGTGGTGGAGGTGGTACAGCCTGGGAGGGCTACAAAACAGAAGTGTGAGGGCTGCAAACAGCCTACAGTCACTTGTGGCTCAACTCTGTTATAAAGTACCTTAAGCACATTTGTGGACCCTTTTCGCACTACATAACTACAGTACTGTGTTCTACTTTATTTATTTATTTACCACATTTACATCCCGCCCTTCTCACCTGGAAGGGGACTCAAGGACTCAAGTAGGCAGCAATTTGTTGCCAACACATAAATACAAAAATAAACAGATACAATTAAAATCCAAAGAATTAATTAAACATTAATTCTTAATACATCAATTAAAACCACACAATCTAAATCGTAGTCCAAGGCCTGTCCAATTGTCAATTCTATTTATCTGTTATCATTATTGCACTGTTTCAATTACTGGTTGAATGCTTGGTTCCACAGCCACATCTTAAGTTTTTTTCCTGAAAGACAGGATGGAGGATGCTGGCCTGATTTCTTTGGGGAGGGAGTTCCATAGCCGAGGGGCCACAACTGAGAAGGCCCTGTCCCTCATCCCCACCAATCACGCTCGCAAAGCTGCTGGGATCGAGAGCAGGACCTCCCTTTATGATCTTAACTTCCAAGGTGGATCATAGAGGGAGATGCATTCAGACAGGTGAGCTGGGCCGGAACCGTTTAGGACTTTATAGGCTAAAGCCGCACTTTGAATTGTGCTTGGTAGCAGACCGACAGCCAGTGGAACTGGTGTAACAAGGGGTTGTGTGCTCCCTGTATTCCACTCCAGTGAGCAATCTGGCTGCCACCCGTTGGACCATCTGAAGCTTCCGAACAGTCTTCAAAGAGCACATTGCAGTAATCTATTTGGGATGTAACAAGAGCATGGGCCACTGTGACCAAGTCTGACTTCCCAAGGTATGGGTGCAAGTGGCGCACAAGTTTTAATTGTATGAAAGCTCCCCTGGCCACTGGCGAAACCTTGGGTTCCAGGCTCAGCAATGAATCCAGGATCACTCCCAAGCTGTGAACCTGTGCCTTCAGGGGGAGTGTAACCCCGTCTAGCACTGGCTATAACACTATATCCTGTTAGCCTTATGACTGACCAAGAGTACCTCTGTTTTGTTTGGATTCAATTTCAATTTGTTTGCCCTCATCCAGACTGTCATAGCTGCCAATCACCCGTTCAGGACCTGAACAGTCTGCTTAGTAGCAGGTGGAAAGGAGTAAAAGAGTTGAAGATCATCCGCTTACAGATGACATTGAACTCCAAAACTCTGGATGATTTCTCCCAGTGGCTTCATGTATACGTTAAATAACTGATATCCAATGGAATCCTGGGATTTCCAGTTCTGGAACTGTATTTAGAATTCTCAGCTAGAGAGCTCGAGTGATCCCCAAACTATAATCCCCAGAAATCTATAATAAGTTGCTATACTGAGCTAAATTAATTTTAATTATTTTAATTATGCTATTATTGTACAATAGCACTGGAATTACACCAGTATAATTGTGTAGTACCAAAGGGCCTCTAGAGTTTCCTTCTTGGCCAGCTTACTTAAAGTGAAGATGCAATGGCACAAAAAATATGCTCATGGTCTTTTTTGACACAGTTCCTAGATATTCAGGGCCCAGTTGGTCAATGGGCAGGCACTGTGTGGTTTTGCCTTTAGTAGGATCAGAGTTGCCACAAGATTTGGGAATAGAGAAGTGAGATGTAGTTTTTATGTCTTTCATGTTGTTTTCATAGAATCATAGAATCATAGAATCATTGAGTTGGAAAAGACCTCGTGGGCCATCCAGTCCAGCCCCCTGCCAAGAAGGAGGAAAATTGAATTCAAAACACCCCTGACAGATGGCCATCCAGCCTCTGTTTAAAAGCCTTCAAAGAAGAAGCCTCCACTACAATGTTTTAAAATACAGTAGAGTCTCGCTTATCTAACCTTCAATCATCCATCGTTCTGTATTATCCAGCACAGTCTGCCTCCCGCCCGGATCCACAGCTGTTTCAATACATTGTGATGTTTTAGTGTTTAATTTGTAACCAGTAATTACTGTGTATTAAACTGCTTTTTCATTATTTTGTTGCAAAACATGATGTTTTATTGCTTAATTTGTAAAACCATAATGTAATTTGACGTTTAATAGGCTTTTCCTTAACCCTTCCTTATTATCCAACATTTTCTCTTATCCAACGTTCTGCTGGCCTGGTTATGTTGAATAAGCAAAACCTCACAACCTCTGAGGATGCTTGCCACAGATGCAGGCGAAACATTAGGAGAGAATGCTTCTAGAACATGGCCATACAGCCCAAAAACCTGCAACAACCCAGTGATTCCGGCCATGAAAGCCTTTGACAATACATTAAGTGAAATTCTACTGTAGTTAGTTGTTGATGTGTGCCTTCAAGCCATTTCTGGTTTATGGTAACCCTAAAGCAAGGCATTGTGGCATAGTGGCATAGTGGTTTGAGCATTGGACTAGGACATCAGAAGACCAAGGTTTGAATCCACGCTCAGCCATGGAAACCCACTGGGTAACTTTGGGCAAGTCATACCCTCTGAGACTCAGGATAGCAAGTCCAACCCCTTCCCACTTACACACTACCAAGAAAACTCTGTGATTTCGCCCAATGGCTAAATGTTCCCTTCTCTTATGTTAATGTTTTTAAAGGAAAGGCTTGATGGCTGAGTAGGTGGTGGAGGTAGAGTCTCTGCCCATAGATGCTAAGGTGGTGATTCCAGCCATGATTCAGCACATGGACTGCTACTCTGCTAACTTCACGTGTAAGGAATTCTGTGCATCTTGGCTGTGCAGCCACAAGAAAATTATGCCCCACACCAAAATGAAAGATTTTGGTGGCACAGCTCAGGTTATAAAAATAGCATTAATTGCACAGTGCCAGATTATAGTTCTCCACTTACTGTTTGCTGGATGAAAAACAAGAAAGCAGCCATTAAAAACAACCTGAACGAGGAATTCCCTGCCATCCTGCTTGCCTTTTGGTTTCTAAATTTGCTGACATCCAGTCTCTCTGTGTTCTCTGACAAGCCCATGTCTATCCCTGAAAGCTCTCTCTCTCTTTTTCACCCCAATCCATGCTAGAGAACAGTATTCACAGTTTAGGAAAGATTTTGTAAAGTTCAATGCTGGGAGACCAAAATGGTCAAATAACAAAGCTGGTGGCAAAGGTCAAGGATCAAGGGCACATGCTGTGTATATTCACATGGATTTTTGTGAGAAGAAACAAAAGGAGATTGTTTTCAAAGGGACAGAAAACGGAGGCTTGATATACTCAAGTACAAAGAAAAAGTTAGATCTTTTTATAAATTAGATGTAAGCAAAAATTCCTCCATGCTGTGACTGGGCTCTTAACAGTAGGAACAAGGCTGTGGGGTCATTGGTTCATGCCAGCACAAGGTTAAGTTCAAATGCTGAGTGGAAAATTAATTATGTCTCTAAAACCAACCACCCAAATTGAAAAGAAACCAAAACAGGAGACTACTGGAGCAAAGATTTTGGGTCAGTTCATGTGTGATAATTTTTCACATTCCATCATACTGTATGTTGCAGCCATAGACTCTACACATGCTGGAGGTCTTTGCTTCTTCCAGCATGTTGATATTTGTCCGCCTGTCTTCCCAGGAAATGTGCAGGATTTCTTGGAGGCAACGCTGATGGAATCGTTCCAGGAGTTGCATGTGACGTCTGTAGATAGTCCATGTCTTGCAGGCGTATAGCAGGGTTGGGAGGACAATAGCTTTATAAACAAGCACCTTGGTATCTCTACGGATGTCCCGGTCCTTAAACACTCTGTGCTTCATTCAGAAAAATGCTGCACTCACAGAGCTCAGGCGGTGTTGTATTTCAGTGTCAATGTTGACTTTCGTGGAGAGGTGGCTGCCAAGGTAGCGGAAATGGTCAACATTTTCTAATGGGGCTTGTATCTGGCATTGGAGAGGGATTGGCTGGTGACTGCTGGAAGAGCACTTTGGTTTTCTCGGTGTTCAATGACAGGCTGAGCTTCTCGTATGCTTCTGCGAAGGTGTTTAGAGTGGCTGGTAGGTCTTCTAAATGCACACAGATGACATTGTCATCAACATATTGGAGTTCTATAACAAATGTTGTTGTAATCTTGGTTTTGGCTTTCAGTCTGCTTATGTTAAATAGCTTGCTATCTGTCCGATAGGTGGTCCTCCGCCATCAACTCTACTGGACTGGCCATGTTGTCCAAATGCCCGACCACCATTTCCCAAAAGAGTTGCTCTACTCTGAACTCAAGAATGGAAAATGGAATGTTGGAGGACAAGAAAAGAGATTTAAAGATGGGATTAAAGCCAACCTTAAAAACTGTGGCATAGACACAGAGAATTGCGAAGACCTGGCCCTTGAGGGCTCCAGCTGGAGGTCAGTTGTGATCAGCACTGCTGTAGAATTTGAAGAGGCTCGAATGGAGGGCAAAAGAGAAAAACGTGTCAAGAGGAAGGCATGTCTAGCCAACCATGACCGGGACCGCCTTCCACCTGGAAACCGAGTCCCTCACTGCAGGAGAATATGCAGGTCAAGAATAGGGCTTCACAGTCACCTATGTACCAACCGGCAGTACACTGAACTTGGAAGACAATCTTACTCGTTCAAATGAGGGATCGCCTAAGTAAAGTAAGCAAGTAAGAGGCTACATGCCATTTCTATATATTTGGCAGCAGTGAGACAAACAAGGCATTCATCAACACCATTGTAGATTGAGGATTTAAACTGCTGTCCTACATCTACTTACATGGACTGAGTCATTTGAACTGAGAATATCATCTTTTGGCACTCTCATTTCATTTTGGATTGCCTCATCATAGAATGGTAAAAGTCATCCTGAAGGGGTTCACCATGGAAAGGTGGGAGGCTTAATGGTGAGGTCTAGTGTCTACCTTCATGCTTTGTCCATTCTCTTTGGGGAGAAGGGATATACAGAAGAATACACAGATATAGACAGTTTTGATGTATGCACATGCATACCAGCCTACGGCTGAACGTAGAATAACTACAAAACTTGCTATCACGCATACATCTGCACGGTAAAATAAGTAAATACACTTTGAAATTATGTCCATGGATTCCTGTTGAACCAATTGTTGCTTTCCAGATGTTAAATGTTGTAGACCAGTTGCACAATCACTATGTCAGTTTGGTGCTGTCAAACCGAAACTGTTCATACTTCCTGCAGTGCCCATAAAGCATTTACTACATTAGCAGTGCAGCTTCCTCAGTGCTACCTGATGAGTTGCCCAGTAGTACTAGTTGCTACAATGGAGTGCTTCAGTGTACATTAATTTTTCAAGAAATTAAGAGTTACTAATAGATCATACTACAATTAATAAGAATAGGAGTGTAAAGGCATTTGCAGGAATTTCTGTGTCAAGTCAGCACTCTGCTGTAACTGGTCATGCTTGGCCGTCTAATTGGTCAAAGCAGTACAAGCAGCTTAGTTGTGGAGCTTCTGATCTTCACAAAGCCAGTTTTACTGGGTGTTTCTATACAGTTCATGAGAATGCCAGAAATCAATAAGCAATTTGAAGTCGCACACACAGAGTCAGGGTTGTTCCATGTCAACAAGTGGTGTCTTAAATTACTTAGATAGCTGCTTTGATATCTGTGACCTTTGCGTCTTTACAGATAAAATAGGCTTTAGAAAAGGTAAAGTGTAACTTTCTCTTACTCTGAAGTTGCATTTCTTCAGACCAGCTATTGCTGAAGCAGCATTAAGGGACAAAGATCAGCTAAAGTTCCATAAACAACATTTTGCTGTTTTTATGTTAGAGTTCTGGAAAGTCAAGAGCCAAAGCTTTGTTTTAATTTTGGTTGTTTCCATTGTCATTTCAAAATAAATAACAATATTTGCCCCTGAGAGTAGTCTGTAAACCAGTAAAATGCTGGGTTGATTACTAAAAAAAGATGAATTCACTTCAACTATTGAAAATACTCTACTGAGTTCATGACATCCCAGAGAGCAAACCATGCTGGATCTTTATTTATTGCAGCCTACACAAAACTGACACTTTCTCGGTATTAAACTTCAACTTCCAAAACACCTAGAGAGAACGGCCAATATGAAAGCTATATATAAATTTATGAGACTGAAGTTCCAATTTTGTGCACTGTAAACAAACCTTCATCACAATAAGAAAACTGAATGGAACAATTTTACGATTTAGTGTGTGGGAAATTGATATAAACAAATTAAGAATAGAAGAATTAGGCCAACCTGGGATAACCATGTTTAGTACATGCCCCAACACATACACCTGACACTTCAATAGGGATACGTGCAAAATAAATCATTGTCATCAGTAAACACATGTACAGAGGCACAGACAAAACAATACAATGAACAGAACTGAGATATGGATTTTTATATACTTGTATATAAGTCTAGAAATATTCCTCAAAGAATTGATTGCAAAACCCAGGTCACCTTATCCATGGATCAGTCTAGGTATTGCACCCTAATTCTTATCAAAAAGAGGAACTATTCCCTTCTCTGAATAGAATGGTAAAAGGCAAGTGCTTAGTCCATTCCAAGACAACCAAAAAGAAACAACAATCTCTTCTACTCTCTTTTGAGCGGAAGTGCCAAAGAGCTACCACAATTTTCCTGCCCAGGCACTCAAAAAGGCCAGAACTGGTGTCATGGTGAAGAGAGTAGAAGGCCTGGTATATGGTATATGTTATGCAGAGGTGGCCCTAAGTAATTTTCAAAGGTAAGCAAACAGTATTTTGCCCCCCTCCCCCAAACTAATCACTGATATATATTTTCTGTTGATCGTGGGAGTTCTGTGTGCCATATTTGGTTCAATTTCATCATTGGTGGATGAAATTGAGTGCTCTTTGATTGTAGGTGAACTATACATCCCAGTAACTACAACTCGCATATGTCAAGGTCTATTTTCCCCCAAGAGCGCCTCAAGAGCGCCCCTGGGCAACATCAACTATACTGCGAATGCTTACTTTGTGTAATGGGTTGAGCCGCCCCTGCTGTTATGTATCTCAAAAACTAGAGTTGATAGGGGAAAACTGGTGCCAAAACTGGTCAAGTATACCCAAAACCAGATCTAACATTTGAGGTACCTTACTACTAGCAGAAAGTAGAAAAGACTTGAAAAAATGACTGAAAAAAATCAAGGAAGTAAATGCAAAGGCAGATCTATAGTTGAACATTAAAGAAACACAAATAATGATGACATAAATTGGCATTATTTTAAAGAAGGCAATGGAAACATTGAAATAGTTCAAGATTTTCTATACTTTGGTTTGGTAATTAATCAGAATGGAGACTACAGTCTAAAAATCAGAATACTAGGGCCACATCTACATGGACCCCATAATATGGACTGAAAATAGCAGGGGCAGAAGTGAAGTGAGAGTGCACAGGAATTAGGTCAAGGCCTGGGCAGTGCTTATATGCACTGAAGAGGTCAACTCTGACCTGCTTTCAAGATCTACAGTATCTTCAGCGTCACATGATTCAGCATGCAGTGTTGTTTACACCTACGTATTCTAGAAGTAAGTGGCCTAGTTTGGAGTATACTGTGATTTTGCTTATCCCAGTTCAAGCCCTGGAAGCACATTCCTATGCACATTCGCTCTGTACCTAATTTGGACTCAATACTTTTAAGCTGCTTTCATCCAAGTTAAATGGTCTGTATATATATGCCGTAGGATTTGGATGGGCAGTTATGAAAGAACTAGACAAGATTCTGAAGGGTAAAGATCTATCATTCAGTATTAAAGTTAGGATTGTTTATGTGTCATTGTATTTCCAGTTCTATATGTGAATGTAAAAGCTGCACAATGCAGAAAGCTGATAGGAAGAAAACCAACATATTTGAGATGTGGTACTGGATATGAGTTCTACAGATACTGTGAATTCCTAAAAAGATTAATCAATGTGTCCTAGAGCAAATTAAGTCTGGATTGTCCCAGAAGCCAAGATGATTAAATTGTGCTTATCATATTTTGGACATATCATGAGAAGACTTGACTCTCTAGAAAAGACAAAAAATGCTTGGTAGGGTAGAAGGCAGTAGGAAAGGAGAAAGACTGTATTCTAGATGGAGAAACACAATCAAGGAAACCATGGTCCCAATGGAGGTCTTTCATTCATAGGTTCACCATAAGTTGAATCAACTGGATACAGTTAACAACAAAGATGATAGACTTGATAAGTAGACATCAGACCTGACATCAACACAGCAACATCAGTTGGCAGATGCTGGGAACAGTAATAGAAGTCTCTTGGTTGTTCCTCCTGAGCCCCCTTATTTTTCCTCTACAGAGCTATATACGACCATACTATTGGGAAATCGAAAGATAGTATAGGACCCCCTCAAATGGAGTAATACTCATAGTGAAGCACATTCAGTTTGCAGGACTTGAGAAGGCTTATTGATAACAGGGACACTTGGAGGTCATGAGATTGCTATAAACCAGCTTAATGGCAATTAACAACAACAATCAAATACATAGTTTAATGGAAAAGTGAGATGAGAAAAAAAACCTGCTGGTTAGAGTTATGCAAGAAAAGAATCAGTGTGGCAAAGAAAGCAAACATGTAAACCAGCAATCAAGAAGTGTAGGTATGTGAATGTCTTCAGCTCTAATATACCCATACACACAACCTATTCTGTTCTCTGAAACGGATCTGTTTCCCCCTGGTTGGATTGAGGATGCTCTTATATTGCCGACATTCAGTTCCCACCCTCCACACAGGGGGTGTGCCTGGAAGAGGCACCTTTATCGTCCCCATCCCCTCAAGCATTGAGATGTTTTGTGCCTGTCTGATCTCTCATACCATGGCATGCTAAAATAAATCTAATTTGTATTTTCTACCCTGCTGTTTCTTTTTTGCTTAGTTGCTTTTTGTGTGACTACAAACATTCAGAGGAGGATCTATCATCTTTCAGTGTAGGCAGAGAATGTGCAACAGAGCTCTTCTCTGAGCATTGCTTGCAAAAGATAATCTCAAGGAAAGTCAGACAAAAAGGTCCTATATTTATCTTGTTGAAACCTGCAGGATAATTAAATTCAAATGACTTTTGAGAAGTGAATCAGAACTGCTCCAAATGCAACAATTCCATGACCTTTGGAAATGATTGGCATTGTGTCACTTTTTGTTGTTGTTATTGTGTGCCTTGAAGTCATTTCCAACTTGTGGTAACGCTAACTGCATTTTTAATTGAAGCGCAATTGTGGCACTCTCTCCCTCTCCCTCTCATTCTCTCTTTCTCCCCCCCCCCCCATGTTTTTTTCCATGCTCTGGGATATTACAATTCAACAACACAGAGAACATGGATGATCATGAATAATAATAATAATCTCTTAAGCATCTCCCATTGAAGAACAATATGTGCTTTATAATTATGAATGAATTAAGCCATTTGAATCCCTGCAATGAAGTAGGAATACAATGAGCTCTTCTCCATCTGTTGTAAATAATGTGTATGTGTTTGGCAGCTGTCTTGTTCAGTCCTTGTTGATGTGACACAGCTTCTCACGTGTCCTTTGCCGCTGTGCATTGTGGATGTCCCATTTAACCTTGGCCACAGGGCAGTGAAGCTGCTGCGTTCATAATCATATCATGACTGGCCCAGATTTTAAGGATGCCTGCTGACAAAGCAGGGGGAAGCCATCTCCAGGCCTGTTTTTAATACCTTATCTGCAATTTTTTCCATATAATTTTTATTGCAAATATATGAGAAATGAGAAAAGGTTAAAAGAGTGGATATAGAACAGGAGCATTTTAAACATCTTACATCTTCAACTATTTTCATTGTTATCTAATACAAAAAAGGCTTCTATGATGTTAAAAAAGAAAAGAGAAAAAAAGAAAAATAGAACATTTATTTTCTAATCTCAAACAGAAGGCTAGAAAAGCAAGTGTACAGTGTTTTGAAACAAATGAGATAGAAAAGTTGAGAAATTGGAAATAGAGAGCCCTAATTAACACTTCTTACTCTGTCTCTGCTGACTTCTGCATAATCAAAAAAATCTATTGTTTTTGTCATAAAACTTACCTCTGGTAGATTAACTTTCCAGAATCTGATGGATATCATTGGGGATCCTGTTATTCTTGTCTATTTTTTTTTCTTGTTATATCTACATCCCTGTACTACTAATTTTCCCATGATACTATAGGAAAACTAATATTTTCATTTTCTTTTCATCTTTTAAATAGTAAATAAAAGGCTCGCATTCTTCTTCAAATATGAAAAAATCTAGTCATTGAATAAGCCTAGTCAGTTTGTCAATCTGTAATTATTACAGTATTAGATGTCTTTTTCAATTTTGTGAGGGTCTGGTGATTGTATCATGCTGATCAATTTGTCAATTTCTTCATGTTTCCAATAATCGCAAATAATGAAAAGCTCTTCTCTTGTTTGGGAATTTCATCCATTTATATTTAAAGAAAGTATCTTTAGAGTTCTCTTTCTTAAGATAGTAGATTATAATCAAATTCTTCTTCATTATGAAAAGTGGCCTGTTGCTGCAGTTTTTTCTTGGTCTTCTGATCTTTTTTTCTGAATCAAAGTATTTTTTTATTTTCTCATAGAAAACCTTGGCCTTTATGACTGATGTTAACAATTACCTTTGTCCATCACTCCTTCTGGGTTTTTCCATCTGAATCTGTAGCCTTTCTTCTTTAAGTTTGTCAGGAAAAAGTAGTTTTTCTGCAATTCTTGATGGCGGGACTAAATGAAATAAGAACAATTGTTGGCACGTGCTGCCTGTGTGTTGAAAACTTCTAGGATAGTCTGGATTGGAAGCATTGACCTATTTATTCGCTTCATTTTTATCCCACTCTTCTCACCCCCCAGGGGACTCAGAGTGGCATACAACATACATCTAGGCAAAAATTCAATGCCTCATTATACAAACCATATAAAACATAACATAAAATCATAATAAACACCAACTGCTTCTCTGGGACCAGACTAAAGAGAGGGGCCAAGAAGACAGTGCCATCTTGTCTTCAGTGTCACCAGTTGGGAGCCCCTCCCCACAACACCAATTGCTCCTCTGGGACCAGAGAAAAGTGAGGGGTCCAGGAAGATGTTATATTTATTTTATTTATTGTATTGTGTATTACTTGTAAACCACTCTGAGTCCCCTTGGGATCAGAAGGGCGGCATATAAATGTCATAAATGTCCCCTGCCCCCCTTTGTATACTGTTTCTGCTGCTCTGGTGTAGCGGAGGGGGCAGAAGAGGAAGTGGCCCGGAGCTGGTGATTGAGGGTGTGGTGGGGAGGGGGGAGGAGGGGGAGGGAGGATGCTGGCAAGAACCAATAAACCTAATAACAAACGTAGGAGAAAGTAATCCTATGGCATATAACTGCGGCATGGAGGGGGGGAGGTGTTCCACTAGCCGAGGGGCCCCCATAGAGGTCGTGGTGGGAAGGAGGAGATGCGGGAGAAGGAGACCCCGAATTCGGCTTAATTCGGACCGTTTTTCCAAATTAACTATTCCCAATAGGTCTCCTAAGGTAACTTGGTGTAACCAGGTGAGCGGGCCCTCTGGCTTGAAGGTGGTGTTGTTGAACGCCAGGTCTGTCAACGGAAAAACAACTTGGATTCAGGATTTAATCCTGGAGGAGCGGGCAGACCTGGCGTGCATCACGGAGACCTGGTTGGATGAAGCGGGGGGCGTAAATCTCTCCCAGCTTTGTCCTCCAGGTTTCTCCGTGCAACACCAACCTAGAGCCGGAGGACGGGGAGGCGGGGTCGCAGTGGTCTATAGAGATACCATCCATCTAACCAGGAGCCCCATCCCGCAGACCACAAATTTTGAATCTGTCTACCTGAGGGTGGATGACCGGGACAGAATAGGGATTCTGCTAGTGTACCGTCCACCTCGCTGCACTACAGTCTCCCTACCTGAGCTAGCGGGGGTGGTCTCGAGCCTGGCGGTGGAGTCCCAACGGCTTCTTGTGCTGGGGGACTTCAACATCCACGCCGAGGCAACCCTCACAGGTGCGGCTCAGGACTTCATGTCCGCCATGGCAACCATGGGGCTGTCCCAACAAATAACTGGCCCCACCCACTGTGCTGGACACACATTGGACTTGGTTTTCTGCCAGGGATGGGAGCAGGGTGGCGGTGTGGAGGAGTTGTCCATCTCTCCGTTGCCGTGGACCGACCATTTCCTGATTAGATTTAGGCTCACTGCGCCCCCTAACCTCCGCAGGGGTGGAGGACCCATTAAGATGGTCCGCCCCAGGAGGCTAATGGATCCGACTGGATTCCTGACGGCTCTTGGGGAGTTTCCCGCCACCGCGGTAGGTGATCATGTCGAGGCCTTGGTCGCTCTCTGGAATGGGGAGATGACCAGGGCTATTGACAAGATCGCTCCGGAACGTCCCCTCTCAAGTAACCGAGCTAAACCAGCCCCTTGGTTTACTGAGGAGCTGGCAGCGATGAAGCGAAGGAAGAGGGTTCTAGAGAGCGTGTGGCGCTCGGACCCAAGCGAGTCAAACCGAACACGGTTTGTGTCCTTTTTAAGGGCATATGCCGCGGCAATAAAGGCTGCAAAGAAAACCTTCTTTGCAGCCACTATTGCGTCTGCAAAAAACCGTCCGGCGGAGTTGTTCCGGGTTGTCAGAGGTCTTTTAACTCCCCCTATCTCAGGCGGGAGCCCTGACAACTCGGCAGCGCGCTGTGAAGCATTTGCTCGGTTCTTTGCAGACAAAGTCGCTTTGATCCGCTCTGGGCTGGACGCCACATTAGATGCAGTCTCGGTGGATGTGACACAAGCACCTGCTTGTCCGATTTTGTTGGATTCTTTTCAGTTTGTGAAACCCGAGGATGTGGACAAGATACTTGGAGGAATGAGGCCCACCACGTCCATCCTAGACCCCTGCCCATCCTGGCTTCTGAAGGAGGCCAGAGGGGGATTGGCCGAGTGGGTAACGGTGGTGGTTAATGCCTCCCTTCGGGAAGGCAAGATTCCAGCGAGCCTAAAACAGGCTATTATAAAGCCGCTGTTGAAGAAACCATCACTTGACCCCACTAAATTGGACAACTTTCGGCCTGTTTCCAATCTTCCCTTCTTGGGCAAAGTCATGGAAAGCGTGGTGGCCTCACAACTCCAGGTATTCTTGAGAGACACGGATTATCTGGATCCGGCACAGTCTGGCTTCAGACCGGGACATGGTACCAAGACGGTCTTGGTCGCCTTAGTGGATGATCTGCGCCGGGAGCTAGACAGGGGGAGTGTGTCCCTGTTGGTGCTCCTGGACCTCTCAGCGGCCTTCGATACCGTCGACCACGGTATTCTTCTGGGGCGCCTTGCAGAGATGGGCCTCGGGGGCACTGCTCTGCAGTGGCTCCGGTCATTTCTGGAGGGCCGCACTCAGAAGGTGTTACTGGGGGACTCCTGTTCAACGCCACAGCCGTTGACATGTGGCGTTCCTCAGGGTTCCATCTTGTCCCCCTTGCTGTTTAACATCTACATGAAGCCGCTGGGTGAGATCATCCGGAGTTTCGGGGTGCGGTGTCACCTGTACGCAGATGACGTCCAACTCTGTCACTCCTTCCCACCTGCTACTAAGGAGGCCGTCGAAGTCCTGAACCGGTGCCTGGCCGCTGTAATGGTCTGGATGAGGGCGAACAAACTGAAACTAAATCCAGACAAGACAGAGGTACTCCTGGTCAGTCGTAAGGCCGAACAGGGTATAGGGTTACAGCCTGTGCTGGACGGGGTCGCACTCCCCTTGAAGGCGCAGGTTCGCAGCTTGGGTGTGACCCTGGACTCATCGCTGAGCCTGGAGCCTCAGGTTTCAGCGGTGACCAGGGGAGCATTTGCACAGCTTCGGCTCGTGCGCCAGCTGCGCCCGTATCTTGGGAAGTCTGACTTGGCCACGGTGGTACACGCTTTGGTCACATCCCGCCTCGACTACTGCAACGCTCTCTACGTGGGGCTGCCCTTGAAGACGGCCCGGAAGCTCCAGCTAGTCCAACGCGCGGCAGCCATGTTGTTAACGGGAGCAGGATGCAGAGAGCACACAACGCCCCTGCTGTCCCAGCTCCACTGGCTGCCGATTCGCTACCGGGCCCAATTTAAGGTGCTGGTATTATCCTACAAAGCCCTAAACGGTTCCGGCCCAAAATACCTTGCAGACCGCATCTCGGCCTACGAGCCCACGAGGGCCTTGAGATCATCCGGGGAGGCCCTTCTCTCGGTCCCGCCTGCCTCACAGGCACGTCTGGCGGGGACGAGAGAGCGGGCCTTCTCGGTGGTGGCCCCCCGGCTGTGGAACACCCTCCCTGCTGAAGTTAGACAGGCGCCCTCCTTGATGGCCTTTCGTAGGGGCCTGAAAACATGGCTCTTCGAGCAGGCCTTCAATTGAGTGTATCTTTGAACGACACTGGAATGTACTAGGACTATGAATTTCGGCTATGACCCCAGGACTTGACGAAGCGGATTTTTAGTATAAGTATATGTTATGTTGTATTTTGTCTGGTTTGTATTGTCATTATTTACTGTATACTGTCTTTTTTGTTGCTGTTCACCGCCCCGAGTCGCCCCAGGGCTGAGAGGGGCGGTCAATAAATGCAAGAAATAAATAAATAAATAATAAATAATAAATAAATAAATAGACATATAAGTACACTTTAAAACCATTAAACATATTAAAACATAATAACCCCATACACAAATAACGCATTACACCAATCCCTTAAACACCCTACTAGGCCCTCCCCCTGTCGTGATCTTAAGGTCTTATTTGGATTTCTTGGATGGTGCTGTGTGACTGGGCACCCACCTGAGTCCTCCTTTTATGCCCCAGCCTCTAGGAGGCAGCAGGTGTTTCTGCTGGGCGTTGCTTCAGCCAGGCAGTCAGGGCCTGGGTCTGTAAGGAGCTAGTCAGCAGGAGCTGAGATTAAAGGCAGCCTGCAGCAGACAAACACTGCCTTTTCCTTCAAGCTCACTGCTGCTGATGTTCTTTGGCTCTCTTGGATGGTGCTGTGTACCTGAATGTTATAACTGAGAGTTATGCTTTCTTTACCTACTCTACTGGCCAGCTTTTTTCTCTTTAAGTCACTTTGAATAGTATTTCTTGTCTGATCTGGAGCAGTGGCCAGAATTCTATTGGATTCCATGCTTTCTGACATGTACCAAAAAGTGATATAAGTATGCTGAAGTTGTCACTGTTTTCTAAGACATAATTGTTTACATTTCACATTGAAGTTGAAATGGATTAGCTGCACTCACACTTCACTTTCTTTACCTGAAAACTGGTGGAACTTGCTGTATATCCTCGAACAGGATGTAGAGTTCCAGTGAATGAATAGCTTGCTTGATACATCTAGACAGCTTTCACATTTTAATTACTGTTAATATCTAATAATCAGCATGTAGGTTTATGTGCAAAGTCAACTACCTAGCATTTTACTATCTGATGCAGAACTGCCCCCCTCTTCTGCCAACATTTAGTGTACAACATCCCAACCCTTCAAGTTATGTGAGCACTTGAGACACTTAAAATTCCACGGATGGCCTCCCCAGTAGCATGTTGCCCTTTCTTGACACCCAAAATCTGTTGCCACCTCACATTGCCTACTGCAATAGCCTTACATGCCTATCAAACACAATGCTTCAGATATCTTGGGGCAACCAAAGATCATTAAATAAAATGATTCACCATATAAACCATTAAGTCACTCAAATACAAAGGAGCATAAAATATCCCCATATTCCATATTAAGTAGATGTTTATTGCCGATGTTTTGGAATTAACTGAAAAGAGTGCTTGCTTAGCATGTGAGTTGTAGTAGGGCTGATGACCATATTTTCGAGAGGTCTACATTTTGCATAACTTTCTGATGGTAACAGGTGTTCAATGGTGGAATGGACTACCTCAGAAAATGATGGGATCTCCTTTACTGGAGGATTGTAAACATCTGTCAGGATTGTTTTTTGCTTTGGATTCTTGTGTTGGTTGGAGATTGTCAGGATCAGGGCTACTAAAATGGTCATCTCTGGTGCAGTACACAAGCCATCAGCTCCTCATCCCTGAAGAGTTTCTGGGAAAGAAAGAAACAATGTTAGCCAATGGGCACAGATATGCCATTGGACTCTGACTCATTGGGGGCAAAATTATCAGATACTACTTCAGGTAGCCGTAGAGGTCACTGATTAGATGACTCAATTCCCTTCCAGCTCTATGATTCTATGAACTACCTGAACACACAATACTTCCAATCATGCCCTGAGTCCCTATTGGGAGATGGAGGCTTGGTATAAAAATAAAGTTATTATGGAGAGATTATTCCCTTCCAATAATGCTAGCTCTGTTGCCTACATTCTCTAACTTTATCTCACGTGTTTCTCTCTAATCACCAAAGCCCCAAGAGACTTTGATGTCAGAAGTACAGCTATAAAAAAGCAGGCAGGCCACCAACATTTTGCTGCCTTTTCGTAATATCAGGCTCATTTATCTGAGGTGTCCATTTCCCTCTGTCTAATGCTAGAGCTGACTTCTAATCTTCAACCCATTTTTCTTCATTCTCCTAAGCCTAGACCCCACTCCTCTTATGTCTGTCCCTTTAACCCTCTTCCCATAAGTAAGATTCCAGTAAGATTCTTGGCCGACCATTTCTTCTGTTTTCTCATTTGCCTTTCGTCTCTATCTTTTTCCTACTTTCTCCTCCCTCTTCTCTGATACAGCAAAAGATTAGAATCCTGAATATTATTTACATCATTCCTAAACATTTAATTTAGCCCTTGATAGATTTGTTTTGCTAGCCCTTAACTATGATCTGCTTAACTCCACATTTACACTTAAGCCAAATTCCCAAACCTGGACTGTCAGCCTGTTCTGTTTAGTTAAAGTAATCCAGAGCTATCTAAGAGAAGAATGTTAGGGGAGTTCTTCTGTTGTCATTGTCAGCATTAGTACACAAGGCTCCTAAAACAGATTCCGGCATAATAAACCTGTCTTGCTTGAGATGAGTATGATTGAGCAGCCACTGTTCTTATCGTACCAAGTCTTTCTGAAAGCGCTTTGAACTTAACACAACTTCTGGGACATAACTCTTCCCAACCTGCATATTCCCCTTTTCATCTAAACCCCACCCCGCTTTCTGTATCCCCCCACCCCAAGAATTGCACAACTCCAAGAGATCACAATCTTGCAAGACTGAGCTTTTGCTCTATGAGAAGTTTGCAGCTGCATATTTTTCTATTTTTATGTTTTCAACTTACTAACACACCATCCCAACAAACAGTATTTTAATTAAAAATAAAGAAGCATCTTGCAATTAAAAGTCTTTTCTGATTTTGTGTATTTTGCAGGAGGAAGGTGTAGTTTTGACTTGAAAAATTTGTTTATTGATGAACAACCATGCATGAGCGGGAGGTCTGGCAAAATGGACTTACAAAAAAGGAAACACTTAAGAGGAGAAATCCGTATTGGCAGTGTGTTCCAGTTGCAAAGCTGCACAGTTACCTGATTCTTTTTTTTTAAAGAAGCAAACAGTGAGAAAGGGATAACTATAACTTATGTAGCCAGTGGTCTTCAACTTCCTACCAAAAGTTGAAATGGTATCAGATATGGACCAGGGAACTGCCGAGGACAGAGGCACCCACAACATGCCCACAATCAGACATCACTAATCTCCAAAATTGCTTCAGAAATCGCTTGTGATTGCTGAATGTCTGAAAACACTTGGAGGACTCATTGAATGCATCTTCAGCATCCCTAAAACATGTTTCCCAGTTTTCTAAAAACTATTCCTTCACCATGAGTTGAATATTGGTTTGCAGAGAGTTTAAGACATCATGCAATGGTAAATTTATTTATTCATGACTGGGGAGCTTCCAACATATGTTACAATCCTCATTTGATAAGGTCTTACTTCTGACAAGTCTAGGGACCTCCTTACATGGAACATTTTAGCCCCATTTTGCTGTTTTTTATTTTGGTTACCTCCAACAGAGCTACCTGCACTTTCCTCCCCCTTTCCCCATATGATGGGGAAAAGGGCAGCAGAACAATGCTTGTTGCTGCATGTTGCCACCCTTTTCCCCAATGCTCCCTGTCCTATCCCCATTGCATGATGGGGGAAAGAGGTGGGATGCACGGGGCACCACAAGCCACCCTGAGCAGTTTCCCTTTTGATGGTGACTACCAGCAGAATGGCATGGCTCAAAAGGGCTGAGTGAAGAAGTTGTAGGTGATGGAAATAAATCTGCCTCAATGTTGTTGATCTGTTTAATCCAGTGATTCCCAAATTCTCATCATCCACAAATTTTGAACTTCAACTCCCAGAAGCCTCAGTTGCTTTGTCAAACCATCAGGGATTCTGGAAGTTGATTTCCAAAATACCTGGGAATTTAGGATTTGGAAAACACTTATCTGATCAATATGGTGTGATGTAACAGTCAGCAGGGATCCAGACCTCAAGCCTTCTCATCTTTTAATTGGATTCTCTCTTGGTGATATTTTCAAAGAGATATTACCCATACTAGCTTGTTTCAATATAAAAGGGAGATGAAGGGCAAAAGAAAAATCTTAGGACCCCTAAGATTGTTTTACTGTAGGTTTTCACAGATGAATGTTCAGTTCTTCGGACGTATTGAGTGTAGCTTCACTTGACAAACATTGGCAGCAGGAATACAAAATACAACAGAATGAAAAATATGTCGGTAGTTTGGTGAGGCACCAGCACTCTTTGGTAGAGATTTGTAGTTTGGTGAGGCACCAGCACTCTTTGGCAGAGAAAGCTACAGGCCTTGTAAAATTACAACTCCCAGAATTCCATGCCATTGACTCATGGTAGTTAAACTGAATCAATTCTACAGTGTGGATGCACCCTTAGGTAGAGGGATGCAGATACAGAATGGGGGATGACTGGCTTGACTGCAGTACATGTGAAAAAGATCTTGAAGTCCTCATGGACAATAAGTTAAACTTGAGCCAACAATGTCTTGAGGTGGCAAAAAAAAAAAGCCAATGGGATTTTGGCCTGCATAAATAGGAATATAGTGTCTAGATCCAGCAAAGTCATGGTACCCCTCTATTCTGCCTTGGGCAGACCATACCTGGAATACTGTGCCCAATTCTGGGCACCACAATTGAAGGGAAATGTTGACAAGCTGGAATGTTTCCAGAGAAGGGCAATTAAAATGATCAAGGGTCTGGAGAACAAGCCCTATGAGGAGCAGCTTAAAGAGCTGGGTATGTTTAGAGACTGAAGAAGAGAAGGCTGAGAGAAGACATGATGGCCATGTATAAATACGTGAGGGGAAGTCATAGGGAGGAGGGAGGGAGCTTGTTTTCTGCTGCCCTGGATACTAGGATGCGGAACAATCGCTTCAGACAGATTTCATCTGAACATTAAGATGAACTTCCTAACTGTGAGAGCTGTTCAGCAGTGGAACTCTCTGTCCTGGAGTGTGGTGGAGGCTCCTTCTTTGGAGGCTTTTAAACAGAGGCTGGATGGCCATCTGTTAGGGGTGCTTTAAAGATGATTTTCCTACTTCTTGGCAGGAGGTTGGACTGGATGGCCCACAAGGTCTCTTCCAACTCTATGATTCTATGATTCTAAGTGGAGAAAACAATTTGGATTTTTGTATGTGGGTACATATTTATGATAACTGAATGGGGAAAGAGAAATGGGTGGTAATTTTGAAAGGGAAAGAAAGCACATGAAATAAAGCATTGCATTGATGTTGGAGAAGGGAGTGTAGTGAAAAAGGAAAGGACTGCCTGGCACTTTTCAGTCTACACTGAGTTCTAAAAATGTCTTCCAGACATTTTGAAATCCCCCTTCCCTTAAATAGAAAATAGGATAGCACAGAGAGACACAGAGGGTTCCTATCAAATAAGTTCCAATAAAAACAAGCCTGAAAAACTGTCATAGGATTATGTAAGTGACTGTAATGGGATTACAGCAACTGGTGAGTAATTCTGAACATTCCCAGACTTACAGCCTTTCCCGGGACTGGTACGTTCAAAGTGAGGCTAAACATCCCCAGCTCTCTTTGGCTAGGAAATGGTATCTTTTACAAGCACCCAATGCTGCCGCCAGAAAAGCTGTCCAAATACGAGGAATGCGGCTATCACTTAATAACTGGCTGACTGGATTTACAGGCATGCAGACACTTTGCGCAGTGGGACCAAGCAGCTGACATTCTGCAGTGACCTCAGGTGACAATGATGGAAACCAGAAAATTGTTTTCATTATTTTGCCTCTCCTCCCATTCCACTTCTTTCAAAAGGCAGTAAATAACATGTTAGGAATATGACATCGGTCTAACCCACTTCTCAGCACAGGATTGCCATGTGAACACAGCTCTGTGATAAAAACAAGTGTTAGCCCACATTATTATAGTGCCCTCAACCCACCAACAAACACAATCTAGTTTAACCATTACAACCCCGAGAGAAGGCTCGGAAACCCTGAGCAGAATGGATAAATGTTGTTATTTGCTACAGAGCAGCTTGCTATGAGAATCGTCTATGAGCAGTGAGAGTCTGAATTATTCCAGTTCTAATGTTAGCTTGAAAGAGGCAGCTGTCTTAATTTGTCAAGAAAAGCGATTAAATTTACTAGGTTTGTATTTTTATTATGATAGAGTGGAAGAGGTACCTGTTAGCATGGTAGCACTACAGAATTTGGAAGAGAATTCTCAATACCTCTCCCTGAACTGATATTCCATGGGATGTTGCTACAGCAGCTCAAGTGAAATCATAGTTTTACGACTGTATAGTACACAAGAGACCTTTGTGATCTACCAGCTATTGTGCTTCCTGACTATTTTGATACAGTTTTCAGCTTTTTTAAAAAAACGTGTGTTTAAATCAGACGTGGGCAAACTTTGGCCCTCCAGATGTTTTGGACTTCAACTCTCACAATTCCTAACAGACAGTACTTGAGATGGAGAAAGTTTTGAACTAAATTTGGTGTTTTTATTATTACATCTATTATTATTTTATGTTATTGACTTTACTTGTTGATCTTATTAATACATTAAGAAAACTTTGTACTACGATATATTTTCTTGATGAAGACACTGTTTTAATATGTTTTTCTTGCATATGTTTTTTGTTAGTTACTATATATGGAATTTTGTTTTCTTGAATAAAAATTATACTATAAATAAAAATGAAAAAAGAATGCCTCTGTATGACTCTCTAGTTTGTTCATTGAACTTTCACTGGAGGTTGTCCACAGAATTGTGATGGAGGCCCGCAGAATGCTAGGAGACACTGTGGATCTTATTACATTTGACTTTTTTAATGTCTTAGGATGCTGCCCAGAGAACAAAGGAAGCTTCTTGTGTTCTCATTGATAAGAATAGGGCCAGCAAATGTATGTTTACTTAAATAGAATAAAAAATAAATAAAAATAGGTCCAGCATGGAGGTAAGCTGTGTGGTGATGCTTTCTCCTGTGGGATGGGGAAAGTGCCTATGCGGGCAATGCAGGGCAATGGTTTCCTCACTGCCTGCCAGATTTGCCATGTTGCTTCGTGAATCCCCCCACTATTGCTCACTTTTTTGTGAGGTCCTAGGTTAGTCAAATCCATGAATGATTAAATCCACAAAAGTCAAACCCACAAATGTGGAAGAGCAACTATACAAATTAGTGCAGCAACATTATGGAATTGACTTCTCCACAAACACACAAAATGATGGGAACCAGAAATATATTGGGTTGGATCCAGACTCGATCACACTTAGAAGAGACACCTAACAATGAATGGAAATTACATTAGTTTTATTTTGGTTTTGGTGGATGTACTCTTCAAGACAGGATCCAGTTTACTGCTTTCTCCATTCTCACCACCAATATAAAATCACAGGTGACAGAACCACTTAGCATAGTTGTAAATCCATGCATATGATTAAATGCACGCTTGTCTATATCCATTTTCATGAACAGAAATGTGAAACATAACCCTTCCCTATGAGATGGCAATTGCCTGCATTTTTCAACTATATTTTTGCTTTTACTTCCAACAGAAGTTTAACATGAATATATTAAGAATTTATATGATTTCTACCTATCCTTTGCAAGTAATTGTTCATTTTATCTCCAAATAATTCTTGCCAAAATTTTCTCTGATGCCTTATGCAGACTAGGGCTTACTTCAACATATGTTAAATAAGAGGACATCGTACGGTCTGCATCTTAGCACAGAAGTTTGTGCTTTGGTGACAAAGTGATGTTGAAGCAACCTTTAGGATTATTTCTTCACAAAACCAATCAATCTAAAGTAGCTATGGGAAAAAATAATAGGAGAGGAAAGCCATATATATTGATTCCTCAGTGTAAGCAAGCAAAGATGACTGCTTTTAAAAAATAAACATGTAAACAGTACAAAGTGTACTTTCTTAAAGTAGTGCTTTTCATGCCAGTACCTTTCTTACTCTAATCACTGCATAGCACTCCCTGTTTCTTTTGTGAACAAGACAGTGAACATTTATTAGTGTTCCTGTTCCATTGCTGATTTTATGTGTAGCACTCTGTTATTATTCTGGGTGATTTTTGGTTTCCTCTTTATTTAACATTCCAGTCCCATTTGGCACACGCATGGCGATCTTCAGCAAATGACTATATGCAAGTCAGAGTGATCTGTTTGGTTATATAACCAAAGCAACTATATACTAAGAATAGAATTCAGAAGAAAGCCTGAAGCAGGAAGAGCTGTTGAGAAGGAACAGATCAAGCAAATGAAATGCACAGGAAAATGCCATCCTTGGTTAATGGTGACAGCTTTCACCCTGGCCTGTAAGCATATTCCTGAACATTTGCGTCAGTTCCCAGAAGGATGTGTGTTAGAGTGTACCTTTAGGCATTTCCGTTCCTACAGTGATGAGGTCCAAATGTCATACACAAGGGAAGAAAGTCCCAATTATTTTGACTTGTGTGTGGATCTGCTGACTTCATTCAAGAAACAGTCGCCATGCTAACTTGCTTGCTAATTTGTAGGCAGCACAGTATGCACAACTGCCATTGGAAACGAGCAGTCATACATATAGGATTGGAACACAGCGCTGGCCCAATACATGTTCTACTTTCAAGTCTGGTGCAAGACAAGTTCTTGCTTGATGCAAAAAACAAAATGGTTCCCTTCTCACTCTTTGTCCAAAGGTCAGCTGGATCAGCATTCGAATCTTTCTTCAACACTGCTAATAGAACAGCATACTTTTCATGTATGCCTAGCTTAGAAGGAACAGTCCATGTGTGATGCAGCTTTCGCCTCTTCAACACCTTGTTGCTGCCTCTTAAAATTTTCCATCTGGTTACTGCTTCCCTTTGCCTAATGGTAGGGTTGGTCCTGTCTTCTGTGTTTCGATATAGTTTGCAGAGGTCATAAAGTTATACTTGCAACTTGTTTAAAACTGGTAGTTGCTTAGGAAATGTTATTGTATGCTGAACATCTTCAGAGGTTCTTGTGATTAATTTGAAGGAAGGGAAGGGATTTTAATTGCTGAACTTACATTATGATGATGATGATGTTTATTTATACCATGCAGCTTACATTAAAAGTATTTCAATACTATTTAAAATCTAAAAATATACAAACATTAAAATAGAATTAAACATCAATGGCATTAATTAAAAATTAACAGTTAGAATCTATAAAAAGTAGTTGAAAATGTATTCAAAGCTGAAACCACAGCACTCCGACTTCATCTTAAAAACCTTTTTTAAAAGCCTGCCTGAATATAATGTGTGTGAAATGTGTATGAAAAGAAGCTGTACCCAAAAGAAACAAGAAGATCCAGGTTGGATCTAACCAAGGACCCATCTTGTTCAGTATTTTATTACCATCATAGTTAATCAGATCACAAGGAAGTTCACAAAGGAAGACAGTGTCAACAGAGTTGGAAGTATGTTCTCTTTGCTGTTCTTCCTGTGTTCCACTGCTTTCAAATTAAATTCAAATCCATGGCAAATAAATCCTGGCAAGAAAACTCTATGATAAGATTGCTATACCTAATAGTGGACTTGAAGGCTCACAATAACAAAACAAAGTGAATATGTCTTTAAGTATTTTCATCATTTTGCATCCAGGTCTCTTTGACTCAATTTGATTGACCACCTTGCCCGTGTAACCCATTTTTCCTTCTCCTTTTGTGCTATCCTTCAAATCCTTCAAATATTTCCCATGTTTAAAAAACTGCCAACTCATCATGCTTTCTCTATGGTGTTAACATGAGTCTTGTCTGAGCACTGGAAATTAACCAATAAAAGTCAGGATATCAAAGTTTTATTATTCAATTTCCAGTGGGCAAAAGTTAGTTTATATTTCCCCCTTTTTTCTGTTATGGCTAATCTGTGCAGTGTACACATACTTTATTTGCATAGCCATAAATCATGAGCATAACAACAACAACAACAATAATAACACCAATTGTATTTCTTATCTGCTTCTTCTTGTGGCTCGAGGTGGGTAACAACATCGCTAAAACACATAAACATATAAGGCATTATATAAAATACACATGTTAAAACATATTTCGGTAAAAGTATGATAGCTGGGACCCTGTCCTGGTAGAGCTACACTGGTTGCGTAACACTGCTCTGAATTAGAGAAGGGAACACATGCGCGAGACAGCATACTGAGTGAGAGACACAGCCGTGGCAAGATACCAGTGAAGTAATGTAATGCAAGTGGGACAGGGTTACAGTGAAGTAATGTTTCAGTTACTGGGTTTGATTCATTTTTCACCACTGCTCATATTCCCCCCTCCTTTTTATCCTACCTTCCAATGCAACTATGTTTTTTGAATGTGTTTGCATAGGATCTCCGGATGGGCTACAGGAGTATGCTTGGCTGTTTCCCCTCCCCCTTTCTCTCTCACTCTTTGCGGTCTCTCGCACATGTGTTTCCTTCTCTAATTCAGAGTGGCGTTACACAACCAGCATAGCGCTACCAGCACAGGGGCCCAGCTATCACACTTTTAACCATATTTCTACATATTAAAATACACAGAACAAAGATGAAAGACAAGGTGTAAGTTTAAAATTCATGATTAAAATTGTCTGGGTATGGTGCTCTAGTGTTACATCCACATACAGTACAGTTTCCAAGAGCAGAAAACTGTATCAGGATTCAAGGCAGAACATAATGTTTCAACAAAAAGGAATTCTAATATACTGGCTATTCCAAATAGTGTGAATTTTTTACATTTTGAAAAGAATAGTCTGTTCTACTGATTGTACTTGATGCAATAGTTGCCGCTGTGTTTTACTGTGTCTGTGTGTTTTATTGGGCTCTGCAATTTATGACAGAAAGAAAACAGAAATAATTGAAAAAGAGCTCCATCACAGACAAACATCTCAATCCCTATCGACTCTGGCTTCCACTTAAGTTTGCAACTCAAACAACAGGTGTAATCACTCTGTGATGTTGAGGTGAAATTTTAGAGTAGCGTACTTCATCGTGAGGTACTCCATTAGAAACTTCCCCTCAAATGTTTTCCCAGTTTTTAATCTTTATCAACATAGCAAAGGACTCCACCAAGTCTTTTTAAGAGAATGGAGCTTGCTCACTCAATAGTAAGACAAGGATAGCTCATAACAGTGCATTGTTGTTGGGCTCCAGGGAGATCTGTACCAGATCTTTGACATCGTGAACCCTGGCTCCACCATTCTGCAGGCCAGACATGTGAACATAGCCTAGTCCTTATCCCTGAAAAGGCTAGCATTCCAACCCACCCACCACTGTAGCTCTGAATACTGCATCATGTTGTGACTGTTATAATGGGATTTTTTGCTTGGGGATATAGGTGGGATGATAGTAGTCATGGTTAGTGGCCAGCCAGTGCTAGGCACAGCCAACGTCATCTGCAAACCATCACAATCATTCTGCACACCATCACAATCATTTTCTCAGATCTCAATTCTGAAAAAGAGCTTTCTTTTTGAAATGAACACTTGAATTGTTCCAATTGGCCCCAATCCTTTGAAAATGTCACATGTGCCATCATCTTTAATTCTATAAGAATGTAGTATTCTGTTGCTAGGAAGGAAGTAATTTATGCATATAAATTATTTTTGTCTGTGACTGGATGCTTTAACATGTTTATTGGTTTTTATTTGAATTGGTAATTTGAGATCTTTGTTGATTTCAGTAAAAGGGCATTTTAAGATGCTATTTTCATGGTTATTGTTATGTAAAACAATATTGTTATTATTATTTATATAAGTATTTAAAAAAACTTTTTAATGGATTTTGTAAGCTTGCTATAAGAATCTGCATTTTAGAAATAAAGACATTAAACTGTAAAAATGTCCGGATTAATAACGAAGGAGATTTGAGTTTGGCAATAGTTCAAAGACATTGGTGATATCTGCATTAATCCGATGCATAGCAGCCTGAAGTTGTGTATGAGTTTTGGGACAAAATATCACACTGGCACAGATTACTCAGAAAATAGACTATAAAATTCACATCATTATGTGCTTTGCAATTTACATAATTACATAATTTATCCTCTAATTTGGATTATACGAATATTTCAGGGGACAACCACAGGTTTGTCTTTTTAAAAAATCAGTAAAAAGAAATTGTTTTCCAAGTTGGGCTGAGTCAGAAGAACTGATGTTCCAGATATACCAAACTGCACTGCATCTCACCAGTCTGCTAAGGCAACCAATCATTGTGTCAATGACATCACCCAGAACATGCATTTCAAGCCTCTCTGCCTTTTTCTGGATTACAATTTACAAAATAAATGCCTCTTAAATTGCAAATTATAGATTAATTAGGGTTTTGCTGGATCTGATCAGCCAATTAAAAGGCGCTTAGGCTCAAGAAATGATTATCCATTAATGACAGCCTTAGGCAAGAAAAGTACAAATTCAACATTTGTGACTCATCCATCTCTGGTTCATTGGGAATGACTGCTGCCCTCTGCCCATCAACCCATTCAATCCACCTGAAGCTTTTGGGGGAGTCTCTATGCAGCCTTCCAGCTTTTGTAAATAACGATGCGGCACATCCAGACTTCAAAATCTCTACTTTTGGAGATTGCCTCAGGCATCAGCTGCTTTGAGTCTCATTATGAGAGGATATAAATAAATGTCGTCATTGGGATCACTATCATCTTTTGGATGTCATGTAAGGGCAGCAAATTGTCATTTTGTTATTCTTGTATTTTTTATGAAAAAAGAGAGAAGGCACCTGCAGTATGTTCTGAAATTATTGTCATCCTTGCATCCTATGGTAATCATAATTAACATGGTATGAAAGTAATATATTTATGTAATGGAGATTTAATATACATTGGGATTTGATACAGCGTAGTTTCAGTGTTGGACTACGATTTTGGAGCTCAGAGTTCAAATCCCTGCTTAGCCATGGAAAGATCTTGTGCACGTCATACTCTCTCAGCCTCAGAGGAAGTCAAAGGCAAACATCTTCTGAACAAATCTTGCCAGGAAAACCACATGATACAACCTCAGAGTCACCGTAAGTCAGAAATGTGTTGAAGGCACAGAACAAATTATTATTATTATTATTATTATTGTTGTTGTTGTTATTGTTATTATAAATTAATCTCAACAAAGGATTCCCTTAGGCAGTAACAAGCAACCCCTAAAAACTGTCAGGCCATCAAATGATAATCAAGGTGGCCAACTGAAACATTCACACCTAGCTCCAACAGACAAGAGTTCTTTCTCCCACCCTGGACTTTCCACAGATATATAAACTCAATTTCCCTAGTTTCCAACAGACCTCACAACCTCTAAGGATGCCTGCCATGGATGCAGGCGAAACATCAGGAGAGAATGCTTCTAGAACATGGCCATACAGCCCAAAAAACCTACAACAACCCAATAATAATAATATTTCTTACCCGCCTCTTCTCACAGTAAATGTACTGGAAGGTGTGGTCAATGGCAGTTAATAGTTCCTATATCAGTGGCACAGTGAAACTACTGCAGAATGTAGTCTGACTTGGAAGAAAGTTGTCAAAATGCAGAATCTATTCTAAGGGTAGCATTCAGAACCTTGGCTAGTTCCAAGTTCAGGCTAAAAGCAGGAATGGACGTCCCACTTCACTGACATTGGAGCCATGGGCTGCCACTGGGTTAAGGGCATTTGCCTCAGGCAACATAATATCTCGTGTTGGCCTACACATCGCAGTAAAGATGTTTGGCTGGCAACTGACCCTCCAAAGTGGCACATCACAGGGATACTGAAATGGCCAATAGTTCAACAGTCTTTCAGAAACTCTTGCTTTTCAAGTGCTTTCATAATAATTCTTATTTCATGTGTTTTTGATGGAAAGCGAAATGATATTATGGTGCATTTTTGCTACTATTCAATCCCAAAGTATCCTTTTCAGCAGATTCCTGTTGCCGGCACCTAGTATCCCTGAAATACATTAAATGAAGGCCACTTAACTCTTTTCTCACTCTAGTAAGCATTTTGAAAAGAAACACTACCATCAGTTCAAATTCTCTCCTAGAACCACAGCCTATTATGCACTTTGCATTGACTGGGAAAAAAAAGAATTATAAAGAACTTATATTACCACAGGGTATTAAGTGACAGAGCAGTGTAGGTTGGCATGTGAGCACTTTAAAAAAGAATTAGAGCTTGTGTTCAATGTCATTTCAAAGGCAAACATCATTGTAACTCCATGGTGACAAAAGATGACCTTAAAATAGCAAACCTAATCCACTGCGGGATGCACAAGGTGTGTTTTGAGATTAACTATGCCAGTACTTTGTGATCATGCCAAAGGGAGAATTTTGCAAGTGCCCTGTCTTCCATCACTTCACTACATCAGCTGAAATTATTCCTTTGGCATAGCTATGAAAAGCACAGGAGCCACAAGTGAACAAGAACCGCCAGTGCCTCGAGGCCTTGATGTCAGATCCTGGTTCAGTTATGAACTGGCTTAGGAAAGCCCCTCTGTATAACACAGAAAATATAGGCTCACTCTGAGGGCCCTTCCACACAGCCCTATATCCCAGAATATCAAGGCAGGAAATCCCACATTATCTGAGTGTGGACTCAGATAACCCAGTTCAAAGCGGATATTGTGGGATTTTCTGCCTTGATATTCTGGGTTATAGGGTTGGGTGCAAGGGTCCTCAGGATCCTTCTTAAGAACCATAACTCGGGAAAGGGATTACTTTAGGGGCTATAATACCCCTGATTTAAGATACAAGATACACCTCCCGACCAGTAGCTTTGATAAACCTTAAGTTTACTTGGTTGTCCATGGTGAAAAAGATTTCCACACAGTTGATGGAAATGGCCTGACAAAAAAGGGTGGATAGTTCTGTCATTCTATTAGTCTGCTGCTATAGGAAGGGAAAGCTTTTCCCGTCTAGGCAGCCATCTGGTAAAAGACCAAAAATAAATAAATAAATAAATGCTCCCAAAAGCTAGTCTGCTAGGAGGCATGTTGTTTGTTTCTCCATGCTAGTTGCAGAAAGGTGCCATGATCCTTTATTTGGGAGACAAAGTGTATGTCTATACCAGGGGTCCACAAACTTTTTAAACAGAGGGCCAGGTCACAGTCCCTCAAACTGTTGGAGGGCCGGATTATAATTTGAAAAAAAATGAATGAATTCCTACGCACATTGCACATATCTTATTTGTAGTGCAAAAATCACTTAAAAACAATACAATAATTAAAATGAAGAACAATTTTAACAAATATAAACTTATTAGTATTTCAATGGGAAGTGTGGGCCTGCTTTTGGCTGATGAGGCAGGATGGTTGTTTTTGTGTGCTTTCAAGTCGTTTCAGACTTAGGTTGACCCTGAGTGAGGGCCGGGTAAATGACCTTGGGGGGCCATATCCGGCCCCTGGGCCTTAGTTTGAGGACCCCTGGTCTATACTGTTGAATTAATGATGTTTGAGACCAGTTTAACTGCCGTGGCTCAATGTTATGGAATTATGGGAATTGTAGTTTTACAAGGTCTTTAACCCTTCTTTGCCAATGAGTGCTTGTGCTTCATCAAACCACAAATCCCAAGGTTTGTGACATAGAGTCATGGCAGTTAAAGTGGTGTCAAACTGAATTACTTCTGCTTTGTTGATGCACCCTTAGTCATTTGATGCCCTTCCTCAGGCAGCTTGATACAAGATACAATTGTGACAATCTTCGGTTCAAACTTCTCTCCCCAAAGATCCCCTGGAGATTCCTACGGATGTCTGCCATTGTATGCCCCGCTTCACAAAAAAAATAGTTAGAGGCCTCTCTGCTGCTCTTTCCGCGGGAGGTGAATTTGTCTGCTGATCCCCCTAAGAATTGAGATTTTGGTCACTGAACAATTCATTGTGAATTCCAACCTCTGCAAGGATCAAAAAACTGACTTGCAATGGTGTTGCACTGACTGAAGTCATCAACATTTACCAATAGAGTGCCAGTATGGGTTTAAAAAAAGATTTGCTGCCTGCAGGAATGCTCCATCAGACTTCACCCCTGGTCAAAAGTGACTGTATCAATAAGTCTTATCTTCTTTACAGAGATTATTTATTTATTTACTATATTTCTCACCCCAAAGGGGACTCAAAGCGGTCTTACAATAGGCAAAATTTGATGCCTTATCAAACAAACAATAATAAAATAAACATACCAGTATACATAATTCATTAATTGCCCTTTCAGTAACAAATTTATCTATTTATTCTTCCTGTCTCAACAAACTTAAGTGCCACAATGGCACCTCCCACCCCCGGTATGTCCTGGTGTAGTTTGTCAAACTATTTGTAAGAAAAAGCTACAGAGCTTGTACAGCTACAGCTCCCACAATTCCATAGCATTGAGCCATGGCAGTTAAAGTGGTGTCAAACTGCATTCATTCTTCAGTGTAGGAGCATGCTTAGATGCAGCATGCTATGCCAATTCCAGAAACAAAATAACATATATCCTCATATTCATAAATAAAGTCATATGTGCAAGACCATCTCTAAAATATACTTTCTGGACTACAACTCCCAGAATCTTCCAGACAGTATGATCACTGGTCAAGTTTGCTGGGTAACAATGGAAGATATATCAATGATATAACTAAAAAATAACATTACCACATTGTGTGTGTGTGTCTATGGTGAACAAACATTTTGCTTGCTTTAATACTTTTCCTTGGGGAGAAAAATCTGGCTCCCCAGTTTCCGTATTTTTGGCAGAGCTAATGTACCTCACATTCATTGACAAACTGAAGTGAGGAAAAGGGCTAAAACTGAGGGCGCACTCACACTGTAAAATAAATACAGTTTGACACCACTGTCATGGTTCAATGCTATGGAGTCGTGGGAGTTATAATTGGATCAGGCACCCAGAGTCCTTGGCAGAGAAGACTTGTAAAAATACACCCTCTATGATTTCATAGTATTGAGCCATGGCAGTCAAACTGGTGTCAAACTTCAATTTTTCTACAATGTAGATGCACTTTGGAGAGGGAGGGAGGGAGCTGTGTGACCAAGGTATCAGCCTACAGTCTTGGTCTCAGATGAAATCAGACATTGAGTATTGAGTCATAGCAGTTAAACTGGTGTAAAACTACAATTATTCTACAATGTAGATGCACTTTGGAGAGGGAAGAAGGGGGAGGGAGAGCATGTGAGCTTTGTGTCCAAGGTATCAGCCTACAATCTTGATCTCAGATGAAATCAGACATCGAATATTGAGTCATAGCAGTTAAACTGGTGTAAAACCACAATTATTCTACAATGTAGATGCACTTTGGAGAGGGAGGGGGGAGGGAAAGCATGTGAGCTTTGTGTCCAAGGTATCAGCCTACAATCTTGGTCTCCGATGAAATCAGACATAGAATTGCTAAGTAATGACAGAGTCATGGATCCTTGGGGAAAAAGAGCAATTGTTCAGAAAGAGAGATGTCTGTGAGGTCAGAAGGGTGAGTGCTGAGAGCTAAGAGATGAAAACAGAGAGGTGAGCCAGAACAGCACACCTGGCACACAGGCCTGATCTCAGCCTCTCATTATAGTCCTCAGGTTGAGCCGCTGTAAGCTGATCATCTGTAAGCTTGGGAGGTCAAACCATCGAAATGGCCTGCATGAGCTGGAACTGAACCCCACCTCACTAATTAGGAAAGGGACGGAGCGGGAAGCTCTGAAGAAACCTGATACAGCTGTAATGATGGGATCATTATCCCAAACCATATGGGAGTGTAAGACGATCCCACATCTTTCAATAATGGCTTCAGAGTGCTGTACTGTTCAGCACTCGCCCCTCCACTAATTGTGGAACACAAGCAAAATGAGAAGGTTGAGAGCAATTACATAATTTATAGTTTCTGAAGAAAGCTTTATAGATTGGGACGGAGGTCTGATCCTGCTCATCATTTGAATTAATGTTTTCCGAGGTTTCAGCTTTTGCACACTCATCTCACTACTCCAAATTCAAAAAGGACTGAAGTAGAGCAGCAAATGCAGCCCTAACCCACTTACGGAAATTAAAGTGCATTGTAACCAAAGTCAGCTTGGCACATGAGGCAAGAAACCCTGCAAGTATCTCACTCAGACTCTGGAAGAAATAATACAGTAAGAATTTAAAATAAAACCATTACTAGAATATGATAAATTCTTAGCATCATAATATTCTAAGTTCCATTAAACTCAAATTGACACACGGATCGGAATTGCCCACTGTTTACTATCATTATCGTTATCACCACTATCATTACCATTTTCATAATCTTCCTTTCCACTAATTATATGGTAATTATTAGCACTGGTATTATTTTGAGAATGAGAGAGGACTCCACAACCTAAAACTGCAAAAGAACAACTAAGTCGCTGATAAGACCCACTCGTTAAAATCATCATTTGACAAACTTTCTTTTTTGCTCGCTAGTTTCTTTAGTTGGACAACAACTCTGGTTGTATTTACAGTTTGATACCACTTTAACGGCCATGACTCAATACTAAGGAATCATGGGATTTGCAGGTTTGGTGAGGCACCGGCACTCTTTGGCAGAGTAGGCTATAGACCATGAAAAACTACTACTGCCATGATTCTGTAGCATTGAGTCATGGAAATTAAACTGGTGTCAAACTGCATGACTTCTACAGTGTTGATTCACCCCATGGTAGCTTATTAACAGCAACACTTTTTGCAGTGATATTTTCCAGCTTTAGACTTTTCTCTTATCAGTCTTAAAGTTCTTCCCATCCTTCCAAAAGTAAAAGAAAGCAATTACGGCAACAAATAACAAAATGAGTTTTATATTTAAGAATTCTAATGAGTAACTTCATATAATTTCGAAGACTTTCATGGCTGGAATCACTGGATTGTTATAGGTTTTTTGGGCTATATGACCAGGTTCTAGAAGCATTCTCTCCTGACATTTCACCTGCTTCTATGGCAGGCATCCTCAAAGGTTGTGACAACCTCTGCAGATGCCTGCCATAGATGTAGGTGAAATGTCAGGAGAGAATGCTTCTAGAACATGGCCGTATCACCTGAAAAATCTACAACCCAGTAACTTCATATACATGTGTTATGTTATAAAAACTGAAATGAGTAATGGAATGTACTTTTGAAAAGTCATTTTCCAAACTCTGCTCCCAGTCCTGCCACACAGCGTGGCTCACTTTTATGCAACAAACCCTGTATTCTTCCACATTATAATGTACTATGTTTTAAAGTCTTCATTCTTCCAGAGCTGAAATATGAAATAAATGTTGGGTTTTTCATCTATCTTGTTTTTTAAGCCAAGCCTATATGTGAAATAAACATTCCAGGTTGAGCTCCCAAGATAATGATAAGCTTCATTTTGTAAAATCATATGGTAGCTGAGTAGCCTCATGAAACAGCCAGATGGTGACAATCTAACAAGGTTTTTCTAGGCTTATGTCCCATTGGGAGGAGATAAATGGATGGAGAAAAGGGCAAGGGTTAAAGAAAAATGTAAGTGCCATGTTTCAAGGGGAAGGATAAATTGTATGCACAGCAACATGACACAACGTTCGCAACAAAAGTGCCACCTGAGAGAAGCTCTCTCCCTACATACACACACACATACAGACTACTAGTAACTCACTATTTGTTATGCAAAAGAAAAACATGTAGGCAATGTTCACTGAAGAACAGTAGCCAACATTACAAATTAGCAGTCTCATGCTGAGCTATGTTTGTCTCTCACACCACAAGATCTATGCTAAAAGAACACAAAGATCTTAAAAGCTTTTTTGAACTGTGATGGATTATGAGTAAAGGACAGATGGAGAGATGGGGGAGGAGGCTATGAATACCAGAGTCTCTTGTGGAAAATAATCTGATTGGCAAACAGATTCATCTGAGAATCTGGGAGAACAAGACTCTGGTTTGTCTTACTGTAACAAGTGGGGAAAATAAAATGCTTGGCTCAATTCCTGCATGTTACCATTTCAAACTGATACAATTGCAAATAGTTTCAGAACCATACTTATGCAGGTTAAGGGCATATCCAGACAGCACCTAACATGCGAGCCTCTCGCGTTTTTCCCTGGGGTATCCAAATGAAGCCTCGGGTAAAACGAATTCATTCAAGAAAAAGCAGGAAAACCCTGCTTTGTCCCAAAGTAATTTGACAGCTGGAAAGACCCTGGTCTTTCAGAAGACTCGAGTCTTTCCAGCTGTGGGCGATGTGTGGATGGGGACAGGGGATTCCACCATTATCTCGGGTTTCTTTGGCTCCTGGATCCCAAGAAACCCAAGACACTCCCCACACCCTCCCAAAACCCCTTTAAAAGCAATTATAAAATAAAATAACTTACCTGGCTGCCATTATTCTGCTGCTGGCCCTCTCCTGGCATGTAGAAATGACATGCCAGGATATGGGGGGGAGGGGGGGGGAGAGAAAATTGCTCCTGGCCCTCCTTCTCCTGGCATGTTATTTCTATGCGCCAGGAGAGCTCCAGCAGCACAGTAATGGCAGCTGTGTAAGTTCTTTTATTTTTAAAATGCTTTTCTGGGGGGTTTAGTTTTGTGTCCAGGTGCACAATTGCATTTAAGAAACCTGATTGCGTCCGAGTTAAAGCCCTGTGTGGAACTGGCCTAAGAATTCCATATGCAAAATGCTGAGGACCAGATGTGTTTTGCATTGTAGAATACTGGTATTTGCACATACACACATAATGAGATATCTTGGAGAGTAAACATGAAATTCATTTATTGTTTCATGCAGACAGCCTTGTCTCATCTTTTTGACATCCCTTTAAAATATCTGAAAACTGTCCACCTTTCTAATCTCTCCCATTCCATTTATTCCTGCTCTTTTTAAAGTAAACATATCCCTGCTGTTCCCTTGACAACCTTCGGAGTCTTTTAAAGCCTCTTTCTCCTGCTGTTTTTCTATGAATCATTTCCAATTTATTAGTAACATTCTTAAGTGTGGTTTCTAGTATTTATGGCTGCTGCTAAGCCAATACAGGCAGTCCTCAAGTTATGAACAAGATAGGTTCTCTAGGTTTGTTCTTAAGTAGAATTTGTTTGTGTTGGAACAGCTACATTTTTCAGTGTAACAGCAGCCAAAATATACATATATTAGCTTTACATAGCAAACAGAAGGGTCAACATGTCTGTGGTGTGTGTTTTGCTGTCTATGCCCCTTTTCAGAAAGATTTGCCTCACTTTCCATCTCTGTGATAATTGGATCTTGGCATGTTGTGGAAACAGGGATTGGTAATAAAGCTTCAGTGCCCCATTGCCCCATTATAACTCTTCTGAGTGGTAGATTTCCCTCCTGAGGGGTAGATTTCCCTCAATTCCTGTTGCCTCACCCCCGTTTTTAACTATGAGTTGTTTTTAAAGTTGGATGTTTGTAACTCGGATACTGGCTGTATTAATAATATACAGTAGGCCTGTGCTATCTGTCAAGGTTTGGTTCCAGTACTCCATGTGGATACCAGAATTTGTGGGTGCTCAAGTTCCATTACATTCAATTGTGTAGTAAAATGGCGTTGATTATATAAAAAAGGAAAATCAATGCTCATTTTCTAGATCTTTAAAAAACATTTTCAAGACATGGATGGTGGAATCTATGTATAGGGAGGACCTTTTCTGGTCTTGAGTCTTGCTATTAAAGTAACTGAAATGTGCTAAAGCAGAATCTCTTTGGACGCATCTACACTGTAGAGCTAATGCAGATTGATACCACTTGAATGGCCATGGTCCAATGCTATGGAATCCTGATGTTTGTAGTTTGGTGAGGTGCCAGCAGTCTTTGGCAGAAAAGGCTAAAGACTTTGTAAAACTACAACTCCCATGATTCCATAGCATTGAGCCATGGCAGCTAATGTGATGTCAAACTGCATTCATTTTACAGCAGCATTTCTCAACCTGGGGGTCGGGACCCCTGGAGGGGTCGCGAGGGGGTGTCAGAGGGGTCACCAAAGACCATCAGAAAATACTGTATTTTCTGTTGGTCATGGGGGTTCTGTGTGGGAAGTTTGGCCCAATTCTATAGTTGTTGGGGTTCAGAATGTTCTTTGATTGTAGGTGAACTATGAATCCCTGCAACTACAACTCCCAAATGTCAAGTCTATTTTTCCCAAACTCAACCAGTGTGGGCATATTGAGTATTCAAACCAAGTTTGGTCCAAATCCATCACTGTATGAATCTGCAGTGCTCTCTAGATGTAGGTGAACTACAGCTCTAAAACTCAAGGTCAATGCCCACCAAACGCTTCCAGTATTTTCTGTTGGTCATGAGGGTTCTGTGTGCCAAGTTTGATTCAATTTCATTGTTGGTGGAGTTCAGAATGCTCTTTGATTGTGGGTGAACTATAAATCATAGAATCATAGAATCAAAGAGTTGGAAGAGACCTCATGGGCCATCCAGTCCAACCCCCTGCCAAGAAGCAGGAATATTGCATTCAAATCACCCCTGACAGATGGCCATCCAGCCTCTGTTTAAAAGCTTCTAAAGAAGGAGCCTCCACCACACTCCAGGGCAGTGAGTTCCACTGCTGAACAGCTCTCAGAGTCAGGAAATCCCAGCAACTACAACTCCCAAATGACAAAATCAATCCCCTCCAATGCCACCAGTATTCAAATTTGGGCAAATTTGCTTGTGCCAAATTTGGTCCAGTGAATGAAAATATATCCTGCATATCGGATATTTATATTACAATTCACAACAGTAGTAAAATTACAGTTATGAAATAGCAACGAAAATAATGTTATGGATGGGGGTCATCACAACATGAGGAACTGTATTAAGGGGTCTCGGCATTAGGAAGGTTGAGAAACACTTTTTTACAGTGTAGATGCACCTGTAGTTTATTCTCACTTTTCTCTAAGGAATGCACAAAATAGTCTGAGTACTGCTGTGCAGTATGCATCTTTCTTTATTGTATATGTGATACAGGAGAAATATCTTTGCTTTGTCCTTATTGACCTTTAAGATGTTTAATATTAGCACAAAAATGTTAGCAATTCAAGCCTTAGCAACTTTTTCATTCCAGGACTGTGATTAATTGACTGGCAGAGCCTGACTACGTTAATTGTCTCATCTTTTGGGGAACACACCAGCAACAATTCTACAGCTGTTATTCTTTGCAGCTGCCATTTGTCTTTCAGGAATTATAGTGGCAACTTCAGGTAAGTTCAATGCAGGCATTGTTTTTAACACTTTCATAAAGAGCACTCATGGGCCAAAGTATTGGTTGCAATATAAATTCAGCTACAATACTTTATAACAAAAGATAAAGTATATAACATTTTTAAAAAGATAAATGATTGTACAAGTTAGTGAATGTGAGTGCTAGGGGAGGAGGGAATGCTCTCATCACAGTTAATTCCAATATAAACAGAGAGAGTAAAGAGTGTATGACACTTTAATATATTTAGGGTCTGAGAGGATACAGGACAAGAACAGCCATTACAAGGCATGAAATCCAACAATAGAATATCTCAGCATTTATGATGGACTCAGCTGGAGCAGATCAATGCTCCTCTTGTCCTGATTATATTTCTCATCACTAAATACAGCTTTTTACTCCTTACCTAAATACTACACTATTTCTTGTCCAGATATACTGTGAAACCATTTGCATTCTAAATCAATGTCTCAATTTCTGTGGTATTCATTTATTTGGGGATTTTTATTTATGTGCAGTGATATGTACTGTGGATGTTAATTGTTCTTGCTTTTACACTCCATGTGAGAATGTGTTGTTTCCTGACTTCTAAAACCAGTTTCCCCATTTTCTCAGTTTTTCTCCCTGTGCTGTTAGCCCTGTGCACAAAATTGCTGGGCTTAGCGCAGCAGGCTAAACCACTGTGCTGCAGAAAAATCCTGCCGATCAGAAGGTCAGCAGCTTGAGTCCGGATCGGGATGAGCACTCACCGTTAGCCCCAGCTCACCTGCCCAGCTAGCAGGTTGAAAGCATAAATGTGACTAGATAAAATAGGCGTCGTTTTTAGCTGAGAGACATCTATCAGAGGAGAATTCCTCGGCATGGAAGATAGAGTGACAGCACTCCCCCCTTGTGGCCGGAGTCGAGCACAGCCTCTAAGATGCTGGAAATAAGATGGGAAAATGGCCTTTACCTCTGTTTGTGTTGTCTGTCCTTGTGAATTGTATAATCGGCACTGAATGTTTGTTGTATGTATGTTCTGTAAGTCACTCTGAGTCTCCTTTGGGGTGAGAAGGGCAGGGTATAAATACTGTAAATAAATAAATGTTTTAAAAATGGATTCATCTTGTGCTAAAGCATCCAAACTTTATATATATAAAAAATCTTCATATTTGCAGATACGGAGTTTGGAAGCAAAGGACATCAGAAGAGGTCAAGAAGGAAAAATTCTGGTCTTGGCTCTCTAAAACAAAGGCTACATCTAGCAAGTATTTGATAAGCTCTTGGAAGAAGATGCCAGAACAATTGCAAAAGCCCATCAAAAGCAGAGGGAAAGTAGCTCATAGCCTCACAGAACAACAACAAAATAATCCCAATGAACCATGAAGCAAAAGCTTTCTTAGTTACTTAATGCATTCACACAACAAATGGCTTATGACTATAAGACAGTCCCTGCCCATAGGCTCATAAACTAAAAGACATGAAACAGAACAACGTGATATCTAAGTGACGCAGACTGGGAAGAAGCACTGACATTATTATGTTTGAATGAAAACAAATGGAGATAATTGGATGCATTTACAGGACAAAGGAGAAAGCAAACAAGAATACTTTCCAACCAAGACAGTTTGGATAAGCTGAATAAAAACAATAATTGTCAGGGCAAATGCTTTTTCCTATGTGAAATGAACACCTTCCTGAAATAAACATTATGGGTAAAAAAGGATTGTCTTACAGATGGGCTTATGCAAGCCATATGAAAGTCAAGAGTAATGGAAAATTAATTATCAATGCACCGTCTTAAATGACAGAGGTATTTTTGTGAGATAAGAATGAAGGGTGGAATAAGTAAGTAATCAATTACCCTGCAAGATCACTAGCACTCTCCAGTTAATTTTTTTTAAAAAACAATCTTTTAACCAGTCAGTTATGCTTTGGAACAATAATACTTTTTTATATCGTAATAAAAAAAACCTATTTCCTATTACTTAAAAAAAGATATTTCAGAGTTAAAGGTATTTTAATGGTTTTGTGCATTGAATTATCTGGTGATTATAAATTCTAAGTGGATTCTCTAACCAGACACAACATAAAGGCAATTGTTATTGTATGAATTGTCCACAAACTGATTTTGACTTATGGTGACCCTGTGAATGAGAGGGCTCCAGGTCACTCTATTCTCATTAGTTCTGCTCAGATTTTGCAGATTCAGGGCAATTCCTTCCCTGTATTGTCGAAGGTTTCCATGGCTGGAATCACTGACATGGTGGTTGTTGGTGTGGTCCAAACACGAATCAAGGAACATGAAAGGCACTGCAGACTACTTCAACCAGAGAAGTCAGCCATAGCAGAGCACCTGATGAACCAGCCTGGACACAGCATATTATCTGAGAACACAGAAATGCTGGACCACACCAACAACCACCATGTCAGACTACACAGAGAAGCCATTGAAATCCACAAGCATGTGGACAATTTCAACAGAAAGGAAGAGACCATGAAAATGAACAAAATCTGGCTACCAGTATTTAAAAAACTCTAAAATTACAACAGCAAAACAGCAGAGAGGAAACAACCAGGCACATCTTAACACCTCTCAACAAAACATTTTCCCAGGCTCAGCCAGGCCTTCAAATGCTAATGAAGGTGGTCAGTTGAAACATTCACACCTAGCTCCAGCAGAGAAGATCTCTTCGCCCCACCCCAGCCATTCCACAGATATATAAACCCATTGTCCTAATTCCAATAGACCTCACTACCTCTGAGGATGCTTGCCATAGATGCAGGCGAAACGTCAGGAAAAAATGCCTCTAGAACATGGCCCTATAGCCCGAAAAAACCCCACAAGAACCTAATTCCTTCCCTGATTGAGTGTACTGATTAATGATTGAACCAAGGTAGGGAAAATATTGAAATATTTCACTGTATTCATCATCTACTTTAAAATAATGTAAGTTGCCTATGGGCATTATATGTGTTTTCATAATGTTCAGCTGTAAACCTGCCTACGCATTTTCTGCCCTGACTTTCTTCAATCATTGTTCCAAGTCTTGCTATTTTGTGCTAGTAGTATGGGGTCATCTGCACATCTTAGATAGCCAATATTCCTTCCTCCAATTTTCATGTCTCTCTCTTCTGAGTCTAATCCTGCTTTATATATGATCTGTTTAGTGCATAAATTAAACAGATAGGGGTGCATTTACACTAGAATTAATGCAGTTTAAGTGTCATGGCTCAATGCTATGGAAGACCTTTTAACAAGGTCTTTAGTCTTCCAGAGTTGAGTGCTGGTACCTCAACAAACAAAATTCCCAGGGCTCCATAGCACTGTGCCATGGCAGTTAACATGATGTCAAACTGCATTAGTTCTGCAGTGTAGATGCACCCAGATAAAGTGTATCTTTGCCTGACCCCTGTGCCAATTAGGAACCGTGCTGTTTCTCCATATCCTTTCCTAATAGTAGTGTTCTGGTCCTGAGAGTAGGTTCCATATCAGGATAAACAAATATTCTGGCACTAAGAGTGATCTATGATTTTTCATGATCTATGTAATCAAAGCCTTGCTGTTGTACCGACTGAATTTCTTTCTAAATTGTTTGGTGCACTTCCAATATTCAGTGTATGTTTGTGATATGATCCCCAGTGTCTCTTCCTTTTCTGAGCCAAGCTTGGACATCTTGCATCTCTCTCTCCATGTATGGTGAAATACTTGTTATAAAATTTTAACCATCACTTCACTTGCGTAGGAAGTCAATGGTCCTGTGATTTCTAAAATTCCAGGTCTCCCCTTTCTTGGAAATTGGAATTTAAATTGAGCATTTCTAATATGTGGGCCACATCATGAGAAGAAAGGAAAGCTTAGAGAGGACAATTATGATGGGGAAAATGGAAGGAAAAAGGAAGAGGGGCTGACCAAGGGCAAGATGGATGGGATCATTGAAGTGACTGGAATGACCTTGAAGGAGCTAGGGATGGTGACGGCCAACAGGGTGCTCTGGCGTGGGCTGGTCCATGAGGTCATGAAGAATCGGAAACGACTGAACGAATGAACAACAACAACAATCTGTGGGCAATTTTTTGTTTTCTATATTTGTTGACAGATTTTACTTAGAACTAGAAGCTGCACTCAGAGTACTTTAGAGAAGAGGGTGGAACATAAAAAACCTAGATTCTGTCTCTGTAGATTAAAGCAACTGTATTGATATGCCATCTGTTCCTGGTTACTTATTCCTCTCATTTCCTCTGAGTGCAGCTTCTATTTAACCTTTAAAAATCGGAGGTTTGTCTTTGTATGGTGACTCTGACATCCTTTCATCTTTTTTATATAGTTCTTCCATGTATTATTTCCATCTTCTTTTTTTCCTACTTGTACATGTAATGAAGGGACTGGGGCCTGGAGATGGAAAAATACCAGCTAAGACTAAGGGGGCTTGGAGTGGAAATTTACTAGCAAATTCAAAACCCCTCTTTTTTTAAGATGGCAGGAAATATTTTTAGCCTCTTGGGATCGAAGGGACCTGGCAGTGCATGCCAACAGTAATGCATTTTCCTACTGGTTGTAGAACATCTCCACTTTTGTCTATTTTTTTTCTTTGATGTTTTGGATCTTTTTGGAGAGATCTGTTTTTTTTTTCCCCCTTTCATTCTCTTTCCTTTCCTTTCCTTTCCTTTCCCTTTCCCTTTCCCTTTCCTCTCTCTCTCTGCTGTCATCTGCTATTTCCCCCGCATTTATTACACCAGTTTTCCTTATCTCTGTGAACAAATCAGTGAACAGTTGCATTGAGGGTTCTGGTTGCATTTCTGTCATTCACTTTTGCTTCTGTTCTCTTCTTGATTGTTTGAAAAGTTTAATCCAGGGGCCCTCAAACTAAGGCTTGGGGGTCGGATACGGCCCTCCAAAGTCATTTACCTGCCCCTCGCTCAGACTCAACCTAAGTCTGAAATGACTTTAAAGCACACAACAACAACAACAACAACAACAACAATCCTATCTCATCAACCAAAATGGGAAGCGTGGGCCTCCACACTTATATGGCAGTATAGATCCCAAGACATATTAGTTACATACATGCAAAACCAGATTTTTCAATATCCCCAAAACTCCAAAATATCAAAACTTCTGCTCCCAAGAATTTTGGATAAAGGCTACTCAGACTGTAGTACCAGCCCTGAACAGGAACACATGCAAATAAATATAAAGCATTTTGGATCAAGGATACTGAATTTATAATACGATCCAGAAACAGAACACACAGCTGGAGCCAGAAGCTGCTTCCTGGTGCAGCCGGCCTAATGCAATCCCAGCCGCAAGAAGAAACTGTTCCCAGATGAGTGAATGTTGTTTTTGTTGATGGCGATCATGCTGCTGGAGAAGAGATCCCCCCAGGCGCACATCACGCTTGCCACACACATCCTTTCCACATTAACATTAAGGACAACTACTGCCTGGGGCTGCGATTGTCAGATCAACATTTCCACAAACCCAGGGCAGAGCTGGGATGTTTTGAAGTGAGACATTCTGCATGCTAATACTCTACTATTATCGATGCATGTTTTATAAGAGGCAGTAAACAGTGGCATGCACTGCCTACATAAACACAGTCATATTCCCATACAGGTTATCCTATGGATCAGGCCCGTAGCCAGGATTTTGTTTCGGGGGGGGGGGGGCTGAGTTTGGTTCGGGGGGGCAGAGTCTGAGTGAAAGAGGGTCTGCCCTAGCAAACCTTTTGTATCGTTACCCCAATACCCCCATGCATATGGGATATATTGAGCATGGTCATCAGATCATGATATGAATAAACATAACAGTTTAAATAATGTACCAGTAAGGCCTTCTCGCGGACCACCATGAGAATTTCGGGGTGGGGGGCTGAAGCCCCCCGAGCCCCCTCCCTAGCTACATGCCTGATACGGATACCAACAAAAAGCAGTTTCTGCCACATCAAATTCAGTGGGCAATTCACCATCCATCTAATCCAACCCCCTGCCATGCAGGAAAAGCACAATCAAAGTACCCCTGGCAGATGGCCATCCAGCCTCTATTTAAAAGTTTCCAAGGAAGTAGCTTTCATCACACTCTGAGGCAGAGAATTCCACTGCTGAACAGCTCTGTCTTAATGTTTAAGTGGAATCTCCTTTCCTGTAATTTGAACCCATCACTACAAGTCCTAGTTTCCAGGGCAGCAGAAAACAAGCTTAATCACTCTTCCTTATGACATTCTTTCACATATTTATACATAGCTATCATGTCTCCTCTCAACCTTCTCTTTTGCAGGGTAAACATATCTAGTTCTTTAAGACGATCCTCATAGGGCATGGTCTTCAGACCTTTGATCATTTTAGTTGCCCTCCTCTGAATAGTGAAGAGTAGAGACATCACACTGGCAACGAAGATCCGCATAGTTAAAGCAATGGTATTCCCCATAGTCAACTATGGATATGAGAGCTGGATCATAGGGAAGGCTGAGTGAAGGAAGAAAGATGCTTTTGAACTGTGGTGCTGGAGGAAAGTTCTGAGAGTGCCTTGGACAGAGAGAAAATCCAACCAGTCCATACCTCAGCCCGACTGCTCATTGGAGGGAAGGATAGTAGAGACAAAGTTGAAGTACTTTGGCCACACCATGAGGAGACAGGAAAGCTTAGAGAAGACAATTATGCTGGGGAAAATGGAAGGAAAAAAGAAGAGGGGCCGACCAAAGGCAAAATGGATGGATGGCATCCTTGAAGTGGCTTGACTCTGAAGGAGCTGGGGGAGGTGACGGCTGACAGGGAGCTCTGGCGTGGGCTGGTCCATGAGGTCACGAAGAATCAGAAACGACTGAATGAATGAACAACAACCTCTGGACACCTTGCAGCTTGTCAACATCTCTTTTGAACTGTGCCCAGATTTATCAGATAAATTAATGCAACACATTCCTTTGAATTCCTGACATCCCGATTATGCCTAGGGATGCTCTTACACTGGCAAATTAATACAGTTTGACACTACTTTCACTACATGCCTCAATGCTATGGAATCATAGCAGTTGCAGTTTGGTGAAACAGCACTCTTTGGCAGAGAAGACTAAAGACCTTGAACACCTACAGCTCCCAGGATTCTATAGCATTGAGTCAGAGCATTAAAGTGCTCTCAAACTGCATTCATTCAACAGTGTAGATGCACCCTTGGTAGCAGATAAGTCTATAGGTGCCTAATTCTCTAAAGGGGCCTAGAGCATGGTTTCAGCAGGGTTTTCCTCTCATTTACCATCTCACATTTACCAGGTTTCTAACTGGAGCTAATCAAAGGGAGCACACAACACCCCTTTTTAAAGCAGCTCCACTAAATTTGGAATTGACACTAAATTTGAACACAAGATACCTAACAACCCAATGTATATCCTCCACTATATAATTTTGATTTTGTCATTTTGGAGTTGTAGTTGCTGGGATTTATAGTTCACATATAATCAAACAGCATTCTGAACTCCACCAATGATGGACTTGTACCAACCTTGGCACACAGTTCTCCCATGACCAACAGAAAATACTGGAAGGGTTTGGTGGGCAGTGTCCTTTGGTTTTGGAGTTGTAGTTCACCTACATCCAGAGATCACTGTGGACTCAAACAATGATGGATGGGACGGCGCGAGTGGCATCACTTATGTATAGAACTGTTAGTTGTAAGATTTAAACTGTTGTATCATGCTTAATCCTGCCTCTTTTTACCCTGCTTATGTATAGTTGTATGGATTGGTTGCTTGTAGCTGTCAATCAGTAGTGTTTGGCTCCACCTCTTCCTGCAAGAGGGGAGAACTTCCTTTTTCTTCTTCATTCGGCCATCACAGTTCATACCAAATGGATGTGAGTAAGGGACTTGATTCTAAAGGGCCCTGATTTAAGTTACCTCTTAGCACCAGTTCTGAGGTTTTTTTTTTACCCCTGGGACTCATGCTTTATGTCCAGATCGTCCTGGACAATTATTGAGGAGACCCAGGCGCCTTCAAGCCGGTTCTTTTGGCACCAAAGGAAGATCCTGAGTCTTCAAAACATAGGCCATCTGAACTGGGGTTGTGGTTTGCTCCGGCATTCACAGCCATTGAGGAAAGAGGAAACTCGGTGAGGCTTCTCAGCTTCAAACCCCTTGGACCCAGGACTAATTGAGACTGTAAAGTATGTTTTCCTTCACCCCTCTAAAGTTTTCCAGCTCATTGCTTTGAAGAAATGACTTTGTGATAAATAAAACTTATTTTGAGCTATTTACAGCGTTTTGGGTTTTTGGGAGTTCCAGTTTCTTATAGGAGGGCAAGAAGCAATCCCCTGGGGGAAAGGTGCCACGTCCATCCCTCCTTTATTGAGAATAATAGCCCCCAGGCGTGACGGCACAATGGATTTGGACCAAACTCTACACAAATACTCAATATGCCCAAATGTGAACATTGGTGGAGTTTGGGAAAAATAGAATCTTGACATTTGGGAGTTGTAGTTGCTGGGATTTATAGTTCACCTACAATCACAGAGCATTCTGAACCCCACCAATGATAGAATTGGGCCAAATCTCCCACACAGAACCCCCATGAGGACCACAGCAAGGCGTGGCAGGGGACGGCTAGTATTTTATAAATGCTAAGGAGCCCCCCGGTAGCGCAGTGGGTTAAAGCACTGAGCTTCTGAGCTTGTTGATCGAAAGGTCGCAGGTTCGATTCTGGGGAGCGGTGTGAGCTTCCGCTGTCAGCCCTAGCTTCTGCCAACCTAGCAGTTCGAAAACATGCAAATGTGAGTAGATCAATAGGTACCGCTCCAGCGGGAAGGTAACGGCGCTCCATGCAGTCATGCCGGCCACATGACCTTGGAGGTGTCTACGGACAACGCTGGCTCTTCGGCTTAGAAATGGAGATGAGCACCACACCCCAGAGTCAGACATGACTGGACTTAATGTCAGGGGATTACCTTTACCTTTACCTTTAAGATTTATTTTTCCTATTTTTACATTATACACACACACACACATATAATTATTGATTCTATATTTTGTATATTTTTTTTCATATTTCATATACAGTATTATATTGTGTCCATCTGTCTGTCTGTCTGTCTGTCTGTCTGTCTGTCTGTCTGTCTGTCTATCTATCTATCTATCTATCTATCTATCTATCTATCTATCTATCTATCTATCTATCTATCTATCTCTTGGTATTTTTCACCCTCTATTGTGTCCCCTCCCTCCTTCCATCCCCCCTCCCTGTGTTCTTCCCTTCCCAGCCCCCTCCCTCACGTGGCGCACGAAGCCTCTCCGCCGGCCGCGGCTCCCTTAGCAACAGACCCTCGCTGCTTTATCACCCAATCAGGAGAAACATGCTCCGTCAGAACCAATGGAGGCGCAGGGGGCGGGGCCAACGCGCTACCCGCGGGGGAAGGAAGGCGGTCCAAGCTTGGGCCGCCATTTTGCCTGGTGAGAAACAAAAGAGTCGAAGGCGCTTCTGAGTCGGACGCGGTTGGTAGGTGAACTTATGCCGCTTCTTTCTTCCCGCGAGGGGTTCAGGTGTATGGTGGGATTACCAGGGGGAAGGGGGTGGCCTTAGCCTGCCCCGAGGGTGCTGAGGGCTCAAAGCACAGGAGTGTCCGACGGGGAGGCGCTGAAGTAGCTTTTTGCGGCCTCACCGTGAGGCCATTATTACCCTTATGCTACTGTCCTTTGCGGGAGGGTGGTGGTTCCTCAGGGAAGGCCTGTTCTCTCCCTATTTGTCCCCATCATGTCTTGGTATCTATGTGGGCCCAAATCCCTGCTTTTTGGATAAGCTATTCTCTATCTACCCGTCTCGTTTGTGCCTCTCACCCTTCAGTCAGAATTAAAATAGCCGAGAGCATTGTTCTTTGTGGTAAGAAAACTCAGGGTTTAGGCCTAGCACGTCACAAAAGGGCGAGATAATTAAAACATCTTTCTGTGTGTGAGTGTGTTCCCTTTCAGAGCTTTTATTGTGATGGGAAATACATGAGTCATTGGGTCTTTCCAGACAGGATCTGATCCCGTGTTTTCTATTTATCCCAGATTATCTGGCAGGTCCCTTCCACACAGCTGAATAAAACCCCACATTGTCTGCTTTGAACTGGAATATATGGCAGTATGGACTCAGATAACCCAGTCCAAAGCTAATACTGTGAGATTTTCTGCCTTGATATTCTGGGTTATATGTCTGTGAGGAAGGGCCCTCATCCAGGGTCCTTCCACACAGCCCTATATCCCAGAATATCAAGGCAGAAATCTCCACAATATCTGTTTTGAATTGGGTTATCTGAGTCCATACTCAGATATTGTGGGATTTTCTGCCTTGATATTCTGGGATATAGGGCTGTGTGAAAGGGCCCCCAGTTTAAAGCAGTAAACCTGGGATATAGGGCCTGTCTAGAAGAATCCATGGTTATTTGACAGTTTTGACACTGCACTGGCTGGCTTTTCAATGTCTTTCTTCACTACCTCCCCCCCCCCCCCACACACTACCACTATGTTTATGTGAGATTTATATCACAAATTCTGGGATATAGGGCTTGTCTAGAAGGACCCATTGTTATTTGACAGTTCTGACACTGCATTGGTTGGCTTTTCAATGTCTTTCTTCACTACCCCCCCCCCCCCCCACCACCACCACTGTTTATGTGAGATTTATACCACAAATTCTGGAACATCTTGATCTTTCTTTCTGAGAGCTATTATTTCTTGAGCTGGACTTCCAAATAGCAAATTCCTAGGTTGCATTCTGTCTTCATGAAGTACTCTGATCTCATGAAACAAACAGAAATAAGTACTTTGGATCCTTTTCATGGATTCCCAAATTGTGACCCTCCAGATGTTTTGGACTTCCCCTCCCAGAAGCTTCATGATCCTTGACCAGTGATCAGGGATTTTGGGAGTTGGAGTTAAAAACACCTGGAAGACCAGTGTTTGGGAAATTCTGCCCAAGATGCAATAGCTGTCAACAGTGTTGCATATTTCTGCTGTAATTTTTATTAACAGTATTTTTTTATTTTATAGACCATTCTCCCCCTACAGATTTGCTGTGGATAATGCACCACTAATATAGCAGAAAACAAGTAATCACTGTGAATCACATCCCCAGCATATTAATAAGAACTGGATTTTTGGGGGATGGGGTATACATTCTGATAATAATCACAATTCTTAAGACATACTCTTAACAGGCACCCAGTGAAATACAAAACTCTATGGAGTAGCACTGGAACTCTTTCCTATGTGACATATTTGCATAAAATGTTGATAGCAGGACCAACATCTTGACTCTATTTAGGTATAGTGCTTATCTACTGTGTTTTCAGAGCAAGTTGTTCAGTGCAATGAATGAAAGTATACAATGTAAGTACAATAAAATGAATAATAATAAAAATCATGTACTGACCACACAACGAGATGAGTGGCTGCACTGAAAGTCAGGTAAAAGCTTTGGTAAATAAAGCTTGTAAAAAGAAAGTGGAGAGTAAACAGTGAAATGACCAAACAGGAGATTGCAGCAGATTCTGCAATGTTGGTAAATATTCTTCTGATCTTTCACCACTCTGAACGGTTGATGTGAACTTTACTGCACCATCTCCATTAAAATAGGTTTTAATGACATCACATTCTGCAGTACATTCCTGCTGAAATATGACAGAGGCATGAAGATGACTACCAAGGTGCAATGAGCAAGATATCAAATCCCTTTCACCAGATCGAGGTAGTTAAAATCACTATTGCAACCTGATGCTACAGGAAAACGACAAGGTTCTATTACAATGAGCAGGGCTGACTTTGCTACTAAAAACGAGCCACTCCTATCAGTCTCTAGACTGCAGGTTTATATCCTGTGACTTTTACGTCTTTTTTATCGTCCACTGGTACTCTCTGTGACAAACTGTAACATAAAAACACATTGGTCTGAATGATTCATTTATCCAGGGCTTACAAATTAAATTGAAATACAGATACATCATTTAAACCTGAGTATTTACATCAATGATGTTAATTGTGCATTCTCCAAATGTTGAATTACAGTACAAAACATTCTTCATAAGTGACTATGCTGGTTGGGATTTTTGAGAGTTGCAGTTCATCAAATTGTTGGATATGCATAATTCTCACCCCAATTTTACACCATATCTATTAAGTTATATTTTGTTGCTGCTTGGTGAACTGCTCATGTCAGGGATGGGTGTCATGGAGTCTGATGGCCATAAACACATTTTTGAGACTTCTTTCGTTTTAAAAAAATAGGGGATGGGAATGGAGACATCCCATTTGAAGCTGCTGGAAGGGGTGTGATTCTGTCCTAAGTCAAAATGTATTTCCCTTGTGGCTTTTGTTTTACTAGATACCTGATTTTGGAGGTAAAAGACAGAAGCAACCTGGTTTCCCTAGTATAGGCAAGAGCAGTGCTCTTGGGGGGGGGGGGGGGGGGGTCAAAGGTCTAGCAGTAAATCCTATTTCATTCTGAATTTTCAGCATCAGTTTATAGCTGAATAAGGCCCTTTCCACACAGCTGTATAAAATCCACATTGAACTGGATTATATGACAGTGTGGACTCAGATAATCCAGGTCAAAGCAGACTGTGAATCATCTGCCTTGATATTATGGGTTATATGGCTGTGTGGAAGGGCCCTAAGAGATGTAGTGATGCCCATGAACTGGGAAACAACCAGAAGTAGAATGTTGGGGAAGGAGAGGGAAAATACTGGGCCCTTCCACACAGCCCTATATCCCAGAATTTCAAAGCACAAAATCCCACAATATCTGCTTTGAACTGGATTATCTGAGTCCACACTCGGATAATGTGGGATTTTCTGCCTTGATATTCTGGGATATAGGGCTTTGTGGAAGGGCTTTTTGACTGAAGGAATCCAGACAATAAATCTGGCCTATGCCCATAAAACAGGATTTTTGTGTTAAATAAAAAGTTCTTGTATCTTTTTTTTGTATCTTTTGACTTGAATATCATAGTGATATCTAAATTGCAAGCACAGTAGATTTCATCATTTATTGTTATATCTGAACTGGGATGATACATATAGCAGCTGGATAATATAAATTGTGAAGTGGGTTATAATGTCAGCAGTATTCTAAATATATTCAACTTGTCTGTTCATTGTTAACAGTTCTAGATTTATTTTATTCCAATCCAAGCCATTTAGAGAGGTTCATAGAGCCTCCAGAAGAGCTGAGAAACTGATTTAAATGCTTAGTGTAGGTCTATTCCTTTTTTGCTTCATGCTGAAGGATGATGTTAGGATATTATTGCCACATTCCACAGCCATGTTCTTGTGTTTTGTCTTGTATAATAGCCTATATCAGATGTAAAAATACTTGAGTGTGGTAGGTATCTCAAATTCACAGCAAAATACATCTTTCAAGACCTCTGTTCTCAAAAACGCACCATGGTTTGCCCCTAGATACGGAAGATGATTTTAAGGGCCCTTCCACACAACCCTATATCCCTGAATATCAAGGCAGAAAATCCCACAATATCTTATTTGAACTGGGTTATCTGAGTCCACACTTCCATATATCCAGTTCAAAGCAGATAATGTGGGATTTTCTGCCTTGATATTCTGGGATATAGGGCTCCGTGGAAGGGCCCCCAATGTCTTCTCTTATAACACTGGAGCTCCTCCTGCCTGATATATGTAACAGCTCACATCATTTATTGTTATATCTGAACTGGGATGATACATATAGCAGCTGGATAATATAAATTGTGAAGTGGGTTATAATGTCAGCAGTATTCTAAATATATTCAACTTCATTAATGTCTTGTATAAAACTGTATATTCAGATGCATGTCCCAAAAATTCAGTGGCTCTGACTACCAGGTACATACATTTGCAGCTTAGAGTCACCAAAACAGATTTTAAAGCTTGGGAAGGTTCATATGGGTGAACGTTTCTCAGATTGTTGTTGGATTTAAGGGTTAATAATACTGAATTAATGCCAGATATACATAGGTAAAAATTCAGCGAATACAGCAGATATTGATTGAACTTGTAATTTTAGAGGCCCTGGATGGTCCTGAAATAATATTTCATCATCATGAATGGGACAGTAGTTTCTTTAACACAGCTGGTACAGATTATGAGATGACTCCTGAGTTCAGCCTGACCTCTGGATGTTCAGATACACGAGTTGCCTTTTTATCGTGTAATAAGTTATACACCACCTACAACCTATTTTGGAGGTCAAAGTCGTTATGATTACCACCTATGCTTTGATAGTAGGAATGGGGAACTGATTTCTTTTGCGTCATACTATTTATTACTTTAGCCCAGTACTGTTTCCTTGCAGTGGTTCTGCAGGGTATAGGGCAGAAGTCTTCTGCATCTTGCGGTAAACATGTTTTGTAGTTGTTGTTAAAACTATGAATGCCAGGGATTGGTTCAGATCTGTAGTCACAATATGGGCTTTACAGCTCCCATTGCCCAACAAAGATTGTTTGCTGTAATGGGCTGCCTTTGAAGACTGCTTGCAGAAAACAGTTTAAAGTATTTACATTGTTTAACAATACTTTGTCAGCAGTCTTTATAACAGATCTGTAAAGTGGATTAGCTTTATTAGCTCAGTGTTGTAGATGAATGAGGTTGAGAGTAATTTGTTTAAGGCTCTCTAGTAAGTTCAAACTGGCACAATTTGAACTTGAAAGCAATTCATTACAGCAGAATCTCCACTGAACACAGCTATTGTGGAATGCTATTGCTTCATCTAAACACAACTGACTTATTTTCTCCACTGAATTCACTACGTTTCTGTAATTGCTAAACATGGCTCTAGGTACTTGTGAATATATTCCTTGCAAGCTAGGCCTATATATCTCCTTTCTAAAATTCCCTTCATGTTGAGATAAGCAGGTGATGGGGTTGCTTTGCATCTCATCTAGCTCAAAGCTAAACTGGAATAATGTATTATAATACAATTAAAAGTCATGGAGGTGGTTGAGGGGAGGCAGAACATACTAGACCAGAGGTTCACAAAATTTGTTGCTCCAGCTGTTTTGAACTTCAATTCCCAGAAACCCCAGCCAGCTTTGCCAATGGCCAGGAATTATGGTAGCTTTGTAGAAGTCTACCTTAATCCATCATGTTCTCCCTAATGGTTTTCTCCTAGCATTGATAGAGGATGATGTCCCCCTAATGTGGTGCCATCCAGCCAGCCAACATTACCTTTCCCTTCCATCTTTGTTCTGCTCTTCAGAATGAAAAGAATACTTCAACTGGACTATAAGCTCTCCTGTGTCATTGAATTAGGCATTGTTTTTAGTCTGGATACAAAGGAAGTTTGGCCAGTTGTTTTGTCTATATTGATAAATCTTTATGTAAGTCATTTGTATGTTACTTTGATAGTAGGTTGGGAATTCAATAATAGGAAGCCACGTTGGAATAAGGGTATATGCGTCTTACTAATATGTGGTCATTTTGTTCTCTGAGGTTAAAAGTAGTGATGAGGGTAGGGATAATCTGTTAGTAACTGAGGTGTGGGTGAAATGTGTCTGGCTCCTCTGTGAATGATATTCTACCAAATGTCATTAAAAACACGAAAGTCCTATAGTTTCATATTTGAAATAGATTGTGCTTCTCATTTTTGGTGGCATAATTTTAGATGCTATTTTCATCAGGGCAAAGATAACAGTAAAAAGAGTGGATGGATGGTATGGATGAAATTGACTGGCTACCCCTTGTGTGCCTGTTTTCAAAAATAATTGTGTATGGCCTAATCTATACCATATCTTTCCCCCCCCCCCCCCAAACCCCTATATACTCCAAAAACATCTTGGAATAAGCTCTGATCAAGTGGTGGATTGGTATAAGAGGGAAAACAGATGTTGGCAGTGGGAGCCTATTTTATTTAAGTAGACACCTTTTTGTGCATTTGTTGTTTTAATAAATCTGGAATTTTAGATAACACAGGGGATAGCATATTTTAAACATGTTTCTACTAAAATTTCGATTCCTCATAGTTCATTTGTTTCCATCTACTGTTTGCCATCATTACTGGTAATTACTAAAAAAATGTCTTTTGGTTGTTGGTGCAAGATACAAAGAAGTATATATGCAGCACTCATGTTTGAAAGTTCAGTATCCCTCCTTAGATCAGAGTTCTGTGCACCTGCTGAACAGATGGCTGACCATCCGCTTTGACAGCTCTCATCACCTGTTAGAAGCACTGAATCCAGCACCCTTATCTCCCCCCTTACCATGCCACAGAAATAATTGGCAGTAATACAATGTTGGCCATCTGTTCTCCTGGGAGTTCCATGCCTGTAGCAGTATGTGAATGGTCCACTACTGCGGGTAGGGATTTGTGATCTTTCAAACTGATTGTGAGGGTGGGTGAGCTGCTGTTGTCCTACAGAGGACAGAGCTTGCACTCAATGTTTAATATGTGTAATAATATGAAATAATAGGACAAACAAGAATGCTAACTGGATCTGTTTAGCTATTGCTTGATATCACAATAGTTAAAAGCTATTGTAACCTTGGTATAGATGTACAGATGATAACAGCAAGGGACCAGGAAATGGCAAACAAAGGGTTTCGATGTTTCATTTGTGTGGTCTTACTTGTGAAGACAGCTCATAGCAAGTACCTTGCTGGAATCTTTTAAAGGAAGAGTTTTATGTTGCTGGAATAATTCTGCAAAAACCTTAATCCTCTTTTAGTATCTCCAATCCAGGCTGGGTATGTTAGAATCAGAGATCTGGAAGAGACCACAGGGGCCCTACAATCCTACCCCCTCCCATGAAGAATTCTTAGAACTTTGACTATTGGTATTGAATATATATGTGAATAATAGGGAAACAAATTTTTGAAGATGATACTTTTCGTGTACAAATAAATTCTAAAACTGTCAAAATGTTTCTAAATAGAATTTAGTATTGCATATTTTAATGTGCATTATTTATTCAAAATCAAAGAGGTCTCATAAACTATACTTTTTGAGAATTCAAAATAAGAACCTTTTGAAAAAAACAAAAGTCAAAGCAAATTTGGAAACAGTGGAAAAACCCTCACTCTGTAATGGAAAATTTTGATCTCTTTAAGCAAGTTTCAGAGATGGTAAACTGGATCCGAAGCAGCTAAATACAATATTGTGGGGCTGACCAAAAAGAAGTATTAGAATGAAAAGCAATTAAGAAATTGGCTAAATCTTAGAAGGGTCATTACTTTGTTTTTTCTTGATTCTGAACAGGCAATTTAATCACTACAGCACACAGATATGTATGCAATTTAGATAAATTTGTGACATAGCGCTGTGAAATTCAATGGAGTTATGGAAACTTGCTGCATTTACAATTTTAAAAGCCATAGGAACAGAACTGAGGATTCCTATCTCCCCCCCCCCCCCCGATCCCCCTGAGTCCTCCTTCTCTGGTAAGGGCAATGAGGAAAGGCAATTCAGATACATCAGAAGATGCCACCTCAAAGTGCTGCACATTAAAAGCAAAGGCTCTGTTCATCCCTTAGTTTTCTCAGTGGAAAAGGCTAGAGGTCCGTTGAAGCCATTTCTGTTGCCTGGAACATGTTGCCAGGGAGTCCTTGAGGCTACTCTTGTAGATGAGAGATGAAGGTACAGATGTAGAGGGAGGTGGCCATGTTCCATGATTAATATCCAGCTCTGACATATTTCCTGTATGCTAGTGTGACCCTTTGGACAAAGAGAATTCCTCCTGCTGCTCTAGAATACACTGTAGTTTAGGATTGGCTTTTGTTGTAGTAGTATTATTTTCCTGATAGCTTTGTAGATTCAGGTCTAATAATTCTTGACATATTCACCTCTTAGCAATATAGATAGTTGCTTAGCAGTATAGCTTAGCTGTCTACCTTATTACCTTTGGTAATACTAGAGCATGAGGATCAGCTGTTCTTCTGTGGTAGCTCACAAAGGTAATGGAAATGTTGCCAATGCTGTAAGGCTACAAATGTTTTACTGTGGCTGAACAGTAAGCTAGAATTTTAGCAAAAATTCACTGAGTGTGTATTGTTAAATTGCACATCATTGTTGAATTGGATTGTATTTATTTAAATTAATGTCTCAAATAATCCTGACTTTGAAATGTATTTTCTTACTTTGTCTGGAAAACTTAGTATGTAGGGCAGGCATCTCCAAACTGTGGCCCTCCAGCTGTTTGGGCCTTCAACTCCCAGAATTCCTGACACTTGAACAAGCTTGTTAGGGTGTCTGGGAGTTGGAGGCCCAAACAGCTGCAGGGCCACAGTTTGAGGTTGCCCGATGTAGGGTGTAACCAACTGCCAATCAATTTTGGTAGAATTGCATTAATGTAAAAATTATTAGCCATATAGGTTGCTGCTTGGCTGGTGTTCTTTGTCACCATTAGGCAAGCAATCATATGTAGGCTCATTTGAATTTAGCTTGAACTAAACCTCTATGTAGAAGTGCCGCCTCATAAAACAAATATTTTAGAGCAAGGGTTCTCAAAACTTTTAAAGCCGAAGAACCCTTTTTGAAGGAAAAGTTTCTCGTGGAGCCCCAAGAAACTTTTGGATACAGGGGCCACTTTGCATTTTAAAATTTGACAGATGGCCAGACCAGTGGCAGATGGATGGAGAATGTTTGCGTGAACTAAGTAAAAACAAAATGAACGAATTCCTATGCACACCTCACATGTCTTGATAATGTAGTGCAAAAGAAAGAAAAGGGTGGAAGAGAGAAAAGAAGGAGTGGAAGAGGGAAGCAAGGAAGTTTGGAAAGAAGGAAGGGAAGAAAGAGGGAAGGAAGGAAGGGAGGAAGAAAAAAGTGGGAAGAAAGAAAAAGTGAAGGAAAGAGAAATCCCCCCTCCACTGAGCCCCTGACTGTGCTTTGCTGAGCTCCGCGGAACACAATTTGACTGCTTTAGAGATTGGCAACCTGGCTACTTAATCTATTCAGCCAATCTGTATAAACTTGGAAGTGACCAAAATGTCATTCCCAATTTATAGGGGGGTGTTCAGTGGACAATGGACTTATCAGTTACTTTTTGTGCTTGTAGGAACATAGGATTGCTCACCTTATTATGACATATTCATGTGAATGGTTATATACATGTTCTAGTGAAGAATAACTACTTTTGAGTGTTTACAAGTACAAGAGTTTTCACTTTTGAGCAAAAACAGTTGGGGTGGGGAGTTATCCTGAGGGTTTGATGGTTCATATGCAGTCTTTATAGGCTTTGTGGTCCCCACATTGATCTGCTTCATGATCACTTTAGAAGATTGGTTCCTCAAGAAAATAAATACATGCAAATTAGTTTTCGTGTGAATATTGCATAAATTTGTTTTCAATTTTAATAAAATTAATCTATAAAATTAATCAAAGTGATTGTTGACATCTATTTAAATTGGAAAAATATATGTAGTATTTAAATGTGGCTTCAGCTAATAGATATTAGAAGGACAATGCCCCTTTATACCCGTTGTGAGATCTATGTTGTTTGTTGCCCTTTGCTGACTGAAGCCCTCCCATTAGTGCACAATGGAAATATGAGCTCAGCTACGTAATCATGATATAGTCATAGATCTTCTGAAAATACTTTTAGAGTTCCATTGTGGAAAATATGTGGCTGCTTTTGTTAGTATTCTTCTTAAATAATTCATTTATCTTGCTTTATACAATAGGGAATAGCTTTACAGTTAAAAGCATGTATATTGCCATCAGAGGTTAGAGGAAGCATGAAGAAGAAATTCCTTTTTTTTTTTCTGTCTCCTGTTCACCCCCGCGCCCCCAAATTCCTTTCCCTCATTACTTGGTGACAGTACACATGCAGACTTTATTAATCTTGCTTAAAATGAGCCTGTTACTGCCATATTTATGTATACTTCACCTCTCTGCTTTTTTTGCTTCTGATTTGAATGATGTTGTATTACCATATTGTTTTGATTGATATAAATCTTAAATAGGTTAGTTAAATGGGCATTGCTGACTAGTTTGGTTGATGAAGCAATTCCATTTTTGAGGAAATTAAGTCAGGTGTAAATTACATAATTGAAATAAAAAGCTCTTTCACACATTAAATTAGACAGTGATTAATTTGTTTAACAATTAGGTTGATTAAGAATAGAATCCAGATTTTTCTCTTTATTTAGAAATATTTATAGAAATGTGTAAGTCTGAAACCTTTCCTCAATTTTCAATAAATTGAAGTGCATTTATGTTTGAGAAATATATATAGTGTTTCCTATACTACAGATAATGGGCATCCTTGCTTGAGATTCTTTGAAACCACAGTAACATGTAGATAATTAATAACATTATTTAAAAAGGGGGAGATGTGAAACAAAATGAAGGAACGTGATATGCCATGGACCTTAATGGTTGAAACTACAGGAGTGGCAAGAATGAGATAATGGAAACGTTAGGGATAGTAGTCAGAAGAATATGGTAAAGAAAGAAATGGACAAAAGTACTAATGATCGCAATACCTGCATTCCCAAACATCTCTATGTAATTATTTGTTGGTGCCTTGGGACCTGGCTTAGCTGTCTTGGTTAAGAAAGGCCTGGGCATAGAGTGATTTTTGTTCAGGCTTACAATATGAGCACAGCACCTCTGAAGGCACTCTGTAATAAATACTAAAATAAAAGGTATTTCCACTCATTATCTCATAAGTAATATGGTTACAGTCTTCACTTGATCAGAAGCATTGTCATGTTTACTTCAAAGATTCCTGACACTGAAAATAAGGTCTCAGGTTGTTTTCCAGAAAGCCTTGATTCAAATTTGAATCTTGGCATGATATGGCAAGAATAAGTAGAAGTAGCACTTTAGGAAAAAATGTATCAGCAGTTTATACTGTGTAGTACTTCAAAAATCAATACAGTAAGCAACATTAAAAAAAAATCCTAATATTCTGAATGTGTTGCAAACTCCATGTAATTTTCAATGCTGTTATATTATTTTATTCAATTTATATATTAATTGATCAACTGTAAAATGTCATTTGTTTGCACCAGTAAAGTCTAGGTAGGTATAAAGAGGCAGCTTAGTGGTTTGAGCATTTCAATACAACTCTTGAGACCAGTAATCAGATTCCCAATTTATCATGGTAACCCACTGGGTGAGGGTCTCGACCTCAGAAGAAGGCAAACACCCTCAGAACAAATCTTGGCAAGAAAGCACAGTGATAGATTCGCCTTAGGATTTCCCATTTGTCAGAAACTACTTGAAGGCACAAAACAACAATAGGGTTTTAAATTTACCTTTGTCAAGAGAATTTAACCATTTGTTTTGCAACTGTTGAAGCAATATGTTTACTTCCTGCAAGTAAAACAAGCTTTAAATATACTGTGTTTTCTGATCACTGCCCTCTTTTGTCCACTATTCCATGTTGTTCTTGTGCTCTCCTTTTACATGCTTGGATTTCGTAGAATCATAGGAAGGAACTACATTAGTCCTCTAGTCCAACTCCCTGCTGAAGAAGAAAAGTCCATTTGGCTCCTCTCTCCCCAAAAGTCAGACGTAGTCTTGGTTCTATTATTGACATTGCTGCTGTGAAATCTTATAAGACATTCTCTGTATTAACCCGGAAAATTTCAATTTATAGCTACTGCTTTTCTATTGCTGACATATTGGCTTTAGTCATTTTTGCAACTATAACTTTGAAGTAGGGTTCTCATCCAGTTTTCAAAGCCAGCATTGGCATTCTGTTTACACATAGCAGGCACTGTGATTTCAATTACTGACATTTTTGAAGAGCTAAAATTGCTGAAACAACCTAGACCTAGACTGTTTGGCCCCATATTGTCTGATGGATTTTGTAAAGTTTGAAATGGAGAGACTGTGATGTCTTCCATTAATTGATATCTTGTTGCACATGTCTAGAGATATGTTATCTGGACTAAGGCTGAGATTATCTGCTTTTATCCTGTGGAATAAACATCCCCCTATAGTAAGTGAAATGATAATTCTGTTTGTTTTGAGGCTAGTCAGAGGTTTTTATATCAAGTAGGAAGATATTTGGTGAATGACTCCATCTTCAACATAGATTCCTAGTGTAGAGATTAATCCAGAATATGCTAGGCTAATAAAGCGAACTAAATAGATATATAAATAGGTAATCATTAGTGTGTTGTCAAAGGCTTTCGTGGCCGGAATCACTGGGTTGCTGTGAGTTTTCAAGAATGTATGGCATTTGACAACTGATTGAATTCTTTGTCCACATGAAAGGAGGATGATGAATGGGATTGTGATGGTGTTGGACAATTTGGCTCTTTTAACTGTGATGATTATGTTTTAATGTGTATGGTGCTGATATTTTAATCGTGTAATAAAGTGGCATTGTGTTGTTATTGTATATTCTTTGTATGTTAACACATGTTGTGAACCGGTCCGAATCCCTCTTTGAAGGTGAGAGGGTCGGTATATAAAACCTCGAAATAAATAAATAAATAAATAAATAAATAAATAAATTCTCTCCTGGCATTTCGCCCACATCTATGGCATGAAATAACTACAGGATGTATATACCTAAGGGAATTGAATGGCCTTTGAAGCCAATAAAAGTGTTGACGCTCAAAGTTGCATATTCATCTACTTTGGAACTTTTTGAAGAAAGCTTGGATTTGTATAGAAATGAGGTAGGAGAGAGTGGAACATAAGTAGAAGAGCCAATCACTGAAAAATGTAGTCTTTAAAAAAGATTATTAGCAGTACAAAAGCACTTCCTGTAATTTACTAGTTAAACTCTTTGTTTCCAGACATGTGGATCATTTTTATACATTTACTTGATATTTAAGAAGGATATTCTGTTCTTGGGAAAGTTTGTTAATAATCAAAACGCTTTTCTTTTTATACTCAGGAGATTTAGTAGGAGTTAAAACTCTTTCTTTTAGAGTTACATAAATGGTCTTACGAGGAAGATAGAAGACCTTGTATGGGGCGGAACTAGGAAGAATAAAGACACCATTGTTATTAAGAGCTATAGCACCAAAGGGTCAAGTGTTGTTTTAAAAGCTGTACCGAACAAAAAACCGCAACAAAACTTTTTCTAGGGAAATCTCGTGGCTTAGAGTGACCTGTGCCGCTTCTGGGCAGGCTTTCAGGATGTCATGTATACAGGCACCTGCACAGCACACGGGGACTGTGACGATACCCATGCTGATCCATCTTAATCCAAACAACAAACTGGCAGGATAATGTACAAACGAGTACAACTTAAGAAGAAACCTACAGAACCTATCTTGCCCCATAAGTTAGGGACTACCTTAGTACAGTTGGATTTTCAAAATCCAACTCTCACAAGGACAGAAAGTGAGGCAACATCTTATGAACAGGGGCACATACATCTAAACAGGCACCACAGGGGTATTAACCCTTCCCTTTGTCCAAAACTAAAAGATCATATTTGTCTGGAGTTTCACATAAAATGTGCCTGTTCCAACTTACAAATTCAACATAAGAACAAACCTACAGAACCTGTCTTTTTCATAACTTGGGGACTGCCTGTAATACGTTGTCCATTTACCTCTTAATATTAAAGCTATACGAAAGGACAAATAAATTTCATGCAGTTGTACAATGATTTGCACCATCTTAAAGTTGAATACAATTTTAGACTTGACTACTTGTAGTAATTCTCTTTTAGCATTTTGTATATCCTAAACACTCAACAATTGGAAGTGCATGCATTGACAAAATCAAGAAAAAATTCTTTGATTGTATTTTCCTACATGACAACAGATTAGACTAGATGTTCCCTGTGGTTACTTCCATCTCTAGGGATTTATAATAAGCAAGTGTAAAATAGCACTTAATATCAAGCATATTAATCCATTCTTTACTATCACTAAGTTGTCCCCCATTTATTTGACAGGTTAGTGTCAAGAGCACTTAGGTTTTGGATTTCTATGATTTACACTATTTGAGAGTGCCTTGAGCCTTAACTTGTCGAATAAGCTGGAGCAGCAATTTACTGGGAAGCCTGTAAATTAATGCACCCTCTACAATATTGATACAAATGTTTTTATATGAGCAATCTGCAATCCTAAACACTTATAATGAAATGTAATTTCCTGAGCAAGAAATCAGATGAGAAGTTAGCAAGTATATATACAGTATATAAGAAAATTGGTGTTCTTTAGTGCATTCAGAATTGAAAAATAAAACCAGAGATGGTACTGTGAATTGGGCTTTGAAGTTAAGAGGCAACTCAAGGCAATCATTTTGGTCTTTGAGTAATGTAATTGTTTTAATAGACTCCTGCCAATGGGTATCTTCAGCAGTCTGAGTAAATGGAAATTTTCAAACCTTTTCCAAGTTTGAATGTTCCAAACCATTTTCAGACAAAGTGTTAATATGAGTAAGTTCTTCACGAATAAGGAACAAAATGGAATATTCTTTTTATTAATTTAAAAATACGTTTTTACCCTGATACAGAGTACAGTTTTAATTCTTTGTGTATGTGGGGGTGAGGGCTTGTTGGTTCATGTTTTTTCATAATACCCAGGGGGCTTTGGTTATGTAAATACATAAGGTTCAAAATTCCCTGTGGTCTGCTTTGAACATGTATGAAAGTAAACAAGTTGTGAAAGTGCTAGAAAAAAATTAATGAGGTCACTGGGGATGATAGAGTGGGAAGCTGTGTGCTTTTGTGTAGATTGTGAAATCTGTTTTGTTGCAGATCCTCATTTCTGTAAGGACTAGAAAATAAAAGAGTGATTTTGACAGAACTCTTGGTTTACATGTTGTTTTTTGTTTTTGTTTTAGAGATTGATCAAAATAGTTTGAATGTTTTCATGGTATGGTTTAAATTAAAATCCTATGCAGATTTGTTTACTTTGAATCACGGTATTTTTAGCTTGTCCAACCCAAAATTATATTTGTACCCTTATGTGTGAGAATAACTTGGAAAATAGTAAGGATGCCCTCTTCTGGATAAAATGATGTTACAGAAATGAATTGAATGCAGTACTATTATGAAGCTGGAATGTGGTTTGCAAAGTAACCCATTAAGATACTAAACATTCCAGGTTCTTGTTTATCTTTGCAATGAGTGTTTTTGAGGGACTGAATCTAAAGGTCTTGAGCTCCCAATATTTCTGTAACTTGAATAGTATTGTACTTGGCATTAGGTACTATTTAGGATCTTGTAATCAGACTAAAATACTTGGTTAGCTTTATCTAACGTCTTTACCCCAGTCATACTTCTGTAAACTTGCCAGTTCTGATATTTAAAAAACCTTTTGTTTCTATAATCCCTGGAATTTAGTTTGAAGATAAAGGGCTGTATTTTTGTACTCACTAGTAAAAGTAAGCATCATTTAACTCTGTAGCATTTAATGCTGACTCAACCTGTTTTGGACAACTTTAAGCTGTTACCCTATACTTGAGTATACCTAAAAATAGATGTGTGACCTAGAACTCTTTGGTTCCCAGAATTAGGTGCATTATTATTAATTTAATACTCTTTAAAGGAAAGGTAGGTGTCATGCTATATTTAGATATAAAAGCTGAAGCTCAGATTGTATCAGACTTTGCATTTGCTAATAAGATTTTGGCCATCTTATCATCTGCTTTACTGTTCCAGTAGGCTCTTTTGAATAGTATAATGGGTCATTCAGCTACTAAATTTACTAAATGTAATTCTAGTTAATGTTTGTCCTATGTAGAGAAAATAGTTATAGAATAAATGTTTAAGTTTATTCTCCTGTATATGTTTTCAGGTGGTTCTGTTGGTAGTAGAACAAGAAAAGTAAACCACATTCCGAAAATATGCAAAGCAATTTTTGAGAAATTTTTAAAATGTCAGAAATTTGTTTTTTGTATCTTACTGTGATATGTGGCCACACAATAGTGTGGGTATTTTTTCCCATTTTTGTCTCAGAAACTGCTCCCACAGAAGTTCACAAAACATAGTCCAAAATCAGGTTGATATTGGGAGTTTAAAATGAGAGTATTTAGAAATATAAATGCCTATGAATGTTGAATACTGTCTACTGGCATCCTTATTTTAAAAGATCAAGAGACTAAACTGCTAAACATAGGGAGGGATACAGCTAAAGCATTTTTAAAAGACAAGTTTTCTGCATCTAAAAGGAAGCTAAAATACATATGCTAAAAGAAAGAGCATCAAATGGAAATGCTGCTTTCTTTTATAGGTTAAATGTTATGTATGCTAGCCTAGTTCAGTATCTTGCAATGAGTGATAATGCATAATTTATCCAGTTGTTCCCTATGGTCTGTTGTGTTGATAAAAAATACTGCAAGGGTTAGCAAATATCCAGAGCTGGGAAAAGCAGTGTTAGTGCTTTGCCCTCTCGTCCACTTTCTGCATTGCCAGCCTTCCTCCTCCTTCTTAATAGAGATATCTTCTGCTAATTCCCATTGGCTAAGACAGGAATAGGCGGGGCCTGCAGACTTTTTTGCATGACCTCACTCCTGTTTGTCTCAGCACTGTGAGCTGGTCGGCTCTTTTCAGTTTCAGCTTCTGTGAGGAGAGTTTCGCTTCTGCTTGTCGTGCTGGAGCTTACAAAGGAATCTGTTAGTGTTGCTGTTTCTGATCCACTTTGGTAAATGAAAAGGGATTTTCTTCTCTTTCCATAGACGTTCTGAACTGGACTAAAGATCTTCTGGGGGAACAAAGCTCTGGAAGAGCTGATTTCACAACTGCCACATTGGTGTGTCTAATGTGCTACAAGGATGAGCCCGGCATTTGGAGCTATGGAAGTGGAGCATTATTCCAAAGGCGTCCTGCTGGAGCCTTTTGTTCACCAGGTTGGGGGTCACTCCTGTGTCCTCCGGTTTAATGACAAGACCATCTGTAAGCCCCTTATCCAGCGTGAACACCAGTTCTATGAAACTCTTCCTGCAGAAATGCATAAATTCACTCCTCAGTATGAAGGTATGTTACCAACTTTAGAAGAGGGCTGGGCATTTTATTTCCGTCATCAATTCAAATGTGCTCTTCTGTTTTGTCTCTAAAATCTCTTACACTGAAAAGATTTTAGGGAGCTTCTTTTCATGTATTTTGATGTTGTCTGAGCCAGGCTGTGCAGATGCAGGGTGGAGATGCTTGCCAGTGGGTCTTTGGGCTGACTAACAGCATTAGAGTAGAACAACTCTGCTGATGATAGCCTGTAGATCAACTTTAGGCACAGGTAGGTAAGTATATTGATAACAGCTTGTAAATGTTTTCAGTAATACTGTGCTCTTCACTCTGATCTTTTTTGTTGTGTGCACTTTTAAAATTATTACTTTTGAACAGTGTAAGATTTGCTTCTCTTGTGGAATTTCAGTGTGGATTTTTAGATTGTTTTTATCTTTTACATTTTGATCACACTGGATATTTCAATCAAATGTCATTATAGCAGTGAAAACAGCAGTGCTTGTACTTTCCCTTAAGGAAATGGAAAAAAACTACGGCTGTTAGTTAGGCAAAAGGTGAATTACACTTGAAAAAACTATTTCAGATGGTATGTAGAAGTGGATATTCCAGTTCTCAGCATTGCACTAGACAACACAAAGTACACTTAAGGGATTTAATTAATGATAATCCAATTTTTTAAAATTCTGATTAAATCATTAAAAATTTTCACTAATAATACAACAACTTGTTTCCCAGTTGTATATATGAATTGAAGGACAGGCTGAGGGGAAATGTCTCTTAGCTATATTGCTGTTTGATGTGCACACTTACTGAAACATTTGAAAATTTCTCCTTACAAGCTCTTAGCATGAAATGTTTTTAAAAAATATTTAACATAATGTAACAAATTGTATTAGCATATGTGGTTTTTCTCTTTGGTGTATGTGGGAGGGACTGAGGGGTGGGGGGCTGATTTGGTCCGTTTCTGTTGTTTTTTCCAGGAGAAAGCCAAAGGCCACTTTCTAGCTGGCTTCCCCCTATCCTGTAGCTCTTTCCTGTGTGGACAGCAGGACTGTCAGTCAGAGCTTCCGCACTCCCCGCCCTTGCTACTGTAGGTCCCAGAGCCGCCTGCCCTGCTCAGAAGTGCCAGTCTCCCGCCAAGAACTCTAGTGATGAGCGGCAAGAATGTGCAGATTGGTTGATTTCAGGATAAAGAGAGAGGACTGAGAAAAAAACCATTCAGCCAGTTGTTACAACTTCTGCCGTAACATTTCTATATGGCACAGGGAAGCACCCCTGTCAGAACTTTCCTCTAAGACTCTCAAACCATTACACAGTGCTCTAGAGACTTTTGAGATGAGGAGGCAAAATGCTTTCAAGGTTCACCATGTTTTGATGTATCTCAGTCAAATTTGTTTTGTACTTCATTTTGTTATTTCTTTTTTACATAACTGAAACCAATAAAATATATTCCCCAAAATAAAATAATAATAAAAAAAGAATTGTGAACTTAAACGTGGTGATTCTATATGGAAGCCTTCAAATTAGTTGTCTGTTGTAATGTGTTTTGTTGTTCTTGTTTTGCTCTGCTCTTGAAAGCCTTTCCTTTCCCTGGATTCTCTTAACCCTCCTTTGTTTGGATAAATGCTTTTTGCTTTGCTGTTGAGCAAAACTTAAAGCTTGTGGTGTTTCTGTGCAGGGCATATTCCATTGCAAGATGTAAATATTCAATGTTTTACATCATTCTTAGGGACAGATAAGTCAGATTTTTAAAAAATAATAAAAATTTTCAATAATGGAAAACGTCTCCTGTTATTATTTGATTCTTATGTGATTCTGCTCAGGAAAAAGGGAAGAATCTCCTGTATCATTAATGTGTTGTCTTCATGATAACTTGTCTTCTCTGTGAGGTGTCACTTTGTCTAGATGTTTTGATATTTGTTAGGTTGACAGATGAGTTTTGGCCTGTGGCAAGATAAAAAACTAAGGACTGGGGTAAGAGAAAAACCAAAGTTGCTATATTCTTAGTGTAAAATTATGTTGTGTTCTAAGATTTATTAGCATCTTATTTCTCTGGTTCTTAACTGGATGTGTCATTTCTCCTTTCAAGGTGTGGTATCTGTAAGTTTTGAAGAGGATGAAGATGGAAACCTCTGCCTAATAGCATATCCGCTAAATGGGGACCATGATAATTTAGAAAGCCTAGATAATTCTGACTGTGAACCTAAAAGTAAATTGCTACGATGGACTAATAAAAAGACTGTATTGCTAGAAAATGAAAAGCTAACGAAGGAATGGGTCCGACAACACCGAAAAGAAGAAAAAATGATGAAAAGGTAACTTGGAGGAAAAGTAAACAAAGCACATATACATTCAAGTCTAATGGATTACAAAACAACATCCTAAGAACATTAACTCAGGAGTCTGAATTTCAGTGCTCTTTTACCAAATAATTAAGTTTCCTGTTTCATGACTAATTTGCAGCATATTTGACATGAGAAGGAATCTCTGGAAGATTTTCTGATTTGCAGATGACTAATCTTGAAAGATACTTTAGTGCTAGTTACCCTATGTCAGTCTGTAGGTGCAAAATACAAAGGGGATTGTGGCCTCTTTACTGTTAGGCCACAATAAGTGCTACAGATACCTTAGGCTAGAATCTATTCCATGAAATGCAAACCCTTTAAAATGGGGTAGAAGGTTTGTGAGGAAGTTGCACAGATTCCTCAGATTATAATAAAATAGCTAGTGAATGCCTCCTATTAGTTGTAACATGTTTGAAAGCAGTGCACAGGTAAACCTTATCAGAACACAACTCAATTTTTCATACTGTTTTTAAAAGTGTATCATACTGCTGTTTGGTCACAGATATTAATGCTTTTTCTTATTTTTCAGTCATAAATTAGAAGAAGAATTTGAATTGCTGAAGAAATCTGAAGTGTCGTATTACAGTGTTGAGAAAAAGGGGAATGTCAGTTCACAGTTTAAACATCATAATCCTTGGAGTATGAAATGCCATCAACAACAGCTACAGCGAATGAAGGAAAATGCAAAACATCGAAATCAGTACAGTATCCTTTGTCCAAATGTATCATGTTTGCAAATAGAACAAGGTCCGTACTGTCTTAGGAGCACTGCAAGATTAAATACCATCATACAAATTTAAATACTGGGTGACTATTGATGCTGATTCAGGGTTTCTTGTCAATCATTGTGACTATAAAGGATTATTTTCTGTTGCTGAAATTGAGGTTCTGATATAGTGCTTAGCTGTTTCTGTGCTGGCATAAATCTGTAGGTCAGTTGTCTGCAGCAGCTTGCAATTTCTATGCACTCTCTACAGCTGATAAATCCTATTGGTTGTAACGTGTTTGTAATGGGAATGGAGCTATGTTACCCATATCGCAGTCCTAGGCCAAACCTCTCTTTAAACCAGTGTTGTGAGATTCTATTTAGCAATTGTGCTACAATTGCAAACATCTTTAAACCAAGAATATATTTTCGTATGATGCTAAGACTGCTTACATCATAATTAGTGAATTCTTGCAAGCAAAATTAAGTTCTGCGTCTTTGTATGGCTCTTAAAGTTGTTACCCCTTTCAAAGACATCAGAATGGCTTGATTTCTAGCTTGCATCCTTTCAAGATCCTTTAAAAAAAACTACGAGGTACCTTGCTTTTTGTCTGGAGGTGGAGAAAAACATCTATTTCTAAAGTGATAGTAATTTGTCACCAATTTTTCCACTGTTCTGCATTTCCAAAGAAATGTCTGCTACGTTCATTTCACACTTACCACCCATTTTTATTTATATTAAATAAATAAACACCACCTTTCTCTCATAACCTGTAAGTGCAAACACTGTCCCGTCCCCCCCCCCCCCCCGATACATAAAGTGTGACTTGAAGCCTTTATAGTCTATTAGTGCTAGATGTACATTGTTAAGTGAGTTTGGATTAATGTAGTTCTAATTGAGTTAAAGTAGTTTTTTCCCAAAAGATGAAAAGTCTATTGTACAACTACAGTAATTGCTTAATTACTGGACTAGTTACCAGATTCCACTGATTGCCATTTGAATTAGACATTTGTGAGAAAATAAAGGTAGAAATGACTGTAGCCATGATACTGATATATTGGCTCCATGTATCAGAGGTCTCGCAGCAAGAATTGTTGGGGATCATGAGTGTTGATGTGCTTTTGAATTTAAATATTGCTTCTGAATTTCTCATAAGCATCGATTTGGCCACTGTGGGAACAGAATGCACAGTTTTGGTCTGAACCAGCAGAACTGCTTTTAGGTTCTTAATGAGACATGAGGTGAATGTTTAGTTGTATTTTGTTGATTAATAGGCTATTTGCTATATGCTTGTACAAATGGACCTCCTGCATACTAAACGCTAATGGTTTTCAGATGAGTGTTAAGCCTTCACAGCACTGAAGAAATTACATACAATGGGCATTTGTTATCTGTTGGAGTTGAGTTCCAGGGCCCCTTGCGGATACCAGTGATATAGTAAAATGGTGCTCCTTTTGTAAAGTGCGAAAATCAAAGTTTGCCTTGTCAAATTTTGTTTAAATACTTTTAAGTCCTGGATGATTGAATCTATGGATACACAGTGCTGGCTGTAGTTGTTAAATGAACTTCATATAAACAAATTTACTCATGAATTTGTGTTAATGTGGAATATCTTTATTAATTTGAGAAGGACAGTTGACAAAAGGCATACCAGAAATATGTGACGTATTATAAGACTGAATCCAAATTGCTGACTCTTAAATGCCTGCCATCTTACAGGACTGTGTGTCACTGATGTCTTTGGAAACAAGGCATTTTGCAGATGGCTCAAGTGCAGCCAATAAAAGTTGAAAATAACTATTCTTTTCTTAAATCAGTTCACACGAGTTCTAATTCATCTGGAGCAGGAGCATCCTTAGGAATTCTTACAATTGGGTAGAACATTGCAAGTAAAATAAGAATATAGTCACAGTTCTTTCAGAGTTTCCTTAACTAAACAGAATTTATCTTACTGGAAAATCTAACCTCACGATACGAGGTGCCTTGTGTGTTGGATCTCAAGATGGGAACCCGACAGCACGGAGATGATGCCTCTGAAGAAAAGAAGGCCAATCAGATCCGGAAGTGTCAGCAAAGTACTTCAGCTGTGATTGGTGTCCGGGTGTGTGGAATGCAGGTGAGTCTAAAAATGCCTAGGAGGGTTCCTGCTAAAAAAAAGACTATGTGTGAAACCAATTTCTACTTTCATTCTGTTGCAGTAGGAAAACTCCAGCTTTCTCCTGAATCAAAACTGGAACTGTTTTGAATAAAAGAAAATACTAGGTTCTCATTACAGTTGTCACTGAATTATAGTCCTAGATGTGCTGGGGTGGGGTGTAATTGAGCATTGCCAGGTAGTTTAAAATGACATGCCTGGTAAGTTTCCTCAGTGCAAAGTAATTCGGTATTGTCATTAACTTTCAACAATTCTGTAACTCTACTACTTCATACTTTTCTAGCTGAGAGATTTTACATTTTATTCACCAACTTGCTGAAGAAAGCTCCAGAACGTGGCAGTATCACTGTAATCAGGCGGACGGGCCACTTCAGAGCAATTGCTCTTATCAGGAGCGGAGAAAGTGAGCCACTGTGCCCATCTCTAACTATGCATGGAATTCGCTATTTAACCATCAGGCTGCCCTTAATTTGATTAGCAAGTTCTTCATAGGAGATAGAGGAAGTTTGTTTCCACATGCATGTGCATGGAGTGAAGCATGGAAACACAAGTCTTTGATATTAAAGGATTGAAACCAACTGCAAAACGTGCAAAATCTTCTACAGATTCTGCCATGGACCATTGATAGGTTATATTTGGATGTAAGAGTTTGATTTATCATTAAAATACCTGATCGGCTATACCTACTCACATTCAATTTCGCATCTGAAATCATTTGGCACTGGGACCTCTGATAAGCGGTGTGCTGGCTCATTTCAGTTGGAGTGAGAAAAGGGTTTTGTAAAGTCAGAAAAAGAATTTCATTTATATTTTGTTAGAATTGAGACTAGAATAGTATTTTCCCCATTATAGTGTTCCTATACCTGTAGAGTGGTCATATCCTAGAGCAACCAAGGCAATGCCCCTTCCACAAAGAATGTGATCTTAATTCAAAGGCAAGCCACAATTTCTTGATATGATATCTGTCATGCCCTTCATTGTGGAAGGATTCCCAGGGCAGCTTAACTTTTAAAGATCAAACAGTTACTATTATTTTGGGACTGCTTCTAGGCATTCTCTGGACGCAGTACGTCCATCTCCAAAACCCAGTTCTCATTTGGTCATTGTGATCAGCTTTCATTCCATCATGTATTTTTCTGAGTGCTGAAAGCTTGGCTGTGTGTTCTCTAATCTGCTTCATTCAGAACTTGAAGTGAGGGTTGGGAGCTTTCATTGCCCAAAAGACAGAGGGAGAAGCACCAAGGGCCGCAGTTGTGTGCTGCTGATGTAATGTTTCATTGTTTGGGTATGTGGTCCCAACTCCCTGTAAGTGAGGGAAACCTCACTTCACAAGCTTTCTTTTTAATATAATCTGAATGCAGAGCTTCAAAGATGATTTTAAATGCCTGTCACAGAGTAGCTCTTTTTCATAGTTTTTCTGCACTGCTATTAGATGAAATATGTTTGCCCTACTGCAAGATTTAAAAAAAAAAGAAACTTCTCTCTCCTTCCATGTCCATAGTAACACTTCATAGCAAGTAGCACCTGTTAAGAAGCATACTGTTCATAACAGCTTGTCTTATTTCAAATGACAGTTTTTTTCCTGAGGTGATTGTCAATTCATGGTTTGTGATTATGGAAAGTAGTTTTTACCGGCATGCTTTATAGTAGAAACATGTGAAATGTTCCTTTTTAAGTATCAGGTGGCTACGGTCATTTTAGTTTGATTTTCATTATACTTCTAGCAGATACCTACATGCTCTGTAAGAGAATGCTAGAGAATAGTTTCACAAATGTATTAATTTGCTTCAAACAATATAGACCAGTGGTTCTCAACCTGTGGGTCCGCAGATGTTTTGGCCTTCAACTCCCAGAAATCCTAACAGCTGGTAGACTGGCTGGGATTTCTGGGAGTTGTAGGTCAAAACACCTGGGGACCCACAGGTTGAGAACTACTGATATAGACCAACACAGTAGCTCCTTTTTTAAAAAAGTATTTTTTCATCATGACCAGATCACGGGATACCACAGGCAGCCACTTCAATTGGCATTAGTTTTTCACATAGAGTTAACAAGTGTAAGCATGATACTGGAGTTAATGAGCTGAATTAGAGACTAGTGCAGCTATGCATGTCATAACCTGACCATGGAAATGGTGGCCAAATAATTTTAATCCTAAATTCTTCAATCTTACTTCCTAAATGGAAGAAAACAATGTAAATTTGAACAGTTTTCTTGGAAACTAAAATGCATTCATTGCAGAATTATAATTGCAAAAAAAAAAAAAAAATGCCATCCCTCCTTTACGCCAGAGGAGCTTTTCCAAGATTTTCTTTCCTGAATCAGTTCATTTCCTCAGTTTTGATTGTGATATATTGTTGCATCTGGCACTAATCATTTTTTATTGTTTTTCTATAGGTTTACCAGCCAGGTTCTGGCCAGTTAATGTTCATGAATAAATACCATGGAAGAAAGCTATCTGTCCAAGGATTTAAAGAAGCACTTTACCAGTTCTTTCATAATGGCAAATATTTGCGAAGAGAACTCTTTGAACCTGTACTCAAAAAACTGACTGAATTAAAATCAGTCTTAGAGAAACAGGAATCATACCGTTTCTACTCCAGCTCTTTGCTCATTCTTTATGACGGAAAGGAATTACAAGATGTACCTGTGGACTCTGACCCAGAAGACCTTGAAGGTCTTTCAGAGGAGTCATCTGATGAATCTGCAGGGGCATATGCCTACAAGCCCACTGCTAGTTCTGTTGATGTTCGAATGATAGACTTTGCCCACACAACCTGCAGGTATTATGGAGAAGATAGCGTGGTACATGAGGGCCAAGATACGGGTTATGTTTTTGGACTCCAAAACCTAATAGCTATTATTAAAGAAATAAGGGACGAAAACAGCGAATAAACATTTAGAATGCAAAATCGTAGAAATCACTATAGTGACTCTTTGTATTCCAGAAATATTGACCACTTTCTGGTGGTAGCAGACTGTACAGACTGTGTTGTGGCAGCTCTGTCAGTGATGGACCTGTTCAAAAGAGGGCATTTCCTTTTAGTGGTGCTAGAGGTAGCACTGATGCATCTGGGTATCTTTATTATTTATTTTAACTCTCTCGTAAACATTCCATTTTTGATTATTCGAATACCTCTGTTATTCCTGTGTGTATATGTATCAATAAAATTCTTTTTGTTCATTATAAGTGATAATGTCTTTCTCATACCAGTCATTTCTTTCTGCATGAGTATAGTGGTTACCAAATTTTGGTCCTCTGGGTGTTTTGAAGTCCATCTCCTAAAACTAGCCAGCTTGGCTGATATTCGGGGATTCTGGGAATCTTCAGGTTTTATTCCTCATAAAATCAATGTTTATTAACAAGAAGCTATTATAGCATATTTTTGGTATTCTGCTTGTCCAAAAACAGTATGATAAGAACGAGTGTGTGCGTTCCTCTTTTTAATAATATGTTGGAGGAAAGCTTATGATCAATGAGCCAAAAAAATTGCATTGTTCATTCCAAAAGTGGCGTAGGACCTTTTAAGGAGAGCCATTAAGCAGCTCTCCAAGGAGTCTAAACAGGCCAGTGGACAGATCCTAGAGAGATCATCCCACCAATCATAAGCTGTGTGGGGTGTCTCCCTCCCTTTTACAATGCCTAAGGAACAGTATGCCTCTTTCTGACTATGGCTACTGCTTTACCATCTTATCTTGCAAGACAGATTTTAAGGTGCCTGTATCTATATTGGGCTTTCCAGTCACCTCTTGCTGGGCAGCACATTTGGTATTTTGAGGCAACCTTGTTTTGTTTTGTTTTGTCACTGGATTTAGATCTTAGACAAACAACACTCAACTCTCAATATTATATTTCCCTACCTTGGAATATCATACAGCAGGGGTCCTCAAACACAGCCCTCGAAGGTCATTTACCCGGCCCTCTCTCAGAGTCAACCTAAGTCTGAAACGACTTGAAAACAACAACAACAATCCTATTTCATCAGCCAAAAGCAGACCCACACTCCCATTGAAATACTAATACGTTTATATTTGTTAACGTTGCTCTTCATTTTAATTATTGTATAGTTTATAAGATATGTGCAGTGTGCATAGGAATTCATTCATTTTTTTTTTCAAATCATAATCCAGCCCTCCAACAGTTTGAGGGACTGTGACCTGGCCCTCTGTTTAAAAAGTTTGCGGACCCCTGGCATACAGAATTTTCAGTGGGCCTGCTCAAAATTTACACATCTTGTCCTGAGTGGGATCTTTTGTCATCTTGAGTATGTGTTTTTTCCACCTGCATGTTTTTTGATGATAAAGTTTTGTATAAGGCCCTAATGAAGTCAGTGTGACTGCTGCTTTGATGAATATGCATATACAAATTACCATGCCTATAAGTAGAAGAGAACTAATGTTTAGTTTTAAACTTAACTCCAAAAGACTGTCTAGATAATCGAATACTAAGAAAGGTGAACACTGTATTGTATGCACTCAGTATTTGTCTATGTGGACAACATCACCAAATATTTGTTTCTGCATAATGGATGAGTGCTTAGTCCAATCACAATAACTAAAATTAGGAAAATATCAAAGAGGCTCTGTAGGCAAATGTATGGAGCCTGTGGTGTGTATTAAAGGAAACCTACATGGTGATCACCCAGGTCCTCTCCCATTTTTATGTCCTACTGATTTTCTTCAAAGTGTTTTGTCCCGCTATAGTGATGCTACTGAGATTTCCCCTTCTTTCTATGATTATTTTTTGGGTGCTTGCCTTTACAATGGTTTTCATAATTCTTTCTTCACTTCTTGCTAGATTGTATTTTAAGTACTAAATGCTAAGTACTAAATGCTCTAATATGAATCACTGGTCCATAAGCAGTACAACAAGGTGTTTTCTCCAATTCAGCAATTCCCAAATGTTGGTCCTCCAGGTGTTTTCAACTTCCAAATCCCTGAATGTCAGCCAAGTTGGCTAGGACTACTGGGAGCTGAACTTCAAAACACCTGGAGGACCAATATTAACCATTGCTCTAGTGCTCTTAGAATAAACACACAAGATAAAAAATGGATGACAACCAGGGTCCTTTCCATAGACAGACCAGTTTATATATTAGTTGCTTCCATTTCACCCATCCATTTATTCAGTGTTAATGTCAACTCTGGATTCCTGGGATGAGTGTATTTCCCACCAAAGAGTTTTTTTATCAGTACTTAGGCCAAGTACTTATATCTCTACCTTGTCTTTAAGACATGCTTAAAATAATATGTTTTGACTATAATAGATTGAGTAACTCAGGATTCTTTTGAGAAGGATTTTGAGCAGAATTATGTTGTCCGAGGCTGCTGAAATGTCTAGTAAAACTAAGAAGGCAGTGCTTATCTACACATGAAGTTTGTCAAACAAGGGTAGTAAAACCATCTTGAGCAAAAGCCCAATCTGCCCACTTTACTCCAAAGCTTAAGATTGGAAAGACCAGGAAATTAAACTTGAAATTTTAAATGGGATATACCTTGTTCTTTCTCGATTCACTGGAGCAAATAGTTCCAGTTAAATTAACTGTGGGAACCATGCAAATAAATACTGTGGGCCATTTTACACCTCCATCTATTCATCATTTGATCTTAATGTCCAATTGTTCAACATTTGAGGTAGCTGGCTGCATCGAAATGCTTCTATTGAGAATGCATGCATTTCTTAAAGGGATACATGAAAACGGGGCCTAAGGTGTCTGATACCTGATGACTCTGAGTTTCACACAACTGATTATTCTCTTAATGCATGTATCAGATGGAAAGAGGGCTTGAAAGCAAAGCGCTATTGGGCATCTTGCAAAGCACCACTGTATTTTAAAAACACAGCTCTGTACATTTAGGAATGTTGATGTATTGATGGCTCTCAAATGGAGATAATCCTTTTCTCCACCTGGGTGGTGTTGCTTTTTTGTTTGTTTTTACTGAAGAGTATGCAAGTTTTCTTCTGGAATCTTTTGGATATGCCTAACTCTATATCTGATCTTACTGTGATATACGCTATATCTCTCATTTGTCACTGATCAGGTGGAAAGATAGAAACATAACATTACCATGTAGAATGCTGAGTTAGTCTTGAAGACCACAGTTTATTATCATGGCTAATAGTCCTTGATAGGACTGCCATTTTAGAACCAACTCCACGAACATGCTTCAAAAAGTTATCTAAAGTCAGATAAACTCACAATTGGTGACAAAGTTCTGTAGGCAAATTTCATATCAGATCAGTTCATATCAGATCAGTCATCTATGGCTGTATGACTTGGAAACAACAGCTTGAACCTAAATGAAATTTGTTGAACATAGGCCAAGGGAACAGTTTGGCATGACTTAAATTTCAATTATTTCAATGGGTAGAAAGCTGCCAAGGTAGTATCTGTGGAGGTCTTCCACCTCACCGCTAGTTTCATTGGCTCACCTTTTTCTTGTGCCCTTGAGATGGAAGACAAAAGGGAAGCCCTGTTTACAAGGAAATCCCATAACATCTACACAAAAGTCAGCCTTGTGGAGTTTGATGAGATTACACCAAAGTGAGTATAAAATGGCACCCTTACTTCAGAAACATGCTGAGTAAGAGCATCATGTAGTATTAGTCAACACTAAGTTTATCTTTCCGACACAGTGTAGAAAGGGCCAAGAAGAAAGAAGGGATCAGGTGCAATGCGTGATCTGGGGCAATCAGGAGAGCTTAATTTAATATTCATGCAGATACCTGCACCAAAGGTTCTCACAAGTTGTTTTGGACCTCAGGACTCAGAATCCATGGCTGTTGGCTATGTTGGCTATGGCTTCTGGCCATTGAAATCCATAACCAAGGATTAAGAACTACTGTTCTATGCTAAAGATTCTAATGTAACTGTCATGGCTACATTTTACAGAATTCTGGAATTTGTAGTTTGATTACGTAGTTAGGATGCTCTCCTAGAAAGCTCTTCCCCCCCTCCCCTGAACTATGACAGCAGGGCTCTGTTCTTAATTCCCCTTCACCAGGTATGTTACAGCCAATTAACTTCTGTGTGCTGAAAAGATAATACAGCCTGGTCTTCTAGGTCTTAGTCCTATTATGCTGCATTGTCTCTTCATCACGGAGATGAGTGCCGCTGTGGGCAGAGAGAGGTTACAATAACTTTTGAGCTTGATGAAACTCCAGTTGCACTCTTAACATGTCAGATAGAGTAAGACTTCTATATCTGCAGGAGATAGGTTCCAAGACACACACAAACATCTATGTGTATTTGAAAACAGAGATAATAGCAAACCCTGTTATTTTCTGCTATACCTGGGCTGGAAGCATACCATAAAATCACACTGAAGGATCCAGAGAGGCCCACAAACACTTCAAGGAGGAGGGAATAGTTTTTGGAATTAGAAGATGAGACTATGGATATCAAATCCATGGATAAAGGGGGTCATACTGTTTGCACAACATAACAAAAAGGATGCAGTGAATCTTTTTCTTAATATACAAAGCCAGTTGGTGGGGGTGGAGAACGGCTTTCTTTGTTTAATACCTGCACATAATCACTCAAGAATTTAAAATGGGGAGGCAGGATTCAAAGCACTCGAATAGGTCTTGGAGAGCGTTGAATGACATGACGGAATGGCTATTGTGAGAGCAAACCTTGTTTTCCCTTCTCCACTCCTTGTCCTGCCCTTCTTTCTGGGAGCTCTTCTGTTTGGAGAATGCCAGTTACATAACGGCTTCTTCTGAGTCTGCCAGTGTTAAGTCTGTGGGTGGAAGTACAGAGTGTAATTGTTTAAGCAAAGTCTGGCTCAGATTGCACAAGGACCCAGGTGGTGCAGATTGTCTCTAGGACCGGCACTTGTTATTGGAAAAGCTTGGCAGGAGGTTGGCATGAACCATAAAAGCCAGCTTCCCACTAGCTCCCAGTGTGGTTGTGGTACTGGGAAGCAAAGAGAACAGGATGATATCTTTGGGATTCTGGAAATAACTCCGTGATTTGGCAAGCATTCTGCCTTCAAGCCCCCCCCCCCCCCCCCCAATGCTTTGTAGTACATGGATGTCAAGCAGAAGATGGAAATACTTATACAAGAGAAACATTGAACTCAGTGTGCAGCATCCCAGGGAGGGTTTAGTTCAAGATAGGAGAAACACCTTTACCTTGCAAATCAGGACACACCTTTGTTTTCTTTTGAGCTTTATTATTCCCAGTTCTAGCCCAGTGGCCTGAGGTGGCAAGAACGCCTCTCCAGCAGATGCCTGGGTCACGTTTTGCGCCAGCGAGACACACTATGTTTTGAGAACATCAGGGGATGAGGTCATAGCAGCTCATGAAGCAGCCGCCCAGAGCCTTGTTTGCCCAGGCAGCAATCAAAGCTAGAAAGGAGGGGGGATGATGGTGGGAAACCTAACACACAAAGAAGCCCTTGGGCCCTAGTGTCCTTTGGGGTGAGAGACTCTCTCTGGAAATCCGTTGACACCCCCCTCCCCCTCATAGCAACATCAAATGCAGGTTTCAATTTCCATTTTCCCTTTGATAATTCATGAGACAGTTGAGTCTGCAGTGAGTGAGGATCAGCTGTCAGCACGTGGGTGGCTGAGAACAGGATGGGAAATTCCACTTCGGGGAGCAGCTCATGTATAAGCAGCGGCTGCAAAGGTGGGGGAGGGGATCAGAGGAAGGCTATAAACAAAGTAAGTTGAGGCTGGAGCTGTAGCCTGGAAGGTGGGTCAGCATTGTTATTTTCTTGCATCTATCCCCAGCCAGGGAGAGATCAAGGCTGGCAGGGCTTCAATGAGAGATGGAGTCCACTCCATTTGAAAGCCACAAGGTTGGTAGAGTCTGCCGATGATGCAAAGTGGGTGAGAAGCAAGAACATTCTGTTTCCAAATACTTCCCCAGGCTTAAAGGACTTGTATTTCTGGGGTCCTCTTTCTGCTGAACTCTTTTTCTGCAAGAAGTCCGAGGGACTGGGAGGAACATTAAGGAGAAACTGCCATGTAAGGGACAGGGGTGAAATCAGGCAACTACCTCAACAACAGCCTGCAAACCTGCTGCCCATTGATAAGGCTGTCTAGGAGCCGAGGGATTGCTGAGGGACTTTGGAATGCAAAGAAACAGAAAAGGCGAAGGCTCTGTTTCTGATGCCCACTGGAACTGTTTAGCTTGGGGGCCTTTCATATTACATCAGGCATCCTCAAACTGTGGCCCTCCAGCTGCTTTGGCCTCCAACTCCCAAAAGCCCAAGCCAGCTTGTTCAATGATCAGGAATTCTGGGAGTTTAAGGCCCAAAGAGCTGGAGGATCACAGTTTGAGAATGCCTGTATCACACAATTATAGCACTATGGTTCCATTTTAAAACCTCACAATCTCTGAGGATGCTTGCCACAGACGCAGGTGAAAAGTCAGGAGAGAATGCTTCTAGAACATGGCCATACAGCCCGAAAAACCTACAATAACCCAGTGATTCCAGCCATGAAAGCCTTCAACAATACATTGATTCTATTTTAATTGCCATGGCTTTAGAATCCAAGGGCTTGAAATTTTGGAGTAGTGGTTCTCAACCTTTATTATTTCAGAGATTTGGAGTTTCATTCCCAGAATCCCCAGCCAAGAAGATCAATAGTTGGGCATTTTTTGATTGGAGGTTGAAAACAAAGGTGGAGAACCACAACATTTGAACTGATTTGGAATTCAAAATGCTCTCCAAAACAGAAACGCCAAAGATTCCACAGGATGGAATCATGGCAACTAAAGCAGAATTATAGTGATATAACTCCAATGTGAACAGGCTCTTGGAGTTCTCTTCTTGATTCCATCACTGTTCATTCTTTCATTCTTCTATTGATAATATTTGGACTGCAATTTAGTTCCTTCATGGGTTCGTGTGGCCTTCTAGACACTGTTGGACTGCAACTCCTAGCAGTGTCAGTCAGCAAAGGCAGTGGTGAAGGATGCTGGGAGATGTGTTCTAACAATATCTGAAGAGCTAGATAATTTCCATCCCTGCTTTAGGCAAAGCATTGAGCCTGCTGTAAATATTCTGACTAATTGGATAAAGTCCTACCTATCCAACCTGATCTGCATTGGTATTATTACAAAGGTGAGTTATCTAAATGTTGTTGGATTGCAGCTCTCATCAGCCTTAGTCAGCAAAGCAAGTGCTGTGACATAAATGCAGTTAACATAATCTAGACAGACACTACTACTACTACTACTATTACTACTACTACTACTATTATTATTATTATTATTATTATTATTATTATTATTATTATTTGATACACAACAAAATTAATACACAGCAAACAAGATCACTATGCTAGCTTTTGTATTTGAACACACGTCGGACACTTATTATTATTATTACTTTACTGACACAAAAACACAGTATGTCACAACAAACGAGATCTATATGCTGGATTTCGTATCACAAAATCACAAGTCAAACACTTCCCAAGTGTCTAGGACTGTGTGATGAATTTTCGAATGATGCATGCAGATCTACTAAGGTGGCCTTTTGCAGTTGACAGATCGTGATTTTGTCAATGTTTATTATTTCCAAATGCCGGCTGAGATCTTTTGGCACGGCACCCAGTGTGCCAATGACCACTGGGACCACCTGGACTGGTTTGTGCCAGAGCCTTTGCAGTTTAAATTTTGAGGTCTTGATAGTGGCTGAGTTTTTCCTGTTGTTTTTCCTCAATGCAACTGTCACCTGGTATGGCGACATCAATAATCCAGACTTTTTTCTTTTCCACAATTGTGATGTCTGGTGTATTGTGTTCCAAAACTTTGTCGGTCTGGATTCAAAAGTCCCACACTATTTTTGCATGTTCATTTTCCATGATCTTTGCGGGTTTATGATCCCACCAATTCCTTACTCCTGGCAGGTAGTACTTGTGACATAAGTTCTAGTGAATCATTTGGACCACAGAGTTGTGCCTTTGTTTGTAGTCCGTCTGTGCGATTTTCTTGCAACAACTGAGGATATGGTCCATGGTTTCATCATCTTCCTTGCACAGTCTGCATTATTATTATTATTATTATTATTATTATTATTATATACATAATAAGATTAGTACACAATAAACAAGATCACTATGCTGGCTTTTGTATTTGATCACATGTTAGACTCTTCCCAAGTATTAATAATAATAATAATAATAATAAGTTTTTTTCTCCACAAGGAGACTCAAAGTGGCTTGCATTAAAAGTGTTTCAAAATAATTTAAACTCTACAAATATTCAAACATTAAAATAGAATTAAACATCAGTAGTATTAAAAGATTAACATTTAAAATCCATAAAAACATATCCAAAGCTTAAAAACTGTCCACAAGCTGCCTACTCTTAGTGGATCAATCCACATGTGGTGGTGGTGGGAACTATTGGTAAGTTCCAACTAGAGTAAATCCACTGAACAGTAAGGCAACAGGCAGGTTAACTCAATAAATAGGAATGCTCGAGCTGGGACTACCAATAGGATCGGGATTATTTTTTTCTTTAGCATGATGGCTCCTGACTCCCAGCCAGATTTCCTTTTCCACCCAATTTTCTATTAAATACCACACCCCCTCCAAAGGAAAAGAAATAAAGAGAAAGAATTGTAATTAAACAAATAAGGGTGGTCTGCCACAAAAAAGTGGGCCTGTTTTTTAAGTTGCTGGCTAGGGATAAAGTCACATGTCTGAAAAGGTTAAAAATAACTACACTTACAACTTTTTCTTGTACATATTGTTAGGGTGATAGAAAACATCATCAACGAAGCCAAATGGAAGAAATTTCCTCACAAACGAAAGCTCTGCCCTCGTGTTGTTCACCTGGCAATTGTTAGATGGTGGTGCCAGGACTTTTCAGCCTTTGGTTCCTTGTACTACAAAGCAATTACTCATAACCTTTGCTCTTAGCATAAGTTGGCATCAGCCTCAGCAGTTTTAAGTCCAGAGCTGATGGGAATATGAGTTGTCTCTTTTGTGTGCAGGAGCTATTTTGCGTTGTTGTCTGCCAGATGCTTGTCCATTTAAAATATTTAACAGCTCCATCAGTGTTTGGGATGTTGGCATCTGAATGTTTGTTTCTCTCAGTGTGGGGCCCAAGGAGGCTTTCTTTATGCTCGCTAACTGTCCGACCTCACAAGCTTGTTGTGATCATAAAGCGTGGAAGAAAAGAGCCATGAATGCCATCTTGACCCCATTGGAGGAAATGCAGGAACAAAATGGGACAAAACAACTAGTAACAGTAATGAAACTAATACCATGCAGAAGATTTTGCTTCCTGCATAAAGGGCTATCCTGTGAATTTCAAATCCTTTGCAGAACTGTTGGCAATATTGTTGAAGCCTATTAACCTGCTAGTAGTGCTTCATTGGAACAATCTATTCATGAGAGCAGTGTGATTCTGAAAGGGATTAAGGAGTCCAAATTATGCCTCATCTTTTGTGAGCAAGGCAATCATTTTGTGATTCTGTCACCATGGTGTATACAAACAAGCAAATAATTTGCTGTTCCAGTTTCTGGTGTGGCTTTCACATACACTTCTCTTGCAAATAGTGTTATGAATTCCAGAGTATGGCATAAATACTTATGGTCCAGTTAAATGACCTTCATGATGTATAGGGGTGGGTTTATCTGCTTGCTTACCTAAAACCAAAAATCTGTGAAAAGATAAAGAAATAATACTTGAAGGTCTACTCATTTTATCCTTATAAAAATCTTGGTGTTTAGTTTAGGTATTGAAAGAACTGCCAGTTTCTAGTAACCTATCTCACCAACTTTGTAGATACTGGACCATTGGGTACCAAGTCTTTCTGGTCTAAGTTCATTGATTACATCACATGGCCTTTGAGGGCTTAGAAGTGTTATTTAAACCTTTTGGAGGAAATGAATCCAGGGAGCAGCATGAGCTTCTGCTGTCAGCCCCAGCTTCTGCCAACCTAGCAGTTCGAAAACATTCAAATGTGAGTAGATCAATAGGTACCGCTCCGGTGGGAAGTTAACGACACTCCATGTAGTCATGATGGCCACATGCCCTTGGAGGTGTCTACAGACAACATCGGCTCTTCGGCTTAGAAATTGAGATGAGCACCAAACCCTGTAGTCAGACACAATTGGACTTAATGGCAGGGAGGGGAAAAACCTTTACCTTTACTTACTCTTGCCACTAAAGAATCTTCATAGCAAGGGTGGGGAATCCTGGCTCACCAGATGTTTTGGATGACAACTTCCCTAATTCCTTACCATGATAAGACCGGAGGGGGGGGGGATCCATTTCTGTGGAGGCAGCTGATGTGATAATATACCCTGAATATAGATATCCAGGGTAGCTTTCTCCAATTGGCCCGTATCCAGAGGACTGTGACTAGATCAAGGCTTTGGAAAGCATGCCCTATGAGGAGCAAACTTAAAGAGTTCAGTATGTTTGGTCTGCAGAAGAGAAGATTGAGAGGAGACATGATAACCATGCAGACGCGTAGCCAGGATTTCGTTTTGGGGGGGGGCTGAATTTTTTTTCAGGGGGGGTTTCGGGGGGGGGGCTGAGTCTGAGTGAAAGAGGGTCTAGCCTAGCAAACCTTTTGTATCATTACCCCAATACCCCCATGCATATGGGATATAATGAGTATGGTGATCAGATCATGATATGAATAAACATAACAGTTTAAGTAATGCACCAATAAGGCCTTTTCGCGAACCACCATGAAAATTTCGGGGGGGGGGGGGGGCTGAAGCCCCCCGAGGCCCCCCCCCCCCCGGCTACATGCCTGTAACCATGTTTATATATTTTAAAGGATATCATAAGGAAGAGGGAACAGGCTTATTTTCTGCTATCCTGGAGACTAGAACTTGGAGCGATGGGTTTCAAATTACAGGAAAGGAGATTCCACTTGAACAGAGAACTTCCTGACTGTAAGAGTTCTTCTGGTCGCTTCTGGAGTGAGAGAATCAGCCCACAGAAAATTGGGTGACTTGGAAGGCGCTGAACAGACTGCACTCTGGCACCATGAGATGCAGAGCCAACCTTAAGAAATGGGGCTGAAAAGTTGAGTCCACGACATGCAAGTGTGGAGAAGAGCTCACCACAGACTAACTATTACAATGCAACCTGAGCCCTGCCACATGCACAATGGCGAACCTTCTTACAGTGACACCAGAGGCACTCCAAGTGGCCAGCTACTATCAAAGGACATTTAATAGAATGCCAAGTTTGCAAACTTTGTAGGTTTTTGTTTTGTTTTTAGTTTTTAAATATAATGCAACTGTTTGGTTTAAATTAATTAGAGCTCTTCAACAGTGGAACTGTTTGCTGCTGAGTGTGGTGAAGGCTCCTTCTTTGGAGGTTTTTAAGGAGAGGCTGGATGGCCATCTGTTGGGGGTGCTTTGATTGTCCTTTTCCTGCATGGCAATTAGTTATAACTTTTACTCTTAGCATAAGTTGGCATCACCAGGGGGTGGGACTGGATGGCCCGTGTGGTCTCTCCAACTCTATGATTCTAGCTCAGGCATGGACAAATGTCAGTCCTCCTGGTGTTTTGGACATCCACAATTCCTAACAGATGATAATCTGGCTTGGATTTCTGGGAGTTGAAGTCCAAAACATCTGGAGGGCCGAAGCTTGCCTATGCCTCTTCTAGCTAGGCCCTTAAAATGTTTGGGACTACAACCTCCACTGTCCTTGGATAACCCATGCTGGCTAGAGTTCCCGGGAGTTAAATACTTCTATAATACTAACAATACTTTCATTGACAAGAGTAGTGATTACTACCAGCATAACCTGCTGCACCGTACTGTAGTTGACCTGTGAGACACTTCATTATTTTACTTGTTTAGCCCAATGCCACACTCAGTAAACTTCAAGCTAAGTTTCTGTCCTTGGTTTTGTATGTTTGGTTTTTCCTGTGTTTGAGTAGGGAAAAATAGACGAAATGTTTGGCTACAACATTTAAAAAAATAGACAGATATGACCCCTCTGACTAGGCTGTGTTGGAAACCTGTTTCTGTGATAAGAAGTGCTAGTCATAAGGCAATGTTAATATTTGCAAATAAAGCTGCCCTTGCCTTTTGTGATCTTCATGATAGTATACTAAACTGAAAGCCTGTGTTTGTATATATACAAAATTGGTCTTGGTTCTTTTATATCTTAGTATTGCTTAAAATTATCAATTTCTGTTTCCTACATATGCTAAATATTGCATAAGTTTAGGTGTCAATGTGCTGGAAGCTTCAGACAATCCTAATTTGGAAGGAGGGCGAGAGGGAAACCTGAGAATGAATAAAATAGAAATGCTTTATCTTCTGGCTTTGAGTAATAGTTTTCCTGCCTCCCAGAAAATAGATGACCAAATGCCACATTTCGTTTCCTTTCTGTGTTGATATACACTCTGCAAAGCTATGTTTACATTGTGAGTTTTCTTAGGAGAGGATGACATGAAAGACAAGGCTGCCGCTAATCCTGCTCTGTGTGGCGCGACAGTTCTTTCTAAAAGAAACATGTTTCAGAGAGGACACATGCCCACATCAGCCACAGTGCAAAACAGAAGGGGCAGGGATGATAGGGCTGTCTGTCGCTGTGATGAGAGACACTGAAATAATTGGAACCTCCCCATTCTTGACTTTCACTCCCTGCATTTAGACCAGTGGTTCCCAACCTTTGGGCCTCCAAGTGTTTTGGATTTTAACTCCCACCATTCCTAACAGCTGGTAAAATGGCTGGGATTTCTGGGAGTCCAAAACACCTAGAGGCCCCAAAGGTTGGGAATCACTGATTTAGAGCAAGAAACTCTGACTCTCCTTCAGTTTATGCCTCATTTTGTTTGCTTGTTTATTTATATTGAACTAAGTGACTTGGGTGAGATTTCCAAACATGGTTCCAACTATCTTATTCTTTCCATTCCCATGTGTGGCACCAGAAGATCAGGGAAGAGAGCGCTTGAGAGATACTAACCAGCCATGGGAATTTGATCCCACCAATGTCCCAATAGATATGGCCAAGGATAGAGCATTAGTGGCAACAGTCCCCTTTGCTTCATTTGCTATTGGGGAACAGGACATGGGTGGGTGGTAAATGTTACCAACCAATTTGGGGAGAGAAGGCCTTTGCTCCTTGACAGAATTACTGAATAAGGCGGCTGTGCATTTATGTAGTCTGGGTGTTGGACTAGAATTCCAAAAGACAAAGGTTCAAATCTCTGATCACCCATAGAAAACCATTACATAGTCTTGGGCATGTCATACTTTCTCACCCTGAGATGAAGGCAATGACAAATCTTTTATGAAGAAATCTTGCAAATAAAATCTTAGGATAGGGTGAACATAAGATTAAACTGAATTGATGTGTACTGCACGAGCAGGATAAAAGTCCCAGCTCCTGAAGGCCCTGGGATATATGTTCCAATTGCAGCACTGATAATTCAGCCTTGCAAATACTCATGTTGTTAGGCTATTTGGATTGGTTGTGACTGGCTTGGCAGTTTTCATTCCTGTGTATGATGTAAATATAAGGTATGCTGATTTAGCACACTTGCAGCATCTTTTTTCTAGAAATGTCCTTTGTGACATTCTTGCTGAACCAGATCAAATACCTATCGTTCAAGTATTCTGTTTCCTCAATGGCCAACCAGAGGCCTAGGAGACCTACAAGCAGGGCATGTCATGAACTTAGACCGGTGTGAAAATCCAAACCATAGATATGAAGCTAGTGCAACAAAAATCCTTTCTCTATTGATGACATCCATCCTGTACTCAATGGAGCAACGTGTTCTATGCATTCAAAAATTCCCAGTTTCACTCCCTTACAATTCCAAGGAGTGCTAGAAAAGAATCTTGCCTGTAAACATGGATACCTGCTGCCGGTCAGTGTGGTTGTTGCCAATACCAAGCTGGGCTAGATGGACCAATGTTCTGACTCTGTAAACACAGCCTTCCTCCCGACTTCTGAATTCTAACTTTAGCATATTGTGAAATAGGGTAGTATACATTAGAATCACTTCTTCTAGAGCAGGGATGAGAATCAGAGAGCCTTCCAGATGTTATATGACAAATCCTGTCTGCTGTGGCCAGCATACCAACAACATCTGGAGAGCCCCATGATTCTCACCCCTTTTCTACATCATAGCTATTGCAGTGGTTATCACATCTTAACAAACATTTGAGCCAAGCTATCTCTCACACAAACCAAGATACTTTCCATTGTTCCATCCTACCTGATTTCAGATCAGGGTGAATATGTCTAATACTGAGCTGCTTTTAAGGCTATCAAGAGTAACAGTTACAGAGTAAGGGTTATAGATCAAAAGAAACAAAATAATACCAAATATTCTGTTAAAATGGAGAGTCATTAATAAGTGCAAATGGGTTTACCTTCAAAATAATTTCATGGGTAGTGTAGCTTGTTCCTGACCCTACCGCTTTCTCCTAATGTGTTTTTCCTTCTAGATGTGTAATTAGTGTGTGTGACAAGTTCCTTAGGACTATTGACCAAGCTAGATTAAGATGTAGAATAATATGAGTATTAGACTAGAATTGGGCTTGAATCCCCACTTGCTCAAAGAAGCCCATTGGGGCCCCTTCTACACTGCCACATAAAATCCAAATCCTCTGCTTTGAATTGGATTAGATGGCAGTATAGACTCATATAATCTAGTTCAAAGCAGATAATGTGTTGACAATCTGGATTATATGGCAGGATAGAGGGGGCCTAAGTGACCAAGCAAGTCACGCTTTGTCATCCTCGGAGGAAGACAAGGGCAAACCTCTTCTGAACACATCTTGTCAAGAAAATCTTGTGATAGGGTTGCCTTAAGGTCTCTATAAGCCAGAAATGACTTAAAGGAGCACAAAATCATGAGATTTTACTTATAGTTTCGGTACATTAGTGTTAGGATTACAAATCCCAGACTCTCCCATATAGCATAGCAGTTCAGGGAGATATAGTCCCTCCAAAATCAACTTTCTTTAAACTATGACTTCATCCCTTTATCCAGACACCCATGATTAAATCTGTGTATGTGTGTGTGAGAGAGAGAGCTAATCATAGGCATTAGTTTGGCAAATGCTGCTTGTTTTAAGCTTTGAGCTCTTGAGACTGTGTGGACTGGCAAGGAGCCACAATCTCTCATCTGCCATGGTTACTTACCTTTCTGGGGACAGAAGCAGCAGAAATTTCCTCTTGGCTCGTACAGTCTGCCTTTTCATGTGAAGCTGGCAAGCCTCTCTTTCTGGTAGGGTAGCTTTTTCTTATCTGACATTGGTAATGGCAGCCACCTGTGTTTTCCCAGTAGAAATGGTTGGGGTCTTGAGACCCCATCTGGGTCATAATTAGCATTAAGTTAATTGATCATCGTCTCAGCCCCACAGGAGGGTGATTATATACCAGCGTGCACATTCCGGGCTTATATCGGTTGAGATACAGCACTTTATGATGAGAGCACTTTAAGGCGCCTGCCTGTGCCGCCAACCGCATTAGCACTTTCGCCCCTTCCTAGCCCTCCGTGCCGCACCTTAGCTACTGCACTTTAGCTACTGCACTTTAGCTACTATAGCGATTGCACTTTAGATCTAGCTCTTTATTGTGCACTTTATGAACTATTCTAGTGGTGTGGCGAGAACATCCAACACCGCCTTGTGTCGCTGTTATCTATGTGGTCCCCCATCCCCCTCTGTGTGTTATCCTTGTTACTATTGTATAGTGTGAGGGACAGGGGAGGAGGTGGGTTGGACCCTATAAATAAAAATGAGGTGGGGAGGGGGGTAGTGGGGAAGAAAGTCGATTGGCTAAGACCGGAAAGTCAAACAACGAATAAAGCTGGAAGTAAGACCTTGGCGTTAGACTGCGGCATGGAGGGGGGGAGGTGTTCCATGAGCCGAGGGGCCCCCATAGAGGTCGTGGTGGGAAGGAGGAGATGCGGGAAAAGGAGACCTCGAATTCGGCCTAATTCGGACCGCTTATCCATATTAACAACCCCCAACCGGTCTCCTAAGGTAAATTGGTGTAACCAGGTGAGCGGTCCCTCTGGTTTGAAGGTGGTGTTGTTGAACGCCAGATCTGTCAACGGAAAAACAACTTGGATCCAGGATTTAATCCTGGAGGAGCGGGCAGATCTGGCGTGCATCACGGAGACCTGGCTGGATGAAGCGGGGGGCGTAAACCTCTCCCAGCTTTGTCCTCCAGGCTTCTCCGTGCAACACCAACCAAGAGCCGGAGGACGGGGAGGCGGGGTCGCAGTGGTCTATAGAGATTCCATCCATCTGACCAGGAGCCCCATCCCGCAGACCACAAATTTCGAATGCGTCCACCTGAGGGTGGGTGACCGGGACAGAATAGGGATTCTTGTAGTGTACCGTCCACCTCGCTGCACTACAGTCTCCCTGCCTGAGCTAGCGGGGGTGGTCTCGAGCCTGGTGGTGGAGTCCCAACGGCTCCTTGTGCTGGGGGACTTCAACATCCATGCCGAGGCGACCCTCACAGGAGCGGCTCAGGACTTCATGTCTGCCATGGCAACCATGGGGCTGTCCCAACAAATAACTGGCCCCACCCACTGTGCTGGACACACATTGGACTTGGTTTTCTGCCAGGGATGGGAGCAAGGTGGCGGTGTGGAGGAGTTGTCCATCTCTCCGTTGCCATGGACCGACCACTTCCTGATCAGATTTAGGCTCACTGCGCCCCCTAACCTCCGCAAAGGTGGAGGACCCATTAAGATGGTCCGCCCCAGGAGGCTTATGGATCCGAACGGATTCCTGATGGCTCTTGGGGATTTTCCCGCCACCTCGGTAGGTGACCATGTCGAGGCCTTGGTCGCTCTCTGGAATGGGGAGATGACCAGGGCAATTGACAGGATCGCTCCGGAACGTCCCCTCTCAAGTAACCGAGCTAAACCAGTTCCTTGGTTCACTGAGGAGCTGGCAGCGATGAAGCGAAGGAAGAGGGAACTAGAGAGCGTGTGGCGCTCGGACCCAAGCGAGCCAAATCGAGCACGGTTTGTGTCCTTTTTAAGGGCATATGCCGCGGCAATAAAAGCCGCAAAGAAAACTTTCTTTGCGGCCACTATTGCGTCTGCAAAAAACCGTCCGGCGGAGTTGTTTCGGATTGTCAGAGGTCTTTTAACTCCCCCTACCTCAGGTGGGAGCCCTGACAACTCGGACACGCGCTGTGAAGCATTTGCTCGGTTCTTTGCAGACAAAGTCGCTTTGATCCGTTCTGGGCTGGACGCCACATTAAATGCAGTCTCTGTGGATGTGACACAAGCACCTGCTTGTCCTATTTTGATGGATTCTTTTCAGTTTGTGAAACCCGAGGATGTGGACAAGATACTTGGAGGAATGAGGCCTACCACGTCCATCCTAGACCCCTGCCCATCCTGGCTTCTGAAGGAGGCCAGAGGGGGATTGGCTGAGTGGGTAACGGTGGTGGTTAATGCCTCCCTTCGGGAAGGCACGATTCCAGCGAGCCTAAAACAGGCTATTATAAAGCCGCTGTTGAAGAAACCATCACTGGACCCCACTAAATTTGACAACTTTCGGCCTGTTTCCAATCTTCCCTTCTTGGGCAAAGTCATGGAAAGCGTGGTGGCCTCACAACTCCAGGTATTCTTGAGAGACACGGATTATCTGGATCCGGCACAGTCTGGCTTCAGACCGGGACATGGTACCGAGACGGTCTTGGTCGCCTTAGTGGATGATCTCCGCCGGGAGCTAGACAGGGGGAGTGTGTCCCTGTTGGTGCTTCTGGACCTCTCAGCGGCCTTCGATACCGTCGACCACGGTATCCTTCTGGGGCGCCTTGCAGAGATGGGTCTTGGGGGCACTGCTTTGCAGTGGCTCCGGTCATTTCTGGAGGGTCGCACTCAGAAGGTGTTATTGGGGGACTCCTGTTCAACACCACAGCCTTTGACCTGTGGGGTTCCTCAGGGCTCCATACTGTCCCCCATGCTGTTTAACATCTACATGAAGCCGCTGGGTGAGATCATCCGGAGTTTCGGGGTGCGGTGTCACCTGTACGCAGATGATGTCCAACTCTGTCACTCCTTCCCACCTGCTACTAAGGAGGCTGTCGAAGTCCTGAACCGGTGCCTGGCCGCTGTGACGGTCTGGATGAGGGCGAACAAACTGAAATTAAATCCAGACAAGACAGAGGTACTCCTGGTCAGTCGCAAGGCCGAACAGGGTATAGGGTTACAGCCTGTGCTGGACGGGGTCGCACTCCCCTTGAAGGCGCAGGTTCGCAGCTTGGGTGTGACCCTGGACTCATCGCTGAGCCTGGATCCCCAGGTTTCGGCGGTGACCAGGGGAGCATTTGCACAGCTTCGGCTCGTGCGCCAGCTGCGCCCGTATCTTGGGAAGTCTGACTTGGCCACGGTGGTACACGCTTTGGTCACATCCCGCCTCGACTACTGCAACGCTCTCTACGTGGGGCTGCCCTTGAAGACGGCCCGGAA